>NC_134272.1:66049362-67249362 GCF_031893055.1 Leptodactylus fuscus
CTTTAACGTACGGATTTTCCTAAAAGCTGAAATCCATTTTGATTAGTCTAATAAATGTTCAGTGAAGTGAACAGAGTCATCTGACACCCATATTGTAGGACATTTTAACTAACAAGCACCGCAATAAACACAGAAATAGGTCATCTTAATAGGGCTTTAGGTCCCTATAAAGTAAAGAGCTTTAATCTAGAACGTCCGCTGCCCCGCACAAAGGATGGGCTGAAGCCATACGCTTTAACTCTATTTGCTGTTTTTCTATTCCAAAGGGACTATAATCTGAATTTTTCCTTTATAGCACAAAGAACAGAAGGATATTAATGGTCGACATTACTTTGTGTAATTTGGTGGAGGAAATGCTGCTACATCTGTAGGCCTCTGTTGTCGTATACTGACGTAGCTGTATTATTAATACCTCTGCGGTATCCGTGTAATGGTAAATTTAACACATTAAATGCAATATTGTTTTCATTCAATGGATTGCTTTGCCTTATGGAGATATTTTTAGCTTGGTTTATATTCTTATTTATATTCTAAGCCCTTGAACTAGTCATACATAAACGTATAAGACAACCAATACCAACAGGCAACGCTATGGAGACAGTTCTCCTTCATCCTGGAGGAGAGCTCAGGGAGCATTGCCTGGCCTATAAGGGTCCGTTCACATGGTGGAGGTAGTTTCCACCTCAAAATCAGAGACAAATTCCACCCTGTTCATACCTCATGTTGTTTTCAATGGGAGACACAATATGTAGCAGGATGCTGAAAAAATAAACTTCTAGCTCTAACTTGCCACATAATCCATGATTTATTCAGCTGCAGAATCTATGGTGCGGGCCACTCTGCTGACTAACCCCATTCATCTGACCATAATTATAAGCCAGAGGGGCAGAAAGTAAAGAGGAATTTGAGGTGGAGGTTAACCATGTGAACATATCCAACCTAAGTCTAGGTTCACATTCGTCTGGTGGCAGCGGTGTTGGCGGACCACTGGGTCGCTCCCCCTGCGGGCACGGTGTTGCGGTTGTGTCGGCTGCTGGGCAGCGCTGCACCCAGTAGAGTAGGGACCCAGTATAAAGAGGTCGCCGTGAAGTGGCTAGTGGGCTTATACACCTTGACCAATATGTATACTAAGAACCTCATGTTCAGTATTGCAGAATTTGCTGAGAAGCACTAGATCAATGCATAAGATTGGGATGAGCGGTCCATGTCTTTTTCTTTTTTTGAATACTAGGTTCACACTAGTGCTGGTCTCCATTTGGGGTTTCCATTCCCCATTCCACTTGAAAATAAGGACTTTTCTCTCACATTTATCGAGTAGACGCCATTATAGTTTATGGGGTCCACAGGTAACTGCTTTTTAAGCAGATTGAGTTTCCATTCTTCGGGTCCCCAAGCGGACTCAAAGAATGGAAATCCAAAATGCTAGTGTGAACTTAGAGTAAGCCACTTTGTGGTCTCCACAAAAAGAATCATTATCTCCCCCTCCCCGCAGGGCCCCGTACATGCCAAAGAAATTTCAGGTTGTGTTGCTTGCCAACAGTTACAGTCCCTAAACTCCAATACAAATGTCTAATATACAATAAGATTTCTCTATAGCAATGGCAATTGTAGTCTTAGATATAGAATATCTATTGGCTAAAGACACTGTAACAGTAAAACTAGAAATCTGTTTTACCTCTACTCAGATCGACAGCTGACTACTGTATACCTCCTGATATGTCCCCTCGAGCAGCACACAAAGCTGAACAAAACGCTCATGAGCCCCCTCCCCATAATCTGTACTGTATGTGACCATCCACATAGTCAGCTCCCCTCTGCTCTTATCTCTGCTGTCACAAATCATTACAGGTTCAATTTGACATTAGTGGGAAAGTGGTGTAAAGCGATCTAACATCTCCGCCTGTACCCAATAACGCAGGAACCTAATGCTCCTACTAGCCTAAATCCAAGCTCCCTAAGAGCAGATCATCCTACTAAATGTCACAGCTAATGCCTGACTATAAATGAAAGTGATAATAAGACATGGCCTGAGCACACAGAGGTGTCTTGATGTGACGGCAGCGGACTCAAAATCATCAAGGACTGACATCTGAATCCCGGGGAATCATTTCACTAAGGTCCCGCGTCATCTCACTGGCCAGTCTAAACTTCTTCAGGAATTCATATTTACACTAAATGTCACCAGAAAGTTATTTTAAAATCAGATTTTATGTTAAACATACTTTTTAAGAATTTTTTTTTTTTTACTTCCTTGTTTTTATATACATTTTTTTTAAAAAAATTAAAAATCTCGCCACTACATAAAACATATGCAGAGACTTCAAGTTTTTTGTATGAGATTTCTTTGCAGGAGTCATCTGACTTATCAGCACACCGCTATCATGTAAGATAAAATAAGATAAGACATGACATCCACCAGTCACAATATAGCATATCACAACTTATCTACTCTCCTCTCTGCACAATGACTCCTACACAGGTCACAGTGAAAGCCTAAAAAATTATTTCATAGAAGTCAATAGGATCATCTCCCAACCATTGTGTTTATGGTTCATGGACTAGCTCCAGGAAACAGGAAGTCACTCATTTTTTTAAGCTTAGTGGCAAGAGATGGAATTGCAATGTAAAAAAAAAAAATGAAATACATATATTAACATGGAAAATTAAATCAACATCAGCAAAAAAATCCTAAAAAATATGTGTAAAAAATATGCAAATCTATTCTCCAGGATGTAATTAGGAGAACAGTGCCTCTGTATGCTGCCCTCTAGAGGGCAACCTCCTTAACATCATGCATGACTCAGTTAATAAGCCTACTAACATGATGCGGATTTCATTGCCAAATTAGTATTTCTATTCCAAAAGCCTAGTTTCTATTCCCAGCTATGGACAGCGCTGTTTCGGTCTTTTGGACCTCCTCAGCATAGAGCAGGGTTAGGGTTGAGTCATGCATGATAATAAGGAGGCTGCCCTCTAGAGGGCAGCATACAGAGGCACTGTTCTCCTAATTACATCCTGGAGAATAGATTTGCATATTTTTTACCCAGAATCCCAAGCGGAGCAGGAATGAATTGTAAGTCTCCATACGCCTATGTAGGCACACACTCTCCCTAATGTGTATGATTATCCCCTGACCCTAAAAAATATGTTTAATATGATAAGATGATTTAAGCAATACATTGCTTTTTCATCACAAATTTGCTTTAAAAAGAACCTTTTATACTATTTTGGAAACATTTCAAGGCTCTGGTCCCTGACATCATGATTCCTCAGATCCATTTTCACTAGTCTTATAGCACCTTCTAACAGAACTCATATGTCTGTAAGGTTTCTGCATTTATGCACCAATTACAATGTTACAACTAACTGCGCTCTACTGCTTTTCAGAGGCAAGCGAAACCTAATGGAATGGAACGATGATGACAATGCGAACCCAGCCTAAGAAAATTTAGGATGTAAATATCTGTATTTCAGTGGATCCTACAGACTCAAGACACCGGGCAGGAGGCCAGCTCATAATACATCTTCAAAAAACTTTAAGGCCGGGGATCCAAGTTGTGAAGATGCTGGCATTTTCCTTATAAGTACAGTCCTATGAAAAAGTTTGGGCACCCCTATTAATCTTAATCATTTTTAGTTCTAAATATTTTGGTGTTTATAACAGCCATTTCAGTTTGATATATCTAATAACTGATGGACACAGTAATATTTCAGGATTGAAATGAGGTTTATTGTACTAACAGAAAATGCGCAATATGCATTAGACCAAAATTTGACCGGTGCAAAAGTATGGGCACCTCAACAGAAAAGTGACATTAATATTTAGTACATCCTCCTTTTGCAAAGATAACAGCCTCTAGTCGCTTCCTGTAGCTTTTAATCAGTTCCTGGATCCTGGATGAAGGGATTTTGGACAAACAATTCAAGTTCAGTTAAGTTAGATGGTCGCCGAGCATGGACAGCCCGTTTCAAATCATCCCACAGATGTTCAATGATATTCAGGTCTGGGGACTGGGATGGCCATTCCAGAACATTGTAATTGTTCCTCTGCATGAATGCCTGAGGATTTGGAGCGGTGTTTTGGATCATTGTCTTGCTGAAATATCCATCCCTGGCGTAACTTCAACTTCGTCACTGATTCTTGAACATTATTCTCAAGAATCTGCTGATACTGAGTGGAATCCATGCGACCCTCAACTTTAACAAGATTCCCGATGCCGGCATTGGCCACACAGCCCCAAAGCATGATGGAACCTCCACCAAATTTTACAGTGGGTAGCATGTGTTTTTCTTGGAATGCTGTTTCTTTTTGGACGCCATGCATAACGCCTTTTTTTATAACCAAACAACTCAATTTTTGTTTCCAAAATGAAGCTGCCTTGTCCAAATGTGCTTTTTCATACCTCAGGCAACTCTATTTGTGGCGTACGTGCAGAAACGGCTTCTTTCTCATCACTCTCCCATACAGCTTCTATTTGTGCAAAGTGCGCTGTATAGTTGACCAATGTACAGTGACACCATCTGCAGCAAGATGATGCTGCAGCTCTTTGGAGGTGGTCTGTGGATTGTCCTTGACTGTTCTCACCATTCTTCTTCTCTGCCTTTCTGATATTTTTCTTGGCCTGCCACTTCTGGGCTTAACAAGAACTGTCCCTGTGGTCTTCCATTTCCTTACTATGTTCCTCACAGTGGAAACTGACAGGTTAAATCTCTGAGACAACGTTTTGTATCCTTCCCCTGAACAACTATGTTGAACAATCTTTGTTTTCAGATCATTTGAGAGCGGGCTGTCCATGTTCGGCGACCATCAAACTTAACTGAACTTGAATTGTTTTGTAGAAAGAAATGGTCCAAAATACCTTCATCCAGGATCCAGGAACTGATTAAAAGCTACAGGAAGTGACTAGAGGCTGTTATCTTTGCAAAAGGAGGATGTACTAAATATTAATGTCACTTTTCTGTTGAGGTGCCCATATTTTTGCACCGGTCAAATTTTGGTTTAATGCATATTGCGCATTTTCTGTTAGTACAATAAACCTCATTTCAATCCTGAAATATTACTGTGTCCATCAGTTATTAGATATATCAAACTGAAATGGCTGTTGCAAACACCAAAATATTTAGAACTAAAAATGATTAAGATTAATAGGGGTGCCCAAACTTTTTCATAGGACTGTATAATAGGGGCTGAAAGTCAGCAGAGGAAAACTCTGCAGATTTTCTGTGAACAGTGCGATGTTGCAGTGAGTGGGGCCTTAGGTTAAAACAAGATTTTATTCTAGGCTAGATTCACACCTGTTCTTATTGCCTGCTCAGGGACTCTGTTCTCCATTCTGTTTGAAACCCGGAGGACCCCATTATAGACCATAGAAACCTGGTGGACCCCATTATAGACCATAGAAACCTGGTGGACCCCATTAAAGTCTGTGGGTAACTGCTTTTTAAGCCGATTGGGTTTCTATTTCTCAGATCCCCAAGGGGACCTGAAGAATGGAAAGCCAAGCAAAGGTACGAACCAAGCGTAACTTCTATTAGGAGGTAACGCTTCAGGTCCTCAAGCAGACTCCCCGAACGGAATACCGAACGCAGATGTGAACCGGGCCTCAGTGACATTTACCAAAAACTCGAATAAAGGCAGATCATGCACATGATAATACTTATTATCTCCATGTGTCGTACGGCACCCGAGAGGCAGCTCACAGCAGTAAGTTGCCATAACTGAATCCCTTTGCCACCTATACTGTATGTAACTAAATTATTTTCTATTTCTCTATGAGACAAAATGTAGGCGTTCCCCTGAGCCAAGGATTTACAATTGTACAATAAGCGGCAGATTACATTGTGTAATGAATAGATTCTCAAAGAATGAGCAAAATCTTGACTAAGTTCTCCCAGGGAACAATGAAGTGATGTTTCCACTTAATGGTTAATTACATCTACTTATTGCAGTAATTGCCGCAGTGTCGTGCCAACATGCGCAGGTGCTCCTGCTGTTGGGTGGTCACACCGGGGGAAGGGGAGAGAGGAAGACAGACATTACTGCTGTGCTTTCACAAGGAGGGAGACACTGACTTGTTGAGGAAGTCATTAAATGGTAGGAAGCTGTGATCCTTGTCGGAAAGTTCCTGACAATGACTACAAGTGATCCTAATGCTCAGGAGGGGTCAGCACGCCACATCATAGAGACGCTTAAAAGTCTTAAATATGATCTGCAACAGGGGGCCACACGGTGGCTCAGTGGTTAGCACTGCAGCCTTGCAGCACTGGGGTCCTGGTGTTCAAATCCCACCAAGGGCAAAAAGACATTTGCAAGGAGTTTGTATGTTCTCCCTGTGTTTGCATGGATTTCCATCCCATATTCCAAAAAGACATACTGATAGGGAAAAAATGTACATTGTGAGCCCACATAGAGCTCACAATCTACATAAAAAAAATATATATATATATTCTGCAACGTGGAGTTCATGTTAACAAGTTATTGAGGGCAGGGCGCATTAAGTAATTGGTAGGAGCAGGTAAAGGGGTTGTCCAGGAATTATGCAAATAAGAAAGGAGACTTCGGAAGGTGTAATGCTTGGTTCACATCTGCGTTGGTATTCCGTCTGGGAGAGTCCGCATGGGGACCTCCCGAATGGCATACCGAACACAACTGCAAGCGATGTGCAGTAAAAGCACACAGATCCCATAGACTATAATGGGGTCCATGTGCTTGCCACGCGATGCACGCAGGAATCATGCAGGCAGGAAAGTAGATTGTGAACTATGTTCCTGTCCGCTTGATCCCTGCGGAGATCTGGCGGCCAGCACACGGACCCCATTATAATCTATGGGGTCCATATGCTTTCATTGGCACACCGCTTGCAGTTGTGTTCTGTATTCCATTCGGAGGGGGGGGGGGTCTCATGTGGACTCCCCGGACAGAATACCAACACAGATGTGAATGAGGCCTTACATTAAATTAAAATCGTATTCACCTTTCCCTGATGCTCCAGAGGCCACTGCAGCTTTCCATTCGAGCCAATGGATGCAGGACTTTTGTCTCTTCATTTTTCCACATTTGTCAGGCAGAAACTTGCAGACCCCATTATAGTCTATGAGGTCCACGGGTTTCCATGGATAACCAATTTTGAAGCAGATTAGGTTTTCATTTTTCAGAACAGAAAACTGAACATTAGTGTGAACCTAGCGTAAGATTTCTAGGCATCAAAATAATTCTTAATTAAAAAAGCACTATATGAACCTAGCCATAGCAATGACAAGCTAAAGAAAAGTAACTGAACTCTTATGTTGACCATAGGTATTACGCTATATTCATACACAGGTGCGTCAGTACTTCTCACAGACGGCACCAAACCCTGCTGGTTTACGCATGGTGTGATCTCCATAGTTTATTCATTTTTCGCATCTGTGAGAAACAGACTCATTTTTTTATAAACATTTCATTGTTTTTCAGGGACCCATCGACTTTCATTGGTGAAATGCATCCACTTTAGAATAAAAAGCGAACCTGCTTCCATTTTTATTTTATGGATCCACCATCTGCAAATAAAATCTGATGTCTGAATGAAGACATTGAAATGAATGGATAATTTGTGTCTGCGAAAAATGTAGATGAAATACAGATATGAGTAATAACAAGCAGTTATTACCTTTAATTCCTTCATTGATATGAATGATCACAGGTTGTCTCTGGGGCTCCTTACCTTTAAAGAGGACCTATAATGTCCTCGGGCATACGTGGTGTTATATACCGCTAGAAAGCCGACAGTGTGCTGAATTCAGGTTTCCGTTATGTTCCCCAGGACTAGAGCTCTTCATTGTCTGAAGGGCGTTCCTGACAGTATTCGTACATAGACTAATACTGGGAGGGGGGGGGACCTAAGTGCAGGAAAGCCGCACTGAGGAATGGGAAAGCCGACATTGTGATGAATTCAATGCACTGTCGACTTTTTTATAAAACCGCATGTGCCCGAAGACATGAAAGGTCCTCTTTAAGGGAAGGAGACAAAGCATTGGTCAGACCCATTGGATTCCTATTTCATCACAAATGGTCTGCCAGTCTCCAGACTAATGTCTACTTTAGAGCAATTTTTTATCTTGGGGAAATATTAGAAAGAACTCGATTTTAACAAAAGTTTGGCCTTAAGCCATGCAGGGGTGTATAATGCATTTCCATTGGCTAGATGCACTGCAGAATAAAGCACGTTCATAAAGCAGCATGGCTGGAGCTAATATTCTCTTTAAAGTAATAAAAGTAACCTCTAAATCATACAGGTCACAGAGGCCATTCGGCAGCTGGAGTGTCCTACAAACGTTCCATAGCCGGCCCTGCTGATCTCATACAGAGCATGTCTGCTGCTTCACTTTCACTTACTAACAGGGAACAATAAGTGCCAGATTAATAACCTGCAGCTGGAGCTCATCTACATAGAAGCAAGGACCAGGCGCTTCTTCAGCCCGACTCAGGCTGCAAGTGGTGCAGGGGTGTTACTTAATAAGTATTCGGTGAGGTCTGCAGCTGCCCTGGTCATTGGTGCAGTAGACAGAGCTTGAGCAGACACTCTGACAGCCAAGGTGTAGTATAAGGGTTATTATTATTACCAGCTGCACCATATGTGTTATTATTACAAGACGTCTTTATAGGCAAGAACCCAACCAGCGACTTTGTAATGGGTAATACTTAGCAGCTTTTTTTTTTTTTTTTTAATTCTGACTTTTTACTTCATAATGAAAGCGCTGCTGTGTTTTTTCATCAATTTGTAGGACTATATTTTGCCAAGAAATATTACATTTTTTTGGACCATGAATGGAAATGTGTAAGAAAAACATTGGGGGAGATTTATCAAGCCCGGCGGTTTCCAGGCAAGTCTTGATAATCTTTTCATCTGTGGAGTATGCATCAGTCATATACCCTGTGAGGCACGTCCTCTTCCTCAAACCTATAGATTTCAGGAACCATTTACACCAGAAACTGCCATAAATGATAATATACCCCCTTTTCAGAAAAGGGGGGCATGTATTGTCTCATTGGGGAAAAAGAGGAATTGGCTCCTAGCAAACCTTTTCCTTTTGGAGGAGTTATACTGACTTGGCAAGGACTCCCAGATGATGTCCTTAGGTTTTACTCTATAGGGTTCTACCTTCCAATTGGTGGTGCTAGGATAAAGTTCTTCTAGTCCCACCAATGAGGTCTTATTTGCTTATTCCTTACTCAGAATTAGAGATGAGCGAACAGTGTTCTATCGAACTCATGTTCGATCGGATATTAGGCTGTTCGGCATGTTCGAATCGAATCGAACACCGCGTGGTAAAGTGCGCCATTACTCGATTCCCCTCCCACCTTCCCTGGCGCCTTTTTTGCTCCAATAACAGCGCAGGGTAGGTGGGACAGGAACTACGACACCGGTGACGTTGAAAAAAGTAGGCAAAACCCATTGGCTGCCGAAAACATGTGACCTCTAATTTAAAAGAACAGCGCCGCCCAGCTTCGCGTCATTCTGAGCTTGCAATTCACCGAGGACGGAGGTTTCCGTCCAGTTAGCTAGGGGTTAGATTCTGGGTAGGCAGGGACAGGCTAGGATAGGAAGGAGAAGACAACCAACAGCTCTTATAAGAGCTAAATTCCAGGGAGAAGCTTGTCAGTGTAACGTGGCACTGACGGGCTCAATCGCCGCAACCCAGCTTTCCCAGGATCCTGAATGGAATACACTGTCAGTGTATTCCCGTATACCCGATATATACCCCCGATACCCGTTCCAACGGTGTGCCCCCCCACCTTCACCCCAGAAATACCCTGCAAGTCCCCTAGCAATAGAATTGGGGCTATATACACCCACTATTTTTGCTACTGCCATATAGTGCCATTGTCTCACTGGGAATTCAAAGAATATATTGGGCTTACATATAACTTCAATTCCAGGGAGAAGCTTGTCAGTGTAACGTGGCACTGACGGGCTCAATCGCCGCAACCCAGCTTTCCCAGGATCCTGAATGGAACACACTGACAGTGTATTCCCGTATACCCCATATATACACCCCAAATCCCCGTTCCAACGGTGTGCCCCCCCACCTTCACCTCAGAAATACCCTGCAAGTCCCCTAGCAATAGAATTGGGGCTATATACACCCACAATTTTTGCTACTGGTATACAGTGCCATTGTCTCACTGGGAATTCAAAGAATATATGGGGGTTATGTGCACCCACAATTTTTAATACTGCTATACAGTGCCATTGTCTGACTGGGAATTCAAAGAATATATGGGGGTTATGTGCACCCACAATTTTTAATACTGGTATATAGTGCCATTGTCTGACTGGGAATTCAAAGAATATATGGGGGTTACGTGCACCCACAATTTTTAATACTGCTATACAGTGCCATTGTCTGACTGGGAATTCAAAGAATATATGGGGGTTATGTGCACCCACAATTTTTACTACTGGTATACAGTGCCATTGTCTGACTGGGAATTCAAAGAATATATTGGGGTGACGTGCACCCACAATTTTTGCTACTGCTATACAGTTCCATTGTCTCACTGGGAATTCAAAGAATATATGGGGGTTATGTGCACCCACAATTTTTAATACTGGTATACAGTGCCATTGTCTGACTGGGAATTCAAAGAATATATGGGGGTTATGTGCACCCACAATTTTTAATACTGGTATACAGTGCCATTGTCTGACTGGGAATTCAAAGAATATATGGGGGTTATGTGCACCCACAATTTTTAATACTGGTATACAGTGCCATTGTCTGACTGGGAATTCAAAGAATATATGGGGGTTACGTGCACCCACAATTTTTAATACTGCTATACAGTGCCATTGTCTGACTGGGAATTCAAAGAATATATGGGGGTTACGTGCACCCACAATTTTTAATACTGGTATACAGTGCCATTGTCTGACTGGGAATTCAAAGAATATATGGGGGTTATGTGCACCCACAATTTTTACTACTGGTATACAGTGCCATTGTCTGACTGGGAATTCAAAGAATATATGGGGGTTATGTGCACCCACAATTTTTAATACTGGTATACAGTGCCATTGTCTGACTGGGAATTCAAAGAATATATGGGGGTTACGTGCACCCACAATTTTTAATACTGCTATACAGTGCCATTGTCTGACTGGGAATTCAAAGAATATATGGGGGTTACGTGCACCCACAATTTTTAATACTGGTATACAGTGCCATTGTCTGACTGGGAATTCAAAGAATATATGGGGGTTATGTGCACCCACAATTTTTACTACTGGTATACAGTGCCATTGTCTAACTGGGAATTCAAAGAATATATTGGGGTGACGTGCACCCACAATTTTTGCTACTGCTATACAGTTCCATTGTCTGACTGGGAATTCAAAGAATATATGGGGGTTATGTGCACCCACAATTTTTACTACTGGTATACAGTGCCATTGTCTGACTGGGAATTCAAAGAATATATGGGGGTTATGTGCACCCACAATTTTTACTACTGGTATACAGTGCCATTGTCTAACTGGGAATTCAAAGAATATATTGGGGTGACGTGCACCCACAATTTTTGCTACTGCTATACAGTTCCATTGTCTGACTGGGAATTCAAAGAATATATGGGGGTTACGTGCACCCACAATTTTTAATACTGGTATACAGTGCCATTGTCTGACTGGGAATTCAAAGAATATATGGGGGTTATGTGCACCCACAATTTTTAATACTGGTATACAGTGCCATTGTCTGACTGGGAATTCAAAGAATATATGGGGGTTATGTGCACCCACAATTTTTACTACTGGTATACAGTGCCATTGTCTAACTGGGAATTCAAAGAATATATTGGGGTGACGTGCACCCACAATTTTTGCTACTGCTATACAGTTCCATTGTCTGACTGGGAATTCAAAGAATATATGGGGGTTATGTGCACCCACAATTTTTACTACTGGTATACAGTGCCATTGTCTGACTGGGAATTCAAAGAATATATGGGGGTTATGTGCACCCACAATTTTTAATACTGGTATACAGTGCCATTGTCTGACTGGGAATTCAAAGAATATATGGGGGTTACGTGCACCCACAATTTTTAATACTGCTATACAGTGCCATTGTCTGACTGGGAATTCAAAGAATATATGGGGGTTACGTGCACCCACAATTTTTAATACTGGTATACAGTGCCATTGTCTGACTGGGAATTCAAAGAATATATGGGGGTTATGTGCACCCACAATTTTTAATACTGGTATACAGTGCCATTGTCTGACTGGGAATTCAAAGAATATATGGGGGTTATGTGCACCCACAATTTTTACTACTGGTATACAGTGCCATTGTCTGACTGGGAATTCAAAGAATATATGGGGGTTATGTGCACCCACAATTTTTAATACTGGTATACAGTGCCATTGTCTGACTGGGAATTCAAAGAATATATGGGGGTTACGTGCACCCACAATTTTTAATACTGCTATACAGTGCCATTGTCTGACTGGGAATTCAAAGAATATATGGGGGTTACGTGCACCCACAATTTTTAATACTGGTATACAGTGCCATTGTCTGACTGGGAATTCAAAGAATATATGGGGGTTATGTGCACCCACAATTTTTAATACTGGTATACAGTGCCATTGTCTGACTGGGAATTCAAAGAATATATGGGGGTTATGTGCACCCACAATTTTTAATACTGGTATACAGTGCCATTGTCTGACTGGGAATTCAAAGAATATATGGGGGTTATGTGCACCCACAATTTTTACTACTGGTATACAGTGCCATTGTCTAACTGGGAATTCAAAGAATATATTGGGGTGACGTGCACCCACAATTTTTGCTACTGCTATACAGTTCCATTGTCTCACTGGGAATTCAAAGAATATATGGGGGTTATGTGCACCCACAATTTTTAATACTGGTATACAGTGCCATTGTCTGACTGGGAATTCAAAGAATATATGGGGGTTATGTGCACCCACAATTTTTAATACTGGTATACAGTGCCATTGTCTGACTGGGAATTCAAAGAATATATGGGGGTTATGTGCACCCACAATTTTTACTACTGGTATACAGTGCCATTGTCTAACTGGGAATTCAAAGAATATATTGGGGTGACGTGCACCCACAATTTTTGCTACTGCTATACAGTTCCATTGTCTGACTGGGAATTCAAAGAATATATGGGGGTTATGTGCACCCACAATTTTTACTACTGGTATACAGTGCCATTGTCTGACTGGGAATTCAAAGAATATATGGGGGTTATGTGCACCCACAATTTTTAATACTGGTATACAGTGCCATTGTCTGACTGGGAATTCAAAGAATATATGGGGGTTACGTGCACCCACAATTTTTAATACTGCTATACAGTGCCATTGTCTGACTGGGAATTCAAAGAATATATGGGGGTTACGTGCACCCACAATTTTTAATACTGGTATACAGTGCCATTGTCTGACTGGGAATTCAAAGAATATATGGGGGTTATGTGCACCCACAATTTTTAATACTGGTATACAGTGCCATTGTCTGACTGGGAATTCAAAGAATATATGGGGGTTATGTGCACCCACAATTTTTAATACTGGTATATAGTGCCATTGTCTGACTGGGAATTCAAAGAATATATGGGGGTTACGTGCACCCACAATTTTTAATACTGCTATACAGTGCCATTGTCTGAGTGGGAATTCAAAGAATATATGGGGGTTATGTGCACCCACAATTTTTAATACTGGTATATAGTGCCATTGTCTGACTGGGAATTCAAAGAATATATGGGGGTTATGTGCACCCACAATTTTTAATACTGGTATACAGTGCCATTGTCTCACTGGGAATTCCACAAATAATTTGGGGATTCATTCACCCTACATCTCAGGCTCTTGCCATATTCACCCAGGTTGTCAGTGCTGCACCAGCTCGTTCCCAGACAGCTCGGCCCGAAAAACGCGTTACCTATATAGAGGATTTGGACAATGAAGACAACATGTTCTAAATCTAATGTCTGCACCTTCTCCAGAATTAAAATAAAGGCAGCGTTTAACTTTCAAATAGCACTGCACAAAGGAAGAGCTTATCAGCTTGTCTCATGACATGCTACTGAAAAGTTTCATTTGTGTATCTTAATGTAAATATAGTTGTATAAGCTTTTTGGGTTTTAGGCACTGCCAAGTTATTTATTACCACCCACTCCCTTATAATGATGATGACGCCAAAGTCACTGTGGGTGTTCAGAGCTCACAGCTTTGGGTGACATTTGTCTTGCTCTCTGTCGGTACCAGCTGTCTTTTTGGATACCGTAAAGTTATGTTGACTTTATTAACAGCTATAGAAGCTTTAGCCAGGTTGTGACGGTGTGTAACCCTAACAACACTAAGTGGGATACACATTAATAGTCAGTCTATGTACGCTAAACGTATCACTGAAGTAATTTTTTTTCCCTCTCCCCTAATATAAGAAAGGAACAGACATTAGACCTAGACCGGGGTTCGAGGCTTGAAAAAATCCAGTATTATTTGTTCTTCATGATGTGAAATATGTGTTGAAAAGCAACCCAAGATGAAGTCAGCCATGTGTGCCAGTGTGTTACTTGGCATGCCTTTGCTGGCCCCAACTGTAAGGGTCACTCTCCATTTCCTCCATTTTCCACTCCCCTTCACACCATTTGTGGTGAAGCAATGGGATGCACTGAAGTGCACCCTCTAGCCTCGTGTGGGATAGGGACATCAGATGCCACTCCAACCCCCTCGTCTTCCTCCGCCAGCCAACGGTGCGAAGATGAGAGGAGTGTGCTCTGAATGTTTTCTGCCTAGCAGAGGCTAGTTCTCACTTACGAAAATGGCCCCACTTTGACCTGTATATCAGGCACAATGGTGTAGGTTTCAAAGAAACATGGCACCAACAAGTTGGAAAACGTGGGCCATGCGTGGACCGTGTTTGAGTCTGGCAAGCTCCAGATCTGCTACCAGGTTCCAGCCATTATCACAGGCGCAAAAATGCCAGGCCCCAGGTGTAGCAGGGAAAAAAAAATGCCATCTCAGCCAGGATGGCATCCCTGACCTCGGAGGCACTGTGCTGTCTGTCCCCCAAGCTGATCAGTTTCAGCACGGCCTACTGACATCTCCCCATGCCAGTGTTACAGTGTTTTCCGCTAGTAGCTGGGGTGGAGGTTGCAGCTTCGTAGGGTTTCAGTCTACTCCTGCCATGAATTTTGGCCTGGGAGAGGAGATAGGCCACCCCAGTTTGCACCCGGGGAACAGACTCCACCACATTCACCCTGCCTGTCATTAAAGATAAGCACTGCAGCATCCCTGACCACAGGCGCTTGTCCATGTGTCGGTGGTCAAGTGGACCTTGCAGCAAAGCGCAGAGCTCTGGGCCCGACTGATGTTATGGGACACATGCAGGCGCAAGGCAGAGACAGCACACCAAGAGAAGTAGTAACGGCTAGGCCCAGCATAGGGAGGTGCCCCAGCTGCCATCTGCTGACGGAAGGCCTGGGTCTCCAGAAGCATAAACAAACACCAACATCTCCAGGGCCAGCAGTTTATCGATGAGGCTGTTACAGGCTTGGGCATGGGGGTGGGTTGTATTGTACTTCTGCCTGCAATGAAAAGCTTGGGAAATGTGGAGTGGCTGGGAAGAGGCGCATGATGGTGCAGGCCAAAAGGGCGCATGAGGGTGAACTCCCCAATGTGTCAGAGATAGGTGTGTAGGTGTCCTTGCATCATATACTTGCACCATATTTGGCTTTGGAAGTTAATTTTGTGCCAAAAAGTGGTTAAGACAGCGATCCCTCAGCTACTCCCGTTACACTGTCTATTGAAGTTACCATCTGTGGAAGTGGACCACCATTTCTAAGATCCCAAAGGAAGCAGGCAAGAGATGTGCAGTTCAGAAAAAAAGATGAGAAAATAAGTTTAGGCTGTAGAGCACAGAGGGATCGGAGAGGACAGAGCTGGTGTCGGCCAGGTATTCCCACAACATGCGCCTATACTTGTCCCTCCTGGTGACACTAGGCCCCTGAGTGGCAGTAATTTGTCCAGGGGGGCCATTAACGTGTTCCAGACCTAGGAATAAGTCTTCCAACAGGGTAGAGTTTTGCATGCCTTTGCTTCTACCCACTGTTTTTGCTGCTTAGCTTCCCTCCACATCTACTCTGCTTTCACCCCTAAACATCACCCCAGTTTATGCCTTTGCTTCTACCCAGGTTTTTTGTTGATTTAGCTTCCCTCTACATCTACACTGCTTTAGCCCCTAGACATCACCCCTGTCCATGTGGGGTCGGTGGCCTCGTCATCCACCAACTCCTCTTCCAATTGCGCACTGCCCCCTTACTGCAAACCGCACATGACCACAGCTTGCCTTGATGGCAACTGTGTCTCATGATCCCCACTTAGGTCCAGACAAGTCGGTGGCGGGTCCAAAACCCCAAAATTGGAAGGAAATGGCAGATGCTGCAGTATTTCTAACACCTGTTCCTGGTGCTCGGGCCTGGTCTGTGTTGTACCCTGCACCCTGCTTAACGCATCTGCCATATCCGAAGTTGTGCTGAGCGCATGCTAATGTTTCGTGTCCAGTGCAATGGATGGGATGGGATTTCACATAAGTCTGCCACCCATGGCCACTCATGGTTGAGCAACTGAGGGAGTTGACTTTGACGAACCCGAGGGTTTTGGAGTTGGAACTACATCAAAGGTCTGTGCTGCTCACACACTCTGCTCAACACATGATATGTTTAGTGCCAGCAGTGTGGAGACGTCGCACAACAGCCGTTGTTCCAGCAGGTACAGGCGTTGTAGGAGTGCATAGAGGCTAGCAGCGGCAACTATACACTTTAAAAACTATCCGCACAAGCGCCACACTTTCACCAGTAGCTCAGGAACATTGGGGTACCTTTTTCAAAAGATTAGCAGCAATGAGTTAAAAACGTGGCCCAGGCATGGAATATGTTGCAGGCTGCCAAGCTACAGAGCCAATCCCAGGTTACGGCCATTATCACACATGACAACATGCCTGGGCCCAGGTGCAGTGGCAAAAACCACATTGCCGTCTCATCGAGGATGGCATGACTCACTTTGTAGGCAGTGTGCTGTCTGGCCCCCAAGCTGATGAGCTTCAGCACGGCCCGCTGACGTCTCCCCACACCAGTGTTGCAGCGTTTCCAGCTCGTAGCTGGGGTCAATTTAACAGCGGAGGAGGGTGGTGTTTCAGCCCTCCTCCCAGGAATGTTGTGTGGGGAGACAAGTCAGGCCACCACATTTTGCGACCCGGTCCACGCCTCAACTACATTCAACCACTGTGCCCAAATTGAAAGGTAGCGTCCCTGTCCGCATGCACTTGTCCATTCGTAACTGGTCACATGGAACTTTAGGGCTAAGCGCTGAATTTAGGGACCGCCTCATGTTTGGGGGAAAGTGCTGGTGTGGACGGCACAGTGCGGTGGCGCAGTAGACACTCTGCCCAAAAAGGGCAGAGTGTCCCCCAGCCGGGATTCCAACATCTCCTGGGCCAGATTTCTTGAGATGAGGCCGTTGAAGCCTTGGGCATGTGGGTGGGTTGCGCTGTACTTTAGCATGAAATGAAAGGCTTGGGAGATGGGGAGTTGATGGGAAGAGGCGCATGATGGCGCGGGCAAAAGGAGAAATGGCAGGAAAAGGTGAGGATAAGGGTGAACTCCCCAAAGTGTCAGAGGCAGATGTGGAGGTGTCCTGGCTCCTGGTCTGGACTGCAGCGCCAGCCCTGTCAACAGTGGAAGAGGCAGTGGCCGCCAGGCCAAACGACGATTATCCTGCGCTTGCTCTCACCCACTGAGCCCAGGGCTTGCCTTCCAAATGATGGCACCCGCAAGAGGTGGTGAGATTCCTCTCCGCAGATCTCCAAACCATCTTGGACTTGCAAATTGCACTAAATTTGTCATGTAACTGACATGTATATGATGAGTCTATCCATTGTCTGTTCATTTTGGTGAAAGTCAGCCTGTCAGCTGACAGACAGCTGTGCTTGTCAGTGATGATGTCACCGGCTGCTTGTACCCCCAGTTTTTGCTGCTTAGCTTGCCTCCACATCCACACTGCTTTTGCCCCTACACATCACCCCTATCCATGCCTGTGCCTCTAGCCATAAGTCTGCCACCCATGGAAACTCATGGTGCAGAAAGTGAGGGAGCTGACTCTGAGGAACCCTTGGGTTTTGTAGCTGGTACTCCATCAAAGGTCTCTGCTGCTCACACACCCTGCTGAACATACGGTATCTAGGGTTAGAGCGTGTGGTGACCTCGCACAACAGTAGGTGCTTCAGGCAGATGTAGGCCTTGCTGGAGTGTATTGCGGCTAGCTCCAGGTACTGTAGACTTGGGAAAGTGGGTGTCCAAGTGCCGCACTTTCACCCTTAGCTCAGCTAATTTGGGGTATGTTTTTAAAGATCATTGCACCACTACATTGAACATGTGGGCCAGGCATGGAACGTGTTGGAGGCTGGCAAGCTCCAGAGCCCTCCAACAAGCTAAAAAACCTGGCCCCAGGGGCAGCGGGGATAAACAAATTGCCATCTCATCCAGGATGGCATCCCTGACCTCAGAGGCAGTGTGCTGTCCGTCTCCCAAGCTGATGAGCTTCAGCCCAGCCTGCTGACGTCTCCCCACACCAGTGTTGCAGCGTTTTCAGCTCGTAGCTGGGGTAAATCTAACAGCGGAGGAGGAGGAGGGTGGTGTTTCAGCCCTCCTCCCAGGAATGTTTTGTGGGGAAACAAGTCAGGAAAATTCTTGAAACGGGAGAGTTTTGCATCTTTGCCCTTGCTGCCTATGGACATCCCTTTGCCTCTAGCCACCATTTTCCCTGCTTTGCTTGCCTCCAAATCCACACTGCTTTTGCCCCTAGACATCACCCCAGTCCATGCCTTAGCTTGTACCCCCAGTTTTTCCTGCTTAGCTTGCCTCCACATCCACACTGCTTTTGCCCCTAGACATCACCCCAGTCCATGCCTTAGCTTGTATCCCCAGTTTTTCCTGCTTAGCTTGCCTCCACATCCACACTGCTTTTGCCCCTAGACATCACCCCAGTCCATGCCTTAGCTTGTACCCCCAGTTTTTCCTGCTTAGCTTGCCTCCACATCCACACTGCTTTTGCCCCTAGACATCATCCCTATCCATGCCTCTTCCCCTAGCCATAACTCTGCCACCCCTGGAAACTCATGGTGCAGAAACTTTGGTTGCTGACTTTGAGGAACCCTTGGGTTTTGTAGATGGAACTCCATCAAAGGTCTGTGCAGCTCACACACCCTGCTCAAGATATGGTATTGTAGGGTTTCAGCGTGTGTGAATGACGGACAACAGCCTGTGTTTGGACAGATGTAGGCCTTGCTAGAGTGTTTTTAGGCTAGCAGCGACTCCTGTGCACTTGCAAAAGTGGGCGCACAAGCGCCGCATTTTCAACAGTAGCTTCGGTACATTTGGGTATGTTTTTAAAAAACTTTGCACCACTAGGTTAGACGTGGGCCAAACATGGAACGTGTTGGAGGCTGGCAAGCTCCAGAGCCGCTACCAGGTTCCAGCCATTATCACAGGCGTAAAAATGCCAGGCCCCAGGTGTAGCAGGGAAAAAAAAATGCCATCTCAGCCAGGATGGCATCCCTGACCTCGGAGGCACTGTGCTGTCTGTCCCCCAAGCTGATGAGCTTCAGCACCGCCTGCTGACGTCTCCCCACACCAGTGTTTTAGCGTTTGCCGCTAGTAGCTGTGGTGGAGGTTGCAGCGTCGTAGGGTTTCAGTCTACTCCTGCCATGAATTTTGGCCTGGGAGAGGAGATAGGCCACCCCAGTTTGCACCCGGGGAACAGACTCCACCACATTCACCCTGCCTGTCATTAAAGATAAGCACTGCAGCATCCCTGACCACAGGCGCTTGTCCAAGTGTCGGTGGTCAAGTGGACCTTGCAGCAAAGCGCGGAACTAAGGGCCCACCTGATGTTGAGTGACACGTGCTGGTGCAAGGCGGGGACGCCACACCGGGAGAAGTTGAGACGGCTAGGGACGGCATAGTGAGGTGCCACAGTTGCCATCAGGTCCGGGAAGGCGGGAGTTTCAACAAGCCGGAACGCCAACCTCTCCTGGGCCAGCAGTTTAGCGATGTTGGCGTTCTAGGCTTGCGTGGGTGGGTGGTTAGCGGTGTATTTCTGCCGGCGCTCCAATGTATGAGAGATGGTGGGTTGTTGTAAAGAAGCGCCTGATGGTGCCTTTGATGGTGCAGGAGAAGGAGATAAGACAGAAACAGGGGAGGATGAGGGAGAAGTCAACAAAGTGGCGGAGGCAGATGAAGTGATGTCCTGGCTCGTCCTCTGGAGTGCATCGCCAGCACTGTGAGCAGAGGCAGTGGCATGAACGGCGGGCGACGTTTGTCCTGCCGTTGCTGCCTGCCACTGATTCCATTGCTTGGATTCCAAATGACGGTGCATTGAAGTGGTGGACAGGTTGCTCTTCTCAGGGCCCCTACTCGATTTCGAGAGGCAAATTGTGTAGACGACACTATATCTGTCCTCGGCGCATTCCTTGAAAAAACTCTACACCTTCAAGAAACGTGCCCTCGATGGGGGAGTTTTTCTGGGCTGGGTACAAAAGGGAACATCTTCGGACATTCCGGGTCTGGCCTGGCTTCGGCAAAGCAGCTGACCTCTGCCTCTGGACATGTCTCTGCCTCTAGCTACCCTTTTTGGTGCTGCACCTGCCTCAACATCCACACTACTTTCCCAGCTTGACATCTGCCTTGTCCAGGTGGGGTCGGTGTCCTCGTCGTCCACCACCTCCTCTTCCAACTCCTGTCTCGCCTCCTCCTCCTGCACAATGCGCATGTCAACTGGCTGCCCTGACAGCAACTGCGTCTCATCGTCGTCGATGAGGGTGGGTTGCTGGTCATCCGCCACCAAATCGACCGGAGATGGAATGGAGGAGACTCTAGTGTTTGAGCATCTGGACACAGATACTCGTCTGTTAGGTCCGTGGAATCACGAAATGGAGGGGCAGGTTGCGGTACAGTCAAAGGAAGGGAGAACAGCTCTGGGGAGCAGGGACAGTTGGGGTTATTGTTCTGAGAAGATTGGGAATTTTGGGTGGAAGGAGGACAAGACTGTTGGGTAAGAGGAGGTAGAGGCTGACTGGCTGGTGGACAATGTGCTTTAAGCGTTATCCGACAGCCATTGCAAGACCTGTTCCTGGTTCTCGGGCCTACTAATCTTTGTACCATTCAGCCTAGTTAATGTGGAACTTTTGTGCAAAGCGCAGAACTTAGGGCCCGCCTGATGTTAAGGGACACACGCTGGTACAAGGCTCAACTCACCCTAAGTGCCAAAAACACTGCTGGTGCAAGGCTCTACTCATGCCAAGGGCCTCAATCTCTGCTGGTAGCTCAGCTTAAGGTCATGTAACTTTGTTTGGAAGGGCTCATGTTAAGGGCTAGAAAAGTGAATTTTGGAAGGTCTTACCACATCACACACACACACACACACACACACACACACACACACACACACACACACTCAAAATGACAGTTAAGGGTGAGGGCTTTTGGAATTCCCATTGCCTATTCCATTTGTGGTTGTCATGGGGAACGTGATTTAAAGGGGTGGTTGTTACTGTTTGTTGAGCTTAAATTGGGGTTTGTGTCCATCCATTTGGGGAGTAAAGAAGGTTTCCAGGTATTTTCCCACTTTGATAGAGGTTTTTTTGAATGTGGAAAGTGTGTAGTTGTTAGGCAGTGATGTTGGGGTAATAGAGGGTCTTTGGTGTGTTAGATGCCCCCAGGCATGCTTCCCCTGCTGTCCCAGTGTCATTCCAGAGGTGTTGGCATCATTTCCTGGGGTGTCATAGTGGACTTGGTGACCCTCCAGACACGGATTTGGGTTTCCCCCTTAACGAGTATCTGTTCCCCATAGACTATAATGGGGTTCGAAACCCGTTCGAACACACGAACATTGAGCGGCTGTTCGAATCGAATTTCGAACCTCGAACATTTTAGTGTTCGCTCATCTCTACTCAGAATTCTTAGCAGATCATTCCTGGTCCCTGAACCAGTTTCCCCCTAATGAGAGATATTACCAGTTCTGACAGATATTGTTGCAAGAGGTGCCTTGTGCCTTCTGACTTATCATATGCATGCTACTCCATTTTACTACTACAACTCAGACATAAGGAAGAAACAGCAAGATGTGCATCTTAGATTGGTCATACAGGTGAAGAGACAACTCTTGACACCGGTCTGGTACACCAGGCAAACAGCAGACTTTGCCAGAGAGAGCTGCTTTTTGGCAACCGGAGAGAAAACATAGTATAACTTGATGAATAGCCATCCATTCAATGCACAGATGCTAAAGTCCACTAGAAGGTTACATATGACATCCATATGACTTAATAGAGCACATGGACAGGGGTTGTCTTGATGTTAGCATATTCTGATGACTAATGTGCAGAAACTGCTCCCAAATATCCCTGGATGGCAGATGTTGAAAAATACAAAATATTGGATTTTAACATGCCTGACAGTTTTATTCTGCGGCCACTGTCAAAAGGGTCTGGTAGCAGCTGTTCTTTATCTACCCATTGAAATTAAATGCAAGCTTGGCTAAGCCAAGAATACATGTTTATAGAACGATCAGGGGAAATAGCTGTCAGCAAACAAGCATGTAGCCAGCCACTATTTTAGGCACGTGGCAAGCTATAGTGTTTCCCCCTCCTCTAAGACCTAGACCAGTCATCTCCATCCTTCTGTTGCTTGTGAACCACTTTCAGCTGTGGCTTTTATCATAATATATACTGGCACTGATAGTTTTGACATTAATGCTGCGCCATACTTTGTAAAACTAGCGTACAACAGTTTGTAGACACAACTGGAAAGACACATAAAGGAGGATCAAGAGCTAGATGAGGCTCCCAAGTCACAGGTTGGGGAACAATGATCTAGAGCAGGGGTAAGGAACATACGGCTCTCCAGCTGTTGCAACACTACAACTCCCAGCATGCATACTTGTTCTGCTGTTCTTGGAACTCTCATGGAAGTGAATGGAGCATGTTGGGAGTTGTAGTTTCACAGCAGCTGGAAAGCCGAAGGTTCCCTACCCCTGATCTAGAGCAATGTTTCCAAGGCAAGTATCCCCTACTTAAATAAGTAACTTCAAAGTACTCCAAGACTATGATAATACACTGTACTGTACCTATTCAATTCACAGCATGAACACAGTTTCAGTACCATTTACAGTCATAGCAGGCCACTGTGCCCAATACGTGTCCAGCTGTCACCAAACAAGAGGAAGATGAGACTCCACGGACTGATATACCCCAAACCACGCACCCCACCTCCCCATATAGCGGTCACCAACTAAGAGGAAGGTGAGACTCCACGGACTGTTATACCCCAAATCGGCCACCCCACCGACCCCCATACTCTCCCCCTCGACTCCAACTCCCCCCCCCCCTACTTTACTAGCTTTGGCAATGCCAAATATCCATTCGGACGTGCCAATAAATCCTATTTGATTTGATTTGATACCCCCATGGGGATACATACCAGGGGTTAAGAACATAGTATCTAGACTACAAGTAATTCCAGGAATTTCAATTGCTGGCGGAATGAAACATTACACTTTGAAACAGATTATTATATTGCTTTATCCACCAATGGTAAGATGGCATATGGAGGTAAATAGATTGTTATGTTGCATTGTTTCGGTCTGTGGGACCTTGGTCTGAGGTATAGAGGAACCTGAGGTAGATACAGTGGGCTCAGCTTAGCTATGGTGGTGGTAGTAAAATCAGGTCCATATTGTGAAGTGAAAATGGGGGCAGCCGGACTGTGTCCATTCTTGTAATGGAAATGAGTTCTCCATGTATTGATTTTCTTGTCAGGTGATGACAAACTGGTGTTTATAAACAACAGCCAACCTGAGAAGGCAAGAAGAAAGCATAAACCTGAATCCATGATGAGAGGTGGAGATTAGACTACCATAGACAACCTGCAGACATTGTAGCTAGGTGGTCACCGATTACAGCTCTGCACTATTGGACATGAATTAAAAAAGCAGGATGATCCGAGGAAAATAAACAGGTTAACATCACCTATAGGTACTGGCTTGCATATCATTTCCAAGGTCGATATCCACTTTAAATTTCACTCTTCGAGGGTGACTCGTTTACTGTAAGGGCCCCTTCACACGGCGTGAGCGCGTTGCTCATTTAGACACATATACATGTGTCCGAGCACGGCGCTTCAAAACAGAGCCCATTGATTTTCAATTACGCCATGTGAAGGGGCCCTAAGTCACATTAGCTACAAAAGGGTCACATTGGTGAACACAAGATGGAGGAGCCACTTGCTTAGGAGACAAGGTAGCGCCACTTGAAGAGGAACCATTCAAATGAAGTGACACATGGTATTGTATTTAGCTATGACAATGAGTGTTAAACAGATATATACCACTGGCTTAGACATGGAAGAGAGACAAGGAGCTATGAGAGAACATGGCCGGAGACTGTCACACAAGAACAATAACTTGCTAAGTTTTCACATATTGAGTTGTTTATTAGTGTGAAGTTCGTGATTATTTGGAAACAGTTTTATGATTTATTTGATTGATTATTTTCTGTCCTGCCCTCGGCCTTGCAGAACAATAGGGAACAAGTTACATTTCCTCCACTAAAGAGATATTGTCCACTTCCTTTTCCAAACGTCCAAGGATTCCCAGGCGAGAAGCTGCAAGGACTGCACTTCCCATGTGCTAGGCTAAGAACACTTCATAATTCACAGAGAGGAAAGAGAAACCTTTGGAGGATTTATACAGGAAAACTCAGAGGGCAGCGTGTTAATACAAGGAATTGGCAGACTGTCCTGTACCTACACCCAGTCTGAGAGATGCAATCTACAAAACGTCATTTACATGGAATGGATATAGATGATTATTTCATCTGTTCTTTTATGATAGCCGGGGCCCGGGGCATAAATGACTTATGTGGTTATTTACAAGTCCTGAAAACAAAGTTTCTCAATGCTCTGTTGGTAACATAACCACCCCAGAAGAGACTCCAGAGTATAATAATAGCAGTACTTGTTGGGGTCCACCCAGCAAATATTCTTGCTATTACCTGTCCAATTTCCCCAGGGTTTAGAACGGAAATCCCAGGGTGGGCAGTGGCAGTAGTGTGAACCCAGCCTAAGATTCATGGGTAAAACTCAGTCATGTGAATCTAAACGTACCATGAACAGGCACATTTATGTCACTATTTCTGAGAATCCACACCCACATGCCAAAAAAATATTAGCCCAAACTTGATGCGCCAGTGATGCAATACACTGTGCTAAAGTTGTGTCGTCAGAACCACAGTAGTAAGGGACCCTTCACACGGCTTAAGCGCTCGGCTCATTCCAAGCCGTACACGCGAGCGCTTCTAAACACTTCCCTTCACTTCAATGGGAGCGCGCGGAAAGCCGGCTTTATGAGCGCTCCCATTGAAGTGAATGGGAAGTGTTTAGAAGCGCTAGCGTGTACGGCTTGGAATGAGCCGAGCGCTTACGCCATGTGAAGGGGCCCTAAATCTGGGCCAGTATGCTTTAAAACAGACCCCTGATGGCCAGTACAAAAACAGACCTACGTGAATATGTCCACAGACTTTAGTGACACGTCAGTGATTGTCAGCATACAGTAATATACAAATGGTTCAGATCTGCTAGAACAGAAGCCACTCTTACACAATGATTCTTGGTTCTGGTTCATACAGAGGGGGTTCTGAGCGTCCATTTGCTCTTCATGACCCCTTTAAGTTTGCAATGACCTTGTGCAACATATCTAAATTATAGTAAGGTTTACTTGCTCTCACAGACCTTCTGAACCTCTTTGACTACAACATAAAAAATGAATTTATTTTTTTAAGATTTGCTCTTGATCTCTAGCTGTGATGTTTCCACCCTGAGTATATCCAGCTGAGCTGGCCGGTATACAGTCGTTTTTGGAAGACTCCCCATACAGGTCTACTCTTAATAATTATCATGGCACTCTGACTCTGGTGTGAACTGAATGTGGATGGATGGTTTAAGGAAAGAAGCCTCAAAAAGACAGGGTCAGTCGTCCTTTACTAATAACAACCAGACCTGGTGATGAAAAGAAAAGTGGCTGATGTAATGTATTTAGGTTTTAGCTAATCTTTGGATACTTCACGTAAGAAATGTGTATAGAAGGTGAATAAAGAGAGTTACTTATGAAACATCTGCAAATGGCCGGAGACCAGATCATTATGAATGGCTTATTTTCTTTCAGTGTTCACATTGGATACCAAATGGATTGGTTTTGGACCGTCTTTCAGACTTTATAGTAATAAACAAGACTATCGCCTACAAAGCTATTTCCATGGGAGCGACTCAACAGGGTTACGATACTTGTCCGTCTGTTATGTACAACCATTGCTGATTCCAATCTCACTGTTCTGACCACTTGGCATGGAAGGAGTCAGATGGTGGTACAAGGAACCTAGTCATGTTCCATTGCACCCAGTAGCAATACTCCACATCATAAGGACACATGTACAATTGAAATTAAAGAAGGGGTATGGTATCCAAGGACGTCTCAGCATAGAAAGAGCAGAGATTTTAACAAATAAATGACAGGTTATACTGAGTGTTTTCCTATGAAACTATACATCAAGCTGCTCAGCTCCCCCTAATCTATAACAGACTGTCTGCAGATTTAACAAATTTTTCACATGACTGTTCCTTTCCTATAGTCCGGTATGTGCAAGGAAAACTGGCAAATTGGCCAGGTTGGACTTTTTGCCATCATCATCATCAGAGGGGTTTTTCAATTGTACAACCACCTTCCATATACCCTTATAGATCATCTGGACAACATAGAGGGAGTCTGCTGCTGAAGATGCAATGTGGAAAGCTGCATAAGACACATAGGAAACGAACATCCACTGCTGAAGAAAAGTATGACTTGTCACAAGTGGATTCCAAGGATCAAAGGTGAACCTACTCTTTATGAGTTACTTAGCCCATATAAAAAGGGCGAATTCACTATTCCCTCTACACCAGAAAATTGGCATAGGTGGAAATAATCGTGGCACGGTCCTTTATTGCACATAAGAAGCACCATTTCTGTCTTTTTGTTTGCCACTTTTTACAAAATTGTGCGAAGACCAGGCCAGCCGAAGACACCTTGGCCCCATTACACATTTTTGTGCATTTCCAATACAGATATCTTAATAATCTTTTATACAAGGCCGATTGTTATTGAGCCCATTCTCCATATTTCTTACTGGATTTAAGAAAATCTATCAGTCCATGCAGATGTGTCTTGTGTTACGTCCTCCTGTCCTTGATGTAGTTATTATTAGCGTAATGGAATCGCAATGTTCAGAAGACAATAGAGCAAGTAGATGTTTGTAAGGAGGAAATGTCAGGATAAAAGGGAGGCGTCCTGATGAGGCTTTTGTGTTGCTGTCCCAGTGATGAGATCTGACAGACGCACTCACCATGACTATACTGTGATGTCTGCCACATGAGGTCACAAAGCCTGCGCTCCTTGTACTTTCAACAGCTGAATTTTTGCTTTCCCTTGTAAGAAGACTTGAGTGAGATGTTATCTCTGGGGATGGAGGTGCCCCGCTTCGGAAGGGGAGTGCCCCATTACAGCACATCACATCATGCTTATTTAATCAGTGCTTTCCTTCCACTCTCGTATAAACATTTATTTTCCACATTTCCCCTGCAACGTCTGTCTTTTTCCAGAAATATATTCTTACTTGCGTTTCCTTCTAACTCTGCCAATTCTTAACATATTCTCTCTCCAAAGCCAGTACACACCCGAGCCTTTGAGTTATCATCGCCTCCAGGGATCCTTGGCTATGCCATAGTTCTACCTAAGTAGCCAATCATAAGCCATTAGAATACAAGCCTGGTTTTTGTTCCATGCAACGTTTCGATCGACCTCCCTCAGACCACACTGGAGTGAATATCGAAAAAAACACATTACTTAAGACATTACCAAATCTGGCCGTAGGACAGGAGAATGTTTTGTATGCTCTTCTGTAATGGGGGTGTTGACCCAGTATTCACATACCATTCCCAAAAAAAAAACACACCAGCGTAGAAAACACATGGGAAAAAATAATGAATCGAAAACAGGATGAATTTTCTTTATGGTTTGGTGCAAATGTTTGGAGGAAAATGGGTAACATTTATAACAAGGCAGAAAATAAATTGCCAGTCTCATATTCCACGTAAAATATGTTCAGAATTACACTTTCACAGATGTTGCCAAACAAGGCTATTTATCAGATTTTATCCGGTATATCATAGTTACTTGCCTCAAGTGAGTTAAAAATGGTTTTTCTGTAAAATAAATAATTCAAAAAATGTGGAGAAAAAAATGTATCAAATATTGCCAAAAATACATATAGATAATAAAAAAGCGAAATAAACATAAATTAAATCTGTCAATTTAAAAAAATATATTTTAACAATTTAACTAGGACTTATATTTACTGGTGCTTTTGGGAAAATGCTGTTTACAACTTAAAAAAACACGACAACAGACTCGTGCACATGGCTGTATTATGGCAATATTATAATAGTACCGAGCCATAATACAATACTGATAGTCTGTATTAGAGTTTAGCCAGACATTGCACTATTTCTACCTGTACACTCAATAAAACTGACTAAACCCATATTCACACGACAGTGAAAACCAGCCAGGCATCATTAAAGGGATCCTATCATTTAAACACATTTTTTTTTCTCCCTACCATGTCGGAATAGCCTTAAGAAAGGCTTTTCATCTCCTACCTTCAGTATTGCTTTTAATGTCATATGCACGTATCACATTGAAAGCAATAGGTAGAAAAAAGCCTCCCATTGATTTCAATGGAGAGTGCACATATGCCGGCACCCATTCAAGTGAATGGGATTTGTTTTTTATGCCGCTCACTCTGAACAAGTTTTACGTTCAGAATGAGCGAGCGTAAACTCCGTGTGCAGGCTAACTTAGACTGAGGACACGTTGCAGAATTGCTTGAGGGTCATTGAAAAGTAGGGTTGGGTTACAGTAACATTGTACAGTTCGAAGGTGTTTTTGTCTATATTATTAAAAGTTATGTTTTAGGTGTAAGGGCTCGTTCACACGGGGGCGGTGGGGCGGGTTTTGACCATATTTTGACTCGGGCAGCCAAGTCAAAATATGGTAAAAACCCACCTGCCACGATGTCACGGCTTCCCCCACCCCAGAGTTGGCTCAAATGAATGGGCCGATGCCGGAGGTTGCGGCTGCCAGGCGAAAGCCGCGGCTCAGCAAGATGCGGAATCCGCCTGAAGAAAGGGCAGCTCGCCGATAGCGGAAAAAAGAATGCTAGTGGTCTCCATAGACCACCATTGTAAAGGGGCGGATTATGACGTGGATTCCGCTGTCAAAATCCGCCCCTTTGGCCCCATGTAAACTAGCCCTTAGGGGTCTTTTGTTTACAATGTGATTTAATATTTTCCACACCAAATTTTTATTTTGGTTTATTATATATCCAGTTGTCAAAAAAACCCCATCAAACTCTGCAACAAAAAACATAGCTGTTCCCCAATGCGTATCCTCAGTCTCAAAGATGTTGGCTTTTTCTCAAACCTTTCCCAAGTACAATGCAGAATATTTTGTGTCTTTTTCTAAAAATTACTACATTTTTGAGATCAGTGTACACCTACAATTTGTAGAAACTGATTAATACAGTAAGTGTGGGCCAAAATCTTATAATCATAACCATAGTCACTTTATTTTGTCCTTTCAATGTAACCCAATAAATGATAGTATTAGGTTCCCAGCATAAAACTGAGCAAATGAAAAAAAAAAAAAAAAACTTCAAAAAAACACTTTTAAGAGCAACCTCACAAGTGGCCCCATATAATACTTATGAACATACCCCAAACACTCCCAGCCAGGAATTGGTACTTACTAGAGTCTGATCCTGACCTAGCAGGAATTGTTGTCTGTAAGCCAAAAGATGTAGAAATGTTCAAGAAGAAAAATATGAAGGTAGATGTAATGAAATGAAGTGTACTTGGCGGTATTATGCAGCCTCCAGGGCAATTCCACATGTAGTGTTTACTTGTACTCCTCCCCAATGATCAGACCTTGTTCTGCTCCCAAATGATGAGGCATTGTTTTTGTCTCTGCCTTATGCACATTAGGGTATTACAGTTCCTTACAATCTCCGCACTGCACAGTATCTGCTGACATCTATAGAACTCGACTCCAACTCCAGAATTTCAGTTTTTTTTAAATTTCTTTGACAATTATATTTAGCAACAATTGATCATAACAGAATGGACGAAACGGATACACTTTAGCATCAGTCCTATATACATCAGGATTTCAGAATGTCTGCTGAGTGCTGAGAATATCTTACTTTTTCCTTTGTTAATTTTCCTTCAGGCTAAGACCCCATGGGACGTCCTGCAGCAATAAAGGGCTGCTGGAAACACCGCGGCTGCAACGCAATACAGTTCTTCCCGCAGCGCTTTAGATAGAAAGTTTGCTGAGTTTTCCTCCGCAGACTTTCTGTTACAATTATATCTATGGGGAAACCACTGGCACCGGAAACCGTGTCAGTTTTGGAAATCACAGGGTGTCTGCACCCCGGTTTTTAAAGCAAAGTGGCTAAAATCCCATCCACTCTGCCATTACTGTAAAACGCTGCAATTTTTCCAAAGGCATTTCCACAACGGTCAAATCTTGGCGTTTCCATCCCGTGGAGCCCCGGCCTCAAAAACATTTTTTGGATCATCTAACTACACAGTCCAGTAATATTAATGTGACCACAGCCTACTTTTGACGTCAATGTTAAATAACCATTCGCAGAAGGCACGTGTCATCAGCCATCTGGGTGCACTCATCATTGTGGAAGGCACGATGGATCAACACAAGTATGCATCTATCCTTGCGGACCATGTTCACCCCTGTATGTGAAATGTTTTTCCTCAGGATGCTGGCATCTACCAGCAGGACAATGCGACATGTCATAAAGCTCGCAGTGCACGTGTGTGGTTCGAGGAGCATCAGGATGAGTTTACCAGACTCCCTTGGCCAGCAAATTCCCTGGACTTGAACCCAATTGAGAATCTGTGGGACCACCTCGATTGGATTGTGCGCGCCATGGATGCTCAACCGCATAAGCTAGCACAGCTGGCCACGGCACTGGAGTCGGCATGGCTCAACATCCCAGTGATCATCACCACAACATCCCCTCTCTTCCTGCATGTCTCGCAGCGGTCCGCTCTGCCAAAGGTGGTTATTCTGGATTTTGACAGGTGGTCACATTAATGTGACTGGACTGTGTATAATGAGTGAGCTTTACTAAGCTAAGTGGGCTAGAATTCTGGCATACATGCTTTGCATCAGACTTATTACTGTATATGTTTTAGGCTGTGGTCACATGGCGACTATTGCGAAACCAAAGACTACCATATTCCTCTGCAACTTCATCACTCATGTTAGTGAATGGAGTCACATTGTAACCTGGAAGGTGTTGCGACCATCGCAAGAAAGTTGACTTTTTTACGACTAGACGTTACAGTTGCTGCACCGTGTTGGCTTATGACTGCATTCACTAACATGACTGAAGGAGTCACAGAGCGACATGACAATCTTTGGTCACGTGACCAAAGTCGCCATGTGGCCCTAGCCTTACACACTTTATTCCACTTATTAGTAAGGGTAACACTTAGGGCAAAGGTTTGCTTGACTTAAAATGCACCAAAGTGCTCAGAGACTTTTCTTACAAAGTAAAAGCGTAAAGTAAGACAAAAGTGTCTAAAAATGTGCCAAGTGTATCATACAGTATAAGCCACTATGGCACATTTGGCACATGTTTAGGCTGCCTCTATGCTGTCTTTATATTAGAAAGGATTAGTAAATCTCCCCCATGGTGCCTTATTGGCTCTTTGATACATCTCTCCCCGCTTCATTTTCTTGCTTTTTGCTTTGCATAATCCATTCTAAATTTTCTTAGCAATCCAGTGTAACAAATATGTGCGACATTACAATAGATCCGTAAGGCTAGGTGTGGATTCATTTGTCTGGGAGTAGTTCCAAAAAATATGAAAGTAAATTCACACCTGTAGTTAGACATGCCAAGAGGCCCAACTTTTAAAAAAAAATAAATTCCATCACCATGTTAAAGGTATTTTGGTGCACTTATTAACCTATTAATAGCCATAACAGACCTACAATTGAATTAAGAAGCACAGTTAACTAAGCTTTTCAATAGAGTTAAGGTAAGTTCTTTCATTCATGGCTATATCCATTGGCAACCATTCAAGACACGTAAGAATAGTCTTAAGAAAGGCTATTCTTCTCTTACCTTCATTATTCTGATCCGCGCCACCGTTATTGAGAAATTTCTTCTTTCTTCCATATGTAAATGAGTTTTCAGACAGCACTGAGGGTGTTCCCTGTGCTGTTCAAAAACTCTCCAGTGACGCTTCCATCTTCTTCTCCGGACCACCTCTTCTCCCACGTCACCTTCGTGTCTTCATCAAACGCCAGCGCCAACTGCGCATGTCCATCTGCCATTTTCCTATGACCTCTCCCGTTTGGCCACAGGAAAATGGCCGACAGACATGCACAGTTGGCGATTTTGGATGAAGACACGAAGGTGACACGGGAAAAGAGGCGGTTTGGAGAAGAAGATGGCAGAGTCACTGGAGAGTTATTGAACAGCACAGGGGATGCCTCCTGTGCTGTTTGAGAGCAGGGGGACACCCCCAGTGCTGTCTAAAAACTCATTTACATGTGGAAGAAAGAAGGTATTTCTCCGGAATGGCAGCGCAGATCAGAATAATAAAGGAAAGAGAAGAATAGCCTTTCTTAAGGCTATTTCTACATGCACATAGTTAAAAAAGGGAATTCTAGTGATAGAATCTAGAGATGAGCGAGTACTGTTCGGATCAGCCGATCCGAACAGCACGCTCGCATAGAAATGAATGGACGTAGCCGGCATGCGGGGGGTTAAGGCCGGCCGACGTCAAAGCGGAAGTACCAGGTGCATCCATTCATTTCAATGGAGCGTGCTGTTCGGATCGGCTGATCCGAACAGTACTTGCTCATCCCTAATAGAATCCCTATAACTATGGATCCTTGGAAAACCCTTGAAACTGTACAGCACTTTTAAGCTGAGGGGCCTTCAGCATAATGGAAACACAAACTGAAATATTTGTATTACGTAGTAAAATGTACTCACAATCCATGGCCTAGAGATACACGAGTACACACAATCCATTCTGCCTAGAACCTCTGTATATTTTCCTTGGAATAATTAAACACACTCCCATACAGTTTGCAGGACACGTATTTCCTATTGTCTGCTGTGTGCTTTCCCCACACTGTTGAGTGATGTGTTTACTGTGTACAGGGATAAAGCCAATGTAGTAATATCCGAGAGATGCAGCTGTAGTTACTACACACAGGAAAACTCTTAAATACACATAGATAAGGCAATGGCCTTCGAGATAACATCCATGGCTAAGCGCATCCTACATTATAGATGTAATATAGGGACACTCAATGCAGACTATCAAAGCAATTGAAACAATAGTGTTCCTTCACATCTAGGATCCATATCAGAAGCCAATACTGAGGATTCCAACCATTACTAGGTCAGCAGATAAATGGTCAGAACACTATGGCCATACACATTGGCAGGATCAGATCCAATGCTGTCTAGTGCATAGATTTCGGACAATGAGCCCCTGATCTGTCCTATAAAGGGAACCAAAGACTGGACTGAATGGTTTCTAAACTTGATCCTGTATCCGGCCATATACGTGTAATAGCTTGTTTAGCCAACAGCTACTAATCCCGTCACCCCATACATATGAATGCTCAGCATGGCTGGATACACATATTTCCTGAATGGAGTAAAAGTACCAAGTCACTGCTGGACTCCTCTGATGTTAACTCACCTTCTTTTAGAAAAAAGGATCAGGCATGTTGAATCTGAACATTCAACATGTCTGATCCTTTTTTTCCTATATAGGCTGTACAAAGTCACCTAAAAATCAAATACGCATTAGGCTGTATTCACACAGAGTAACGCCAGGCGTTTTTTGTGTGTTTTTTGCACATAGCGCCGCGTTAACGCCGCGTAACGCCGCGTATACGCCGCGTTAACGCGGCGCTACGCGGCGTTAACGCGGCGCTATGTGCAAAAAACACACAAAAAACGCCTGGCGTTACTCTGTGTGAATACAGCCTTAGATAGTTTCTTTGACACTTGTAATGTAATTAACTCCCCCTACTGAAACAGTATACATGTATCCACCAAGTTAAGCTAATATTATCAACAGTAAGTATACATTCCCCACCATTTACAGAATGCCAATATATCATTCTGCACTCCACAAAGCATATATTCATTTATATTAGCTCCTGTCTCAAGTTGGGCTCACTATCCAAACTATCTATCTATATTCACACAAATGCACATTAAGGTCAATTTAATGGAAACTGACTGATCAATAAGCAGTTTGAATAGTATGGAAATCCATAGAGAAAACATGTCATCTCCATGCTGGTGTGGCCTTGGCTGGTTTCATATAAAAGACTCAATTGCTGCCATAAATGCCAATATAATAAAGGAGATTAGAAGTAGTGTGTGGATACAATTTATTTATTTTTGTTGCTATCAGTATGTCTTTGCAGAATGGGAAGAAATCCATGCAAACATGGGGAGAACATACAAACTCCTTGCAGATATTGTTCCTGGCAGGATTCAAACCCAGGACTCCAGTGTTGCAAGGCTGCAGTGCTAACCACTGAGCCACTGTGCTGCCCCAGGATACAATTTTTTAAAATATTTGTTCCTTTGGATTTTTTGACAAGCAAATGACCCTTTTTATTATACTTCAAAATCAATTAAACCTGACTGGAAGCCCAAAATGCAGTATCCACGTATTAAGAGGGTCTCCTGGAAACTCTGTGATAGACATGTGCCATTTACCAATACTTATCTATGTGACCACTAGCTCTGAAATGCAACATTGTTAAAAGTAGATACAGGAGTACTTTCATATTGCATATGATTGACACTTGCATATGATTGACAGATAGGGGATAAGTGCGCTTGCATGACCAAGTGCTCGACTCACTTCTATGGGACTACTGGAACTGTAATCTCTGTCAGCAGCCCCAGCCCCATAGAAGTGAAAGGCGCACCGGTCACAAAAGCGCAACTGCCCTCCATTCACAAGGCGGCATTAGGGGGACTTTTGGCCCTGTGTTCTCATCGCAGTCAGGCCCCCAATGAAAATTTTGCATAAATCAGTATTACAGTGTGTGTACATGAAGAGTAACACTGTATCTGCTCCTATGAGTTGTATTTGCAATGTTTCACCACTGTAGACTCTGTCTTTAGTTTGGATTCCTCTTCGGTCAGGTGGGTGAGGATAGGTTGCCACACATGGGACATTGTATATACAAGAGAATCTGCTCTAGAACTGTCTTTGTCTCATTCAGAAACAAGCCCGGGTCCATGCAGGACTTATACAGAGAAGTATTGACTTGTACTCATGTTGTCACAGAAAGCTTCTATTTAGCTCCAGCATCAGACTAAGCTTATCGTTCTCCTCTTATCTCTTACACCTCCTGCTCACTCCTTGTCTTTGTATATAACTTTGATAGATATGAGTCATGTGACTTGTAGTTCCTCTCAGGTTGGAGATAGCAGGGAATGAAGTGTGAAAGTCATTTTGACAGAGGAAGGAGGAACGAGGACAAACCTAGTTAGAGGCAAAACAGCAATAAACTGTGGTTTGGCACTTTTGATTTTTTTTCCTTCTACGGTGTACATCACACGTTAAAAATATTTTTATAAGTTTGTAGACCAGGTATTTTTGGACTCAGGGATACCTAGTGTGTATGTGTTTCACGGTAATTTTTTACTTTTATACTTATTCTAGTATATATGTATTCTACTCTTTAATTTATTTTTTATTTTTTTTTTAACTTATTTTATTGCATTTATTAGACCCCCTAGGGTGTCTTGAAACCCAGGGAGTCTGAAAACTAATGCATTGCAAATTGTCATCATTTGTATCACAGGCTGTACAAAGCAGTATGCCATACAAATGAATGGCAGACAAGCCCGGAAGCCTTCAATTGGTTCCCGGCTGTCATGGTAACGGGATGCCGGCCCCAGATCTCGCTCCAAGGACCAGTGATCCCCAACAAAATGACACCTCAGTCAGCTTTGACCAAGGCGCCAGGGTTCTTTATACTGGCACAGATCGCAGGCATTAGCGCTGGGTCTCTGCTGCATAGTACAGCAGAGACCCAGTGGCTATGTCAGCCATTCAACTTCTGAGTGGTCAACAAATTTAAATACCCGACATCCAGTGTTCTATTACAGCTGGTGTCATAAAGGGGTTAGAAAATTTAAAAATATTGAATACTTTACACCCTGCTTCAAAAAATTGCCTAATGCCCTACCCTTGGCAAGCACAAATATTTGTCTCTACATGTGGCATTTGAGCCCAATGCGTCAAACCGTGAACTATATTTGAGATTTAAAAACTGAAGCTTGTAAATGTTCTGTCTTGATCATGAAGGGTTATTTTTCCTTTTGGTCTGTGCTGGCAGAGACTCCACTTTCATCAAGTCTGTATATTTTTTCTGCGTCTGGTATTCAATGAAAATGAATCCGAACAGTGAATTGAAAAATGGACAGAACATCTAAATATCTCACTCTGCGGACAAGAACCAGGCTGGTGCTAGCACGGGTGTGTGTTTTAGAACAGTGTAACTGTATTCTGCAATCTAGCTGGAGTTTTCCCTTTGTACTATTTGTTACATACCAAACTGAAATGAAACAGAGCTGAATTGTTGCAGATTTGGGTTCATGACTATTCCCCAAAGCTGTAGTACAGTGAGTCTCATTGCTCATGTGAGGCACTGAAATGCGTTAGTGATGGAGCTCTGGACTATATTGTAAGTCTTGCTGCTGCCAACAATAGTAATAGTAATACTTAAAGGGATTTTCCCATGAACATAACCATATTTATATTTGTAGACCATTAAAAGTGAAACATTTTTGAAATGATAAATTAATAAAAAATTTGTCGAGTTCTTTAATCATCTTAGTAGTGAAAAATAGTAATTTGTCTTCATAGGTTGTCAATGGATATGACCATGAATGATAGAGGGACACTATATGAATGAGAAGATAATACGGACACAATGAGGAAATCACAAAAATTCTAAAAATTCAGCCACAGAAGGATGGGAAAGTATTAGGAGATCAAAAGCCCTGTCACCCCCCGTACATAATGATACTATAAAGATTGTCCAGGTAGTTTAACAAATTTTCACCAAAGATTTATTCAACCTGAGCCTAGGGGGGATTCCAGGATGGGTCTGACCCCAACGTGATTGAAACAGCCCCCAGGTCACTACGCCCCCCCACCCCCCCCCGCCCGCCCTCCTCCTTTGCCAGTCCCTATAGCACAGGTAACTACCAGTGAAAACAGGAGAGGAGAGAAGAGGAAGAGCCACAGGGGGTACGTGCTGGTTCCAGAATTGTGACCTGGGGTCAGAACCAACCCGGAGTGCCAAGGTCCAGGTTAAATAAGTAAGTTAAATTAAACTCCCTAAACTAAAAGATATTAAGATCTGTAATAAACCCCTATAAAATGGTGGCTTAGTTGCTAGCACTGGAGTCCCAGGTTTGAGTCTGACCAAAGGGAATATCTGCATGGAATTTGCATGTTCTGTTTATATGGGTTTCCTCCAGGTATAAGAATTGTGCTTGCTACATCGATTCTGGGTTCTGACTATATTATACAACTGGTACTAGCTGGAGGAGTCAGGAGATGCTCAGACTCTGGCAAATTATTAGATACCAAGAGTAAAAGTGATCATGGCATCTAGGTGGTTACAGGCTCACTTTTTGTTTCACCCCCCCCCCCCCCCCCCCCCCGGCGAGATTGTGGGGTCCGTGGGAGCCAAGAGGCCGATTAATGGACCCTTAGGTGCTTTACCCTCACATAAATAGGAATGTGTAAAGCACAATATAGTGCAATGGAGAAATATTGCAGTATACTGTATAGGGGATCAAGAAATTGTTTATTTTTGCAAAACGGCATTTTATTCAGAGGTAGTAAAATAGCAGAAAAACCAACATAAATATAGTATTGTGGTAATCGTAATAGCCCGCCTGGATAAGTTGCCATGTCACACACCATGTCATGAACACCGTCATAATCCGACCCCTCACAATGGTGGTCTATGCAGACAATCAGGCTACTTTTTTCCGTGAGCGGAAAAAAGAAGTGGTCTGCCCTTTTTTCAGGCGGCTTCCGCGGCTCGTTGAGTCGTGGTGTCCGCCTGGCAGCAGCAACCTCCGGAGTCGGCCCATTCATTTGAGCCTATTCCGGGGGGGAGCCGCGACTGTCGAAAGCCGCGGCATTCGTGGCAGGCGGGTTTTGACATGAGAGTGACGCAGCTCCCCGCGTCACTCTCGGTGCCAAAGTCCGCCCTACCGCGCCACATGTGAACTTAGCCTAAAAAATACAACCCAGTGCGCAAAAAATAAGCCCTTATGGTTAGGTCAGCAGGAAAATAAAAAAGTTATGAATTTATGAAATAAGACTTTAATGCCTAAACGAGTCTGCGTCCTTAAAAGATTAAAGGGAATGTTCTTTAAGTGATGATGAACTTTTTCCTCTTGATCGTACAGGTCTAAACAGAGAAGGAAAAAGTTTGACTCCTGGCTTTGTGAAGACTTGCCCACACTTCTGGGAGGTCTACCCTCATATTGGGAGGCTCCCGCACATTCAGTGAGAGTAGGCAAGTATGCCCTTAAGTTCATTTGGATTACTCTCGTGTTTGCATTTTTGTGCATAGCTACGGGTGATTTAAGAAAAATTGAATAAACTGGAATTGTGCTTGAACTTCGCTTACTACAAAGGTCCCCAATAGCAAAATTGTGATTATCATTTTATTCCTGGAAGACGCAAGCAGTTTACACACAATACTATACACATGATATATTTTTATGAAAATAGAATGTTATATTGTGGCTCTCAATTACTATAAAGAGTCACCAGACGACAGTACAAACTTAATTGCTGCTAAAATAGAAGGTGCATTGGAATTACGAGAATTAAAACACCACCAGACGCATGGCTCGCTTGCACCATCTTGAGTTCATTGTAGAGAACTACATGTACTGTACAGTACTTGACAATTTGGAGATGAAAGGACTCTCATCACAACTTTTCCCATGCAATAAGCATTGCAGGTTCTCTACTCAAAGCTGTTCTTTATATGGATTACAAATAACCTTATAGATGCTATGTCTTGTGTGTCCAATGATAACAACAAATTCCACAATGCAAATGTATAAGATTTATACTAATGGAACTCAGACATATTGATGATGAGATTAAAGGTGATGAGTGATCGCTCTGTGCCCAGTGTAACATTCAGTATGCAGATGACATCACAATCACAAGATTCATCACAAGATTGATCACGCACCCTACTGGATGATATCACATTTCTATACAGATGACATCACAATAGACATTGATCACGCACCCTACTGGATGATATCACATTTCTATACAGATGACATCACAACAGACATTGATCACGCACCCTACTGGATGATATCACATTTCTATGCAGATGACATCACAATAGACATTGATCACGCACCCTACTGGATGATATCACATTTGAAATGTATTATGCAGTGAGACAGTCTCTGTATTATGCAGAGACTGTTTCACAAAGAACAGCTAAATCTTAAAGAGAACCTTTCATGTCCTCGGACACATGTGGTTTTATATACCGCTAGAAAGACAACAATGCGCTGAATTCAGTGCATTGTTGGCTTTTCCATTATATGCCCTGGGGCTGGAGATATCGGTGCTGAAACTAAATCTCAGCCCAGTCTAACTGGGCTGTGAGGAACCCCCCCCCCCCTCCCTCACCCGACTGTACTCGTTTATAGTCCTGTACTGTCAGAGGAAGCGAAGACGCTGAGCTGTGTGGAACATCTCCATGTCAGGAACGACCTTCTTACAGTGGGCAGAGATTGGTGTCGAAACTAATGGCACCGATCTCCAGCTCCGGGGCACATGAACTCAGCGCCCTGTGACTTTCTAGCGGTATATAAAACCACATGTGCATGAGGACATGAAAGGTCCTCTTTAAAAGGGTTGTCTGCTTTAGGCAGGTGTAAAAGCTGCTTTTTTTTGTTGCAAGTTTTGCTGCGTTTTTTGGAGCCAAAGCCAGGAGTGGATTGAGCAGAAAGTGGAAGTATAGGCACAGTCGGGCATTGTAAATCCATGAGGGTACAGATGAACTCAGTATGAGACATCTTGTTTGTGCTGACCACTGATGAACTTTCTAACCAGATATGTGGAATAATTGCAGAGGAGCCTAATCGTGATGTCACAATCCGTAATTGTGATGTCACAATCCGTATTTGTGATGTCACAGTGACCCATTGTGTAGCACTGCCAGGTGTGGATAAGTTAAAGGGGTATTCCCAACTCACCTGTTCAACCACTTGCAGGCTGTGTGCTCTGTTCACTTCCTGGTTTTCTCGGTACATTGGTGGGTGGAGTTTCACTTGCTCTGCTGTCTTCATAGCAGTATGTTTGCAGTCAGTAATGAGAGATTGGTTGTAAATGAATTACCTCAGTATGAAGCTGATGTAGAGGCTGATGTAGCAGAGCTGGATTTGAGTCAGTTTGTGATACATACAGAGGTACTGGACTCCCTATCTCAGCCCTTATCAGCCAAATTCAATTAAACCGACTGATAAGTGGAAGAGCAGGAGATAAAACAGCTCAGAAATACCAGAGCTCTCACCTCCCCCCTCCCCTATCTGAGAGCAGGAGCTCCGTTACTTGTCTGTGGCAGAGACATACACAGCTCAGAGCTGCTCCCAGCACTCAGCCCCCCTCGCTCCCCGCTATGTCACTTGTGGACTGAGCAGATAAGCTCATCACCAGGCCCAAACAGAGTGTAAACAATGAAGTGAATAAATTAAGAAAGCGACCAAACAAAGCAGTTTTGATAAAGCAATGCATTTGGGAACAGTCTTAAATCCACATAAACTAGCAGTATAGATAGGATCCTTGTGATGGGACAACCCCTTTAATTTACTGTTAAAAAAAACCCAAATAAAAATATGACAGCAAAAGACGTAATGTGTCTGATGAAGTATTTTTTTTGTTTTGTTTTTTCACTTTTGAAACACTTTATATGTTTTGCTGTCATGTTGGTACTTGTGGTACTTTTTAGAGATGGATGTGAAATAATTAAATAAAAATATTTTTTTAAAAAACCCATCAAAGTATCAAACTCAAATTTTGTGAGTATTTACAAAGACTGCAAAATATCTACATGTTCTGCTATTCCATTTAACCCAAACAGAACCAAAGTGTGAAGTTAAAATATTCAAAAATATTCCGTTTACTAGTGTCTGGAATCTGTTTCTAACCAAAGGTGTTAAATTAACTTTAATGTGACTCCTGTGCTGTTGTGTGCTGTAATAATGTGCCAAGTAAAGATATGTTTCAATATTCTATACTTTATATTACACCTATTTAACGCATGTGTATAGTGTTACTCATGCGACTAAAGTATTATCACTGACATTGGCATTGTAGCATAGACATTACAAAATCTGCAGCACAATCCAAACAATGCCGTATATGAAACACTTCATCAGAGGAAAAATAAATAAAAAATTGTACAACCACGCTGAATAATTTCACACCCATTTTTCTTTCCTCAATTGAATATCCAGTTGTCACTCCCCATAGTAAATTTCTCGGAGCCACTACATCACTAATAGTATGGGCTCTCCTATATAAAATATTCAGTGAAGAAGATATTTTATTTCTTAACAAAGAGTCAAACAAGGAAATTGGACGATGTCTTTGCAGAATATTTTTCTGATAATTATGTTGTGTATTCTGACATCTAAAAGCACATTGTGACATCACAAAAGGGTTCTGTGACCTTACATAGGTGTTAGGGAATTGCCAGTTAAGCAATTCCTCAGCTGCTGCTGCTGCTGCAACCTGGGAGGAAGAGAATGACAGAGACAGTGAGTCCTAATGCTCGACCCAGCCCCAGTCCCTGCCTACTTTCCTCAATTACTCTAGACGGTAGAGGACAACTGGGCGACAGTTCCTTCCTGTAATACAAGTGGATACGGAAAACGCAAACAAGACAAACAGACATGGGTAATCAAGAGAGTCAATGGTTAGAACCAGTCAGGCAGCACAGTACAGAATCGGAAGTGGAAGAATAGTCAAAAGGGAAAAAGCCAAGGTCAGAAATGTAAATAAACAGCAAACAGAAGATAGCTAGCATGCTCACAGAAGCAATATCAAGGAACCAAGAGAGGTCTTGGGAACTATATAAATGGTAACACAAAGCCTCCCCAAGTTTGATTGGCAACTGAGGATGTCAATCAAAGAGCTACCAGTGTTAACCTCTTAGTAACCAGAGAAGGTCAAGCACTGGATAGACTGACACACCACAATGAATACTCAGTAGTAGAGATGAGCGAACACTGTTCGGATCAGCCGTTTCGAACAGCACGCTCCCATAGAAATGAATGGAAGCACCTGGAACGGCGACCGGCCGCCGTCAAAGTGTACTTGCTTCCATTCATTTCTATGGGAGCGTGCTGTTCGGAACGGCTGATCCGAACAGTGTTTGCTCATCTCTACTCAGTAGAGCTCAAACAACAGGAGCAGAAGATCATAAATGGACCCACCTCTTGCGCCGTAGCGCCGGAGGATGGCGCAGAGGCCTGAAGGGGAAAAGATGTTACAATAGGCTTCCCTAAAATCACAGTGGTCAATGAGACAGCACAGAAGGGCATTATGACATCACAATGAGCCTTTGTGATATCAAAATTGGGCTCTATGACATCTGAATGGGGTTATGTGTAGAAGAAGTAGAAAAAAAACGGAGGAAGAAAAGGATTAAAAAAGGTTTATTTAGTAAAAATCCATATAAAAACATGCCCAGCTCCATTTCTCAAGACCCATGGTCAATGTGACATCACAATGAGACATTATGACATCACAATGGAGTATTCTTACATTACAGTGGAGCTTTGTGAAATTAAAAAGGCACCTTGTGACATCACAATATGATTCTATGCCATTACAGTGGGAGTTTTGTGAAATCTCAATTGGTTCATTGTCATAGCATAACAGGGTGTTGTAACATCACATTGGGGTATTGTGGCCCTACAAAGGGGCATTATATCATCACAATTGAGATCTGTGACATAAAATGGGGTTCTATGACATCACAGTGAGGCATTATGACACCTCAATGGGACATTGCAAGATCATAAAGGGGCATTATGACATCACAGTGGAGCATTGTGCCATGACAATGAATAACTGTGACATCAGAAACTGGCACTGTGCACTGTTATTGTGATATCACAATGGCGCATTGCAATATAACAAAGAGACACTGTGACTTGTGTGGGAAAGTTAGCTTAGGATCAGCAGTGGTGCGGACCCAAACAGTCAAGACAGGGACACAAAACGTGCAGCAAACTGGTTTATTTAGAAAAAAAACAGGAAAATAAATAAGCCTTGACTTCAGGCACAAAATAAATAAAACAAAATACAGCCATAACTTCAGGCAAAAACAAAATAAAAACCTGCTCGTCTGAGCGCTAACTAAACAGTAGGGTAACCTAACTATATTTGTGGCTTACTTCCAGCCACACGAACAACACAAGAGCAATATTGTCTCATCAGACTCAGGGTTACAGGGCAGAACCACACACCTCCCTTCTGCTTCATTGTGCTAATATGTTTGCTTCAATATTGCACTAAGGAGTGACTTGTTGACTTAGATTATTATTTTTTTAAGTATACAATCAGGGGCATCTCCCATGAAGCGATCCTGAGTTGATGGTCTCAGGTGGCACCTCGTGGAATGAACTGGAGGCGGCATTTCTTTTTAATCAGCAACTACTTATTGTGTTATTGAAATAAGCAGCTGCTGATCATTTTTACTCACCTTTCCATGCTCCTGTCCTGGCTAACCTCCACTACTGCCACTAGGCGGCACTACACGTACATGTACAGCGTTCCAGCATTGACTACAGCACACCCTGAATGCGGCAGCGGATGGTGGTGAGGTCAGGAGTATGGACAAGTAAGTAAAAATTAGTAGCGGTTATTCTGTGTGGGGATGGGTGGACAAAAGTTATATACTGTGGCTGGACTTTATAAAAAGGGGTCATACACTTTGCGGGGTGTATAAAAGGAGTGTGTTGGCCATAAATAGGGGGATCATATGCTGTATCGAGGGATTAAAAAAAGGGGGTCATATACTGTGTGGGGGCCATGAAAAGGGACCAGCTACTGTGTGTGGGGCCATAAAAGTGGGTCAGATACTGTAGGCGGCCATAAAAAGCAAGGTCATTATCTAGGGGGGGGGTCAAAAAAGGAGGTCATATACCATATGGTGGGGCCAAAAAAGGGGGTGTTATACTATATAGGGACAAAACAAGGTGATCTGCCAATGGGGTGCCATCTCACAATCAAAGATAGCCATGTTAGTATTTTTTTTTTTTTTTTTTGGGGGGGGGGTCCCTTTCTATAGTTTGCCTCAGGCAGCAGAGAGAAGCAGCAGGTTTCCCCTGTATACAATGTACTGGCATATAGAGATACCTCTACATACAATACATTATGTATTACAGGACAATACTACTGCAACTTGGTATAAGAAAAAAACTTGTGGCTCAGTCAGTAGAGTAACAGCCTTACACAGTCCACATCTTGGGTTCAAATCTAGGCTCACACCTAATGAATAAAGTTAAGCTTTAAATTGATAGAGGATGAGTTCCTATGTCTGCAGGTGACATGTGCAGGGCAGCCTAGAGGCAGCAGCAGAGTCGACCTGCACAGGATCATGGATGGATGGGTGAGGATAAATTATAGGGCGAGTACCTATTGCAACAATATAATAAGTAACGGTCAATTAGGTCGCCACATGTTGCATATAACACTGTCAGTTCATTACAGTAGTGATCAGAGTATTCAGGAGCTGCATCATAACTAACTATGGAGCAGTGACTCCTATGTACACGAACAGGAGACAGCTGAGTGAGCTGAAGATATCTTATTAACCGGTTAAGGACCAGGCCCAAAAGTATGTTAAAGACCAGGCCTCTTTTTTCAAAACTGACATGTGTCACTTTAAATGGCAATAACTTTGAGACGCTTTAACTTACACAAATGAATTTGAGATTGTTTTCTTGTAACACATTATACTTCATGTTAGTGGTAAACACTAATCAATATTTTTGCATTTATTTATAAAAAAAACTAGGAAATTTGATGGAAATTTGAAAAAAATTGCAATTTTCAAAATGTGAAATTATCTGCTTTTCAGGCAGATAGTCATACCATCCAAATACATGAATAAATATTATCTCCCATATCTCTGCTTTATATTGGCATCATATTTTGATTGTCTTTTAATTTATTTTGGACGTCACAAGGCTTACAAGTGTAACAGCAATTTTCCAGATTTACAAGAAAATTCTCCAAACCAATTTTTTAGGGACCACTTCAGTTCTGAAAGTAATTATAAAGGCCTGTATAATAGAAACCCCCATAAATTACCCCATTTTCAAAACTGCACCCCTCAAATTATTCAAAACAGCATTTGGGATGTTTGTTAACCCTTTAAGCATTTCATAAGAATAAAAATAATATGGCAGTGAAATTTAGACATTTCATTTTTTTTCACTAATACATTCATTTAGACCCAAAATTAACACATTCACAAAGGGTTAAAGGAGAAAATGCATCTGACAGTTTATTGTGCAATTTCTCCCGTGCACAGAAATACCCCACATGTGGGTGTAAACTGATTTTTGGGCACACGGCAGTGCATGGAAGGGAAGGAGCGACACTGGGTGTTTGAACAGCAGATTTTGCTGGAATAATTTTCAGCGCCATGCCTTATTTGCAGAGACCCTAGAGTACCAAAACAATGGAAACCCCCCCAAAAGTGACCCCATTTTAGAATCCACACCCCTCACAGAATTCATCAAGGGGTATAGTCAGCATTTAGACCCTACAGTTGTTTCACAGATTTTACTAACATTGGGATGTGTAAATGAAAAATTACTAAAATGTCACTTTATCTCCAAAGTTTTCATTTTCACAAGGGGTTAAAGGAGTAAAAGCCCCCCACAGTTTGTTAAACAATTTCTCCTGAACACGGCAATACCCCATATGTGGCTATAATCTGCTGTATGGGAACATGGCGGGGCTCAGAATGGAAGGAGCGCTATTTTGCTTTTGGATGGCAGATTTTGCTGGAATTATTTTTAGGTGCCATGTCGCATTAGCAGAGCCCCTAGAGAACCAATACAGTGGAAACCCCCTAAAAGTGACCCCATTTGGGAAACTACACCCCCCACAGAACATATTAAAGGGTAGAGTGAGCATTTTGACCCTACAGCTGTTTCACAGATTTTATTAACATTGGGCCATGAAAATGAAAAATTACTTTTTTTCCAACAAACTGTCAATTTAGCCCCAAATTTTTAATTTTCACAAGAGGATACAGGAGAAAAAGCTCCCTAAAGTTCGTTACACAAATTCTCCTGAACACAGAAATGCCCCATATGTGGTCATAATCTGCTGTATGGGAACATGGCGGGGCTCAGAATGGAAAGAGGGCTATTTGGCTTTTGGAGGGCAGATTTTGCTGGAATATTTTTCAGGTCCCATGTTGCATTTGCAGAGCCCCTAAAGTACCAATACAGTGGAAACCCCCTATAAGTGACCCCATTTTGGAAACTACACCCCTCATAGAATTTGTCTAGGGGTAGAGTGAGTATTTTGGCCTCACAGGTGTTTCACAGATTTTATTAACATTGGGACGTGAAAATGAAAAATTACTTTTTTTCCCAATAAATCGTCCATTTAGCGCCATAGTTTTAATTTTGCAAATAGTTTAAGAATTAAAAGCCCCCCACAGTTTGTTACACAATTTCTTCTGAACACGGCAATACCCCATATGTGGCCATAATCTGCTGTATGGGTACATGGTGGGGCTCAGAATGGAAAGAGCGCTATTTGGATTTTGGAGGGCAGATGTTGCTGGAATAGTTTTCAGGGGCCATGTCGCATTTGCAGAGCCCCTAAAGTATCAATACAATGGAAACCCCTCAAAAGTGACCCCATTTTAGAAACTACACCTGTCAAGGAATGTATCAAGAGGTATTATCATTTTGAGCCTAAAATGCTTCCCAAAAATTTAATGTACAAAATGAAAATTGAAATTTTTAAAAATATGCCATTTCGGTGCCCAATACGTTGCACCCACTTTGTGTTGTCAGAGACCTGCACTCCTAAAACTATTAAGGGGCCATCCCGGGGGTCAAAAAATTATATATGTGGGTGTAAACTGCTGCTTGGGCACACAGCAGGGCTCAGAAGGGAAGGACCACTGTGCGTTTTAGCTTTTGGGGTACAGATTTAGAGGGACTTTCTGGGTGCCATGTTGTTTTTGCAGAGCCCTGGAGGTGCCAGTAAACTGGAATTCACCATGAAGTGACCCCATTTTGTAGGGGCAATTTTAGGGTCTCTGCAAATGTGACATGGTGTCCAAAAACGAAGAATCTAAATCTGCACTCCAAAAGCACATATTGCTCCTTCACATCTGCGCCCTGCTGGGTACCCAAATAGCAGTGTATGCCCACATGTATGACACTGGTGTACCCCGGATAACGGACTTAATACCAATATGTGGGTAGAATTGGCTGTTTGGGCACAGCCGGGGACAGAAGGGAAGGAGCGCTATTTTGGTTTTTGGAGCACAGTTTGGTTTTTGGACGTCATGCCACTTTTGCAAAGCCCCTGAATTGCCAATAAAGTGGAATCCGCAGACATGTCACCCTATTTTGGACACTACCCCACTGATGGGATTTATCAAGTGGTGTAGCGAGAATTTTTAACCCTTGAGTGTTGCATTTATTTAGTTTCCAGAAATGAAATCGCAACTGATAGAGAAGTTAAAAATGAAAATTTTACAGATTTGCCATTTCAGCGTGCAACATGTTGTGCCCGACTTATGTCAGCAGAGACACTCCAAAAACTGTTAAACGGGTATCCCAGGCACAACAGCTTTTAGAGCGTTCATCTCTGATACAAGGTGGACACAACATATTACGCACTGAAAGGACGTATTCCTGGAAAAATGGTCATTTTCACCTCTCACAATCCGCTTCGTATTCATTTATGGATAATAAGTTATAGCAACACTTGGGGGTTAAAAATGCTCTCTGTACCCCTGGATAAATCCTTCAGGGGTGTAGTTTCCAAAATAACGTCTCATATCAGGGGATTCCACTTTACTAGCGTTTCAGCTCTACAAAAGTGTCATGGCATCCAAAAACCAAACCGTCTGTGCTCCAAAAACCAAATGACCCTTCTTCCCTTCTGTGTCCGGCTGTGCCCTAATATCAGTTTATACCCACATATGACATTACGTGCATTATCCGGGGTACACCAGTGTCATACATGTGTCATACATGTGTCATAAACTGCAGTTTGGACGTACAGCAGGACGCAGAAGGGAAGGAGCGCTATGCGGCTTTTGGAGTACAGATTCAGATGTTTGGTATCTGGACGCCATGTCATGTTTGTAGAGCCTGTAAGGTACCAGAAAAGTGGATTCCATGGGGTACCAGGAGTGACCCCATTTTGAAAACTGCACCCCTCAAAGAATTTATCAGGGGGTGTAGTGAGTATTAGTATCCCGGACGTGACTGCACAGCGGATGGCGAAGAGGGAATATATAAGCTCTGCGGAGGACATTGCAAACACCAAATTCCCTACTATGTCCCAGTAGCTCCTATGATTGGGGGAGTCACTCTGGGGGTCACTCTGGGGGTCACTTCTGGTGTCTGTTCCCTCATAAGCTGTAAATCTGGGGTGTCCCCTGATATTCGCTTGCACAGCTTATATATTCCCTTCCTGACGCCGCCAGTTGTATTCTAATAATTTGGCGATTTTTGAGGGTTTTTGTCTTCACATTGTGAGATGCTATATTTTCTTTATTTTTCTGGTGACGCGGCCATATAAGGGCTTATTCTTTGCGGGATGAGATGCATTTCGTAATGACACCATTTTTGGGTGTCTACATCTTTATGAATACATTTTATTAACCCTTTTTTGCTGGATTTAAAAAAATAAAATCAATCCTGGCATTGAGTTTTACTTTTTTAATTTTGCGCCATGCAGCGTACAGTATAAGTAACATGTTCCCTTTATTCTGCGGGTCGGTACGGTTACGGCGATACCTCATTTATATTATTTTTTTATGTGTTACTAGTTCTGCAGAGGAAAAACACATTTGGGGACATAAATCAATGTTTTTTGCATCGCATCTTCTAAGAGGCGTAACATTTTTATTTTTCGGTTGACAGTGTTGGTTGAGGGCTTATTTTTTGCGGGACAACCTGTGCTTTTTATTGGTACTGTTGTCGGATGCATATGACTTTTTGATCACTTTTTATAGCATATTTTGTATGGTGAGATGGCGAAAAATCATTACTTCCGGCGAGTTTTTTCCGTTTTTTTTTCCCGACGTTCACCGTGTACATTAAATATTATTTCAGTTTTATTGTACAGGTTGTTATGGACGCGGCGATACCAAATATGCATTGCTTTTTTTAATTTTTAGTGCTTTTTTTATATAATTCATTTTGTATAGAAAAAAGGGATTTTTGGACTTTAGAACTTTATTACTTTTTTCATACACTTTTTTTTTTTTTTAAACTTTTTTTTTTACTTTTTCATGTGTCCCTTTAGGACACTTGAATCAGTTGATGCTTTGATGAAAGCATCAGCTGATTCAGCACAGTAGCAGACAGGACACGAGCAGGACATGAGCCTGCTCGTGTCCTGTAAGCTGCAGAGGAAGTGAGACACATCGCTCACTTCCTCCACCGCCTGGCAGGATCACCAGGTATGTGGGGGCTCCGGTAGTCTGGGGTCACTGGCCAGACCCCAGACTACCTTCTACTGACATCGGCACCCCCCGATCTCGCCGCGGGGGGTGCCGATCACTTTCAAATATCGGCGGATCCCTTTCGATCGCGCCGTGATGTTTGACGGCGCGATCGAAAGGGTTAACACATCCAGTCGGACTCAGTTCCGACTGGACGTTATGGAGGAAGGGGTTAGGTGTTAGTAACACCTAACCCCTGTCCCCCCCGCACCCCTCCCCCCGCCAGAAAGGTACCTAAAGGCCGGACGTATTTCGGCAATAGTCCGGTCTTTAGGTACCAGCACATGAGGCCGTAAATTTACGTACGGCGGTCCTCATGTGGTTAAAGAGGACCTTTCACCATTTTGCCCACAGGCAGTTCTATATACTGCCGGAAAGCTGACAGTGCGCTGAGTTCAGCGCACTGTCGGCTTTCCCGATCTGTGCCCGGTGTGAAGAGCTTACGGTCCAGTACTGTAGCTCTTCTATGGTCAGAAGGGCGTTTCTGACAGTTAGCCAGAGACGTCCTTCTTCACAGCACAGCCAATCGCGCTGTGCTGTGAGAGCCGGGAGGAACGCCCCCTCCCTCTGCTCGCAGTACTCGTCCATAGACGAGCATTATCAGGGAGGGAGGGGGCGTTCCTCCCGGCTCTCACAGCACAGCGCCATTGGCTGTGCTGTGAAGAAGGACGTCTCTGGCTAACTGTCAGAAACGCCCTTCTGACCATAGAAGAGCTACAGTACTGGACCGTAAGCTCTTCACACCGGGCACAGATCGGGAAAGCCGACAGCGCCCCCTGTCCCCTTCTCTCCCCACTGGCCCCTCCTCCTCCCCAGCTGTTCCCCCCTCCTTCCTCCCAACCCACGACCCCGGGCACCCTTCCCCGCCCCTCCCAACCCGTGACCCCGGGCCCCTATAACCCCCCCCAACCCGCAACCCCCCCTACCCCGGCCTCCTCTCTCCCCCCAACCTGCAACCCTGGCCTCCTTCCCTCTACCCTGGACCCCCCGTGCGCCTAGTGTACAGGTGTGCATATGGTCGGGTGACTGTGCTGCGCATCAGCTGCGGGCATGCACAGCGTGCCATGGGTAGATGGTGGTTTGCGGAAGTTTGTCCCAGTTCCCCTTACCCCTTCCCACCCCAGAGGACTCACCGATCCATGCCATACATCAGGCTCCACCGATGGCAGCATGTTTGGCACTCGGTTGCCCGCATATGCGACCCATGTTCTTTCTCTCGCTCCGCGGCCGGCTTGAGCCCCTAATGCTCCACCCCCTCTAGCACTTGAGCCAATCAGAGAACAGCACGAAGGCCTGAGATGATGTCATCTCAGGTCCTTCAGCCTACACCATCCGTGAATTCGGTGCTCGCGGTCGGCAAACCCAACAATCTACAGGGGGTGGAGAGGCGTCTATGATCATTTTCAGGTGCCATTCTAGGTATGTGTCACATATGCGTGTAATCTGTTTGGCCGTTTCGGCGTGATTGCGGAACAAACATCCAAACACACAAACTTTCACATTTATAATATTAGTAAGGATTAGAGATGAGCGAACAGTGAAGTATTTGAGATTCGATATTCTTTTTGAGTAGAGCCTCAATATTCGACTACTCAATTGAATATCGAATCCCATTATAGTCTATGGGAAAAAATGCTTGTTTCAGGGGAAACCACTATTCGACTAAAGGAGAGTCACCAAGTCCATGAGTAGCAGGAGGAGAGTGTTTAGGAGGAGCGCTGTGCAGTTAAAGTGGACGGATCCCATTATAGTCTATGGGGACTGTGCGCTTTAACTGCACAGCACTTGCAGTTGCGCTGATAAATAGTAAGCTCCCTCGTAACAGCAAGCTGCCAGCTCTCCTGACTAGCAAGGACGAACCTGCTGCAGAACCAGCGTTGATTTGCAGCAGGCTCGTCCTTGCTAGTCAGGAGAGCTGGCAGCTTGCTGTTACGAGCGAGCTTACTTTTTCTCATGGGAATGAATTGACCAGCGTTGATTGGTCACTGTACAGCATTCGGCAAATCAACACTGGTTCTGCCGGAGGCTCCTCTGTAAGGAGGCGGAGTCTAAGATCGGACCACAGCAGTCTTCATTGTGGTCCGATTTTAGACTCCGCCTCCTCACAAATGAGCCTCCGGCAGAACCAGCGTTGATTGGCTGAATGCTGTACACTGGCCAATCAACGCAGGTCAATTCATTCCTATGAGAAAAAGTCAGCTCCCTCATAACAGCAAGGTGCCAGCAATCCTGAATAGCAAGGACGAGCCTGCTGCAGAACCAGTGTTGATTTGCTGAATGCTATACATGATGTAGATTGTGCTCACTGCATCGAACACTGTTGTGTGAATAAGCCCTAATACAAAGGAAATATGAAATATATGCTATAATTTAATAAGAGATAGATAGATAGATAGATAGATAGATAGATAGATAGATAGATAGGAGATAGACAGACAGACAGACAGACAGACAGACAGATAGATAGATAGATAGATAGATAGATAGATAGATAAATAGATAGACATGTATGAAAATGTCCAGAGAAGCACCATGTATTATAAAATTGGGTGCAAGGCCACAGATCATTGACCAAAAGATCCACTGAATATAAAAATAAGAAACGGCAGCACTCCGAAACCATTATAAACCATTTTATCAATCACAAGTGAATCGAGGTAATATATAATGTGTAAATGGTGTCAGTTATGTAATGTAATTAATGTACATGTGACGGTAGGTTCTCATTAGTGTTTGGGACCTGAAAGATATAGAGACGCTATCTGTTTAAAAAACGGTTACCCACGGAAACCCACGGACTCCATAAGCTATAATGAGGTCCACCAGGTTACCATTGAAAGTCCTCCTTGCAGAACTCTTCTCTATGCCAATTGTAGGTGGAATCTGCTGTGGAGTCTTCAGCATAGATGTGAATCCAGCCTGAGACATAGGTAAGAATTATGATCCTACACTTTTCTATCCACTAACAAAACAAAGCAAGGTAAATACGCTCTATAACACCACCTGTGTTCCCTGTTTTGCCGAAGTCACATGCCTTATCCGGCACCTATGGAACCTACCAGAGCGAGAACGCAGACACATGGCATACTAGAAGTTCTAATACTCCATGGCAGCCCTTCTCCAAGATGGCGCTCTAGAGCTGAAACATTGTGTATGAAATAAGTTTTACTTTATTGCCTTTTTTCACTAAGTTTTGGAGTGCTGATTTCTCTTCTTTTTAGACAGATAGATAGATAGTAGATAGATATCAATATCCAACAATAGCTCTTGTTAGAACAAATTTACCATTGCTCCCTTGCGATACGTCCACTATAGGTGTAACAATATTACAGCCTTGTTCTGAGTGAAAGTTTCCAGCGTTCTCCAATTCATTAAATCTATCCTGTAATCCTCCTTTACAGTTTATACACGCACCCAGCAAATTGAAAGGAATCCATTCCCACCAGCACAGAATGACCTCTGTAACATATGTCAATTAACAAAAGAAGATATATCCTCCAGGAAACAGACTTTGTAGTATATACACCACCCACAATACAATTGCCACAAACACTGCCCACGTTGTACACGTCCAGTGCTGCAGAACAAAAGAGAAGACATGTAATTTGCTGCTCACCCTTTCAACTAGGACATCAATGTCCGCTCTTGGTCAGATCAAGCATATGTGTCCCACTCCCCAAATGCTCTGCAGCCAGCTTGAAAAATATATAATTGGCACTTAAATGAATCAGTTTTGTCATCCCTTGATAACAGGTTACTAAAAGGATTCATTATTAAAGGAACTTCGACACTATATCTCTTCAATAACTTTAAGTAGAGTGGCTGCTTTCTATGTGCCCCAGTTTGCATAAAGATCTCATGTAGTATAAGGATATGTTCACATCAAGTCTGTGACCTTGGTTTAACACATACGCTGGGATGTATACGTTAAATGGTTGCCTTTGATCGGTGCCAAATGCTCAATGTATCTTTTTTTTTTAATGGATATAGATGTATAGAATACTACAGTCTACTACGCTATTTCGGAGACCAAATACACCCTTTGGTCTCTGTTGGGTCAACATATCTATGAACATGTTCAAAAAGGAACTGTCGCCAAGTACAAAATACTAAATGCTATACATCGCTTGATTCTTGATGTGCCCCTGATATTTTTAAAGAGGACCTTTAATGTCCTCATGAATGTGCAATTTTATATATCAATAGGAAGATGACAGTATATGCCCTGATGGTGGAGATATTGGCTGTCAATAGACATGTATTGGGGGGGGGGGGGTTCCTCACAGCTCAGTGTCATCACTGGGTGGTAAGGAACGCTCCCTTTGACACTACAAGGCTACATTAGAGTACAGTCAGAGGGGGTGCTCATTACCACCCAGCAATGATGCTAGACCAGGGGTCATCAAACTGCGGCCTGCGGGCCACATTCGGCCCGCCAAGCACTTCTGTCTGGCCCCGCCGACAACGCCGGCAGGCGTGCATTTATATTGAAGCTCCTGGGGAGCTCGGGCCAGGCTATGGAGCGCACTTCACTTTACCTATTGGAGGGCACCGCTCCCGATGTCTGTGCGACCTGCTCTGCCTCCGGCCCACTGTTTAAAAAGTTTGAGGACCCCTGTGCTAGACTGTGAGGAACAACCTTCTAACAGTGGGGAGATATCATTGACGAAACTAATGGCATCGATATCTCTACCACCGGGGCACATACCGGGAAAGCTGACAATGTGCTGAATACAGAACACCGTGGGATTTCTAGCAGTATGTAAAACCGCATCTTCAAGAGGACATGAAATGTCCTCTTTAAAATTAACCCCACATGGTACATAATGCTCCACAGTAGCCGCACACAGTATATAATGTTTCCCAGAAAGTCCCCCACAGTATAATGTTCCACATAGGCCCTGCATGGTATATATTGCTTCAAAGTGGCTCCTCACAGTATATAATGCTCCACAGTGGTACCACAATGTATATACTGTAATGCTCCCCAGAACCTCACCCCCATTATAATACTCCACAGTAGCCCCTACACTAAAAAAAAAAAAAAAAAAAAAGAAAAAAACCTACCCAGAGCCTATTCACAGTATAATGCTCCACTGTGGCCCCACAAAATGAAAAGTGCTCCCCAGAGTCCCCTCCCCCCCACACAGTATAAAACACTCGCCTGGGTTTATACTGTGGCCCCACACAATATAAAATGCTCATCACTTATCACAACCACCTCAACCTGCAGGCCTTTCTATAATATCCAATACTGCACACATTTGTGCTTTGAGGGACCAAAGCACATTGCAGCTTTGTTGCAAATTTAGCCATCATCTGAAGCAAAAAGTGTAGAAAAACCACAAGTCTTTGCTCACTTTGGGCCCATATTATAATTCATTACAGGTCATGGCATGCTCAGGGTTTTGCACCAATTTTGAAGCACTTGTCTAGTTTACACTTCCAATCTGCTAATGTTAGGTTCACACCTGCGTTCTTCTTTCCGTTCTGTGCTTTCCGTCTTCTGCATGCCAGAAGACACGAAGCACAGACCGGGTCCAGCCGTGAGCGGCGGTGAGCGTTTTATACTCTCCGCCGCAAAACCGGATTTTTTAATCCGGACACAGAGTACTGCATGTCCGACTCTGTGTCCGGATTAAAAAACCCGGTTTCGCGGCGGAGAGCACAAAACGCTCACCGCCGCTCATGGCTGGACATCTCTCTCACCCATTCAAATGAATGGGTGAGAGAGACTCCTGCAGGTTTCCGTATCCTGCTCTGTTTTATGCAGGAAACGGAAACCTGCACAACGGAGAGGGCAACGCAGATGTGAACGAGCCCTAAGCCTTTTTTTTTACCTTGTTTGCTCAGTTTATTATTCAGGGTTTTTATTCAGCAGTTTCTGATCGCAGTGTGAAAACATATAATTGGTACTAAACTGGACATTAAAGGGATCCTATCATTAAAAAGCAATTTTTTGTGACTAACACGTAGGAATAACCTTAAGAAAGGCTATTCTTCTCCTACCTTTAGATGTCTTTTCCGCACCGCCGTTCAGTAGAAATCCCGGTTTTCATCAGTATGCAAATGAGTTCTCTCGCAGCACTGGGTGCGTCCCCAATGCTGCAAGAGAACTCTCCAGCGCCGCCTCCATCTTCTTCAGCAACGGGCTCTTCACAAGTCTTCTTCCAGTGCTGGGGGTCACACTTCTAGTCCTCGGGCAGAGCCGACTGCGCATGCCCGCAGCCAAAAGAAAAATGGCCGTAATGATAGGAACCCTTTAAAGGGAGTCTGTCACCAGGGTGAAGAATAGTAAACCAGGGTACAGCGCCATCCATTACATGCAGTATAGAGGGGCTGATATTTGAGTGTGCTTAGGTTTTTTACATATTGTTTCGCAGCAAGCATGCAGTAATTTTGTTTGATTCAGTGTTCCTGAATGATGTTATAATGTTTACTTTCTAAGACCTGTAAAGCATCCATAAAGCTCTGAAATAGCAAAGACATTTCAAGTTTGCCATATCTGCCCAAGGACACATCAAACCGTTTTCTAGGAAAAACATTTTTACAGGAAAACGTTTATCGATGAAGAAAATTGTCCACTGAATTACCTTTTGTGGCTCATGTTATTTCACAAATTCTACTGCACATGAACAATATTAATAGCATTCTATATGCAAATAAAAGGAAAATTGCTTTGCTTGGGTATCAGAGCTGATACCCAAATACAGGCACGTTAATACACGCCCACAAAGCACTTCTCACCAAATTTGCATATTAATAAAATTGTGATTTACATGGAAATGAGGCTCCAAAATAATTTTATTTGGAAACTGTAGAATCACATCTACAAAGTAATCAGATTACGTTTAGGTTTTGCTCACAGACCCCCTTTAAGGCTGAGGTCCCACATTGCTTTTCTGTTGCAGATTTTGTTGCGGTGTTTTGAGCCGAAGTCAGGAGTGGGTTGAGCAAAAGGAAGAAGTAAAAGAGCTTCTTACATATTTCTCATATCTTCCGTAGCCACTCCTAGGTTTGGCACAAAAAACGCAGCAAAATGTGCAACAAAAAAAGCGGTGTTTTCGCTACGTGACCAGTGGTGCTGATTTTCAAGATGCAAAATTTCAATTTATATTGTGGGATTTTACTGCGGCTTTCATTCTTTTCAATGCATATAGTGAAATCACTGCCCCACCAGTAACACACTATGAACTTTACTTCAAAAACCACATCACTTGGGGTGGGGGACAGATGGAGGGGGGACAATAAACTGGAGGGTGGCATATGAGGGGGACATTAAACCTTGGAGGCAGATAGAGGAGAACATTAAACTTTGAAGATAGATAGTGGGGGCATTAAACTATGGGAGCAGATAAAAAAGGGCATTAAACTGAGGGCAGATGGAGGGGGCATTAAAGAAAGGGAAGATGGAGGGGACATTAAACTGGGGGCAACTGGAGGGGGACATTAAACCTGGGGTTAGCTGGCGGACATTAAAATCGGGACAACTGGATGAAGACATTAAACTGAGGGCAACTAGAAGGGGATATTAAACTGGAGGCAACTAGAGGAGGACATTAATGTCCCCCTCTAGGTGCCACCACTGTTTAATGTCCCTCTTTATCTACCCCAGTTTAATGCCCCCCTCTAGTAGCTCCCAGTATAAACTGGGGAAGCTGGAGGGGGAAATTAAACTATGGAGCAGCTAGAGGGGGACATTAAACTGGGGCCGCTGGAAACAGACTTTACAGTATACTGTGAGGTAAATTTTTAGGAGAATACTATAATGTGGGGGCATATAATATTAGGGTGACTATAGGAGCATTATACTGTGTGGGGAGCACAAAGAAAAATGTATGGGAATAGGCGGAGTCAAGTTAGAAGTGGGTGGAGCTAAATTTGCTCCACCATGCATTTTCTCCCCTTCCTATCCTTTGAAAGTTGGGAGGTATGGAAAGGTTGATGTCATAACAGCGGGAGGATTAACATGGGGTGGCATCTGGATGTGAAAGGGGTCTGAGTGGCTAGAGCAGTGCTCCTGGGGGTTAAATAGATTCTATCATTAGAATTAGAGATTAGTGAGTACTATTCGAAACTCCAGTTTCGAATAGCACGCACCCATAGGAATGAATGGACGTAGCCGTTACGTAGGGGGTTAAGCGGTCGGCCACCAGCAAAGCCTGTGTGCTGGCCATTTCCATTCATTCCTATGGGTGCGTGCTATTCGAAACGGCCGTTTCGAATAGTACTTGCTCATCTCTAATTAGAATCTCCTTTTCTACAAATATCTCGACGGAATAAACTTTAGAAAGGCAATTCTTCTCCTACCTTTGTTATTCTGATCCGTGCCACCATTCCTGAGAATTTTTTTCATTTCCTCCTTACGCAAATAACGCTAGGTTCACACCTGCGTTCGGGTCTCCGTTCTGTGGTTTCCGTCTTCTGCATGCAAGAAGAAGGAAACCACAGAGATGGGGCCGGCCGTGAGCGGTGGTGAGCGTTTTATGCTCTCCGCTGCAAAACCGTTTTTTTTAAATCGGACACAGAGTACTTCATGTCCGACTCTGTGCCCGGATTAAAAAAAACGGTTTCGCGGCGGAGAGCATAAAACGCTCACCGCCACTCACAGCCGTACAGCTTTCAAACCCATTCAAATGAATAGGTATGAAAGAGTCCAGCAGGTTTCCGTCTCCTGCTTCTGTTTTGTGCAGGAAACGGAAACCTGCATAACGGAGACCGGGCGCAGATGTGAACGAGCCCTGAGTCTTCAGAAAGTACAGGAGGCGTCCACTGTGCTCCCTGAAGACTCTCCAGTGACGCCTGTCTTGTTCCACTGACACCTCTCCGCTGCATCATCACACGCGTCATCAGCTGGCAGAGCTGATTGTACATGTCAGTTTAGCCATTTTCCTGTGACCAAAACGACGCTCATGTAAGAGGCCACAGGAAAATGGCGGAACGGACATGCGCAGTCAGCTCTGCCGGCTGGTGACGGTGTGTGATGGCGCAGCAGAGAGGCTTTGGTGGAACAAGAGAGAGGCGTCACTGGAGGGTCTTCGGGGAGCACAGGGGACACCTCATGTGCTTTCTGAAGACTCATTTTCATAAGGAAGAAATAAGAAATTTCTCAGGAATGGCGGCGCGGATCAGAATAACAGAGTTGGAGGAAGAATAACCGATTTAGGCTATTTCCACGTGGTCTTTGTAAAAAAAAAAAAAAGGGGGGATTCTAATGCTAGATTCCCTTTAAAGGCCCCACTGACTTATTTACAAAAACTTAAACGTGGTTTTTCTCCAAATCCATATAAATGACATATATAACAGAGGTAAGTGGTTCATTACTTTAATGTGCTATGTACCATGGGGGTAGCAGTTGGATAGGCTTTGTAGGAGAAATATCACCTACAATGTAATACACACACCTGACCTATATTCCTGGACAGCCCCTTTAAATATTTCTCCCTACACAGTGGTTTGATGCCTGTTGCACGTGACTACTTTTTATCAGCGGCCACTTCTCTAGAAACGTTCGACAACGTCACATGGTCACGTGTTTGCGTTCCACGTACTCAGCCAATGAGGCCAGGCTTTCTTCTAGCCAATCCGCTTGCGGTCGCTGTGACGTGCCCTGACCCGGAAGCGGAAGACGTGCGTTGGCGGTGCGGTGCAGAGGCCCTGGGGGCCCGCAGGGAAGATGCCAGTTGCCGTGATGGCGGAAAATCCGGTGTCCTATCAGAGGCTTCTAGAGCAGTGCGAGGAGCAAGAGCTGGAGGTGGGCGATGTCTGCGATCTCCTATTAGTACATAGCGCTGCCCGGACTCCCCGGTGTCATGTGTGTATGGAGATGACCCCATGTGCTGGCTCACTGCACCGTCTGTGTATACAGGACAGCTACACTGTAGTATCATAAAGTGGGGAGTGGACATGGGACAGTTGTCACTCCACCCTCACTACTGACCTTGCTTGTATATGGTGTTCTCTTAAAGGGATTTTCCACTTCCTGTTTTCATTAAACTGATTTCTTTGACTTGTAATGAAAGCGATTACAAACTCAATTATTTCTGTAGTGTGACACTGTCATGTGTGACAACAACAGCAAGGACTGTCAATGCCATCCTGCTAAATAGCCATACCCCTGTGTTTTGGACAACAGTAGAGCTAAATTTATAAACCCTTAAAGGGCGTGTCCAAAAAATTGCTAGCCAAAAGCATTGTGCTCTGCTCCTATGGCAGTATATCAGATTCGCACCCCTTGCCTGCTCCTGACACCGCCCACCTGACATTACAGAGACTAAGGCTAGGTTCACACTAACAATTTGTTTCCATACTTTGGCTCCGCATGGGGTCCTGAAGGATGGAAACTGTGTCCACCTTAAAATAAAAAGCGGTTACCCGTGGATTAGACTATAATGGGGTCCGCTGGGTTTCCACCATTTTTTTTTCTGAAATCGACAGAGAGAAAATTCCCACTTTTCTGTCCGTGGAATTGCTTGTGTGAACCTAGTGTGAGTAACTGATCAGGCACCAAAATTACTAGTACTCATTTCTCTGGGATGGCGGGGGCTACAGACATAATTCCAGTTGTGCCAGAATAATTGGAGCAGTGCCTATATTAACAGGCGTAAAGAGAGGGACATTTTGGAGGCGGTGAAAGGTCCTCTCTAAAAACGTGATATTTCTAAAAACAGAAAGTGTTTTGCCTATTGCATCACTTGTAACTAATTTAACGTTTTAATATTGAACAGAATTGAATCAGTGCAGACCTGGAGTCACAGAGTTCAGCTGTTTTCAGCGCCGTGTATGGAGCCAGGAGCAGACTGCTGTATAGATAGAGGACTGGCTGTGCTGCGTTATTTCAGGTTGGATTCCACTGACCCAATGATGAGGATTTCTCCTGGTCCTCAGTATTGAGTCTTGGAGAATCCATTTGTTTACAAAGGCACAATTCAACCCGAAGCTTTTTATGTGCAAGGCAAAGCCTTGTAAAATGTGAACAACTTATAAGCCAACCTGTCCTGATTTCTTTATTATTATATACACAGAATCTCTCATGATAGATCAGTAAGCCAATGGATTGCCCATAAAGCTTCATAGCTGCTGTTGGTTTTGCTTGTTGCAAAGATTGAAGAAGTCACTGTCACTGCGCCCAGATCACGGTTGACGATAGAGTAAGATATCTGACTGGTTGCTGTGGGCGCCAGTAATAATTTTTGTTTGTTAGGAAAGTTTTCATCCACAAGGTCCATGTTTCTTTACGATGTCATGGAACAAGCTTGCAGTATAGCACAGTGCTGCACATGGTATTTGAACCCGTATGTCTAACAATGCATCCTGTAACCTGAGAATAAATACAACTATTGTATGCAAAGAACTTTTACTATCTCCACTTTGTCCTTATTTAGGCCCCAGGAGGTGTTGCTACTCCCCAAGTTTACAGTCAACTTTTAGTTCTATACCTGTTGCACAATGACATGTAAGTATAAGTGTTATGTATTACTGAAACGGTATGTCAGGCTTGATTCATGTGCAGAGCGCAAACCCTTTCCTTTGGGGAGATGGCTGACAGAATGTTGTGTATACACTTGTACAAAGCCGCCTATCAGTCACTGTCCTGAGGGGTGGGAGTGGAGAGAGCGCTCTGTTTAGGAAGACAGCCGGACTCATACTCTAAGACAGGTTTTATTAAAGGAGTTGTCCGGTTAGTATTTATTCCATTACCGGGTTTGGCGACATTCTGCTTCATAGGTCTCTTCACCCACTCCTCCAATCTGACAGGTAATTAACTGTGAGATTGGAGGGGAAGTCATCCTGGAAGCTGAACGCTGCCTCCGATCACATGACCTGGATATTGAGATGTCAGCGAACCCCCAAGTCCATCAAAAACATTCCATTGGACTGGGTAAGTAAATAAATAATCCCCGGACAACCCCTTTTAAGTGTGGTTAGTTTCATTTGGGCTGTTTGTGCAGACTTTTTGCTATAATCGGCTCTTCTCTTATAAGACATCTTAACATACTGTCTAATCTGTTGTAAAAGACGTGAGTGATGGTTATGGGTTATTCACAGTCACAGCTGTTCTAAGGACATCACCACAAGGGGTTTTGTTTATTATAGATCTAAAGGGGTTTTTTTTAGGTGGTGTTGGTCTCAGAAAACCATTCCAACTGTCCCATTCATTTTAATGAGAATCTGTAGCAGATTTTGCTACAGTGGCACTTTTTGAGGCGGATTCCACGTAAGAAAAAGAAAAAAATCCACCTGCAAAAAAACCCCAAAAAACTGTAAACTTACACTTCTATTTCTCAAAGGTATGGTAGGTGCATTCCATATCCCATTCATTTCAATGGGCTTTGCAGGGTGGAATCCGCCTGAGGATAGGTCATGACTAGAGATGAGCAAGTACTATTTGAAACTCCTGTTTCGAATAGCACGCACCCATAGGAATGAATAGACGCGGCCGGCCAAGTCTGCGTGCGGGCCGCTTCCATTCATTCCTATGGCTGAGTGCTATTCGAAGCGGCCGTTTCAAATAGTACTCGCTCATCTCTAGTCATGACACTTTTTTTCTCTTTAGCAGAAAAACTCAGCTAGAGGAAAAATCTTCCCTGACTCCAACTGAAATGAATGGGAGAGCTGGGAGGCTTTTTTTTTTTTGTTGGTTTCAACCTGAAATATCCGCTTGCAAAAAAAAGAAAAACTCTGTAAAGTTATGCAAACATGGATGTGCTGCTGCTAACCCTGTGCAGCTTTCATGTATTCTCATACACTGCAGGATGCTCAGTGTCATTCAATGTGAACTCTATTAGATGAGAGCTCTAATGGCTTTATCTGCAGTTTCTGTATCTGGAAATCTGGTAGTATTATGGAGTCAGTAGGCCATACCTCCAAATGGTTCCTCTGTTTTTCCACAACGCTGACTTCCTCATCTTCGCTGTATGGGTACTGCATTGTGGCATATCTACAAGAAGGTCACATTAATAGGTACAGTGTAAAGGTAAAAACCCATTCACATCTTTGACATCACTAGGTCTGGGTACTCGCAAGACTACAAGGGTTGGACGCGTTGCTGTACTGTGTACTTTAGGATTAGCGTTCATTAACTATTCCTGTATTTTTTTTTTATTTGTAGGAATAATGCTCGTTATTTATGGAAAAGAGTCCCACCTGCTGTGAAATCTGTAAGTCTGTTGTCTATATGGATTTTTTTTTCCTATAATAAAAACCCTAGTTAGACAGAGCTTGTTTACTAAGTTCTGCACAAGTGGCATTCTCCTATACAACCCTTAGTTTTAAAGGATTTTTTGTTTGGAGTTCATGATGTTGATGGCCTATCCTTGTGATAGGCCATCAGTATCAGTGCAATGGTGTTCAGATTCCTAAATTTCCCCCATTTTGTTACAAATCTGTAGAGTACTGCAGCTTGCTACACATCTGTGCCAGACAGACAAGCAGGGGAATTACAGAAAAAAATACTGCTGTACTAGGAACAAAGTAGTGGCACCTCATACATGATGTAAAGAACTAGAAGTGGTGAAAGGTCCTCTTTAACCCCTTCCCAACATCTACCATGATTCTACGGAAGATGTGGGGGCTTTAAACGTGGCACCCACTGAGGAGTTGAGCAGGTGTCATAACTTGTACAGCAGAGACCCAATGCCCACAGTTAGAGACTATCTACTATATTCAACGCTTTAGATACCTTGCTCAATTGCAACCAAAACATATGAAGAGCAGTGGCAAATGCACCCTGCCATATTGCTTGAGATTACCATTCCCCCACAGCATAATCTGGGGATGTGGATTGCTTACTATGACCGCTTAAAGCCTATATAGTGGTATAAAGGTAAATAGTTTAGGTATCTACACTATAACATTTTTAATCTCATGCAGTGAACACTGAAACTGGGAAAAAAAGTCAAAATGATTGAATCACAGTTTGATTCCCCCAAAATTTTATAAAAATCAATCATAACCTCAGACGTTCTCCAAAGTGTTGTAAACAAAAGCTGCAGCTTGCCCTGCAAAGAAAGAAACTGAACACAACTCTGTACATGGAAATGAAAAAGTTACAGGTGTCAGAATGAGGTGATTCAAATAAATTCTTGTTAAAATATATTTTTTAAAGTCTACACATCCTCTTCTTTGACATGTACAGCTGTACCTGGTAGTGTCCCATTCAAGCCAATTGGCTAAGCTGCAATACCAGGCACAGCCATCTTTATGGACAAGCCACTGTATCTGTAGAAATGGTGAAGTGGTTTCAACCATGGATATCCCCTTTAAATATTCACTATTCTCCATGGTCTATTCACCCCAAGTCTAGATTGCTGTGATTCATGTGATGCACTTTATGGTTATGTTTCATATTTATAGACCCTTTTACATTAATTACTGTTTTAAGATTTGTTTTCTTCAAAACCCTTTTACTGAGATGTTGATGTGTGGCCATTTTTACTCTTCTTAGGCCAGTCCAGAGATTGGTTGGATCTGGGAGGTAGGACAGAGAATCTGGCAGAGAGATTTCCCAGGAATCTATTCTTCAATATCAGCTCATCAGTGGTCTGAAAACATCCAGCCTATAATGGAGGCTGTACGAGGTAAAGAAACCGCTGCTGCTTTGCTATTGTGGTGTTTATATTTGGCTGGGTGTCTGGCCATGTCTGCAGTAATCTTTCGTGTTAAACATGTCTACGTCTTTGGAGTGAGGGAGGAAACATGGGGAGTGCTCGCAGATGTTGTCCTTCACAGGATTCGAACCCAGGAACTCCAGCACTGCAAGGCTACAGTGCTAACCACTGAGCCACTGTGAATGCCCACATAGAGCAAGTCCCCTTGTGAAAATCACTGGCCTAGGAGTAAAAAAAAAAAAAATCATTAGAAAGTTCTTTATTCTGTCCCTTCATCTATTTGTACAATATTAGGTCTCTGCATAGACTTTTTTTTTTTTTTTCTAAAGTGAACAACCCCAAGTGTTCACCTATTAGCCCAAATAATCTTGGTCGCCCTTCTCTGCACCCTCTCTAGTTCGATTATTTCCTCCTTGTATACTGGGACCCAAAATTGTGCAGCGTTGCCTGTGTGTCCGTACCGGTGGTTTGCATAGAGACGTAACTATGTTCTTGTCATGAGAATCTATACATCTTCTAATGCATCCCATAATTTTATTTGCCTTGGCAGCAGCTACCTGGCACTGGTCACTGACAGTAAGCTTACTGTCCCCCCAAAATCCCCAAGTCTTTCATTCCTCATAAAGCCATGCAGATTAGGTGTTATAAGATTACAAAATCTTCAAATACTTTACCCACCACAGAGGTCAGACTTACCGGCCTATAGTTTCCAGGCTCACTTTTTAGACCCCTTTTTGAATATCGGCACCACATTTGTTATGCGCCAATCTTGTGAAACAGACCCAGTCATTACTGAATCCCTAAATATTAGCTATAAGTGTCTATCACCATGCACAGTTCTCCAAGAACTTGGGGTGTGTGCCGTCTGGAAATGTCTCTATCTAGCCTTTTATTGACTTTGGTGTATCAGTCACCTTTATCTGCATATCTACTGTTATAGAGGAATGGTCCAATAGCGCTCTCTGTGCGTACTCCACATCCTTATACAGCATGGGATCAGTACCCAACACCAGGCCGATCCTCCCTAAATAAACCCCCAGATACCCCCAAATATCTCTCATCTCCAACTCCTCAAGGAGACATCCAAAAGAAGTTGGTTATTGTGAAGTAACCTCCCTCCACTATGAATCTGATCTGCCGTATGATTCACCACCACATTAAAATTGCCCAGAAATAACAGCGGCAAGGTAGCCAACGTCTCATAGACTCTCTTTAGAGGAACTCTTCTATGTGGTGGTGACTTATACATGGCTACTAGAATGCATTCCCAGTTGTATATAGTAGAATACACCCTCCCATCTGTAAAGGACTGGTGAGATACAAATGGCGATGTTCTATGTATGAGTAGTCTGACTATCCTGGAATACTCTGTGTGTGAAAGGATTGACATTCTTAGTGATTCCACTGACACCAGAGCTAGATGTTACCTGTGTCTCCTGTAGGTCCGCTACCTTTTTAGAGTGCTGTTTAAGAATATCAAAATCGCTCTTCTCTTCCTCTCCCCCCTTCATATATCTCACATTCTATTATATACATTTAATGGATTCCCCCATAACTACACTTAGAAACATGGAAAATGGCAGACATACTCTCAATAAACAATAAGACAAGCTGTACGTCCCTCTCCCTGCATCTCCTCTCCTGCAAATGGCCGTCCTCTACTACCTCCTCACTCTCCATGTCTGCTTCCAGAACTGCATACCTGGAGCTCAACGAAGGGGTATCCTGTGGCCATCATCTCTCCATTCAGAAGGCTTGGCTGCCGGGGTGGCTCTGGTGGTCTGAGCATATCACTGCTGATTCCATGTACATCGTATTACCCCCTCTACCTGCTATCAGTGCCATCTTGGGACATGCCGACTCTGTTAGACTGCCTGTGGGCCCGTAGTGCAGGTCATTCCTGACCAGTAAACTTGTGTCCCAGGCATAGGCTTTGTGCTCCCCGGAGCCCGGCTTGTAAAAGTTGCTGCTGCTTTACAGGATTGATGCAGCGGGAGCTCTGTCCGAAAATGTCCAGTTGGGAATATTCTATTAAAAGGTTAAAGAATCCATTGTATTAGCAGACAGGGGTACCATGTGTTTGACCCTCCACTCATCTGATAGTGATAACCATCAGTATCAAAAGCCTGCAATTAACCTTATTACTAGAGATGAGCGAGTACTGTTCGGATCAGCTGATCCGAACAGCACACTCGCATAGAAATGAATGGACGTAGCTGGCACGCGGCGGGTTAAGCAGCCAGCTGCCGTCAAAGCGGAAATACCAGGTGCATCCATTCATTTCTATGGAGCGTGCTGTTCGGATCGTCTGATCATCTCTACTTATTACCCATTAGGCTTCCTTTCACACCCAGTCCATTTTGACAGGTTTTTTGGATTGAATAAAAAAGTGCTGACTTTTTGATCATACGTTTGTTATGTGGGATTTTCCAAGAATTACACATCTTTGCATTGTATGGTCTTCGCATTAAAAGATTGTTTGGGTTTTAAAAAGAATAAAAAGTTTTTCTTAGACTTGTGTGTTTGGATTACAGTTACATCATTGGCCAGCAGAGGGAGACACAGTCCATAAGATATTAGTGCATAGTCTTTGACAATGGGTGTAACGCCACTGCTACTTTTTGTGAATCTTAAATTTGGTCAAACATTTCTTTGTTCATCCAGTTTTAGTGATACAATGCTTTTTATTATTTTTCTTTGCCAGATGCGACACGGCGGCGTGCTTTTGGGCTGGTATCACAAGCTTACACATCCATTTCTGCTGATGATCTAGCAGCCTTTGTTGGACTTCCTGTGGAAGAGGCTGTTAAAGGTGAGTATTGCAGAAAACACTCAGGTAAATAAGGTAACTTTATATATTCCGATTATTAATTCTGTATGGAGTGACAGTGGCTTGGTCTAGTTTTTTTTTTTTTTTATTCACTAATGGGACTGGGGCATCTAACAATATAGTCACTACCCGTTGTAGGGCATGTTCACACAGAGGAATTTGACTCTCAATTTGCCAAGCAGAACATTTAATAATAATAATAAATTTTATTTATATAGCGCCAACATATTCCGCAGCGCTGTACAATTTGTAGGGTTCAGATACAGACAGAAAGATACAGAACAAAGAAAGTCATTTCACACAATGGGACTGAGGGCCCTGCTCGCAAGAGCTTACAATCTATGAGGTAGAGAGGGTGACACAAGAGGTAGCAGGGGCGGCATTGCTTATACAGAGATCAGACCCTTTTGTAATAGAAGTTACTGTCATTACACAAACATAAAACTTTGAGCAGTCACTAGTCTTGTCCTTTAACATGTGGATGGTGCTTGGACCTATAAAGTTAGCCTGAGATGGCATCATATCATGTGGGAAAATGTGGGAGCGGGAACAGAGGAGGGTTAAATTTTGGGGATTCTAATTATAGTATGGAAGGGTTTACGTTAGAAATTGGGATAGGCCTGTCTGAAAAGACGTGTTTTTAGTTTGCGCTTGAAACTGTGGAAATTGGGAGTTAATCTGATTGTCCGGGGTAGAGCATTCCAGAGAAGTGGTGCAGCTCGGGAGAAGTTTTGTATACGAGTGTGGAAAGTTCTGATAATAGAGGATGTAAGTGTTAGGTCATTGAGTGAACGGAGAGCACGGGTTGTGTGGTAGACAGAGATGAGGGAGGAAATGTAGGGAGGTGCGGCATTATGGAGAGCCTTGTGGATGAGGGGGATAACTTTCTGCTAAAAGAGTTTGAAGTGGATTCTGCTTTGCAAAAGCCGACAAGCAAATTGACGCTGAATTTGGAGAAGAGCGCCAAGGTATTTTGCCTTTATCGGGCAGGCACAAATTTCTCTAGAGGATTTTGACAAACTCCATGTCCAATTCGGTGCCGACGGCAAGAGTATATTTTGCACCTCCCATTCTTTTCATTGGGATTTCTCAGGCGGAATCCACCTGAAGAATGAGCAGGATGCTTCCACAGGTTTTGTGGGGAATCCGTTATACCCATCATATTTTTTTTTTTTTTTTTATACAATAAACTTTAATAAAGCTTTAAATGAGGTTCATAGTGGCCTGAAAATGTCGACGTTACTCCTGCCAGGAAACCATGAGCTGAATAATGTCAGCAATACCTTCCAGTTCTATACACTTGGTATGATGTGGAAGACAGATGTATATAGGGCAAGAGCAAAACCTTGGAAGCCAGAGTCTAGCCCTGGTCCAATTACATTTCCAGTCTTGAGTTACAATATAATAGAAGTGCTAGCACTGTATTGCTACGTGCTACGGAAATGTAGAGGACTTTGAGGCAAAACACTAGCAGGTACACAATGTACAGGGATGTCTAGTGATTCTGTGTTTCAGATGCCAATCTCCATAGAGGCCCTGACAGGCGCCGGGCACAGCTCATCTGTGGAGAGACCCTGACCTCTTCATAAATCGCACACACCGGTACCAGAATGGAGATCTACACTAGTTAGGCGTGTATTTCTTATATAATTCACACCAGAAAACAGTCATGAGTTATAATCAATGGGGCTGGCTGATGTGACTTCAGCCTGCCCTGCTCCCCCACACCAATTGAGGTACAGAATGGGGGCATTGTCACATCTTTGGTCCAAGAGGTTCCTTTTGCCAATGATGTGACACATTTTCACCCTTTTGTGAAAGAAAAATGGCTTAGAGTGAGTTGATAAATTCCCTATATTGAGTTGGACTGATCCCATTAGACATATCTGCAGTGTAGTTGTAGCTGACTCATGGCTGTTTCTTAGATCAGTTTCATGTGGCATGTGTCTTTGACCTTATTATAGACACATCACATGTTCTAACCAACCTTAGAGTTTCCTTAATCCCTTTTGTGTTGTGTTCGTCTTTTTACAGTCTTGTTTTGCTGTTTTCTCTACTAGGTGTGGTAGAGCAGGGTTGGCAAGCTGATTCTGCCACACGTATGGTGATGCCCAAGAAACCTGGTATGTCACAGTGTAAGCATCGACTTTCTTTTTACAATTTATTACTACTTGCACATGTTATACATGATATGTCTATTATCATAGCTTCCCATTAAAATGAACCTATCAGTTGCTTTGTGCTGCCCGGTCTGAGAGCAGAATCTAAGCTGAGCTCATGATACTTAGGTTTATATAATTCAGGGCAAGGTTTCTAAATCCAGACAGGACTCCTAGAAGAGACAATAAGAGTCCTGATTACTCCGCCCACACACAGTGATTGACAGCCATTCATGTCCACACTTTGTTACAGCGAAAGATGTTAGTCTAAGGCCCCACGCTGTGGAAACACAGATTTTCTTTTTTTTTTTCTGCAGTTTTTTGAGCCAAAGCCAGGAGTGGATTGAGCAGAAGATAGAAGTAAAATAACTTCCTATATATTTCCCATTCCTTTTGTAGCCATTCTCTGCTTTGGCTCAAAAAACTGCAGCAAACCTTTCTAGCCATAGATTGCTTTTCATACCAATGACCTATCAACAGAATGTGATCTGTTAGGTGCAGGAAAACCCATCCACACGTGGCGGGGAAAACATACGCAGCAAATGCGCTGCAATTTCCAAAACCGGTGTGGTTTTGGAATTCGCAACATGTCAGCTATACGTACAGAAACGTCGGCAGTTTACTGGAAGCAGAAGAGGTTTCTTCTCCAAATCATATAAACCTGTATATCCTGGAGTTAGCTTTTATCCCACTGTCATATCCTGCTCTTAGGATAGCAAATATCATCTGTCAGGTTCACTTATACCTGCAGGTGTGCTCTCCCTCCCGCTCCGACGTAACTTCACTCTGGGTGGTACAGTTAATTTGGAATTGGACCTGTGCACAATATCCACTGGCCATTGGCCTCTGCAGCTTTACCACCAGCGCGTGCAGTTGTGTCTCCATTCTTGAGGCCAGATTAGTTGGGATTATATGCCTAGAAGGACACTATCGCAGTGGTTCCTAGATTGTAGACATACTTTGCATTTTCCAGCCTGGCCTGGATTAGCTGTAATTATTTTTCATTGCTGATCCACTTGATTTACTCGTTACGGATTCCATCATTAGCATGGTTGCAGATACATGCTCTACAGTTCACTGCCCACTTTGTGTAGTTAATAAAATCTTGGCAGACTGCTTTATTGTAAGGAAAAGCGACGCTCTCACAATCACGGGGATTGAGGTTACATCCGCTACACCCTCCCCACTAATTCAAATCCATTCCTAAAAATAAAACTCCCATTTTCTCGCAGTTTCTGCTCTGAATTAAATTTTTTTGCCTGGAGTTCTGTTTGTAATTTCCTAAAGCACTGCAGGTCCGGTGGAGGGAGGGAGAATCTGCATGGTAACACAGTGTACGGTTTGGGTGGGAGGTCAGTGACGGTTTGTTCTGTTTTCCACACAGATTCTGCTCCCCTGTCTCTGATCCCCAACGAGCAGCAGCTGGCTAGACTCACTGACTACGTGGCTTTCCTGGAGAACTAGCGCTCCCTCCCAGACTGACATCAAGAATGCACAGAAACAAGAGTACGGCAGACGGGGGGGATTCTCCCAACTTCATCGCCTGTCCTTATACTTTGCAATCCTTATACTCTTACAGACCAGGCAAATCTCCGCCGGAGCTGAAAGGGTTAATGAGGATGGGAACAGGCACCTAGCAGGCTGACGTGAAATTTAGCTTGTGTGGCGTTTGACCTCTTTAGTGCCAGACAAGGCCTCGATCTTATGCATGCTATCATACGGCAGGTTCTTCTGGCATAAAAATGGGTTGAACCTTTTTTTTTCCTAACAATAAAAAAAGGATTAGCAATAGTAAATTGACTTAGTTTCACTCTGATGTGAGTTATTAGGTCACATTGCCTGTTTAGTTTAAGACGCACCTTCTGAGATGGCTTTATGGGACTTCCTCGTACTGCTGTTTTTGTGACCTTTTTCCAGTCTTCTTGCGAGTAGTGGAATGTTTTAGCATCTCCTTCCTTCCTAGTAATTGCAGACTCGTAGAATGTCTTCTAAGCTGTATTCTCAGCAGCACGCCATCCGTCACTGGGGATTCTTGAACAGTCAGAAGTTGCCATCTCAAAACCAGTAATCCCATATAGTGACCAGTCAGTATCTGAAAGGTCTGTATTTGTATGAAAGATACATTGGAAAAGCTGCAGGGGAACGTATAATGATGCATTGTAACCATGTACAGTCTGGTGAGACTGTCTGCACCCTGGTGTAAGGACAATCTTCATTGTAGAGGTGGTTCTGTCAACAGAAGCCATACGTCCATGCTTACTCCAACAGTGAGTCTATTTATCAGTTGAGGGTCGTCTGCCGCAGGCCATATATTATAATCTAGAAGTTAAACGTTGTACTGCAGGGGGATCACTATGTCCAGACGCTGCACGGAAACTTGTAGCCTGATATTAAAGTCTCTTAAAGAAGACCCATTAAAAATGTTTACTACACAGATATTTACTACTGTCTTATGTTCTTGTTGTGCGTGTGTGGGGTGTTTTTTGGGTTTTTTTTTTTTTTTTTTTTTGCCATGCACAATGGAAATGTCTCCAAAAAGACCAACCATTTCAGATGATCCTCTTAACCAGACCTAATTCCCTATGACAGATTCTCAGATCCATGCAGGGCTTGGGAGTCATTGGAATCTGCTATATTGATTAAATAAATCATTAAGACCGGGGCCACATGTGGTAAAAGCACCACAATTTTGCCGTTTTACAGTCCCTGCAAAGTGGATGGGATTCTGGTTAATCCCTTCCATACATTGCAGAAAAATATCCGGAGCGGCCATGCTGCGATTTCAAAAAATGTAGCATTTTTTAAATAGCAGAATGTCAGTTCTATCCATAGGAAAACAGCCAGTGTGTTGTTTTTTTTTTTTTTGTTTTTTTTAATAGGTATAATTGAAGCAGAAAGTCCACAGAGGAAAAAACTGTGGACTTTCTGTAAAAAGCTCTGCGGGAAAAATAGCAATGCGTATCTGCTGTTTTTCTTGCAACTCTCTTTCGCTGAGGTTAACTACACGTCGCCATTGCCCAAAAATTGTATAACTGAAAGTAATTAATATTGTTTCATTAGATACATAGTTTGTTGCATATTTAATTTCATAGGAGTCGGATCATGGGCTGTATAAGGGACGATTCACATAGGAGAAAATGAAGAGGAATTCCTCCACGGCAGAATGCTGATTTAACACTAACACCTCGTTCATATCTGCGTCGGTAATCCATTTGAGGGAGTCCACATGTGCCCCCCCCTCCCCCCCGAATGGGCTACCGAATGCATTTGCAAGCGCTGTGCAGTGAAAGGACACGGACCCCATAGACTATAATGGGATCCGTGTACTTGCTGTGAGTTCTTCGCATGAGAGCGGTAGATTACCAAATGCAGATGTGAACCAAGGGTAATTTAGACCCTGATTAATTTGCCTAATCAGCGGGGAATCTCAAGCCACGGTTTTTGCTGTTAAATCACCTATGGCAAGATCGAGCAGGGCCCTTAGAAAACAATGGGAGATGGAATCTGCTGCTGACTGATGGATGGAATTTGCCCCCATATTATCATCAAATTCCTAAGTGTGAACACCCCCTTAGGGTAAGTTCACACGGGATTTTTTGGACCTGAATTTGACGTGGAGGCCGCCTCAGGTTCCGGTCCAAAAAACGGCTAGGTGCGACAGGATTCCGGCATCCAGTTGTGGCATTACGCTCCGGATTAGGCCCAAATGAATGGGCCTAGTCAGGAGGGAGGTGTCACGAGGCGGACGTCCGCTGCTGAATGAGCCGCGGAATCCCCCTGAAGAAAGGACATGTCGCTTCTTTTTTTTCCGCGAGCTCATGGAAAAAGGAAATGACCGATTACCATTGATTTCAATGAGAGGCGGTTTTATGAACCAGATTCTGACGTCAAAATCTGGGCCAAAAAAACCTCGTGTGAATCCGGTCTTAGAGGAGCTTCACCACGTCTGTCTATTTTTGAAAGACTTACAAATCTAAGGACCCCTTCACACGGAGTTTACGCTCCGTGTATTCTGTATACGCTCCGCTCATTTTGTTAATTTTACATGTGTAAAATGTACAGAATACATGGAGCGTAAACTCCGTGTGAAGGGGCCCTCAGTCGTTTTATAGTAGTTGATTGAATCTATTTGCAAAAATAAAAACTAAGATGATTAAGTCACAGATAAAATAACCATACAATGTACAAGCATCAAGTTTCTTAACATGAAGTTGGATACAAAAATTTCATCAATGGAGCCAAGAGCACAGTGACTACAGTAAACCAAAACCAGACAATATTCCTACACAACGTGCTCAGGGTATGTAAAGGAAATATGGTTTTTCAGATTGGTTTTGGATCTGGCATAGGGTACGGTATAATCTTGAAACGCATATTCTATTTGTTAAGATTCTAGATTATTCTTACTGTGCTTGACCACAACTGATTCCCATCATTTCTAACTACCCGGTTGTTTGCGGTTTGGTTCTGGGAATGATGTTCTCTCTAATATTTTTCTCTATAGGGTCATAGAAAAAATAGAAGTAAAATGCAGTGAAAAATGTTTTATAGACATGCACAAGTGTAAAAAAAAAAAACCCTGAAAATAATTGAATACGTTTGTCATTGTGACTAGTCTTTCCTAGAAGACACATGCACCTGCCTGTACATGAGACCTATTTACATTGGAGTCTCTGTCAAACTTAGCAAGTGACTTTTTAGTCTAAATGCACGCAAAGGTCTGCAACTATGGGTATATAGTGTACATGAAAGAATGAATGGGGTCATGTATTGTGAGATTTGAGCGCAAACCTTCCATCAGCAGGGGCATTGAAGATATAACGTGGCTGGGTCTTTCAGCATGACAATGATCCCAAGCACACCACCAGGACAACGAAGGAGTGGCTTCATAAGAAGCATTTCAAGGTCCTGGAGTGGCCTAGCCAGTCTCCAGATCTCAACCCTATAGAAAATCTTTGGAGGGAGTTGAAAGTCTGTGTTGCCCAGTGAGAACCCAAAAACATCACTGCTCTAGAGGAGATCTGCATGGAGGAATGGACCAACCTTGTGAAGACTTACAGAAAACGTTTGACCTCTGTCATTGCCAAGAAAGGACATAGAACAAAGTCTTGAGATTAACTTTTGTTATTGACCAAATACTTATTTTCCGCCATAATTTGCAAATTCTTTCTAAATCAGACAATGTGATTTTCTGGATTTGTTTTCTCATTTTGTCTCTCATAGTTGAGGTCTACCTATGATATCAATTACAGGCCTCTCTTATCTTCTAAAGTGGGAGAACTTGCACAATTGGTGGCTGACTAAATACTTTTTCCCTCCCACAGTATAGCGTGATTCCAGCACTCTGCTTGTCACCTATGTATAACCTGCGGCCCCTGACATTCCTACAGATGTGTATCCAAATGTAAGGATTATACTTGCTGCATCATGAGTCTCTATAAACCCAAACACTCTAAGATAAATGTGTGAGATCCAAACAAACCTTATAAATACACTCACCGGCCACTTTATTAGGTACACCATGCTAGTAATGGGTTGGACCCCCTTTTGCCTTCAGAACTGCCTCAATTCTTCGTGGCATAGATTCAACAAGGTGCTGGAAGCATTCCTCAGAGATTTTGGTCCATATTGACATGATGGCATCACACAGTTGCCGCAGATTTGTCGGCTGCACATCCATGATGCGAATCTCCCGTTCCACCACATCCCAAAGATGCTCTATTGGATTGAGATCTGGTGACTGTGGAGGCCATTGGAGTACAGTGAACTCATTGTCATGTTCAAGAAACCAGTCTGAGATGATTCCAGCTTTATGACATGGCGCATTATCCTGCTGAAAGTATCCATCAGATGTTGGGTACATTGTGGTCATAAAGGGATGGACATGGTCAGCAACAATACTCAGGTAGGCTTTGGCGTTGCAACGATGCTCAATTGGTACCAAGGGGCCCAAAGAGTGCCAAGAAAATATTCCCCACACCATGACACCACCACCACCAGCCTGAACCGTTGATACAAGGCAGGATGGATCCATGCTTTCATGTTGTTGACGCCAAATTCTGACCCTACCATCCGAATGTCGCAGCAGAAATCGAGACTCATCAGACCAGGCAACGTTTTTCCAATCTTCAATTGTCCAATTTCGATGAGCTTGTGCAAATTGTAGCCTCAGTTTCCTGTTCTTAGCTGAAAGGAGTGGCACCCGGTGTGGTCTTCTGCTGCTGTAGCCCATCTGCCTCAAAGTTCGACGTACTGTGCGTTCAGAGATGCTCTTCTGGCTACCTTGGTTGTAACGGGTGGCTATTTGAGTCACTGTTGCCTTTCTATCAGCTCAAACCAGTCTGGCCATTCTCCTCTGACCTCTGGCATCAACAACGCATTTCCGCCCACAGAACTGCCGCTCACTGGATGTTTTTTCTTTTTCGGACCATTCTCTGTAAACCCTAGAGATGGTTGTGCGTGAAAATCCCAGTAGATCAGCAGTTTCTGAAATACTCAGACCAGCCCTTCTGGCACCAACAACCATGCCACGTTCAAAGGCACTCAAATCACCTTTCTTCCCCATACTGATGCTCGGTTTGAACTGCAGGAGATTGTCTTGACCATGTCTACATGCCTAAATGCACTGAGTTGCCGCCATGTGATTGGCTGATTAGAAATTAAGTGTTAACGAGCAGTTGGACAGGTGTACCTAATAAAGTGGCCGGTGAGTGTATATCCCAATAGAAATGTTTTCTTAGGCTGCTTTCACGCGGAGTAACGCTCCGCTCATTCTGAAATGTAAACACTTGTCAGAATGAGCACAGTAAAACAGAATCCCATTGAGTTCAATGGGTTTGGTCTTACGCACGCTAACCATTGAACTCAATGGGAGGCTTTTTTTTTTTTTTTTTTTTTTTTTTTTTTTACCCCTTCCCGACATGCGCCGTAATAGTACGGCGCGTGTCGGGTCTGTAACTATGGCAACCGCTCGGGAGCCGGGTGGCCGTCATAGCCGCCGGGTGTCTACTGCTTTAAGCAGTAGACAACCGGCTCTAATGCCTCCGATCGGTCCCCGGACCGATCGGAGGCATTAACCCCTCCGGCGCTGCTGTCAAAGGCGCCGGAGGCGCCATCTTCCCGGCGGCGCATGGGCGCTGCCATTTTGGCAGGGATCGCCGGCTCCTGGAGCACGCTCCAGGGCCGACCCCCCGTTGCCATGACAGCCGGGAGCCTTGTTAAGGGCTCCCAGCCAGTCTGCAAATTCTCTCTTTTGCAGGCTGGTGTATACAGCCTGCAAAAGAGATGATGATTTTTTGCAATGCATTAGCATTGTAATGCATTGCATTAGTGATCAGACCCCCTGGGGTTCAACACCCCTAGGGGGTCTAATAAATGCAAAAAAAAATTAAAAAAAAAAGTTAAAAAAAATATAAAAAAAATATAAAAAGTATTAAAAGTTCAAATCACCCCCCTTTCCCTAGAACAAATATAAAAGTAGTTAAAAACTGTGAAACACATACATGTTAGGTATCCCCGCGTCCGAAATCGCCCGCTCTACAAATCTATAAAAATATTTTTCTTGTTCGGTAAACGCCGTAGCAGGAAAAATAGTTAAAAGTGCCAAACCGCCGTTTTTTCACTGTTTTAATTCTGATAAAAATTTGAATAAAAAGTGATCAAAGCAATAACATTTCCCGAAAATGGTAGAACTACAAAGTACACCCGGCCCCGCAAAAAAAGACGCCCTATGCATCCCCGTACACCTATGTATAAAAAAGTTACGGCCGTTGGAATATGGCGACTTTTAGAAAAAAAAAATTTTAACACCGTTTTGGAATTTTTTTTAGGGGTCAAAATGTAAATAAAACCATATAAATTTGGTATCCCTGGAACCATACCGAAACACAGAATACAGGGTACATGTCATTTTGGCTGCACAGTGAACGCCGTAAAACCAAAGCCCGTAAGAAAGTCGCAGAAATGCATTTTTTCTTCAAATCCACCCCATTCTGAATTTTTTTCCTGCTTCCCAGTACATTATATAGAATAATTAATGGTGGCATCATGAAGAAAAAATTGTCCCGCAAAAATTAAGACCTCATATGACTCTGGGAGCGGAGAAATAAAAAAGTTATGGGGTTTAGAAGGAGGGGAGTCAAAAACGAAAAACGAAAATGCCATCGGCGGGAAGGGGTTAAACTATTGCTTTCAATGTGATACGCACGTATCACATTGAAAGCAATAGGTAAAAAGGTTTCCCATTGAGTTCAATGGGTAACGCGTGTAAGACCGAACCCATTGAAGCCAATGGGATTCTGTTTTACATCGCGCACTCTGACAAGTGTTTACATATCAGAATGAGCGGAGTCTTACTCCGTGTGAAAGCAGCCTTAAAGGGGCTCTATCAGCAAAATCATGCTGCTAGAGCCCCACATATGCGTGCATAGCCTTTAAAAAGGCTATTCAGGCACCGTAAAAGTTAAATTAAACTACCCCCCCCGTTTTAAAATAATAACTTAAAAAAGAATCTTCTCTACTTACGGAACGTGCACCCTGGGCAGGCATTCAGGGTGCGCCGTCTTCTTCTTCCCCGCCTCTTCTTCCTCTGACGTCTTCGGGTCCCGTCCTCCTCCGGCGCTTGCTCGCGGACACTGATAAAAAAAAATAGCCCGGGCGCATGCGCAGTAGCCGTAGTAGAAGCCGCGTGCTACTGCGCATGCGCCCGGGCTGTTTTTTTTTTTTTTTTATCAGTGTCCGCGAGCAAGTGCCGGAGGAGGACGGGACCCGAAGATGTCAGAGGAAGAAGAGGCGGGGAAGAAGAAGACGGCGCACCCTGAATGCCCGCCCAGGGTGCACGTTCCGTAAGTAGAGAACATTCTTTTTTAAGTTATTATTTTAAAACGGGGGGGTAGTTTAATTTAACTTTTACAGTGCCTGAATAGCCTTTTTAAATGCACGCATATGTGGGGCTCTATCAGCATGATTTTGCTGATAGAGCCCCTTTAAACAGCATATGCCAGCATGTAGGATGGCTAAGATGTTTTTGATGGCACCATTTGGGACAACACCTAATACATTGAATAACATGTTCATACTTTGGTGTGAGGTGGGGCAGAATGGAAAAAAAACAAAAATTCCACCATTGGTTTTTGGACTTAGCTTTCAGCCTTCATCATGTATAAATGATATGTTAGCTTTACTCTGTGGGTTATTATGATTACAGTGGGACCAATTTATAGAGTTTTTTTACTACTTTTTACAGATTAACCAAACCTCAGAGTTCTTGCTCAGTTTGCACCAACAAACTGTTAGACATGCCTTGAACCAGATGTATTGTGTTTTTTAGGTAAAGCAGGAATACCAAGGCAACCCATGTACAACCCATGGTCACGTTGCGGGTTTGCCGTTAAGTTTAGACTGAGCCTTCCCCCTTGTCAAACCCTCAAGATGCCATTGTCAAAACAGAAGGCCATTTACTCCTTGACTCGAATTTGATGATGCTTTGTAGCTTACGATGGCGACTTCATATGATTTCTCATATTTCGCATAGTTATTATAGGCAATTCCCACCATTTTTCACGATATTCATATGAATATAAGAGAATACGTGAAGAACACTAGACTTGGAAAATAAGATTCTTCTTGGCTGGAGGGGGAAATGTTATAGTGAAAGGGTTACGATTTGCTCAGCTGAAGTTATGATTCTTATGGGGAGTCGATGAGTCATGTTGTAGGTTACAGTTGAATGTTTTTGGCCCCCTGCCTTTTACAGAGTACTGATGTGGGTGAAAGATTTTGAGAATATGTGGATGGGAAAGGCTCCTTTTGCGGGGGTGAATTTGGTGAACAACCACAGGGTAGCGCCTGTGATCAGCCTGTAGATTAATAACTTCAATGACATGACATTTCAATTAGAATTTATCATGGAATATCATTGTCACATACAAATTATATACTAAGCTGTGATCACTGAATACTGGGAATCTCTGGGAGGTATGAGTCAGATTTTCTCTAGCACGTATTCACAGATGTACACAGCACATAGTTGTGCATTGTGAGTGTAGTTATTAAGAATTCCATAGAGGAAACATATAGCACACAGATTTTTCCAAAAGTAGCTCTAACCCTAACTACCATGAGCTCACAATCCCTTATATTCAATGACATATAGAGACAGACTCTTCAGTACTAGAAAATACACAAGCATGAGGAAAGGGTATAAAAGATCAATAATTGACACATCTAGTGAGAATACCCAGTATGAGGTCATAGTATGCATGCATTTTCAAGCCCAACACAAGGGGTAAACAAAAGAAACGGAAAGAAAATACTACCAATAATCATAAAATTTATTATTTATTAATCACAAAAGACAAAGGACAACATATTAAAAAGTAACAGGACATATTCTACCAACAGGTAGGTATGAGGGCAGGTTCAGTAAGTAAAAGGTGTGTATACATCAAACAATGGGTTAAATGCTCCAATAAATGTTCCTCCCCGCTCACACTCTACAGCGCGATAGGCGCTGCTGGGCAGAAGGACGTCCCTGGCTAAGTGTCAGAAACTCCCTTCTGACTGTAAGGCGCTACGGTACCGGGACCGATAGCGCTTTACACCGGGCACAGATCAGGAAAGCCGATAGTGCGCTGAATTCAGCGCACTGTCAGCTTTCCAGCAGTATATAAAACTGCATGTGCCCGATCTGATGAAAGGTTCTCTTTAATGTTGCCGAAAAGGAGACACTTTCACTCTGGTAAACTCTCGGACAACCATGTATTCCTTTTTTTTTTTTTACTATCATATCTGATTGCAAAAAGTTGCAACAGCCTTTGGCTAACAACAAGAGCGATACTGCAAATACCTAATGTATATAAACATGCATGAAAAATGAGGTTCATGGTCTGCATTTTGGTGAAACTGTATAAGCCCATCCGCCAGTGACAAGGAAACCTATTTTAGGCTAAGGCCCCATGTTGCTGAAACACTTTTTTTTTTGTTGCATTTTTTTGAGCCAAAACCAAGAATGGCTACAAATGGAATCAGAAATATATAGAAAGCTCTTATACTTCTAACTTCTCCTCTATCCACTCCTGGCTTCGGCTCAAAAAACCGAAACAAAATCTGCAACAAAAAAAGCGATTTCCGCAATGTGGGGCCTTAGCCTTAGATGGGTACCTACACTAAAATGACTCACCCCAAGGTGTTGTTGCAACTTTTTGTGTTCATATATGTATTACAGCACCTCCATGTCTTGTTCACATTGTTTGGCAGTGCAGACCTTCTTTTGTGTGATTTACAACTTGCCTAATACTTTCATAGCGATTGTTGTGACCAATGTGAATGAAAATTTGTACCTGGTTTATAAATTCATATGCAGACATGTGACAATCAAATAATGGGACAATATTGACAACAGACATTAGATTTGTGTTAGTGGGTCTGATACCAATGAGTCTATAATATTGGGGTTAAGTCTAATTTCCATATGGTGCAGGTGAGTCGCGGGGATATATGGCATGGAAAATAAATTGAAGAAATCAGTTTTGTTTTTGTTGGTCATGGGGAGGTATCACAGAGCCCTCACTCAGGGGTTTGGATAACAAGCTGGAGTCCACAACAGTCTTTTGTAGCATAGATGAATACGTAGCGTAGCATATATGTAGCATAGATGAATACTTCTTAAACATTACTAGCAATTTAGCAAACAATTCACAAATGCTAGAGAAGCCCAGTTGCCAATGGTGATATCTTAGTGATGTTATTGTGGCTGAATGCAGAGCCTCTATAAAACCTGCTGTGTATGCCTAAGGGTCCATTCACACAGAGTAACGTGCCGCGTGACCCGGCACTTATACAGCTTTTGAGATTTTGAGCGCCGTAAAAGCTCCCATTGATTTCAAAATCACGGCCGCAAAATAACGCCGCGTATACGATCCAGGTTCCCATTGTAATCAATGGGAGCTTTTACGGCGCTCAAAATCTCAAACGCTGTATACGTGCCAGGTCACGTGGCACGTTACTCCGTGTGAATGGACCCTTAGTGTGGTTAGGGGTAATCTGTGGGTCCCCTTGGCTTTATGGGCCAGATGGAATCTGCAATCTCAGTACTGATGCCAGTGCTTATGGGCCCTCTACGGCTCCTGGGCCTAGGTACAGCTGCACCTTCTGCACCCCCTCAAGTTACACCTCTGGTACAGCCTAAGTGTCAGTAGCTCCAGACTATTCCTTGCATACAATTTTCCATGAGGTCCACCTAAGGAATGCAGTTTCCTTGTGCTCTTATTTTCTCAGTTGGGCGCAACAGAATGTAATGCATCTAAGAACTACCTTAACCATGTGTGCACTACCAGAAGTAGTTTGGAATTTTTCTGCCACGGATTGAACTCGGGTAAGTGTGATTGGTTACCTTACTTGGGACCACCATGTCCACTGTAAACTATTCCGTGGTTGTGGAGTTGTTGCATTGTTTTCTATGAGGTGACATGTAAAATGTGTGACTTTTTTTTAATATTTTTGTACATATTTATACTTTTAACTTATATCATTAAACGTTAAGTCTTATATCTTGATTGCTCTTTTTGGATAATAATTGGATTAAGTGAGCAACATTTTCTGCACTATAGAGTGTTTTTCTTGTCTGTACATTATTAAATAACATGTTCTAAATCCAATTAATATTTGGTGTGACCATACTTTAGACGAGGAGTCCTGGAAGTGATAACATAACCTCAAAGACTCTTATGTCAAGTCCATCAAGTCTGTCTAGGAGTACATGAAAAGACAGAAGGATTGGAGCAAGCCTACATCCACAGAAGATCCATGGGTAGTTCTCCATAATGTTTGGTACAACCATCCTGCCGAGTTCCTGGGTGCAATTGTATCTAGAAGAAGTGATGCTGTTTTAGAGGTAAAGGGTGGTCACACCAAATATTGTTGTGATTTCGATTCCTTCTTTGCAGCATTACCCATACACAGACACACACACCTATCTAAAACTTGTGCACTATATTATACACTAGAGAGAAAAAGGGAGTGGAATAGAGTCAAAAGAAACAATGTGCAAGGACTCTAGTCTGACCAATTTGTAAGCAGGATATGATCCCTGTTTTGGCACAAAGCTTGTGACTTACACCTAGGCTGTTTATATGACTGTGTGAATAAAACCTTATCATATCAAAAAAATTGCCCTATTTTGGCTGATTTTATTTGGTGCAGGACTTCATGTGTTACCTTAGGGCACATACTAGTTAAAATCCTATTATTCTCATTATCTTTAGTGCAGGAACAGTGAACTTGTTTGGCTGTTTTCCTTTATTGTATTGCTTTTTCCTTTACCATGGATAATTTGTTGCAGAAATGATTGTATTAAGTGTAGAAGTCTTGTGTTCTGCATTGTGCTGTTTGAAGGTTTTCAAGTCCAACAGAATTTCAGTAACTCCCCACCCACTCCCAAGTGCAATCTGTAAACCTTGTAATCCCTTTAGACCGTGGGCCCACGCAGGTGCTGCGTGTTTCAGTTTGGGAAACATCTGCATGAACATGTCCCTGTGGGTCACGTTGATTTTAATCATTTCCACTAACCAGGAAACATGGATTATTTCTCACAGTGATCCAAAAAATACAGCAAATGCAAAAATACCAGATGCAAATTCAAACCCCGATATATCATATAGACAATTCCATTTTATGACAAGTCTGCGTCAAGTGGCTGCACCAAATCATGTAAAGCGTGTTTTGTTTTCACTGTAGATTTCTATTTTCTCTGGAGAGGTCAAAGAGCAACCATGTTCCATTGCAAAGTAATATTGTTACTATACAGTACAAATAGATGACTCAATGTACCATAAGGGATTATGGTAACGGAACGAGAGACATTCTTCTTAATGTGTCCAATCATATAAATCAAAACTATTTAGTTAAATCTTGAGATTATAAGATTTTATTTTGAAGAGAGTTAGAGCAGAAATTGCAGCTTTTCGCACATATGTGTTTAGCTAATGCAGCTGTAACATAAACGGAATAGTGTTGGAGTAAATCTTATTCTTAAGTGTTTAATGTCAAATATTATTTTTGTGCCTAAAACTACAGCTGACTGAAATCTCTGCTGGAATGTACAATTGTAAACTTTAAAAAAAAAAAAAAGAAAAATCTTAAAGGGATTCTATTGTTAGAAAATGACCATTTCTTTAAATCACGCTAAATATATTTTTGAGTATTTTCGGTAATGATGTTTCAATTTTCTATGTCACTTTCTATATTAAAAAATCCTTAAAGGGGTTTTCCCATCTCAAGGGTTCTATCTATACTGGTAGCTTATGTAAATTGAAGACTTTTCCTAAATATATTGCTTTAGAAATGCTGCTTTGTTTGCCTGCGATGTGAACTTCTTCCTCCCATTGTGTACACAGAGTTGCTATAATTATGGACCTATAGGATGTGTTACTCACTGCTCTTGCTAATCGTTCAGCTATTTGTAGTTTGCTGATAAAGCACAATCTGTTACCACACAGATAATACTGAGTCCATTCTGTGCAAGCATCTGCATATTATCTGATCTACATAAGCATTGTGTGTCCGTTCAGCAGGAGGGGGGGGGGAGAAATACAGGAAGTGAGAAGAACAGACTACAGGAAAAGCTGCTGAAACACTGAGATGGGAAAACCCCTTTAAACCAGGCAGTACCACTAAGCCTTAAAATTTGCTGATCCTTCATGTTCTGTGGAGATCACTTTTCTCCAGTCATTTGATTATCATCACAGGCAGGATTACAGTGAAAGATAAGATAATTAAATAACACAGGATCCACCACTGACAATAGGAGATGGTCACAGATCACCTCCTCTCCCTCAATAGATCTCTACAGAGGTGCAGAGCAAACCTAGAACATCCTCCCTTATTTGTAAGTGAGCCATCTCCAATCAACAGGTTCATATGGTCCATGTGGCTAATATATAAAATATAACCAAATACTGTTCATCTCAGACAAAAATACTGATACAAATTTTTAGATTAGTAAAAATAATTTCTGTCTGTATGTGGTTTTAATGCATAAAAAAATTATAGGTGTTACATTCCATATAAGGAGCCAGGTCTCCTCCATAATGAAAAACTTAAGACATCAGTACAGTATCATCTTTACTGTATGCCATATATATCTTATGATAGTTATATATTATTATTATTATTATTAAGGGATCTCTTACTCAAATATTTCTCAGAATGGTAAAGCTCCAAGGTTCCATTGCAACAGTTTTGAGTTCCGATTCTCAGTGCAGTCTCCTTTGAAGTGAGTTGGACTAAGCTACCTTACTGAACTTAACCTGTGGACAGGTGGGGCATTGTTTTGGGCAGAAACAAATCATGTTTTTCTACTATGGTAAAACACATTTCAATGGTCACTGTTGTTTCAACTCTTACATGATCATAATGTGATCGAAAGTGACGTAAAACATTTTTGTGCTGAAATATTCCTTTAAAGTGCTGGTCATCGTCCTATCTGCTCTCCAGTTCCTGTTTTCAATTGAAGTCAGTCTTTTGTGACTGCTTATTCAGAATATACAGAATTGCCTCTACTACTAATCTTTTACTGCCCCGCATTCAAAGGCAGCTAATGTATTCTAGTTTGTTCTCTAGCCACAACTATCCTGTGTGTCCTAGACAGTGGCGTAACTAGGAATGGCGGGGCCCCGTGGCGAACTTTTGACATGGCCCCCCCCCCAACCGACACCAACGTCGAAGATCTCAACCGGCCCCCTCCTCCGCACTCTATTATGTCCCTTAGTGGCCCCTGCACACATTATTATGCCCCATAGTGGCCCCTGCATTCAGTATTATGTCCCTTAGTGGCCCTTGCACATGGTATTATGTCCCTTAGTGGCCCCTGCATATGGTATTATCCCCCATAGTGGCCCCTGCATACGGTATTATCTCCCATAGTGGCCCCTGCACACAGTATTATGTATAATGATAGTATTTGTGGGGCCCGCAGTGTCACTTGCCGATCCCGGCCCTGCCAGGATTGACAAGTAAATAGGGCCCATTACGACCTATTAAAAATAAAAAAATAAAAAAAACGCAGCGGTTGCGGCTGTCACTGGGCCCCCTAATGGCCCGGTCCCTGTGGCAGCCGCCTCCGCTGCCTCTATGGTAGTTACGCCCCTGGTCTTAGACATGCAGTGCAAACAGTACTGGCTTTACTGTGAGTAAAACTGGGCACATGTATTTCAGGCTGCATGGATAGAACATGGAGATACATTCTGGCTTCAGATAGAGCCAGATACTGTAACTGGCTTTGAATGCTATGCAGGAAATGTTTAATATTAAAGGGGTTGTCCCGTCTCCCCATTTCAGTAGCTTTACCAGTTGTCTCTTCTCTTAATTCCTGCATTCCTTATCACATAGTCAAAGCCGCCTCCCCCCAGCTTGCTGAACAGGACACTATGAAGTATAGCAATACTAGAAATCTAATATAAATGATGATCAAATAATATGGACATGCTTCTAGAATGGACTCAGTGCTATCTGAGAGATAGCAAACAGGATTTTATCAGTAAACTACAATTACCTGAACAGCAGAGCCATAGATAACAGTGAGAGCGGTGAGTGATGTCACTTGTCCTATCACACAGGTCTTGAACTATGGAAGCACTGTATAAACAATGGCAGGGATAATTTCGCATAGCAGGAAAACAAAGCAGTATTGCTAAAGCAATATATTTAGGAAAACTCTTGAATTTACATAAGCTAGCAGTATAGATAGGTTCCTTCAGATGGGAATACACCTTTAAGAGTAATACCATTAGTCCAAGCAACAGTAACCTGGATAATCCCTTTAACTCCAAATCAGTTGTATTTCAAAACAAATTCGGCCAAATTTCTTCCAGTTCTTGCAGTTTTTTTATGGAAATTTTGTATCTATCAGTGAACTAGATAAAACAAATAGCTACTTAATGTAATCTGAGTAAAGCCAATTGAAGGTAAAATCACTGAAGAAATATTATTATAAGTATTATTGAGAAATTTCCATGAAATTCCAATGCTAGCAGAATTGTAAATATGTGAGAGTTTTTGAATTTTATTCTATTTGCAATACTTGGAGTCAGGAAATAATTTCCTCTGATATGAGATAGCTGACATTTTTCTGGATCAATGTGGTGGGATTCAAGGTTGAACTTGATGGACTTTTTTAACTTAAGCAACTATAATATGTAAGAAATCCTATTAATGGGGACCGTCTCAGACACTAAAAGTTACCTTGGAATTTTATAAAATAACAAATAAAGGCTTACTCAACCCTTCCCTCTGTGAGTCTTCGTTTCTGGACAGCACCTTTGATCATTCATATATGATCATTGGAATCACTGTCATCAAGATGGCGCTAAAGCAATGATGCCTCTGACTATCTTAAGTGACTACACTGCTGCATTCATCGTGTGGGGACATCACCATTGCAGTGTCAGCAACAAAGACCAGTAAAGAATACTGAAGCTAGTAGGCTGGTAGAGTGGGTAAGCCTTCTTTATTATTTTACAAGATTTCATGGACTTAGGTCATTTTTGGGGGTCTCAGAAAACCCTTTTCATTATCCTAAAGGGGTTGTCCCATCTCAGCCTTTCAGCCAGGCTGTCTGCTTCTCACTTCCTGTATTTTGACTCCCCTACCCCTGCTGAAATGGGACGAACAACGCTTCTGCCTGTCAGATAATCTGCAGATTCTTGTACACAAGGGGCTCATTGTCATCTGTGTGTTTACATAGAGAGATAACAGACTCGGCTTTATCAGCAAAGTGCAATTAACTGAAGCAGGCAAGAGCGGTGAGTGAGTGACGTCACTTGTCCTAACTCCCAGGTCCGTGGTTATAGCAACACTGTATAAACAATGGGAGGAATAAGGTCACATACCAGGCAAACAAAGCAGAATTTCTAAAGCAATATATTAGAAAAAGGCTTCAATTTACATAAGCTACCAGTATAGATAGGATCCTTGAAATGGGACAACCCCTTTAAAGTCTCTACTTGCAGTCAACAATTGATTCCCTCAATTACAATATCTGGGTTGTGCAGAGGAAATGTCCTGTTATTAAACAGTTCACGTCTAATATTTTTTCGCAGAGGATAACATAATTATTATGGCCTCCAGGGTGATTTTTAGTTTTAGTCTGAACCAATATGATTGACTAAGAGAATAAGATTCCAAGAATTGTGGTTGTGGGGTCGACTCCCACGGGTCTCTTCTCCCAGCCCAGGGCAGCGGCTTCCTCCTATTTCACAAAGTCAAGAACAGCTGGTCTCCAGCTCTCATGCAATGCAGAGGGAATGTATATACTACAAAGACTTTGATTTTCCATTAATGAATAGCAAAAGTTGTAGTTTAGAAGTACAATTCTATTTATGCCCAGACTTGTTTATAGCATAGAGACTGTTCCTTCTACCAACAAAGCCACATGGAATCATATGCTGTAAGCAACATGAAAGTATTGAGAAGACTATTCAACTGTTTCCGCTGGGATACCAGTTGGAGACTGCAGTTGGCAATCAGGTACTGTAAAAATATGAATGATCTGGCAAGAGTATGAGCTCAAATTGTAGAAAGCCCCATGTCATGCCCTATGGTCACTGCTTAAATTGGCAAAGAAGAATTTAGGAGAAACGCTCTCACACCCCCAGAGACCCCAACCGAGTGATGACTCCCCCCCTTTCCCCCCCCCCCCCCCCAAATTCCTTCACATTCTATTATGGGGCATAATACTTTGTGCAGTGGCCACTATGGGGCATATGCCCCATAGTGGCCCCTGCACACACTATTATGCCCCATAGTGGCCCTTGTGCACAGTATTATGCCCCATTGTGGACACCCATGAACATTTTTTATACTCTGGGGTCTTTTCAGACCCCAGAGTATAATAATCAGAGACCCAGTGGAGGATACAAACATAAAAAAACACTGCTATTTACCTCTCCCTGGCTCTGGCACACTCCCTACAGATGTCGGCCATCTTCAATGGCATACAGGACATCACGCGAGCAGAGGCTTGCTTTGCGGTGAATAAGGACGCAAGCCCTGGCCCCTGTCGTCCCAAAGCCAGGAGAGGTAAGTAACTGTGTTTTTTTATGTTCCGCTTCAGACACATTTTTACAGGAACACTGAAAGACATTTTGCAATTATGCCAGAACCATGTTCCAGCCCAATTTAATCACAGCCTATGGTGAATAATCATATTCTCTAGGGATAAGTATATCTGCAATACAGATTTGTCTACCCTTAACATAGGTGAATTTGATAAAGAACTCCTCTTTCTCATGAAACAATATACTAACAAAATCTTTCACATGTTCCAATTCATAACACAACTACTGGGTGACCACAATTAAAGACGTATAGGGTGAGCATCTCATGGTAGAATATCGCCATATATACACATATCTCTAGCCAAGAACAAAGGTAAAGACGGACATGCAATGTAGAATGCCACTATTCTATATAATAGGCTACCTATACAATTAGAGGCATAGTATTCAGGTCAGTAACCACCAATATTATACTTTTACCAATAAGCTATATTGAAAAACGTCCTATATATTTACCAAATTTTGCAATGATGTACAAAACACTCCTGCACAGAAAATTCTGGTAAATTTAACTCAAGTGAGTCTGGATTCTCATTTTTTCAGCAGTTTTTGGGTAGCTAAAAATATAGCTGCCAGATGTTTTTTGGCAGCAAAAACAAAACTTCAGCCCTTTTCTTTCTCAACTTAGGGTGCATTCACATGATGTAACGCGACACTGATTCTTGCACGATAACTCACGTAAGGATCAGCGCTACAAAACAGAATCCCATTGACTTCAATGGGTTCCATTTAGCGCACGTAACACATTGAAATCAATGGGTTAAAAAGCCTCCCAATGATTTCAATGTGTTAAGTGCGCTAAATAGAGTCCATTGAAGTCAATGGGATTCTGTTTTGCAGCGCTGATCCTTACGCGAGTTATCGTGCAAGAATCAGTGCCGTGTTACATCGTGTGAATGCACCCTTAGCCAGTTATGGACACACTTTGAGGACCAAACCATCATATCCAAGATAAAATTGCCTATGGTTCATGTTTTTTTGCAAAGAAACAAAAATGGTGGGTGAAATGAGACAGGTGAGCTGGCGGTCTTATATCCAGTACTATAGAGAGTAAACTGCAATCCATAAAGATGTTTTGCATAGAGCATCCTAATGAGAAAGAGTGTATCAGCTATCCTTATAGGCTTTGTCACTTGGATTTTACTTGCTATTGCTGATTAATAAATCTTGGATTTTATTTTGACTTTTATTTTGTTCTTCCATTTACTTGCGTTTTCCACGATTGAGAGAAATGAGATGATTATACTTGTTGAAACAACGGAGCATTTCTGGTGTAATTTGTGCCATCTCACCAACTGTTTGTCCAAAGACCTTGTCCAAAATGTGGATGGGTTTATCAGACAAAGGGGATGTACTTGCCCAAAAAGATGTAGGGCTTTTCGACAAATACATTTTTGTCATAAACTGAGACATCTAATACGTGGTGTAAAGTTAGACTAGACAGTGTAGACGTGACCCAGATTTTTTTTAAAGAGTATTAGTCATTCAGAAATCTTGCAGTTTTAGAGTGTCTAGTCTAAGTTTACATTGTCCTAGGCCTCGTTCACATCTGTGTCGGTAATCCGTTTGGGGGAGTTCGCATGGGGACCCCCCCCCCTGCCCGAACGGACTTTCAAATGCATTGACAAGCGGTGTTCAGTGAAAGGACATGGACCCCATAGACTATAATGGGATCTGTGTGCTTTCCACATGGTGTCCGCACAGAACATGTGGACAGAAAAGTAGTTCACAATTTACTTTCCTGTCTGCATGACTCGTGCGGAGACCGTGCGGAAAGTGCACGGACCTCACTATAGTCTATGGAGTCTGTATGCTTTCACTGCACACTGCTAGCTAATGCGTTCAGTAGTCCATTAGGGGGGGTCCCCATGCGGACTCCCTTGAACGGATTACCAACTCAGATGTGAATGAGGCCTTAAACAGTATTATCTTATCTGCCTTAACTATCCTGGTAAATGATAGGCCCAATTCCTAATCTGTAGACCAAGTGCCAGCTATTAGTGAACATACTGACAGCCATTTACTGTCTAAGGGCTAGTTCACACGGAGCAAGAGGGGCTGGATTTTGATGCCGAATCCACCTCATAATCCCCCCCCCCCCTCACAATAAAGGTCTATGTGGACCGCTAGCATTCTTTTTTCCATGAGCGGTTTGTTCCCACTAACGGAAAGAAGAGGCGAGCTGAGTTTTCTTCAGGCGAATTCTGCAGCTGATTCAGCGATACCTCCCTCTGGGCTAGGCCCATTCATTTGGGCCTAATCTGGAGTGGAAAGCACTGCACTGGCATCCCATCATGGCAGCTGTGATGGAATGTGTTCACGTGGAGCCCTGTGTGAACTAGCCCTAAGGTGAAAAGCTAAAAATATTAGGTTCACATAGCGGAAACCTTTTCTACAGCGTGGCTTTTTTGCGTGGATAGCTACGATGGGATGCCGATGCAGTGCATCGCCATCCCATCACGGCATCCCGCTCCTGAGTAGGCGTGTTGCTTCTTTTTCCTGCTAGCTGAAAAAACTGGAAACGGGAAAAAACTGCTGGAGACTCCCCGGATTTTGAGGCCGATTTTGCGTCAAAATCCGCTTGCAAAAAACTCAGTGTGAATTCCCTCTATCCACCAAATGTGTTTCTAATTCATTGCACAATTTTATACCTATAGATACAAAGATGTCTGATGAACCAAACCAATTGTGTCGGGTGGGGGTGGGGCATTTAGCTTCTAGAAATTCAATAGTAGACAAAGTGGTGCAACAGTCACAGATGGCTTTAATAGTCATCTAAATCCAATACACAAGTCATTGAATTGTAAGATATGACTTACATATGTAGTAAACTGTTATGAGTCTGACATAGAACCAGGGAATTTGAAACTGATAACCCGAAAAACAATGTGAGTCTGAAGCTATTTCATACAACCCCAAACACATGGACCTAAAATCTTCTGTTTGTTTATAGGAAACAAAACTGATTGTAAAATAGAGGACACAGATGCGATGGTGGTCGCCACGGGCAAATCCTAAGATTTGGGCTTCTGGGGAATATATTTCATTCCCATATGATTCTCATCTCCTTCCTTCTCTCCTGTCACCGTATTTGGCTGACTGTGTAGAAATACTTACTCACGCTCAGCCTTCTCTTCCTCTGTGCGTAACACTGAATCTCCAGCCAGAACAGTGTCTCATCCAAACCGCAGGATCGACCACGGAAAGTGAGAAGCTAAGCCAAAAAGGGTTACAGTCTGTTAACCAATTCTGTTCTGGTCCCCTCATAGTCTACAACCCATTTATATCATAGGTTCAGAAGGTGAGGGATGCTGAAGTCAGGTACCGTACATGTCGTAGGTGGTCAAGTCAATTCATTGAGTTCATGGCTGCCAATTGGGAAGGTTGGCAACTTGGACTCATTACGGGATGTACTATGTGTACAAAATACCAATGTAATACAAGGATTTACCACCTACATTTTGTTCAAAGTGATAATTTGTACTTTGGGGTTAGAGGAAAAGCAAAACAGGATTAAAATTAGTTTCCAAGGACCACCATAAATGATCCTCATAAATGTGAAACCGCAACCAAACCCAATGAGCACGTTACAAACCTTTCATCAGATATTAAAGAAAAACAACCTTTCCTAATCTCATTTAATAAAGGGTCAGGCAGAAGCAGAACTTTTGGAAAATGTACTGACTAGTAATATTTGTAGAGGTCTGGTTTTTCCATTGGCATCGCTATGATTGTCCATGGGTTTGGTTTGGCATGGCAGATCTCTATGGGACTGAACTGCAATACCAGACATAGTCTATGGACAAGAAGGGCACTGTTTGAGGAAAAAACAGTTCCTGTTTCTGATCTAACATAATCCATGTACATTTCAGCTAAGGCCTGGTTCACATCTGCGTTTGGTATTCCGTTCAGGGAGTACACTTGGAATACTAAACGCATTAAAAAGCGGTGAGCAATGAAAGCACATGGACCCCATAGACTACAATGGGGTCTGTGTGTTTTCCACATGGCGTCCATATGAGTCATGTGGAGAAGAAAGTAGTTTTTGAAGTACATTTCTCTCCGCATGACTTGTGTGGACACCGTGCAGAAAACACACGGACCCCTTTATAGTCTATGGGGTTCTTGTGCTTTCATTGCTCACTGCTTTTTATTGTGTTCGGTATTCTGTTCGGGGGTTCCCGAACGGAATACCGAACACAGATGTGAACCAAGCCTAAGTTTATCTTGATTTAATTGATTTCCATTAAAGGGACATCTTACGAAAAAGCAGATAAAAATTCAAGACTTTGTAAATGTATGTTAAAGTAAGGAAATTTTCACAAGTAGGAATTTGATGCTGAATTTGACAAGCAGATAATTTCTACTTCAAGAATTTGAAACTAGAGATGAGCGAACACTAAAATGTTCGAGGTTCGAAATTCGATTCGAACAGCCGCTCAATGTTCGTGTGTTCGAACGGGTTTCGAACCCCATTATAGTCTATGGGGAACAGATACTCGTTAAGGGGGAAACCCAAATCCGTGTCTGGAGGGTCACCAAGTCCACTATGACACCCCAGGAAATGATGCCAACACCTCTGGAATGACACTGGGACAGCAGGGGAAGCATGTCTGGGGGCATCTAACACACCAAAGACCCTCTATTACCCCAACATCACAGCCTAACAACTACACACTTTACACACTCAATACCACCTCTCTGACAGTAGGAAAACACCTTGAAACATGTGTATTTGGCACTTGCAGTGAGGAGAGCTTGTCACCAGCAGTGAATTTGGCCCTTGTAGTAAGTTGAGGTTGGCACCAACATTTGTTTTGAAAATCAGGGTGGATTGAGCCTCTAACCAGCAGAGTTTGGGCAAATTCATGGTGGAGGGAGCCTCTAAAAACCCCAGTTTGGACCAATTCATGGTGGAGGGAGCCTCTAACCAGCCCAGTTTGGGCAAATTCATGGTGGAGGGAGCCTCTAACCAGCCCAGTTTGGACCAATTAATGGTGGAGGGAGCCTCTAACCAGCCCAGTTTGGACCAATTAATGGTGGAGGGAGCCTCTAACCACCCCAGTTTGGACCAATTCATGGTGGAGGGAGCCTCTAACCAGCCCAGTTTGGACCAATTCATGGTGGAGGGAGCCTCTAAAAAACCCAGTTTGGACCAATTCATGGTGGAGGGAGCCTCTAACCAGCCCAGTTTGGGCAAATTCATGGTGGAGGGAGCCTCTAACCAGCCCAGTTTGGACCAATTAATGGTGGAGGGAGCCTCTAACCAGCCCAGTTTGGACCAATTAATGGTGGAGGGAGCCTCTAACCACCCCAGTTTGGACCAATTCATGGTGGAGGGAGCCTCTAACCAGCCCAGTTTGGACCAATTCATGGTGGAGGGAGCCTCTAAAAAACCCAGTTTGGACCAATTCATGGTGGAGGGAGCCTCTAAACAGCCCAGTTTGGGCAAATTCATGGTGGAGGGAGCCTCTAACCACCCCAGTTTGGACCAATTCATGGTGGAGGGAGCCTCTAAACAGCCAAGTTTGGACCAATTCATGGTGAAGGGAGCCTCTAAAAACCCGTTTGGACCAATTCATGGTGGAGGGAGCCTCTAACCAGCCCAGTTTGGGCAAATTCATGGTGGAGGGAGCCTCTAAACAGCCCAGTTTGGGCAAATTCATGGTGGAGGGAGCCTCTAACCAGCCCAGTTTGGACCAATTCATGGTGGAGGGAGCCTCTAACCAGCCCAGTTTGGGCAAATTCATGGTGGAGGGAGCCTCTAAACAGCCCAGTTTGGGCAAATTCATGGTGGAGGGAGCCTCTAACCAGCCCAGTTTGGACCAATTAATGGTGGAGGGAGCCTCTAAACAGCCAAGTTTTGGGAAATTCATGGTGGAGGGAGCCTCTAACCAGCCCAGTTTGGACCAATTAATGGTGGAGGGAGCCTCTAACCACCCCAGTTTGGACCAATTCATGGTGGAGGGAGCCTCTAAACAGCCAAGTTTGGACCAATTCATGGTGGAGGGAGCCTCTAAAAACCCCAGTTTGGACCAATTCATGGTGGAGGGAGCCTCTAACCAGCCCAGTTTGGGCAAATTCATGGTGGAGGGAGCCTCTAAACAGCCCAGTTTGGGCAAATTCATGGTGGAGGGAGCCTCTAACCAGCCCAGTTTGGACCAATTAATGGTGGAGGGAGCCTCTAAACAGCCAAGTTTTGGGAAATTCATGGTGGAGGGAGCCTCTAACCAGCCCAGTTTGGACCAATTCATGGTGGAGGGAGCCTCTAACCAGCCCAGTTTGGACCAATTCATGGTGGAGGGAGCCTCTAAACAGCCCAGTTTGGGCAAATTCATGGTGGAGGGAGCCTCTAACCAGCCCAGTTTGGACCAATTAATGGTGGAGGGAGCCTCTAAACAGCCAAGTTTTGGGAAATTCATGGTGGAGGGAGCCTCTAACCAGCCCAGTTTGGACCAATTCATGGTGGAGGGAGCCTCTAACCAGCCCAGTTTGGACCAATTCATGGTGGAGGGAGCCTCTAAACAGCCCAGTTTGGGCAAATTCATGGTGGAGGGAGCCTCTAAAAAACCCAGTTTGGACCAATTCATGGTGGAGGGAGCCTCTAATTAGCCCAGTTTGGACCAATTAATTGTGGAGGGAGCCTCTAACCAGCCCAGTTTGGACCAATTAATGGTGGAGGGAGCCTCTAACCACCCCAGTTTGGGCAAATTCATGGTGGAGGGAGCCTCTAACCAGCCCAGTTTGGACCAATTAATGGTGGAGGGAGCCTCTAAACAGCCAAGTTTTGGGAAATTCATGGTGGAGGGAGCCTCTAACCAGCCCAGTTTGGACCAATTCATGGTGGAGGGAGCCTCTAAACAGCCCAGTTTGGGCAAATTCATGGTGGAGGGAGCCTCTAAAAAACCCAGTTTGGACCAATTCATGGTGGAGGGAGCCTCTAATTAGCCCAGTTTGGACCAATTAATTGTGGAGGGAGCCTCTAACCAGCCCAGTTTGGACCAATTAATGGTGGAGGGAGCCTCTAACCACCCCAGTTTGGACCAATTCATGGTGGAGGGAGCCTCTAAACAGCCAAGTTTGGACCAATTCATGGTGGAGGGAGCCTCTAAAAACCCCAGTTTGGACCAATTCATGGTGGAGGGAGCCTCTAACCAGCCCAGTTTGGGCAAATTCATGGTGGAGGGAGCCTCTAAACAGCCCAGTTTGGGCAAATTCATGGTGGAGGGAGCCTCTAACCAGCCCAGTTTGGACCAATTAATGGTGGAGGGAGCCTCTAAACAGCCAAGTTTTGGGAAATTCATGGTGGAGGGAGCCTCTAACCAGCCCAGTTTGGACCAATTCATGGTGGAGGGAGCCTCTAACCAGCCCAGTTTGGACCAATTCATGGTGGAGGGAGCCTCTAACCAGCCCAGTTTGGACCAATTCATGGTGGAGGGAGCCTCTAACCAGCCCAGTTTGGACCAATTCATGGTGGAGGGAGCCTCTAAAAAACCCAGTTTGGACCAATTCATGGTGGAGGGAGCCTCTAAACAGCCCAGTTTGGGCAAATTCATGGTGGAGGGAGCCTCTAACCACCCCAGTTTGGACCAATTCATGGTGGAGGGAGCCTCTAAACAGCCAAGTTTGGACCAATTCATGGTGAAGGGAGCCTCTAAAAACCCGTTTGGACCAATTCATGGTGGAGGGAGCCTCTAACCAGCCCAGTTTGGGCAAATTCATGGTGGAGGGAGCCTCTAAACAGCCCAGTTTGGGCAAATTCATGGTGGAGGGAGCCTCTAACCAGCCCAGTTTGGACCAATTCATGGTGGAGGGAGCCTCTAACCAGCCCAGTTTGGGCAAATTCATGGTGGAGGGAGCCTCTAAACAGCCCAGTTTGGGCAAATTCATGGTGGAGGGAGCCTCTAACCACCCCAGTTTGGACCAATTCATGGTGGAGGGAGCCTCTAAACAGCCAAGTTTGGACCAATTCATGGTGAAGGGAGCCTCTAAAAACCCGTTTGGACCAATTCATGGTGGAGGGAGCCTCTAACCAGCCCAGTTTGGGCAAATTCATGGTGGAGGGAGCCTCTAAACAGCCCAGTTTGGGCAAATTCATGGTGGAGGGAGCCTCTAAAAAACCCAGTTTGGACCAATTCATGGTGGAGGGAGCCTCTAATTAGCCCAGTTTGGACCAATTAATTGTGGAGGGAGCCTCTAACCAGCCCAGTTTGGACCAATTAATGGTGGAGGGAGCCTCTAACCAGCCCAGTTTGGGCAAATTCATGGTGGAGGGAGCCTCTAAACAGCCCAGTTTGGGCAAATTCATGGTGGAGGGAGCCTCTAACCAGCCCAGTTTGGACCAATTAATGGTGGAGGGAGCCTCTAAACAGCCAAGTTTTGGGAAATTCATGGTGGAGGGAGCCTCTAACCAGCCCAGTTTGGACCAATTCATGGTGGAGGGAGCCTCTAACCAGCCCAGTTTGGACCAATTCATGGTGGAGGGAGCCTCTAACCAGCCCAGTTTGGACCAATTCATGGTGGAGGGAGCCTCTAACCAGCCCAGTTTGGACCAATTCATGGTGGAGGGAGCCTCTAAAAAACCCAGTTTGGACCAATTCATGGTGGAGGGAGCCTCTAAACAGCCCAGTTTGGGCAAATTCATGGTGGAGGGAGCCTCTAACCACCCCAGTTTGGACCAATTCATGGTGGAGGGAGCCTCTAAACAGCCAAGTTTGGACCAATTCATGGTGAAGGGAGCCTCTAAAAACCCGTTTGGACCAATTCATGGTGGAGGGAGCCTCTAACCAGCCCAGTTTGGGCAAATTCATGGTGGAGGGAGCCTCTAAACAGCCCAGTTTGGGCAAATTCATGGTGGAGGGAGCCTCTAACCAGCCCAGTTTGGACCAATTCATGGTGGAGGGAGCCTCTAACCAGCCCAGTTTGGGCAAATTCATGGTGGAGGGAGCCTCTAAACAGCCCAGTTTGGGCAAATTCATGGTGGAGGGAGCCTCTAACCACCCCAGTTTGGACCAATTCATGGTGGAGGGAGCCTCTAAACAGCCAAGTTTGGACCAATTCATGGTGAAGGGAGCCTCTAAAAACCCGTTTGGACCAATTCATGGTGGAGGGAGCCTCTAACCAGCCCAGTTTGGACCAATTCATGGTGGAGGGAGCCTCTAAAAAACCCAGTTTGGACCAATTCATGGTGGAGGGAGCCTCTAAACAGCCCAGTTTGGGCAAATTCATGGTGGAAGGAGCCTCTAACCAGCAGAGTTGTGGGAAAGCAGGGTGGAGGGAGCCTCTAACCAGCAGAGTTGGTGGAAATCAGGGTGGAGGGAGCCTCTAACCAGCAGAGTTGGGGGAAATCATGTTGGAGGGAGCCTAGTATTAGCAGAATTGTGCAACGCTTATGGTGGATGAGTATGAGGATGCGGAGGAATTGGAGAGGTTGAGTACAGACATGGAGTTTCATGTTGGGGTGCTTTACACAGGTGGGCACAAAAATGAAGGCTCTATCCAGTGGTGGTTCATTTTTATCAAAGTGAGCCGGTCGGCACTCTCAGCTGACAGACGGGTGCGCTTGTCAGTGATGATGCCACCGGCTGCACTGAACACCCTCTCAGATAGGACGCTGGCGGCAGGACAGGACAGCACCTCCAAGGCATATAGGGCAAGTTCAAGCCACAGGTCCAACTTCGACACCCAATACGTGTAGGGCGCAGAGGGGTCGGAGAGGACAGGGCTGTGGTCGGAAAGGTATTCCCGCAACATGCGCCTATACTTCTCACGCCTGGTGACACTAGGACCCTCCGTGGCGGCACTTTGGCGAGGGGGTGCCATCAAGGTGTCCCAGACCTTAGACAGTGTGCCCCTCGTTTGTGTGGACCGGTGAGAACTTGATTGCCTACTGGAGGAACTGCCCTCCCTGCCGCCAACGTCACATGCTGGAAACATCTCCATCATATTCTGCACCAATTGCCTGTGGCAAGCATTGATGCGATTGGCCCTCCCCTCTACCGGAATAAAAGACGAGATGTTGTTTTTATACCGGGGGTCAAGGATAGCAAAGATCCAGTACTGGTTGTCCTCCATGATTTTGACAATACGCTTGTCGGTTGTAAAGCACCCCAACATGAACTCAGCCATGTCTGCCACAGTGTTAGTTGGCATGACTCCTCTGGCCCCACCGGAAAGTTCAATCTCCATTTCCTCCTCATCCTCCATGTCTACCCATCCGCGCTGCAACAATGGGACGATTCGAAGTTGCCCGGAAGCCTCCTGTATCACCATCACATCATCGGACAACTCTTCTTCCTCCTCCTCCTCCTCCTCCTCCTCCATTAAACGCAGTGAAGCGGACAGATGTGTGGACCTACTCTCCAGCTGTGACGGATCGGATGCTATCCCTAACTCCTCTGTGTGATCTGAGTTATCCCTGATGTCAATCAGGGATTCTCTCAGAACACACAAGAGCGGGATTGTAAGGCTCACCATCGCATCCTCAGAGCTCACCCTCCTTGTGGACTCCTCAAAGACCCGTAGGATGTCACAAAGGTCTCTCATCCATGGCCACTCATGGATGTGAAACTGAGGCAGCTGACTTTGTGGCACCCTAGGGTTTTGTAGCTGGTATTCCATCAAAGGTCTCTGCTGCTCAACCACTCTATTCAACATCTGAAACGTTGAGTTCCAGCGTGTGGGGACGTCGCACAAAAGCCGGTGTTGTGGCACATGCAGGCGTTGCTGGAGAGATTTTAAGCTAGCAGCGGCTACTGTCGACTTGCGAAAGTGGGCGCACATGCGCCGCACTTTCACCAGTAGCTCTGGAACATTGGGGTAGCTCTTTAGGAAACGTTGCACCACTAGGTTGAAGACGTGGGCCAGGCATGGAACATGTTGGAGTCCGGCAAGCTCCAGAGCTGCTACCAGGTTCCGGCCGTTATCACAAACGACCATGCCTGGGCCCAGGTGCAGCGGCTCAAACCATATTGCCGTCTCATCGAGGAGGGCATCCCTCACCTCGGAGGCAGTGTGCTGTCTGTCCCCCAAGCTGATCAGCTTCAGCACAGCCTGCTGACGTCTACCAACGCCAGTGCTGCAACGTTTCCAACTCGTAGCTGGGGTCAATCTAACAGCGGAGGAGGAGGCGGTGGCGGAGGAGGAGGCGGTGGCGGAGGAGGAGGCGGTAGAGGAGGAGGAGGAGGGGGGTGTTCTTCTCGTGTCCCTGCCAGGAATGTTAGGCGGGGAGACGAGGTACACCGGGCCAGTTTGGGAAGCAGTCCCAGCCTCAACTACATTCACCCAGTGTGCCGTCAGTGAAATGTAGCGTCCCTGTCCGCATGCACTTGTCCACGCGTCGGTGGTCAAGTGGACCTTTGTGCAAAGCGCGGAACTAAGGGCCCGCCTGATGTTGAGTGACACGTGCTGGTGCAAGGCGGGGACGGCACACCGGGAGAAGTAGTGACGGCTAGGGACGGCATAGCGAGGTGCCGCAGTTGCCATCAGGTCCAGGAAGGCGGGAGTTTCAACAAGCCGGAACGCCAACATCTCCTGGGCCAGCAGTTTAGCGATGTTGGCGTTCAAGGCTTGCGCGTGTGGGTGGTTAGCAGTGTATTTCTGCCGCCGCTCCAATGTCTGAGAGATGGTGGGTTGTTGTAAAGAAACGCCTGATGGTGCCTTTGATGGTGCAGGAGAAGGAGATAAGACAGGACCAGGGGAGGATGAGGTAGAAGTCAACAAAGTGGCGGAGGCAGATGAAGTGGTGTCCTGGCTCGTCCTCTGGAGTGCATCGCCAGCACAGTCAGCAGTGGCAGTGGCAGAGGCAGAGGCAGAGGCAGTGGCAGTGGCGTGAACGGCAGGCGGCCTTTGTCCTGCCGTTGCTGCCTGCCACTGATTCCAGTGCTTGGATTCCAAATGACGGCGCATTGAAGTGGTGGACAGGTTGCTCTTCTCAGAGCCCCTAATCAATTTCGAGAGGCAAATTGTGCAGACAACACTATATCTGTCCTCGGCGCATTCCTTGAAAAAACTCCACACCTTCGAGAAACGTGCCCTCGAGGTGGGAGTTTTTCGGGGCTGGGTACGAACTGGAACATCTTGGGAGATTCCGGGTGTGGCCTGGCTTCGCCTAAGCTGCTGACCTCTGCCTCTGCCTCTAGCTACCCTTTTTGGTGCTGCACCTGCCTCAACATCCACACTACTTTCCCCGCTTGACATCCCCCCTGTCCAGGTCGGGTCAGTGTCCTCATCATCCACCACTTCCTCTTCCAACTCCTGTCTCATCTCCTCCTCCCGCACAATGCGCCGGTCAACTGGATGCCCTGACGGCAACTGCGTCACATCATCGTCGATGAGGGTGGGTTGCTGGTCATCCACCACCAAATCGAACGGAGATGGAGGAGACTCTAGTGTTTGAGCATCTGGACACAGATGCTCCTCTGTTAGGTTCGTGGAATCGTGACGTGGAGAGGCAGGTTGAGGGACAATGAAAGGAGCGGAGAACAGCTCTGGGGAGCAGGGACAGTTTGGGTTATTGTTCTGTAAAGCTTCGGAATTTTGGGAGGAAGGAAGACAAGACTGTTGGGTAATAGGAGGAGAGGAGGCAGAGTCTGACTGGCTGCTGGACAATGTGCTGTAAGCGTTCTCTGACAGCCATTGCAAGACCTGTTCCTGGTTCTCGGGCCTACTAAGGTTTGTACCCTGCAGTTTAGTTAATGTGGCAAGCAACCCTGGCACTGTGGAGTGGCGCAATGCTTGCTGCCCCACAGGAGTAGGCACGGGACGCCCTGTGGCTTCACTGCTACCTTGCTCCCCAGAACCATTCCCCCGACCTCGCCCACGGCCTCGTCCACGTCCCTTTCCGGGAGCCTTGCGCATTTTGAATTCCTAGTTAGAAATTGGCACTGTATACCAGTAGTAAAAATTGTGGGTGCACGTAACCCCAATATATTCTTTGAATTCCCAGTCAGACAATGGCACTGTATACCAGTAGTAAAAATTGTGGGTGCACGTAACCCCAATATATTCTTTGAATTCCCAGTCAGAAACTGGCACTATATGGCAGTAGCAAGAAATGAGGGTATTTGTATTCCCAATATACTCTTTGAATTCCCAGTCAGACAATGGCACTGTATACCAGTAGTAAAAATTGTGGGTGCACGTAACCCCAATATATTCTTTGAATTACCAGTCAGAAACTGGCACTATATGGCAGTAGCAAGAAATGAGGGTATTTATAACCCCAATATATTCTTTGAATTCCCAGTCAGACAATGGCACTGTATACCAGTAGTAAAAATTGTGGGTGCACGTAACCCCAATATATTCTTTGAATTCCCAGTCAGAAACTGGCACTATATGGCAGTAGCAAGAAATGAGGGTATTTGTATTCCCAATATACTCTTTGAATTCCCAGTCAGACAATGGCACTGTATACCAGTAGTAAAAATTGTGGGTGCACGTAACCCCAATATATTCTTTGAATTACCAGTCAGAAACTGGCACTATATGGCAGTAGCAAGAAATGAGGGTATTTGTATTCCCAATATACTCTTTGAATTCCCAGTCAGACAATGGCACTGTATACCAGTAGTAAAAATTGTGGGTGCACGTAACCCCAATATATTCTTTGAATTCCCAGTCAGAAACTGGCACTATATGGCAGTAGCAAGAAATGAGGGTATTTGTATTCCCAATATACTCTTTGAATTCCCAGTCAGACAATGGCACTGTATACCAGTAGTAAAAATTGTGGGTGCACGTAACCCCAATATATTCTTTGAATTACCAGTCAGAAACTGGCACTATATGGCAGTAGCAAGAAATGAGGGTATTTGTATTCCCAATATACTCTTTGAATTCCCAGTCAGACAATGGCACTGTATACCAGTAGTAAAAATTGTGGGTGCACGTAACCCCAATATATTCTTTGAATTCCCAGTCAGAAACTGGCACTATATGGCAGTAGCAAGAAATGAGGGTATTTGTATTCCCAATATACTCTTTGAATTCCCAGTCAGACAATGGCACTGTATACCAGTAGTAAAAATTGTGGGTGCACGTAACCCCAATATATTCTTTGAATTACCAGTCAGAAACTGGCACTATATGGCAGTAGCAAGAAATGAGGGTATTTGTATTCCCAATATACTCTTTGAATTCCCAGTCAGACAATGGCACTGTATACCAGTAGTAAAAATTGTGGGTGCACGTAACCCCAATATATTCTTTGAATTACCAGTCAGAAACTGGCACTATATGGCAGTAGCAAGAAATGAGGGTATTTGTATTCCCAATATACTCTTTGAATTCCCAGTCAGACAATGGCACTGTATACCAGTAGTAAAAATTGTGGGTGCACGTAACCCCAATATATTCTTTGAATTACCAGTCAGAAACTGGCACTATATGGCAGTAGCAAGAAATGAGGGTATTTGTATTCCCAATATACTCTTTGAATTCCCAGTCAGACAATGGCACTGTATACCAGTAGTAAAAATTGTGGGTGCACGTAACCCCAATATATTCTTTGAATTACCAGTCAGAAACTGGCACTATATGGCAGTAGCAAGAAATGAGGGTATTTGTATTCCCAATATACTCTTTGAATTCCCAGTCAGACAATGGCACTGTATACCAGTAGTAAAAATTGTGGGTGCACTGTCACGGGATGGTTAGAGTCCGGCAATAGGCAATGTGTAATATATATTTCATGTGGAATGTATTCTCTAACCTGTTGTAAACATCAATGTGTAGTTGGCTGATTAGGGTCTAGTGTGTTAGCACATTGTATGCAAATACATCTAACTAGTGAGGACAATGGGTGGAGATAATCTGATCAGTGTCTCCAAGAAGATGTTGGATGGTGCATTGTCCATAGTAGACAGGGAGTCTGCTCTCCTTGGTATAGGTGAGGGGGGAAGGATCTGTGACTCAGCCCTTCCCACCCACAGATATAGGTGTAACAGTCTTAGTATATAGTATATAGCTAGCAGTTAGTATGTGTTAGCCGGCCTGTGCACAGCTCTGTAGAGAGCCAGGACTTAGTTACAGGACCAAGGAACCAAAGTTATCATTGGATTGTGACTTCTGTGGACTTATTGTTATTACGGTTGATGTGACCGCCGCCGGCTACTAACTTTGTGGATTACAATAAATTGCTGTTGTCTCCCGACCTCGTGCGTCCCTGTTGATTCAAGATATTTTCCGGAGGAAGACGTATACTTTTGCTCCGTGACAACTGGTTGGCAGCGGTGGGATCAACAGCGGACAGCGAGATGGACTACAGCAGCCCAGCGATTAATGGAGCCACAACCTCAGAATACAGGAACTGGACTATGGCAAGTCTACAAGTAAGGGCCCGGGAACTAAACCTGAGTTATCAGGGAAGAACGAAAGATCAACTGATCGAGGCACTGGAGGAGATGACCCTGCAAAGCGACCATGAGGAGGGCTGCCCCCAGGAGACTGGAGAGATACAGGAGTGGCAGGTACAGACCCAAAAGAGCAGATGGGTTGTTTTGTATGAGGAGGAATTGGCAGTGCTGGGGCTAGGAGCAACTGCAGAGCAAAGGAGTAGAGCATTACAGAGGGCTCAGGAAATGGAGAAGGAGGAACAGAGAATGGCGCATGAAAAGGAAAGAATGGCGCATGAAATGCGAATGGCTGAGATAACTACGCGGAATTATAATCAAACGTCGACCCCCAGCCCAACAGTGAGAGAACCACCATATGTCTCCCATAAACACTTCAAGACCTTTGATGAAGCGGCTGGGGATGTTGATGGATATTTTCAGGACTTCGAACACCAGTGCCACCTGATGGAAGTCCCAGAGAAGGATTGGGTCCGGTATCTGGTGGGGCACCTACGAGATGGGGCTGCGGAAGCTCTCAGAGCCATGGACCCTAGTGATCAGCGGGACTATGAGGCCATTAAAAGAGCGGTGCAGAAGTATTATGCAGTCACTCCAGAGACCTACCGAGTTCAGTTCCGCTCTTTGTCTTACAATGGGGGAAGCTCCTTCCACATGTTCGCCCACAAGTTGAAGCAAGCATGCAAGCGCTGGCTAGAAGGAGAGGAGGCTGTCACAGTCGATAGGATCCTCCAAGTCATACTTAAGGAACAGTTCTTTTCCCAGTGCCCCGCTGAGATCCGTGAGTGGGTGCTGGAACGGAACCCAGCCACAGTGGAGCAAGCTGCTTCTCTTGCAGATGAGGGCCTGACCATCAAGCCGCAGTGGAAGAGGTTGTTTGCAGAGGAGCGGAAAACTACCACAGTCCGCCAGACACCCTTCAGCCAGCCACCCACCTTTCGTGCCCGGCCTCAGGATTACAATTCCCCCTCTACCCTTGCCCCAGCCCATCGGCCTCCAGCTATGAACAACCCTGTCCCTAGACAACGACCTACTGGAAGAATGCTAGAGCGCAGATGTTTTGGTTGCGGGCGGCCTGGACATTTGCAAGCTAGTTGCCCTGTTAACATGGGGGCACGGGCCACCGTGGCATCTCGGCCTATTCACTACCTGGGAACCACTCCTAGGACAGAAAGTTTGGCCCCATTTCCAGATGACTCCATGAATGACACATCTGTTCCACCTCCAGGGGTCTATGGGATTCAGCCTTCCGCCACACATCCCGCAAACCTTCAGAGGAAGCACTTGCAGGAGGTCCTACTGGATGGCCGAACAGTTGTTGGATTCCGGGACTCGGGAGCTTTCCTAACGGTAGCGGACCCCCGAGTTGTGCGACCCGAGGCCCTAGAGGAGGGCCCTGGCATTTCTATCAAGTTGGCAGGGGGTACTCAAAGACGTATTCCTAAAGCTACCGTGGAACTCGACTATGGTTATGGCCCAAAACGATGCACAATTGGTGTGATGAGCGGGCTGCCGGCCGATGTTCTGTTAGGCAACGATGTTGGAAATCTACAGTGCCACTTTGTGGGAGCAGTGACCCGAAGCCAAGCTCAGAGAGACGCCAACATGGATCGACCGGATTTTCTGCCAGATGCCAGCCCTTCAACTCTACAATTTTACCATTCAGTACCGCCGAGGGAACCAACACCAGAACACAGATGGGTTATCCCGGCAGGAGGAAATATGAGCTATAGAGACTGATGTGCATTCCCCAATTTACCTGTGTAGGCCAATTGTGTCATGCACATGTTTTGAGAGGGGGAGGGGTTGTCACGGGATGGTTAGAGTCCGGCAATAGGCAATGTGTAATATATATTTCATGTGGAATGTATTCTCTAACCTGTTGTAAACATCAATGTGTAGTTGGCTGATTAGGGTCTAGTGTGTTAGCACATTGTATGCAAATACATCTAACTAGTGAGGACAATGGGTGGAGATAATCTGATCAGTGTCTCCAAGAAGATGTTGGATGGTGCATTGTCCATAGTAGACAGGGAGTCTGCTCTCCTTGGTATAGGTGAGGGGGGAAGGATCTGTGACTCAGCCCTTCCCACCCACAGATATAGGTGTAACAGTCTTAGTATATAGTATATAGCTAGCAGTTAGTATGTGTTAGCCGGCCTGTGCACAGCTCTGTAGAGAGCCAGGACTTAGTTACAGGACCAAGGAACCAAAGTTATCATTGGATTGTGACTTCTGTGGACTTATTGTTATTACGGTTGATGTGACCGCCGCCGGCTACTAACTTTGTGGATTACAATAAATTGCTGTTGTCTCCCGACCTCGTGCGTCCCTGTTGATTCAAGATATTTTCCGGAGGAAGACGTATACTTTTGCTCCGTGACATGCACGTAACCCCAATATATTCTTTGAATTACCAGTCAGAAACTGGCACTATATGGCAGTAGCAAGAAATGAGGGTATTTGTATTCCCAATATACTCTTTGAATTCCCAGTCAGACAATGGCACTGTATACCAGTAGTAAAAATTGTGGGTGCACGTAACCCCAATATATTCTTTGAATTCCCAGTCAGACACTGGCACTATATGGCAGTAGCAAGAAATGAGGGTATTTGTATTCCCAATATATTCTTTGAATTCCCAGTCAGACAATGGCACTGTATACCAGTAGTAAAAATTGTGGGTGCACGTAACCCCAATATATTCTTTGAATTCCCAGTCAGAAACTGGCACTATATGGCAGTAGCAAGAAATGAGGGTATTTGTATTCCCAATATACTCTTTGAATTCCCAGTCAGACAATGGCACTGTATACCAGTAGTAAAAATTGTGGGTGCACGTAACCCCAATATATTCTTTGAATTACCAGTCAGAAACTGGCACTATATGGCAGTAGCAAGAAATGAGGGTATTTGTATTCCCAATATACTCTTTGAATTCCCAGTCAGACAATGGCACTGTATACCAGTAGTAAAAATTGTGGGTGCACGTAACCCCAATATATTCTTTGAATTCCCAGTCAGAAACTGGCACTATATGGCAGTAGCAAGAAATGAGGGTATTTGTATTCCCAATATACTCTTTGAATTCCCAGTCAGACAATGGCACTGTATACCAGTAGTAAAAATTGTGGGTGCACGTAACCCCAATATATTCTTTGAATTACCAGTCAGAAACTGGCACTATATGGCAGTAGCAAGAAATGAGGGTATTTGTATTCCCAATATACTCTTTGAATTCCCAGTCAGACAATGGCACTGTATACCAGTAGTAAAAATTGTGGGTGCACGTAACCCCAATATATTCTTTGAATTCCCAGTCAGAAACTGGCACTATATGGCAGTAGCAAGAAATGAGGGTATTTGTATTCCCAATATACTCTTTGAATTCCCAGTCAGACAATGGCACTGTATACCAGTAGTAAAAATTGTGGGTGCACGTAACCCCAATATATTCTTTGAATTACCAGTCAGAAACTGGCACTATATGGCAGTAGCAAGAAATGAGGGTATTTGTATTCCCAATATACTCTTTGAATTCCCAGTCAGACAATGGCACTGTATACCAGTAGTAAAAATTGTGGGTGCACGTAACCCCAATATATTCTTTGAATTACCAGTCAGAAACTGGCACTATATGGCAGTAGCAAGAAATGAGGGTATTTGTATTCCCAATATACTCTTTGAATTCCCAGTCAGACAATGGCACTGTATACCAGTAGTAAAAATTGTGGGTGCACGTAACCCCAATATATTCTTTGAATTACCAGTCAGAAACTGGCACTATATGGCAGTAGCAAGAAATGAGGGTATTTGTATTCCCAATATACTCTTTGAATTCCCAGTCAGACAATGGCACTGTATACCAGTAGTAAAAATTGTGGGTGCACGTAACCCCAATATATTCTTTGAATTACCAGTCAGAAACTGGCACTATATGGCAGTAGCAAGAAATGAGGGTATTTGTATTCCCAATATACTCTTTGAATTCCCAGTCAGACAATGGCACTGTATACCAGTAGTAAAAATTGTGGGTGCACGTAACCCCAATATATTCTTTGAATTCCCAGTCAGACACTGGCACTATATGGCAGTAGCAAGAAATGAGGGTATTTGTATTCCCAATATATTCTTTGAATTCCCAGTCAGACAATGGCACTGTATACCAGTAGTAAAAATTGTGGGTGCACGTAACCCCAATATATTCTTTGAATTCCCAGTCAGAAACTGGCACTATATGGCAGTAGCAAGAAATGAGGGTATTTGTATTCCCAATATACTCTTTGAATTCCCAGTCAGACAATGGCACTGTATACCAGTAGTAAAAATTGTGGGTGCACGTAACCCCAATATATTCTTTGAATTACCAGTCAGAAACTGGCACTATATGGCAGTAGCAAGAAATGAGGGTATTTGTATTCCCAATATACTCTTTGAATTCCCAGTCAGACAATGGCACTGTATACCAGTAGTAAAAATTGTGGGTGCACGTAACCCCAATATATTCTTTGAATTACCAGTCAGAAACTGGCACTATATGGCAGTAGCAAGAAATGAGGGTATTTGTATTCCCAATATACTCTTTGAATTCCCAGTCAGACAATGGCACTGTATACCAGTAGTAAAAATTGTGGGTGCACGTAACCCCAATATATTCTTTGAATTACCAGTCAGAAACTGGCACTATATGGCAGTAGCAAGAAATGAGGGTATTTGTATTCCCAATATACTCTTTGAATTCCCAGTCAGACAATGGCACTGTATACCAGTAGTAAAAATTGTGGGTGCACGTAACCCCAATATATTCTTTGAATTCCCAGTCAGACACTGGCACTATATGGCAGTAGCAAGAAATGAGGGTATTTGTATTCCCAATATACTCTTTGAATTCCCAGTCAGACAATGGCACTGTATACCAGTAGTAAAAATTGTGGGTGCACGTAACCCCAATATATTCTTTGAATTACCAGTCAGAAACTGGCACTATATGGCAGTAGCAAGAAATGAGGGTATTTGTATTCCCAATATACTCTTTGAATTCCCAGTCAGACAATGGCACTGTATACCAGTAGTAAAAATTGTGGGTGCACGTAACCCCAATATATTCTTTGAATTCCCAGTCAGAAACTGGCACTATATGGCAGTAGCAAGAAATGAGGGTATTTGTATTCCCAATATACTCTTTGAATTCCCAGTCAGACAATGGCACTGTATACCAGTAGTAAAAATTGTGGGTGCACGTAACCCCAATATATTCTTTGAATTACCAGTCAGAAACTGGCACTATATGGCAGTAGCAAGAAATGAGGGTATTTGTATTCCCAATATACTCTTTGAATTCCCAGTCAGACAATGGCACTGTATACCAGTAGTAAAAATTGTGGGTGCACGTAACCCCAATATATTCTTTGAATTACCAGTCAGAAACTGGCACTATATGGCAGTAGCAAGAAATGAGGGTATTTGTATTCCCAATATACTCTTTGAATTCCCAGTCAGACAATGGCACTGTATACCAGTAGTAAAAATTGTGGGTGCACGTAACCCCAATATATTCTTTGAATTACCAGTCAGAAACTGGCACTATATGGCAGTAGCAAGAAATGAGGGTATTTGTATTCCCAATATACTCTTTGAATTCCCAGTCAGACAATGGCACTGTATACCAGTAGTAAAAATTGTGGGTGCACGTAACCCCAATATATTCTTTGAATTACCAGTCAGAAACTGGCACTATATGGCAGTAGCAAGAAATGAGGGTATTTGTATTCCCAATATACTCTTTGAATTCCCAGTCAGACAATGGCACTGTATACCAGTAGTAAAAATTGTGGGTGCACGTAACCCCAATATATTCTTTGAATTACCAGTCAGAAACTGGCACTATATGGCAGTAGCAAGAAATGAGGGTATTTGTATTCCCAATATACTCTTTGAATTCCCAGTCAGACAATGGCACTGTATACCAGTAGTAAAAATTGTGGGTGCACGTAACCCCAATATATTCTTTGAATTCCCAGTCAGACACTGGCACTATATGGCAGTAGCAAGAAATGAGGGTATTTGTATTCCCAATATATTCTTTGAATTCCCAGTCAGACAATGGCACTGTATACCAGTAGTAAAAATTGTGGGTGCACGTAACCCCAATATATTCTTTGAATTCCCAGTCAGAAACTGGCACTATATGGCAGTAGCAAGAAATGAGGGTATTTGTATTCCCAATATACTCTTTGAATTCCCAGTCAGACAATGGCACTGTATACCAGTAGTAAAAATTGTGGGTGCACGTAACCCCAATATATTCTTTGAATTACCAGTCAGAAACTGGCACTATATGGCAGTAGCAAGAAATGAGGGTATTTGTATTCCCAATATACTCTTTGAATTCCCAGTCAGACAATGGCACTGTATACCAGTAGTAAAAATTGTGGGTGCACGTAACCCCAATATATTCTTTGAATTACCAGTCAGAAACTGGCACTATATGGCAGTAGCAAGAAATGAGGGTATTTGTATTCCCAATATACTCTTTGAATTCCCAGTCAGACAATGGCACTGTATACCAGTAGTAAAAATTGTGGGTGCACGTAACCCCAATATATTCTTTGAATTACCAGTCAGAAACTGGCACTATATGGCAGTAGCAAGAAATGAGGGTATTTGTATTCCCAATATACTCTTTGAATTCCCAGTCAGACAATGGCACTGTATACCAGTAGTAAAAATTGTGGGTGCACGTAACCCCAATATATTCTTTGAATTCCCAGTCAGACACTGGCACTATATGGCAGTAGCAAGAAATGAGGGTATTTGTATTCCCAATATACTCTTTGAATTCCCAGTCAGACAATGGCACTGTATACCAGTAGTAAAAATTGTGGGTGCACGTAACCCCAATATATTCTTTGAATTCCCAGTCAGAAACTGGCACTATATGGCAGTAGCAAGAAATGAGGGTATTTGTATTCCCAATATACTCTTTGAATTCCCAGTCAGACAATGGCACTGTATACCAGTAGTAAAAATTGTGGGTGCACGTAACCCCAATATATTCTTTGAATTACCAGTCAGAAACTGGCACTATATGGCAGTAGCAAGAAATGAGGGTATTTATAACCCCAATATATTCTTTGAATTCCCAGTCAGACAATGGCACTGTATACCAGTAGTAAAAATTGTGGGTGCACGTAACCCCAATATATTCTTTGAATTCCCAGTCAGAAACTGGCACTATATGGCAGTAGCAAGAAATGAGGGTATTTGTATTCCCAATATACTCTTTGAATTCCCAGTCAGACAATGGCACTGTATACCAGTAGTAAAAATTGTGGGTGCACGTAACCCCAATATATTCTTTGAATTACCAGTCAGAAACTGGCACTATATGGCAGTAGCAAGAAATGAGGGTATTTATAACCCCAATATATTCTTTGAATTCCCAGTCAGACAATGGCACTGTATACCAGTAGTAAAAATTGTGGGTGCACGTAACCCCAATATATTCTTTGAATTCCCAGTCAGAAACTGGCACTATATGGCAGTAGCAAGAAATGAGGGTATTTGTATTCCCAATATACTCTTTGAATTCCCAGTCAGACAATGGCACTGTATACCAGTAGTAAAAATTGTGGGTGCACGTAACCCCAATATATTCTTTGAATTCCCAGTCAGACACTGGCACTATATGGCAGTAGCAAGAAATGAGGGTATTTGTATTCCCAATATATTCTTTGAATTCCCAGTCAGACAATGGCACTGTATACCAGTAGTAAAAATTGTGGGTGCACGTAACCCCAATATATTCTTTGAATTACCAGTCAGAAACTGGCACTATATGGCAGTAGCAAGAAATGAGGGTATTTGTATTCCCAATATATTCTTTGAATTCCCAGTCAGACAATGGCACTGTATACCAGTAGTAAAAATTGTGGGTGTATGTAGCCCCAATTCTATTGCTAGGGGACTTGCAGGGTATTTCTGGGGTGAAGGTGGGGGGGCACACCGTTGGAACGGGTATCGGGGTATATATCGGGTATACGGGAATACACTGACAGTGTATTCCATTCAGGATCCTGGGAAAGCTGGGTTGCGGCGATTGAGCCCGTCAGTGCCACGTTACACTGACAAGCTTCTCCCTGGAATTTAGCTCTTACAAGAGCTGTTGGTTGTCTTCTCCTTCCTATCCTAGCCTGTCCCTGCCTACCCAGAATCTAAGCCCTAGCTAGCTGGACGGAAACCTCCGTCCTCGGTGAATTGCAAGCTCAGAATGACGCGAAGCTGGGCGGCGCTGTTCTTTTAAATTAGAGGTCACATGTTTTCGGCAGCCAATGGGTTTTGCCTACTTTTTTCAACGTCACCGGTGTCGTAGTTCCTGTCCCACCTACCCTGCGCTGTTATTGGAGCAAAAAAGGCGCCAGGGAAGGTGGGAGGGGAATCGAGTAATGGCGCACTTTACCACGCGGTGTTCGATTCGATTCGAACATGCCGAACAGCCTAATATCCGATCGAACATGAGTTCGATAGAACACTGTTCGCTCATCTCTATTTGAAACCGATGAGGATTTTAAGCAGAATTTGGAGAAGAGTGCTCCTTTATTTTGCTTTTATTGGGCAGGGACAAACAAAACCAGTAAGCACTCAACACAGAAACACAAAAAGCAACCCCCAAACTGCAAGGGCCAAAAGAAGAACGTCGCAAACAAATGAGAATAATTACAATGCAGTATAGTATAGCATATCAGTAGAGCCAACGCATAGTGATGAAAGAAAGAAAGAAAGAAAGAAAGAGAAAGAAAGAAAGAAAGAAAGAAAGAAAGAAAGAAAGAAAGAAAGAAAGAAAGAAAGAAAGAAAGAAAGAAAGAAGCCCCAGCAACCATGCCATGAAGGTGAGACCAGTCAAGTCGGATTCAACTCACCTGCTCCCTATACTCCTGGGTTATACCTCTCATTATTTTCAATGTTCTCAGGTCTCAGGCAATTTTCCTGTGGCTGATTACATGACTGTATTGTTCCTGTATGCAGCCACCTTAAAATGGCCAAACATGGCTTGATGGCAGAGCCAACTGAGCATGCACAGGATTTCCATCCCAAATGCAGGCTCGGCCCAGCAATGACGACACGGAGGATACAGTGGAGAAACGCTGCTGAAGAAGATAGAGGCGTCGCTGGAGAGTCTTCAGGTCTTCTGGAGCCAGGAGAGGTAAGTAACAGTGTTTTTTATGTTTCCTCACCTCTCCTGGGCCTCTGATTATTATAATCATACTTACGCCTCTGTTACAGCGTCCATGAAACAAAATACAAGTGTATTATTAATATAATACCATACAGTGGTAGATATATTAGTGTTTTTGCCAAAAAATGAGCTATTGGCTAAAGAACCATCAATATTGTTGTAAATCAGTTTTAGGGTTTCTATTTTGATTAGTGGTTGAATTTACAGAAATAAAATAAGACAAGCAAAGCAAATTCATTGTAATAAAAAGCTATCAATGCATAAATATTGATTTTCTGGCCTGGTGTACTCTATATTTGATTTTACAATGGTATGTGAAGCAGAAGCCTCTAGAACTAGCCAGGCCGCTCATTCTGGCATTATAGTGAATAGACTCATGTCTGTGCTTCTCATTTAATGGCTGGCAACAATGCTTAGGACTACTGAACAGGACATGAAGCCAAACATTACCAGACATTGCCACCACACCCTGCAACTACTACTGTATGAGCACACGTCCATCCATAACGGCACGAGAAAGGGAAACTCTACATGAGACAATTAGCAGGGAGTGGAAACTCTGACATCAAGGCACTACAAATATAACTGGTGAGAATATACTTAGGAGAGGTTTCCACTATGTAGTTATAGTCTATAAATTGGAGATAAATGGCCTGAGTGGATGTCGGCTTCGCTCACTGATACCCATGGCCAAATCAGCTCAAGTAAGCTTAACCATAGGATGTAATGGGCCTATTGGCCATAAAATGTCTCTCAAACCAATAATAGTGATGTGTATGGGCTTTTAATAAGATCAGAAACATTTGAGGCCACAAACAACAAAATAGTGCAGAAATAATATTTTCACTGATATATAGTTACATAATAGATGAGGTTGGATGAAGACATCAAGTCCCCATGTGCACTGGGGCAGGACAGATTTGCCTGTAGACAGCTGCAAGTGCTCTGGCTCTTTTCTGGAATTGCCACCCTATACCCCTCTTTATATGCTTGTGCCACGTTTTTGGTTATTGTTCAGAAAACTGGTGTATAAAAGTTGCAAATTTTGACACATGCCTCATTTTTGCAAAGCGTTGTAAGTTTTGTCCATTGCTGTGCTCTCAGTCCCTCTTTCCCTGTTTTTTTCTATGGCATATATTGTGGGGAGTGGCATTTTAATAGTAAAGCCTTCTCCCTAGTTGGGTTCTAGACACGTGATTGGGGAAACTAAATTTCAGAATATTTAGAACCCTGGCCAGAAGCTGGTAAGGAGAGATGGGTGAACCTTCTGAGGTTGTCCCAATAATGGCAGCAGTCGGTCCAGGCGCAAAGAGAGACGTCGGTGCAAAGTGCCAGGGATCAGGTATAGGAAAGTGTTCAGAACTGGTTGCCGGAGTGCAGATGTCAGAATCAGGCAAAGGTACAACCTGGTGACAGTCAGGACACGAACAGCAGACAGGTATATATCCAGGACTAAGCCAAGGGTCAAATCACAGGTTATGGCTGATATAGTAGGTAAGGTGTTCCTGTTATTCTTTGTTTTTCAGTGCAGAGGAAGAAATCCTGCTCTTCCAGGACGGGATGCCTTCCAATTTTAATGGAGTTTTGCAGAAAGTAAGCAAGTCTGGAATATTGGCAAGAATTAGCTGCAAATGTTCCCTAATACTTAAGCAAAGTTTACTTATGTAACAATATAATATACATTTCTAACTGACCCCAGGCACTGTTGACATTCTAGCAATCCATTTGGAGACCCTTTTGCCTTCCAGAATTGTAATTTCGAATGATTTCAATATACTTGGACATTGGTTTCTGCCGCTCTAAGCAGTAACCAGCCTCCTACGGAGGTGGCAGCATCACATCACATGTGTTTTAAGGACATTTGCCTCTATAATCCCTCCTCAAACTTGGCTTTTGCTAATTGGTACTTTTTACAGAGAAAATAAGAAACTAAGATGAAGAATTTTTCCAATGCAAAAGCTGCCAAAATGAGAGATAAATTAATGGAGTAGGAACACAAGGGAAACAAGCCAAAGCCTTTTGAAATCAAGAAAGCCAGCTAATAAAAACATTATGCAGTTTTTTAACCGTTTCAGCACTAGGGTAGGGTACCATGGGGTACTGTGTCTTATTAGGGAGAGTCAGTAGAGGAGGGGGTTATACTGCCTTGCTTATTATTCCCAGATTATGTTCTTAGGTTTTTATGAAAACCATCCATGATCTATAGGGAGCTACCTTCCGAAAGCTGGCGCTAGAGCTCGTTTCTCTTTTCCACCAATGAGGTCTTATTTGCATATTCCTTACCCATCACTAGGGCATAGAAGTGATCGATGTTACCAGCATTGCTCAATGGTTTGACCTTCCTCACTATACACTAAAAGATAGGGTAGTAGAGGTCACTAGTAAAGTTGAAAGAAGGTGAAATTATCTGAAGTTCATGAAATAGGAGCCGAGGAGATGTTCTAATGTTACAGCAGAGGGCAGAGTTTGCTTCTTAATGTATTGCAAATTCTTAGACAAGTCTTTAATCCATTAAGGATGCAGTTTTTGAGGTTTTTTGCATTTTCATTTATTACTCCCTGCCTTCCAGAACCTATAACTTTTTATTTTTCCATTCACAGAGCCATAATTGAGCCTATTTTTTGCAAGAAAATTATACTTACTAGTAGAACAATTTCATTTACTCTATGTGATGTACTGGGAAGCCAGAGAAAAATTCTGAACTAGGTTTCATTTATGTGACGTGGTCACATATGACCTTGAGATCTGAGAAGTTGACTTCCCATGATTGGAGATGTCTCTGATTGCGGACACTGCCACCAGGTCTCTGCTGTGTAAGGCTTATCATATTGCAGCAAGGGGTTAAATCCATGTTGTCTTATTTCATATTATCTATTTTTGATGACCTAAAGGGAACCTCCTACATTGAAGCTGCAGTTTTGCCTGCAAATTGCATATAACAGAGGGTGAGCTGGGCAGATTGTTATATAGCTTTGGGAGTAAGAGCTCAGTATAACTATCAATGCAGGTCTAGGGGAGTCAGATTGAGGTTCTGATAGACTTTAATTGGCTTTATGGGTTTGACCTTCTGTTTGCGAAGGAAACACTATGTGGACTAGAAAAGTCGAAAGGAGGTTGGTGCTCCAGAGGAGAGCACATAACTTCACAATAAAGTTATCAGAAAGATATTCACATGGTAAGGACATGAAAATTTTGTTTTCTGGACAATGACATAATCCATGCAACACATTCATTTCTGCTCTTCTTATATAAAGGTAGTAGAAGTACCTGATGGTTTTCCAGTTTAGTTTTATATAGTAGGTGTATTCTGATGGCCTTATTAATTTGATTATCAACTGTTCTTGGAGTGTAGAGTATCCTAAGTGAACACCCATGAGAGGTGTAGAAACATAATAAACACTTATAATGACCTCTCCTGAGGTCCCTTCTGGTCTTTTTTGGTGATCTATTGGCCTCCTGGTTCACGCTATGGGTCACAGGGGATTATTATTATTAAGTTATGATGTTATCACCGCTCTCCATATAACCACTGAGGACCAGTCACAGGCTTTAGTGGACCCCTGGCAGCCTGTGATGTTACCCAAGCAGCTAGTAGTGGCTGGAAGACCACCAAAGACCCTAAGTGAGCATAGTAAAGGTGAGTAAATGTTTCTACACCCCCCTTCCCAGATCTCCACTCATTATACTGTGGTCTTAAGAGACCCTAGAGTATAATAGTGATTCATGGGCAGTGAACCACTTGACCTGAGCCCAAAACTTTTGGAAATTTTGGATTGAATACAGTTACATACAAACCAGTTGACTCATTTCTTGTCACTGACTGTAGGGTTGGACCATAAGTAGTTGCATCTAGTAGCTTCACTTTAGACCATTGAGTTTTTATATGCAAGGCTCATAAACTGTCTCATCTGAGATATATTTAGTGCCAATTAGCTTCTGGCACAGTGATGCATCTAGTTCATTATTCTCTATCCTCATAATGGTGTCAAGAAAGTTTATTTCCATATAGGAAGTGGATAGTGGAATAAAACTGATTAAGATAAGATAGTCCTTTAATAGACCCACAGTGGGGAAATTTAATTTTTTTTATTTATTTTTTTAAGATAAGATAAATGCTCAAGGAATATTTTTAGCTTCTGCTTAAACTCTGCCCAGACAAATAAGATATCATCAATGTAACAGCAGTAATCCTGAGACCAACTGGGGCAAGAGAACAGAGAATCACTTGAAATCTTAGTCACAAAAGATTTGTATATTATGGTGCCATTTTATTTCCCATTGCTGTACCGCTCAGTTGTAAGTGTCTATGCAGCTGTCAACAAATAAGAAGTAATTGCAAAATTTCTGTAATCTCCTCCATAAATTCTTACTACACTAGTCCTGTAAATACATAGGTGACTCTGATGAAGAGACCTAAGTAGAGATGAGCGAACAGTAAAATGTTCGAGGTTCGATATTCGTTTCGTATAGCCCCTCAATATTCGACTACTCAAATCAAATATCAAACCCTATTATAGTCTATGGGGGGAAAATGCTCGTTTCAGGGGTAGGCAACGTTCCATCAAATTATACTTAACAAGTCCACGAGTGAGGGTCGGGCTGGATCCTCCGAGAAGTCTTCTCCGTGCATCTTCTGGCTCTGAATTCACTCTGCCAGGCATCGGGCCTGGGCAGAGCCGATTGCGCATGCCCGCACTACAAGCGGACATGCCTAGTCGGCTCTGCCCAGGCCCGATGCCTGGCAGAGTGAATGAAGAGCCGGAAGACGCCGTGGGGAAGCTGCACAGAGAAGACTTTTAAAGGTAGGAGAAGAATCAACGTTGATTGGACGACTGTATAGCATTCGGCCAATCAATGCTGGTTCTGCATCAAACTTTTACATTCGAATAGCGAGTGGTACTTGATCGAATACGAGTATTTTGAATACCGTAGTATTCGATCGAATACCTACTCGATCGAGTACTACTCGCTCATCTCTAGACCTAAGTAGTCCCCAAAGCTATTCAGTTAACCATTGAAAGGTATCAACAACTGATGACTATCGATTTTTTCATTTTTATTTACTGACTTCAGTACAGAGATATTGTTTCGTTACTAAAAACGATGTATACTAGACACTTATGTATAGCCAAATCTTATCTAATAAAGCTTATCAGTCAATTATTACATGAAATACACTTATAAAATTTTATAGCTTTACAGAGCCAGAAAATAATATGAACAAGATCTGACTTGCCAAAAAGATCCGAAGAGATTTCAGGCATACAGGATGTTCCTTGGCTCATCCAAAGAAAGGAAAACATGAGAAAAACATTTATTTTTTAAAATGAAATTATGTTTATTTTTTCAAATTGAATGGTAAGAATATTCCTGAAACGAGAAAAGAAACTTAATATTCCATATGATGTATTGGGAAGCTGATAAAAAATTCAGAATGTGGTGGAATTGGAGAAACACTGTCTGTGCAACTTTCTTACGGGCTTTGTTTTTACGGCTTTCACTGCATAGCCAAACTGACATGTCATGTATCCTATGGGTCAGCATGATTATAGAAATGGAAAATATATATGTTTTGGATTTACCTTTTAACCCCATAAAAACTGCAAAAATTCCAAAACTGCAAAAAAATTTCTTGAAGTCACCATATTCTGACGCCTGTAACTTCTTATATTTCCGTGTACAGGGATGTATAAAGTATCTTTTTTTGTTGTTGCTGTGCTTAGAGATGAGCGAGTAGTACTCGATCGAGTAGGTATTCGATCGAATACTACGGTATGTATTCAAAATACTCGTACTCGATCGAGTACCACTCGCGGTTCAAATGTAAAAGTTCGATGCAGAACCAGCATTGATTGGCTGAATGCTATACAGTTGGCCAATCAATGCTGGTTCTTCTCCTACCTTTAGAAGTCTTCTCCGTGCAGCTTCCCCGCGGCGTCTTCCGGCTCTGAGTTCACTCTGCCAGGCATCGGGCCTGGGCAGAGCCGACTGCGCATGCCCGCTTGTAGTGCAGGCATGCGCAGTTGGCTCTGCCCGATGCCAGGCAGAGTGAATTCAGAGCCGGAAGACGCCGTGGGGACGCTGCACGGAGAAGACTTCTCTGAGGATCCAGCCCGACCCTCACTCGTGGACTTAGTAAGTATAATTTGATCGATCGTTGCCTACCCCCGAAACGAGCATTTTCCCCCCATAGACTATAATAGGGTTCGATATTCAATTCGAGTAGTCGAATATTGAGGGGCTACTCGAAACGAATATCGAACCTCGAACATTTTACTGTTCGCTCATCTCTAGCTGTGATCACTTTTTATCAAAATTTTTATGAGAGGTAAAAAAGAAGAAAATGTTGCTTTGGCTCTATAGATTTTTTCACCTTATGGGAAAAATATTTTGTAATAATATAATAAGTTGGTAAGACACAGGGATACCTAATGTGTATGTGTTTCAATTTATTTAAGTTCTTTTATATGTGCTGTAGGGAAAGGGCGGTGATTTCTATTTTTAATTCCCTTATATCTATATATTTTGGGGGGGTTTAGCTATCGGTTTAGACCCCTCAGGAGTCTTGAATCCCAGGGCTTCTGATCACTAATACAATGCATTTTAATTTAACGGCACTCGTATTACAGGCTGCATATAGTAGTCTATAATACAACTCTATGCCAGATAAGCCTGGGCGCCTTCAATAGCCTCTTGTTCAGAGGCCAGGGATCCACCCCAAAAAGTTGGTGCCCATGTTCTGCTGGGCAAATAGTACCTTGGTCAGGGTGATTGGCAGTAGCTACCGTTCCTTTGCATGTGGTGAAGTCCATCTGTTCCAAAAATAGACATAAATATGGGTTAGGTAAGGGCGGTTTCACATCTGCGCCCAGTCTCCGCTTTCGGGTTTCTGTCTTCTGCCGAGAGAAACTGGACAGGAGACGGAAAACTGGCGGTCAGTTTTCAAATTCATTCACTTGAATGCCCATGAGCGTCTTCCGCTTCTCCGTAGTGAAATAGGTTTTTTTTTAACCAGATACAAAGTCCTGCATGTCCGACTTTGTGTACGATTAAAAAAAACAGTTTTGCCGCGGAGAGGTAGAAGACGCACACGGGCCGTCACTTTGCAAACTAATTCAAGTGAATGGGTTTAAAAACTGACCGCCGGGTTTCTGTCTCTTCTCCAGTGTCTTGGGACAGAAAACAGAAACCTGAAAGCGGAGACTGGGCGCAGGTGTGAACTTGCCTTCTGTCTCAACTGGATGAATTGATAGCAGTTGCACATGGAGTTATTACTTTAATAGGTTCTCAGGCAGGTCATCAAAATCATGCCATATTGAAGGTGTAAAGATGTCCATAGGTCTCTGGATTCAGTAGGGATCAGCCATATTGGGCATCTTGCTTCTGGATTTTTAGCTTTTACTAAGAGTGTCACTTTAGAAAGAAGTATAGAGGTATATTTTGCTGTAACAGTCAAGGACTGCAAAACTGTACTAATTTAAAAATTTCTCTCTGTATATAATTCTGGATTTTTGAGAAATGTCATTATACAGGTGGCTAACATGAGTCATGAACCAGCTGGATAATACATCTAGCCAAGCTGATTCTAGTTCAACTGAATATTGTTTTTTTCATGTTCTTTCTATTAGTCTCATGTTATTGGTTGTCTAATGTTAGGTTAGAGCACATGTCTACTTTCAAATACTTTGGGGAAGGTTTACTGTTAGTCAGTTTTCACTTATACTAGACAGTGTCAAAAGGTGGCAGATTTATCAAAGTGGTTGGTACTGGGTGATAAAACTATCAAGATGCCTAAAATGTAAGTTGTATTGATATCATCTAAAACCAATTCTAATAAGTAAAGGGCCTACCGTGTTTACCCGAAAGTAGGAAACCCCCGAAAGTAAGGCATGTGGGAGGTTCTGTTGAATTGCCTAATGTAAGGCATCCCCGAAAATAAGGCATGTCCGGCAGTGGTGGGCGGGGCTTCTGGGGCGGGGCTTAGCGGAACTTTCATGGGTGGAGCTTAGCAATCCCCACTTCACTGACACAGCAGCTGTGCTCTGTGTTCCCTGTGTTCCTCTTGTTTGAACACGCTGTCCTGTAGTGGAGCATTGACATATATATATATATATATATATATATATATATATATATATATATATTCCATTAAAGTATTTTGCCATCAATTTTCCAGATGCTGCCGGATTGCACTTCTGAAACCCTGAATTAGAGACGGTGCGCTCCTTAGGGAGACCGTTGCTCCCTACTTTGTTAGTGCTATTACAGCACTATATGCTTGTATACCATACACATACTATACACATATATCAGCATTTTATGTATTAGTATTGGTATTAGATGATATTAATATATTATTAAAAGTTACCTTTTAGGCATCTTTATTGGTTTCAGTGCTAGTTTTGGCCTATTTTCTTGGATGCCTACCCTGGGGCATATCCAAGAGTATATCCAACTTCAGTGATAGTCTTGGATGGTAAAGTGAATTTTTTCGAACATCTATTTTACATTTACACCATATATTGGCTTAATTTGATACAAAAACAAGTCCTAGAATTTTGGTACCAGTCTGGCACACTTTGTTGGAATTTAAGCCCCACCCCTTTCTTAATAAATCTCGTATCTTTTTTGCTGACTTCAATCTCTTGTCCATCAAGTTCGAAAAAAAAATTTAGGCAGGCCATTTTAGAACATAGTGAGTCAGAATTACGACACATTTAGTTTAGTAATCCTCTCCACCTTCCTGCTTCTTTCTCTCTTTTCGTCCCTTTTACTATTTAGGATTGTGATCCGTCCATATGAACATAATAAGCTCGCACCAACAACTGGTAGGAGGTTGTTTTAAAGTATATATAGAATTGCCAATACATATAGTGATATTTTTTAACCAAATTGTAACAAATTGCATCTTTGCAAACAATTTTGTGTTTCCCTTTTATAAATAAATGGAAATTTGACAACAGCCGTGTTTATTGTGCTCATTCCTGGCAGGGTTCTGCCTTCTAGAACCTCATTACTTTATACTAAGAGCTGGGAGAAAAGCATTTCACATTGTTGTCTGTGATAGTGTCTCAACTATTAAACCCTATTAATTGTGATTTACAGAACAACGATCAAGTGCCAATCGCAGTTGTCTGAGATGAGAACTGTGTGAACTCTGGAGGGTGGGCATGAGCACAAAAAGTGGAGTCACTTGTGTACAATTAATAGGAGGGTGCGGTGATTTGTCTGTGTTAAGCTGCTTCAGATAGTCAGAATTTACTGTTGCAGTGGTTGGGCCATCTGCGCCTCAACCAAATTTAGATCGCCACAAAACCCTAGAACCATGGGAGGTCGATGTATTACAGCTGTTGGAAGTTGGATTTAGGCAGCAGCTGCTCATTGGGCTGGGATGTGAAAAATTGCAAAAAGTGCATGTGATAAACACATTCATTAACAAAACTGAATTGAAATAGGCACATTTTGATCCTTTTATTTTGCCTTCCTTGCCACTTTCTAAAAAAATGTGCATGGTTATTACATGTGGAGTGGCAGGTTCTTCACAGCCCAAGACATTTAAGAATACATATGCCAGTATTGGGGTTACATAACTCCTAATATCTACCCCAGCTCCTGACACACACACTCTGTACAGTGTTGGATTGGGACACTAGAACCCACCAGTAAAATTTACACTGGGCTCCCTCTGTACAGCTACATGTAAATATAACTTAACATCCTTTAGCAAATTTCTAAAGAGGCACAAAGATACACTACTGTTAGTGGTGGCCTGCTGCCTAGTCCTGTTGGACTGTTTTTGTCCTGACCTATAGTTAACTGTTTTATGCTGACCTACACTTGTACACTTGAGTATGGGACCAGAGAGGGTCCCGAAATACATTGTGTGGAAGGGTAAGAGGGTTGCAGTAGGAGATGCGGTTTAGTGTGAGTGTAGGGTCCCAACCCTGTTTGTCATCAATAATGGAACGTCACACAGTAGGATGTGCCAAAAAATTCTCAGTGTTTCATTCAGTATTCAAGTAGAGTTAAAGTAGTGAAACGTTTTTCGGTACAGTGAAGTACCTTCATCAGACTCTTTGTATAGCTGTAGCACAATGTGCACCGTATAATAAAATGCGATAGTGTAGCCACTGGATTCTCCGCACGTATGCCTCGCAGGGTCCGCTGGAGTTAATCAAATTGGTGGTCAGTGGTGAAGACGCGGCACCAGGGGAAAAGCTGTAGCGCTGTTGAAAAGGGCGCCTTTCCAATAAAGGAATTCTATCAAGACATTTGAGAGTAAGCACGGATATTTATTAGAGATGAGCAAGTAGTACTCGATCGAGTAGGTATTCGATCAAATACTACGGTATTCGAAATACTCGTACTCGATCGAGTACCACTCGCTATTCGAATGTAAAAGTTCGATGCAGAACCAGCATTGATTGGCCGAATGCTATACAGTCGGCCAATCAACGCTGGTTCTTCTCCTACCTTTAAAAGTCTTCTCCGTGCAGCTTCCCCGCGGCGTCTTCCGGCTCTGAATTCACTCTGCCCAGGCCCGATGCCTGGCAGAGTGAATTCAGAGCCGGAAGATCAGTGGCGGATCCAGGGTTTGCAGGGCCCTGGGAAATTGACTTTGGCGGGGCCCTACTTACTGGGGGGTCTCGCACTTCTAACCTGTACTTCCCAACTGTTGAAGACTAGAAAGAGGGAACAAAACGTGCGGCAAATTAGGCCCCGCCCACTTTTATGTTGACTCCACCCATTCTCATTCAATTTTCATGTGACTCCACACAGTATAATCCTCCTACAGTCACCCATAAATTATATGTCCCCCCTCCATCTCTCCCCCATTTTCATATACACCCTTCATCTACCCCTAGTTTCATGTCCCCCCCCTCTATCTCTGTCCCCAGTTTCATGCCATTCTCCCCCTTTATCTGCCCACAGTTTCATTTCCCCCCCGTCTCTGCCCCAGTGTCATGCCGTTCTCCCCCCTTCATCTGCCCCAGTGTCATGCCGTTCTCCCCTCTTCATATGCCCCAATGTCATGCCATTCTCCCCCCCTTCATCTGCCCCAGTGTCATGCCATCCCCCCTTCATCTGCTTCAGTGTCATGCCGTTCTCCCCCCCTTCATTTGCCCCAGTGTCATGCCATTCTCTCCCGTTCATCTGCCCCAGTGTCATACCGTTCTCCCCCTTCATCTGCCCCAGTGTCATGCTGTTCTCCCCCCTTCATCTGCCCCAGTGTCATGCCGTTCTCCCCCCTCCATCTGCCCCAGTGTCATGCTGTTCTCTCCCCCTCTATCTGTCCCAGTGCCATGCCGTTCTCCCCCCTCCATCTGCCCCAGTGTCATACTGTTCTCACACACACACACACACACACACACACACTGTTAGGAGTATTTAGGTTCATTGCTTTCTATTTTTCTTACCTGGGGAGTTTTTGGCTGCGCGGTGTCTGGGGTGGCATCCTGGCGCTGCGGGGTTGTCCTGTCGTGGGTATTGGTGCACACCTTCTGACTTGCACGCGCGCACTGTTGGTAGGCAGTTTTATTTCCTGGTTGATTAGTCTGTCCTCCCATTTGCACCTGGGAGGAGTGGTCTCTACTCTGTATTTAAACCCATGCCTCCCATGGTTCTGTGCTGAGTGTCGCTTTTACAGAGCTAGGCCTTAGCAGGAGGAGTAGGTGGTTATCTTGGATAGAGGAAGTTCCGTGGTTGGTTTTTGGGAGGTTTGGGTGAACGAGTTGGTTTGTCTTTTCACCAATCCTTCCTCTGTGTGTAATTGACTGTGTGAGTGAATTGCCTTATCCTTTGATTTCTACTCAGTTTCCCTGTGTTTGTTTCCTAGTGTAAGGTTCCTTCCCATATTGGTTTGGGGGAATCCTTTCCCACGTTTTCCTGTGTGCTGCTTGTGTTGTTAGTCAGCGCACACCCTTGTCAGTCCCTGTCAGTAGCAGCTTCACTTGTTCGTTAGGGGTGACCCCCTTTAGTCTCCAGTCCCTAGAGATCTTATAGGGCATTCCTTCTCCCACTTCCCTCTAGGCCTACGGTATCAGTGAGAGAGGAGCTGTCGGGGTCAGGCTTAGCCTGAGAACAGCCGACCCACACCCGTGAGGCAGGGACCGGGTTAGCTAGTGGGAGTAGTGCAGGGCAAGATTTCCTACTGCTATTCCTTAGCCCCGTTGCAGCTACCTGGACTGACATAACAGTACACTCAGCCGTAAAAAAAAAAAAAAAAAAGGAAAGGTTCGTTTGCATTATGACGGACCTGAAACAGTTGTACCAGGCGGTGCAGCAGATCTCCACTGAGATGGAGGGGATCAAGCTACGAATGGATGCCATCCAAGCTTCTGGCGTATCTCAAGTACAGCAGTTGGCTCAACACACAGCCTCTCAGGTGGAGGGCATACAGAGGCAGGTGAGTAGCGCCCCTGTGGGTCAGCCTCTGGAGCCAAAAGTCAGCTTACCTGAACCCTTCCGAGGTAAGAGGTCAGATTTTTTCCGATTTCAAAAGGACTGTCTTTTGTATTTCCGGCTACGGCCGTTTTCCTCCGGTTCTGAGGTACAGAGAGTTGGGATTATTATTACTTTATTGAGAGATGATCCCCTCATCTGGGCACATTCGTTACCAGCCTACTCAGCTTGCTTACTAACAGTAGAGGCGTTTTTCTCCACAATGGGGTTACTGTATGACGACCCAGACAGGGTACGCACGGCTGAGTATAACCTACGACGTTTGGTGCAAGGGGATCACGCTATAGAGAAATATTGCACAGAGTTTCGTAGGTGGGCAGCAGAAGTACACTGGAATGACCCCGCTCTACTTAGTCAGTTTGAGACAGGACTCTCAGACCAGGTTAAAGACCATCTAGTTTCTCACCCTGTTCCGGGAGATCTAGATGAGGCCATGCAGCTGGCAATTAGAGTTGGACGGCGCCTCCGGGAGCGTGGAGACAAGAGTCCTGGGGGGGTTAGCCCTCCTCAATTCTCTGTTTTTAGAGAGGACCCGGGGGACCAACCCATGCAGATTGGGGCCACTGTGCGAAGTGCTAGACCCAAGAGTGAAGGGTCCCGCACAGTACGCTGTTTTGTGTGTGGAGGGATGGGACATGTAGCAAGGGTATGCCCCTCCAGAGAATGGTTCGCCAAGGAGAGTAATAACTCCAGGTCTATTGAGGGTAAAGGGAGAAAACCTACTAAGGAGGGAGGTGTGTATGTTTCCTGTACTCAGACTGCCGGGTTGACCCTTGATGGATGGGTAAATGGGCAGAAGTGCCGGATTTTGGTTGATTGTGGTTCGGCAGTCAACCTTATTGACTCAGAGTTTTGCGAGCAACTAAGGGTGAGTCCTTTGGTCTTGAAGTCTCAGATACCGGTGTGGGCTATTGATAAGACCCCTCTACAGCAAGCTGTCATCTCCAAACAGGTGGAGGGTCTGGAGTTTATTGTGGGTGGCCACAGGGAAGAGATTAACTTGTTCTTATTGTCTAAGTTACCAGCACAAGTAGTTTTGGGGTGGCCCTGGCTGAAGCAGCATAACCCTATTATCAACTGGGAGACCGAGTCAGTAGTTTCTTGGGGGCAGGGGTGTAATGGTCGATGTCTGCCCATAGCCGTTATGTCTTTGTCTATAGACAATTTGCCTCAAGAAATATGTGAGTTCAGGGAGGTCTTTGAGGAAAGGGCAGCCAAGACATTACCACCACATCGCACCTATGATTGCTCAATTAAATTTATACCAAATGCAGTGTTACCCAAGACAAGGTTGTACAATCTCACTATTCCGGAGAGGGAGGCGCTCAAGGAGTATATTGAGAGGAGTCTAGAGGTGGGGCATATTCGCCCATCTAAGTCCCCAGTAGCAGTGGGGTTTTTCTTTGTAAAGAAGAAAGATGGAGGGTTGCGCCCTTGTTTGGATTTTAGGGAGATTAATAAAATCACGGTGCGGAATCCCTATCCCATCCCGTTGATCTCGGATCTATTCAGCCAGATTACGGGAGCTCGCTGGTTTAGTAAAATAGATTTACGTGGGGCGTATAACTTGCTGAGAATCAAGAAGGGGGATGAGTGGAAAACAGCGTTTAACACACCCCTAGGACACTTTGAGAGTCTGGTGATGCCTTTTGGTCTAACCAATGCGTCCGCGTTTTTTCAGAATTTTATTAATGATGTACTAAGTGCCGTCATAGGGAGGGGGGTTGTGGTCTATCTGGACGATATACTCATTTACACCCCGGATTTGGAGACTCATTGGGAGAGAGTGAGAGAGGTTTTAGATCTCCTGAGGGTTAACCAATTAAGTGCTAAGCTGGAGAAATGTGTGTTCGCGGACAATAAATTATGTTTCCTTGGCTATATCCTATCGGACAAGGGGTTCGAGATGGACCCTGAGAAGGTCAGGGCAGTCTTGGAGTGGCCGCGACCTGAGAACCTAAAGGCGGTCCAACGGTTCTTGGGATTCTCCAACTATTATCGCCAGTTTATTAAGGGATTTTCTGAGGTTGTGAAACCCATCTCGGACTTGACTAAGAAGGGGGCTGACTGTGCTAAGTGGTCGCCAGAGGCGCTAGCCGCGTTTGAAGAATTGAAGAAGCGATTCTCGTCCGCTCCCATTTTGAGACAGCCGGATGAGAGGTTGGCTTTCCGAGTGGAGGTGGATGCCTCCTCGGTGGGGGTGGGAGCAGTACTTTCTCAGGAGTTCGAGGAGGGTACGCATCCCTGTGCCTTCTTTTCTAAGAAATTCTCTGCCTCTGAACGGAATTATGACATCGGAGATAGGAAACTACTGGCAATAAAACTAGCGTTCGAACATTGGCGTCATTTCCTGGAGGGGGCCAGAAGGCCAGTCCAGGTATTTACTGATCACAAGAATTTGGTTTATCTTGGGTCGGCGAAGAGATTAAATGCACGGCAGGCCAGATGGGCTCTATTTTTTTGCGCGGTTCCACTTTACAGTGACTTATGTGCCAGGTTCGAAGAATGTTAAGGCTGATGCTTTATCCCGGTATATGTCGACCGAGGAGGAACGAGAGGCGCCTGCCACTATTCTTGGGGATGGAGTGGTGGTAGCAGTATTGGGCGCGAAATTGGAGAAGGCCTTGATCGAAGCGCAACACGCTGCACCTTCCAAGATACCTAGAAACAAGCTGTTTGTTCCAACTACTCTCCGACAAAGTCTCCTGAGGGAGTGTCACGAGTCGGTTCTTGCTGGTCACCCGGGGGTTTCAGAGACCATGAGATTGGTGTCTAGGAATTTTTGGTGGCCACGGTGGAGTAGGGATGTCTTACAGTTTGTTCAAAATTGTTCGGTCTGTGCAAGAGCCAAGGCGTCGCATACCCGTCCCCACGGTCTTCTACATCAATTGGAACCTCCTAAGGCACCTTGGACTCATCTGTCTATGGATTTCATCACGGGCCTTCCGGTGTCTAAGGGTTTCACGGTCATTTGGGTAGTTGTTGACCGCTTCACGAAAATGTGCCATTTGATCCCGTTTTCCAGGCTGCCATGTGCCAAGACACTATCAGAGGCATTTATTAAAGAAATTGTAAGGTTGCATGGTCTTCCTGAGGAGATCGTTTCGGACAGGGGTCCACAATTTGTGGCTAAATTCTGGCGGGCTTTTTGCAGCAGGCTGGGAGTTACACTGTCGTTTTCCTCCGGGTTTCACCCGGAGTCTAACGGGCAAACAGAGAGGAAGAATCAGGATGTGGAACAGTTTTTGAGGTGTTTTGTTCGAGAGAATCAGAATAATTGGGCTGACTTTCTTCCCCTGGCAGAATTTTCCCTAAACAATCATGATTCCAACGCCACAGGTACCACACCTTTTTTTTGCTCCGGTGGTAGACATCCTGTTTTCAGAGTATTTTCTTCCATTTCTTCCCCAGTTCCGGAGGAGGAGCTATTTTCTAAAAAGCTGCAAGGGGTATGGTCCCGTATCCGAGAGAATCTGATGCGGGCGTCGCACCAGGCTAAGGTCCAGGCGGATAGGAAGAGAGGAGAGTTGCAGTTCTTCCCTGGTGAGATGGTTTGGTTGTCCACCAAGAATATCAGGTTGAAGGTTCCTAGCAAGAAGCTGGGTCCCAGGTTTGTGGGTCCTTTTAAGATCATCAAGATGGTAAATGAAGTGGCGGCGCAGCTGCAACTACCTAAAAGGTGGAAGATAAACCGGGTGTTCCATGTTTCCTTGTTAAAGAAGGCCAAGAAGGGAACGTCTCCAGTTAAGGTTCCACCAGTTTCTGAGTCCGGGGAGTATGAGATATCCCGAGTTCTGGATAGCAAATATGTTCGGGGGAAGCTACGGTATCTGGTGGCATGGAAGGGATACGGTCCTGAGGATAATTCTTGGGTTCTGGAGTCGGATATGTCAGCCCCCAGACTCGTGGAGAAATTCCACAAGGAGTTCCCGAAGAAGGATGCTCCTAGAGAATCCGGAGTCTTCTCCTTGAGGGGAGGATCCTGTTAGGAGTATTTAGGTTCATTGCTTTCTATTTTTCTTACCTGGGGAGTTTTTGGCTGCGCGGTCTCTGGGGTGGCATCCTGGCGCTGCGGGGTTGTCCTGTCGTGGGTATTGGTGCACACCTTCTGACTTGCACGCACGCACTGCTGGTAGGCAGCTTTATTTCCTGGTTGATTAGTCTGTCCTCCCATTTGCACCTGGGAGGAGTGGTCTCTACTCTGTATTTAAACCCATGCCTCCCATGGTTCTGTGCTGAGTGTCGCTTTTACAGAGCTAGGCCTTAGCAGGAGGAGTAGGTGGTTATCTGGGATAGAGGAAGTTCCGTGGTTGGTTTTTGGGAGGTTTGGGTGAACGAGTTGGTTTGTGTGTTTTCCCTTCTGTGTTCACCAATCCTTCCTCTGTGTGTAATTGACTGTGTGAGTGAATTGCCTTATCCTTTGATTTCTACTCAGTTTCCCTATGTTTGTTTCCTAGTGTAAGGTTCCTTCCCATATTGGTTTGGGGGAATCCTTTCCCACGTTTTCCTGTGTGCTGCTTGTGTTGTTAGTCAGCGCACACCCTTGTCAGTCCCTGTCAGTAGCAGCTTCACTTGTTCGTTAGGGGTGACCCCCTTTAGTCTCCAGTCCCTAGAGATCTTATAGGGCATTCCTTCTCCCACTTCCCTCTAGGCCTACGGAATCAGTGAGAGAGGAGCTGTCGGGGTCAGGCTTAGCCTGAGAACAGCCGACCCACACCCGTGAGGCAGGGACCGGGTTAGCTAGTGGGAGTAGTGCAGGGCAAGATTTCCTACTGCTATTCCTTAGCCCCGTTGCAGCTACCTGGACTGACATAACACACACACACACACTCACCTTCCCTCGCAGCTCTCTCCCTCATACACATATTGTAGGCGCGATGTGACGTCATCACATCACGGCTACAAATGCTGGAGCTCAGCGTTAAAGCAGGAGCTGACAGCTCCTGCTTTAAACGCCTATGTATTCAGCTCATCGGCGTCCTACCGCCGATGAGCCGAATACATAGGCGTTTAAAGCAGAAGCTGTCAGCTCCTGCTTTAACGCTGAGCTCAGTTGAAATCGGGACATGCCGACCGGGACCATTTTGTTAGGTCCGGGCCGCGCCGGCCCGGCCCTGGATCCGCCCCTGCGGAAGATGCCGCGGGGACGCTGCAAGGAGAAGACTTCTCGAAGGATCCAGCCCGACCCCCACTCGTGGACTTGGTAAGTATAATTTGATCGAATGTTGCCTACCCCTGAAACGAGCATTTTCCCCCCTGTGATGAATCGGACCCCATTCATGATTCTCAGCTATATTCATAACTATCCATGTATTGGATCAGTGTAAGGAATGGCCAAAACTAATTATCTGTGGCCAGTTGCCAAGATCAAAAGCCATTGTCTCACCCTAGGCATGGCATTAACATATCTGTGCTAACTTCCTTGATTCTTAGCAGGGGGCCATCCTGGCTCTGAAAGTTCTAACACATGTGACCAGACTCTGCGGAGTCGGGTTGAGGTGGTAGAGAACTTCATACAGTTATGGTTTTATGATGATATTGCGCCAGGGAAAGATGCTACCATTATGACAATTAGATCTTCCGGTGCGTAGTAGTGAGACGCACATTTTTAACCCAAAAACTTTAAGCCTACGGGCCTGGGAAGAGCCCAGGCCCAGTTCTCGTTATTCAAAGGGTATAGAGTTATCATGTTTGGTGTCAATGTGTTGGGAAACTTTCGGTGAGCAAAGTCATGCCACTTGTTTGACCGTATATTCATGTGATAAGGAATTATGACCATTTATAGTTATTTGATTGCCAAGCTAGAGGGTGGTCTGAAAGCCCTGATGATGTCATTTCAGGGTGGAGCCCAGGGTCAATATAACAGTGACCTGGGGCGGAGCTAGTTGTCCTTTGTTCTTGTTCTTCTCATCTGGACACATGTGAGCAAGTTGGCTCTGTGTGTGGCCCCCTCCCCCCTTGCTGGGGGGAAGGGCGGGGCAAAGAGGCCATGTGCTGAGAGACAAAGAATGCCATGTGGCTAAGGGACTTCTAGAGAGATCCATGTACTACTTTAACGCTAATGGACTTATGGAATTATGAGGACTATGATGTAACGCCTATCTGATCATGGATTTATGGACTATGGACTTTTTACATCGGTATGGAAAAACTCTCTTTATTGCTATATGCTATGTGGGGGGGTGCTGTGGTGCCCCCACCAGAGTCTTTAATGGACTGTATCTCCTGCCTTGTGGGTACCATGCGTTGGCTGCCGAATCGCCGGGTGCCTAAGGACTGTTTCTGTTTCTAATCTTTTAATCTCTTTAATCTGTTTTATCTGACACTGCACTGTAACCTACCTTCTCTGTAACCGTATAAGCTTGTGACCGCCAGGGTATATCTTTATATGTATTCCTGGCTGACCTAGTATCGACCATCTTGGGTTAATAAAACTTTAAAACTTTAGAAGGCTCTTCTCGTATTATCCTATAAGGCCCGGTCCTCTCTCTGGGTTTGTGGGAGCGGACGGTATAGTTAAGAAGACGATCGCGGGTTCCGCCTGCGGCGAAGGCCGGGTGGGCCAGCGGCTGCGGCCGTGTGGCTGAGGTGCGGGCCGTGTCCTCGCGCCTTGTGGGGCCGGAGGCCGGGGCGGAAAGGGGCGATACGTCACACCCCCATAGACTATAATAGGGTTCGATATTCGATTGAAGTAGTCGAATATTGAGGGGCTACTCGAAATTAATATCGAACCTCAAACATTTTACTGTTCGCTTCATCTCTAATCTTTATTATCCATACACTCCAGGGAAGAGACGTGTGGTTTGGTTCTGACTTATTATGTGGTTTCTCCATATTTATACGAATGAGGTCTGCTGCTCGCGCTGGATGACTTAATATACATATCTATTGCGGTGTTGTGATCCTACACTTTTAGGTGTCTATTCTCTCACTCTGTGTGCACTATTTCTTGTATTAAGTGATAATGTGCTAGGTACCGTGCAGGGATTTTTGTGTTTTTGTCCTAGGACCCTGTCAGCAGCCTGCTGACTAGAAAGCCCACACATAGCGGACCCACAGGGGTAGCGAAAGCAGGACTCATGACAGTAAATAGTTGCCAAAGCCAGTCAAGTCAGATTAAGTTAACAGGTCACATAAGGGACAGTAGGAGGGTTTGTTTATGCTAGTTGATAAAAGGAGAGGGACACAGTGGTGGGGCACACAACAGTTAGGAGCCGGTAGTAGAAAGTTGTCCCCCTTGCCCTCCCTTTAAAAAAATAGTTTTGTCATGGCAGTGTACAAAGGAGGGGTCCTTGGAGGCTTACCTGGTGTATTAATCAGCGGTGGGGGTGGAGGACCACATGGGTCATCTCCACCCAATTGGTAGTTTGGTAAAGTGGTTGCTGGTTGGAGAACCAGACTGGGTTATACGTCCTGCGGTCAGAGTACCCAGGATGGAGATACCCGCCAATACTGATGCCCCTGGGTCAGGTGTTTTACGGCTGGGGGTAAATATCGGAGGGGTGGGACGTGATCTAGGATTGGCGCCTTCAGGGATCCCTCCTTCTAGGATAAATGGTAGTGGTTATGGTGATATTGGTTCATGGGGGGGGTGTTTACCTTATGGGTTATGTCAATGTTATTTGAATGTTATTTAAATTTGCATATGGTAATTTGTTATGCTAAAACGGTCAATTGTTGGTCTTAAAATGTAAACTCTTAATAAATGCCGCTGTGGCCTTTTTCTTCCAGCTTTGTGTCAGTGTCTTTCTGGGGAACGTCAAGCTAATGGGTGAAGGGGGTTGGAAGCAGGTTCACAGCTCAGGTACACTGTTTTACTAGTCAAGTTCTTGTCATGAGCTTCTCTTAGGTCTGTGAGCCAGGTATATGTGTGTGCACAGCGTTGATGACCTCACATACCATGGTGCTGTCTTCTTATGTTGTAGAGAGGACTTTGGGCACCCTCAGGCTACCTCTGTACCCCCTATTTCTACATCCCTGCTTAGTTACTATAACTTTACAGGTTAATATACTGGCACATAGATACAGTATACTGATACATTAGAGTAAGCAAAAAACTCGAAATCTAAAGTCACCATTTGAGAATTTAAAACATAATAGAAAAAAGCACTCATTTAATACAGTAAATAAAATGGATGCTAAGAAGTGTCTATGTCTGAAATATCAAGGCTCACTTTTAATTGAAAACAACTAGAGATGAGCGAACACTAAAATGTTCGAGGTTCGAAATTCGATTCGAACAGCCGCTCACTGTTCGAGTGTTCGAATGGGTTTCGAACCCCATTATAGTCTATGGGGAACATAAACTCGTTAAGGGGGAAACCCAAATTCGTGTCTGGAGGGTCACCAAGTCCACTATGACACCCCAGGAAATGATACCAACACCCTGGAATGACACTGGGACAGCAGGGGAAGCATGTCTGGGGGCATAAAAGTCACTTTATTTCATGGAAATCCCTGTCAGTTTGCGATTTTCGCAAGCTAACTTTTCCCCATAGAAATGCATTGGCCAGTGCTGATTGGCCAGAGTACGGAACTCGACCAATCAGCGCTGGCTCTGCTGGAGGAGGCGGAGTCTAAGATAGCTCCACACCAGTCTCCATTCAGGTCCGACCTTAGACTCCGCCTCCTCCGGCAGAGCCAGCGCTGATTGGCCGAAGGCTGGCCAATGCATTCCTATGCGAATGCAGACTTAGCAGTGCTGAGTCAGTTTTGCTCAACTACACATCTGATGCACACTCGGCACTGCTACATCAGATGTAGCAATCTGATGTAGCAGAGCCGAGGGTGCACTAGAACCCCTGTGCAAACTCAGTTCACGCTAATAGAATGCATTGGCCAGCGCTGATTGGCCAATGCATTCTATTAGCCCGATGAAGTAGAGCTGAATGTGTGTGCTAAGCACACACATTCAGCACTGCTTCATCAAGCCAATACAATGCATTAGCCAGTGCTGATTGGCCAGAGTACGGAATTCGGCCAATCAGCGCTGGCCAATGCATTCTATTAGCCCGATGAAGTAGAGCTGAATGTGTGTGCTAAGCACACACATTCAGCACTGCTTCATCAAGCCAATACAATGCATTAGCCAGTGCTGATTGGCCAGAGTACGGAATTCGGCCAATCAGCGCTGGCTCTGCTGGAGGAGGCGGAGTCTAAGGTCGCTCCACACCAGTCTCCATTCAGGTCCGACCTTAGACTCCGCCTCCTCCGGCAGAGCCAGCGCTGATTGGCCGAAGGCTGGCCAATGCATTCCTATGCGAATGCAGACTTAGCAGTGCTGAGTCAGTTTTGCTCAACTACACATCTGATGCACACTCGGCACTGCTACATCAGATGTAGCAATCTGATGTAGCAGAGCCGAGGGTGCACTAGAACCCCTGTGCAAACTCAGTTCACGCTAATAGAATGCATTGGCCAGCGCTGATTGGCCAATGCATTCTATTAGCCCGATGAAGTAGAGCTGAATGTGTGTGCTAAGCACACACATTCAGCACTGCTTCATCAAGCCAATACAATGCATTAGCCAGTGCTGATTGGCCAGAGTACGGAATTCGGCCAATCAGCGCTGGCCAATGCATTCTATTAGCCCGATGAAGTAGAGCTGAATGTGTGTGCTAAGCACACACATTCAGCACTGCTTCATCAAGCCAATACAATGCATTAGCCAGTGCTGATTGGCCAGAGTACGGAATTCGGCCAATCAGCGCTGGCTCTGCTGGAGGAGGCGGAGTCTAAGGTCGCTCCACACCAGTCTCCATTCAGGTCCGACCTTAGACTCCGCCTCCTCCGGCAGAGCCAGCGCTGATTGGCCGAAGGCTGGCCAATGCATTCCTATGCGAATGCAGACTTAGCAGTGCTGAGTCAGTTTTGCTCAACTACACATCTGATGCACACTCGGCACTGCTACATCAGATGTAGCAATCTGATGTAGCAGAGCCGAGGGTGCACTAGAACCCCTGTGCAAACTCAGTTCACGCTAATAGAATGCATTGGCCAGCGCTGATTGGCCAATGCATTCTATTAGCCCGATGAAGTAGAGCTGAATGTGTGTGCTAAGCACACACATTCAGCACTGCTTCATCAAGCCAATACAATGCATTAGCCAGTGCTGATTGGCCAGAGTACGGAATTCGGCCAATCAGCGCTGGCCAATGCATTCTATTAGCCCGATGAAGTAGAGCTGAATGTGTGTGCTAAGCACACACATTCAGCTCTACTTCATCGGGCTAATAGAATGCATTGGCCAGCGCTGATTGGCCAGAGTACGGAACTCGACCAATCAGCGCTGGCTCTGCTGGAGGAGGCGGAGTCTAAGGTCGGACCTGAATGGAGACTGGTGTGGAGCGATCTTAGACTCCGCCTCCTCCAGCAGAGCCAGCGCTGATTGGCCGAATTCCGTACTCTGGCCAATCAGCACTGGCTAATGCATTGTATTGGCGTGATGAAGCAGTGCTGAATGTGTGTGCTTAGCACACACATTCAGCTCTACTTCATCGGGCTAATAGAATGCATTGGCCAGCGCTGATTGGCCGAATTCCGTACTCTGGCCAATCAGTGCTGGCCAATGCATTCTATTAGCTTGATGAAGCAGAGTGTGCACAAGGGTTCAAGCGCACCCTCGGCTCTGATGTAGGAGAGCCGAGGGTGCACTTGAACCCTTGTGCACCCTCAGCTCTGCTACATCAGAGCCGAGGGTGCGCTTGAACCCTTGTGCACACTCTGCTTCATCAAGCTAATAGAATGCATTGGCCAGCGCTGATTGGCCAATGTATTCTATTAGCCTGATGAAGTAGAGCTGAATGTGTGTGCTAAGCACACACATTCAGCTCTACTTCATCGGGCTAATAGAATGCATTGGCCAGCGCTGATTGGCCAGAGTACGGAACTCGACCAATCAGCGCTGGCTCTGCTGGAGGAGGCGGAGTCTAAGATCGCTCCACACCAGTCTCCATTCAGGTCCGACCTTAGACTCCGCCTCCTCCAGCAGAGCCAGCGCTGATTGGCCGAATTCCGTACTCTGGCCAATCAGCACTGGCTAATGCATTGTATTGGCTTGATGAAGCAGTGCTGAATGTGTGTGCTTAGCACACACATTCAGCTCTACTTCATCGGGCTAATAGAATGCATTGGCCAATCAGCGCTGGCCAATGCATTCTATTAGCGTGAACTGAGTTTGCACAGGGGTTCTAGTGCACCCTCGGCTCTGCTACATCAGATTGCTACATCTGATGTAGCAGTGCCGAGTGTGCATCAGATGTGTAGTTGAGCAAAACTGACTCAGCACTGCTAAGTATGCATTCGCATAGGAATGCATTGGCCAGCCTTCGGCCAATCAGCGCTGGCTCTGCCGGAGGAGGCGGAGTCTAAGGTCGGACCTGAATGGAGACTGGTGTGGAGCGACCTTAGACTCCGCCTCCTCCAGCAGAGCCAGCGCTGATTGGCCGAATTCCGTACTCTGGCCAATCAGCACTGGCTAATGCATTGTATTGGCTTGATGAAGCAGTGCTGAATGTGTGTGCTTAGCACACACATTCAGCTCTACTTCATCGGGCTAATAGAATGCATTGGCCAATCAGCGCTGGCCAATGCATTCTATTAGCGTGAACTGAGTTTGCACAGGGGTTCTAGTGCACCCTCGGCTCTGCTACATCAGATTGCTACATCTGATGTAGCAGTGCCGAGTGTGCATCAGATGTGTAGTTGAGCAAAACTGACTCAGCACTGCTAAGTCTCTGCATTCGCATAGGAATGCATTGGCCAGCCTTCGGCCAATCAGCGCTGGCTCTGCCGGAGGAGGCGGAGTCTAAGGTCGGACCTGAATGGAGACTGGTGTGGAGCGATCTTAGACTCCGCCTCCTCCAGCAGAGCCAGCGCTGATTGGTCGAGTTCCGTACTCTGGCCAATCAGCGCTGGCCAATGCATTCTATTAGCCCGATGAAGTAGAGCTGAATGTGTGTGCTTAGCACACACATTCAGCTCTACTTCATCAGGCTAATAGAATACATTGGCCAATCAGCGCTGGCCAATGCATTCTATTAGCTTGATGAAGCAGAGTGTGCACAAGGGTTCAAGCGCACCCTCGGCTCTGATGTAGCAGAGCTGAGGGTGCACAAGGGTTCAAGTGCACCCTCGGCTCTCCTACATCAGAGCCGAGGGTGCGCTTGAACCCTTGTGCAGCCTCGGCTCTGCTACATCAGAGCCGAGGGTGCGCTTGAACCCTTGTGCACACTCTGCTTCATCAAGCTAATAGAATGCATTGGCCAGCACTGATTGGCCAGAGTACGGAATTCGGCCAATCAGCGCTGGCCAATGCATCCCTATGGGAAAAAGTTTATCTCACAAAAATCACAATTAAACACCCGATAGAGCCCCAAAAAGTTATTTTTAATAACATTCCCCCCTAAATAAAGGTTATCCCTAGCTATCCCTGCCTGTACAGCTATCCCTGTCTCATAGTCACAAAGTTCACATTCTCATATGACCCGGATTTGAAATCCACTATTCGTCTAAAATGGAGGTCACCTGATTTCGGCAGCCAATGACTTTTTCCAATTTTTTTCAATGCCCCCAGTGTCGTAGTTCCTGTCCCACCTCCCCTGCGCTGTTATTGGTGCAAAAAAGGCGCCAGGGAAGGTGGGAGGGGAATCGAATTTTGGCGCACTTTACCACGTGGTGTTCGATTCGATTCGAACATGGCGAACACCCTGATATCCGATCGAACATGTGTTCGATAGAACACTGTTCGCTCATCTCTAAAAACAACTCTTTTCTCTGTGGCATGGGAAATATTTCCCAGAATGCATGTGTAAATGGAGAACATCAGCAATCTGTTAGAAATAAAGTGTTCATCAATCGTATCCTTGGGTCTTGGAAAGACAATAAATAGGAGATGGGAACACACATGTTTGAGGAGTTTCTGGATTTTCATGTAATTCAGAACATACAGAATTGGCTTTTGTGGTAAGTTGTCTATGTTGACTATCTATACGCCATAGAACATCGATGTTAACTCGTCGGCAAACCATAAAACAAGAGCAAAGAATTTGACACTGAACAGAAATTAATTGGATTTGTATTATTTGTACTCTGGATGGTAAATATAATACCAATTCTTTGGTGAGCCCAGGGCAAAGAGTTACAGATGCCCCATAAGTGTCTCTGATGCCTCCATACTAGGAGTGAACCCAGCTTCTCTACTGCCTGACGCGAACTATAGAAAGGCACCCTCTTAAAATAAATAAGATACCCAACCAATCTGTGGTTGCATGATGGGGCCCCCAAATTATGACACTCCCCCATTGGCAAATCAAAAAAATCCCTTTATTTGGCCCTCACATAGTCAACCCCCCCCTGCCCCCTTTTTTTGGACCTCTCATGATATACAGCTCTCTTTTTTGGCCAACCACCCAGCACATGACCCCTTTTTTTGAATCTTGATTTAAAATTGTCCAGGGATGAGTTCTTTGTGATCGGTCCGGGTAATACGTTCCAGAAAGTGGGGACTGCATGGCAGAAGGCTCTGGCTCCAAATCCAAGTTTCGTGCACAGTCTGAGGCTTTTATCGGTTGTGTTTCCTAGACATATTGGTGGAGGGAGCCAAGAGGTACTCTTTGTGGTCTGTCAGCCAGGAAGGAACTAAACCACTGAAGAACCTTGCCATCAATTGCACAAAGTTCCTAGAGTCTATGCATTAGGATGTCATAGCAGATAATATGAAGATCATAACGTAGACTGACGGCTTTATCAAATCATGTTTTGACCATTATTAATTTGTGTTTTTACTGGATTAAAAGACCAAATGCAATCTTGCTTGTCCGTGGCCTTGTATTTATGATCGGCAGACATATGCTCCCATATTTTGACCATCATACCTAACAATGAATAATTGTGAGAAAAAGTTGGAACAACAATATAACACACCCTGTAAGCTTATTACAAGTGCTATGGTGATTATGAAATGGACTCTCAGCTAATGTGCTGGAGCATTGTAACGCTTCCCTTAGTCTCCATCGGATCCAAGATGCAATAGTGAAATACTTGGCTACATTATAAAACATATGGTACTTATTTAATATGAAGTGACTTCAATGATTTATTGGGATATCCATTTCAGGCAGAGATAGATCTTTCTAGCTGGCAGTAGGCTATTGAACATTTATAAAGATGGGACATTGCGCTTAAAGGGGTATTCACACTATGACAATCATATCTCATAGAAAAGTAATGTGAAGAATATCGCTGTCACCCATTGAAATCCATTAGCAAAAGTATCTATGTCTCAAGAAATAGCCCAATGAAATCCCTTCTTTCCCTACCACTGTTTGAGCACAGTGCCAATGGGTACGACCTGTAGTACATCTTCATCCAACATGGGCATGCTCAGTTTGTATTTATCTTCCCTATAGTTGCTTTTTAGATCGGGACTACATAACCATGTATATGCTGTCCTAACAGATGGAGCATGTGCGGGGCATGAATGGCCAGATAGGAAGCATAATGTGCAATGTGCACCTGGGAAATGTAGTTTTCACTAGTAAGCAGACAGTCACATGTTCCGCTGTACACTTCGGTCAGTGCAAGCTGAAAATGTAAGGGTGCTTGTAACATCTCTGCCTGTTCGGGTCACTGCACCACCTTCTGCTCACATGCTGCGGTGCAGGAGGCGGGTGCAGTTTGGTTCTTGGCTTAAAGTTTTTGGTCGCACTGTGTGAACTCGGCTCTAGTTCTGTGATTGTAATTGCACCACACCTTGTGCCTTCTTCTGCCCTTGTTGCCTCTGTCCATTAAGTGGTTAATTTTGTTTTGCCTGTGATTGACAGCCTGACTTCCTGTCAACTCCAGGGGCGGGTTCTTCCTCTCCTATTTTATCTTGGCTCTCATTCACACCAGTACTTGCTATTGCCTTGTGCATGCTTGCTCCTTACTGTCACTATTTTTGCTTACATTCTTATCCTTGACCTCTGGCTTTCCTCACTGACTATTCTTTGGACTCCAATTTGGCACTGCATTGCTCGACTGTTACTGACCCTTGGCTAGCTGACCTCTCTTGGTTGTTGTCCGTCTTGTCTCTGTTTTTTGTTTCACCTATACAGAAAGGGAATGTCTTCGTGGTTGACGCCTATTACATAGGATAGGGCCTGGCAATAGGAAGGGTCAGTTGGGGGCTTCAGCTTAGGGCTCACTGTCTCTTGTGTCCCGTCCCAGGGTTCAACAGCTCCCGGGGAATTGCTGTCCTAGCAATTCCCTAACAGTGCTACTGGGGTGCAGATCTTCAAAGAGAGGACACATAGAAGGTTGAAGAAGTTAAAGGTACAGTAGATGTGGTGTATTTGCATGGTTGGTCGTTTTAAGAATAAGTTGTATAATGGGAAAACCCTTTTAGACCAGTCTAAAATGTGCCCAATTTATTTAAGTGGCTTATGCTGGACTGTAAATTTATTGCCTCTTTAGGAATTTCTGAGTGACTTTATGCCTCCTTTTCATTGCCTTACTTTGTGCTACATTTTGATACGGTTTGGCACATATTAGTTTGCCTTAGACCTTGCCCCTTTCCAATCCAAGTCACGTCCCCTTGTTGAGTAAGCCAAACAAAAAGTCTGGAAAGCTAAGGCCTCTCGTAGCGAGCCACAGCTGTAGTGCTTTTCATGGAAAGTCCACAGAGTTTACCTCTGCTGATTTTCTGCTTCCATTACACCTATAGGCTGGGGCCCCATGGGCCAGAAATGCTGCGATTTGCCCATGGCGGAAACGCCACAGGAAAAATCGCGGCGTTTTACTGTACTTGCAAAGTGGATGGGATTCATGTGAATCCCAGCTTTGTGGAAAAATCGCAGCGCGGACACGCTGCTATTTCCAAAACCTTTGTGGTTTTGAAAATCGCAGCATGTCAATTATATCTACGGAAATGCAGGCAGCTTCCCCGTAGTTATAGTTGGAACAGAAAGTCAGCGGAGGAAAACTCAGTGAACTTTCTGTTCAAAGCGCTGCAGGAAGAATCGCAATGCGTTCACGGCGCAGTTGTTCCAGCAGCGCTTTAGCACTGCGTTTCCAGCCTGTGGGGCCTTAACCATAGGGAAACTGTCAGTGTTTCTGTAGATATAATTGACATCCTGCAATGTACAGAAATGCGACGGGTTTTGAATACTAGCATTTCTGCTGCAGATTTTTTTTCTTTAAAGTGTGGATGGATTATCCAGAATCTCATCCACTTTGGAGGGACTGTAAAACTCTGCGGGCCATGGCCTAAAACACTAAATAAACATAATGCCCGGTATAGACGCCATTTTTTAATACAAATTAATCCAGAATTCTGGTGCATATAATGAGAAATTTTCATCACCTGCGCCAAAGCCAACTGTTTGCCTTGTACAATAGATGATGCTTCACTGATTCGGGTGAAATTGGAATATTTTTTCCAGGGGAAAGGGTCATGAGAGTGAATCACTATACCTATGCTCACATACTATAAGTCACAGAATATCATTATATGGTAAGTAAATATCCTTTGATGTTCTCGGCTTCACGATGGTTTTAATTTGCAACTTAATGTTCGATGTTTCATCCCTTGTAAAGTAGCCAGAGAACAGATCATTCTCTCCTCGGATGTGTGACTGCTCTGTCACACAGTTTTTACAAGGTTGATGTTTTAGCTTCTGCAGCAGACAATTCATTGTACTGGAGAACATTCTCCAGAGACAGATCTGAGTACAAAAATAACACATTGTGCGAGCAGCAGCCTGACCTTTCTCCAGCAGGGCCGTGCGGCCGATCTGATAGCCCACAACCTGGAAATAATGGAGTCCCAGCCGGTAACCATGCCAGTCTCTTCTAGTGCCGCAGGGTATGTTGTGTGCTGTGATGAGAATTATGTCCCCATCCAAGGAGCAGCTAATCTGGAGTTTGGCCTTAATTGTTAACAGTAGAGAGATTTAGTTCCTTGGCAGAAGTATTACAACTAGATATTGTTTTTGTTTGTCTTTAGTTATTAGTATCGCTATCCGGTTCCAGGAAGAATTACCATCATTGCTCGGTTTGTCACGTCAACGACTCTTTGCAGTGACAAACGAGACATAATTGAATCAGATCATTGATCTTGTATTACATTCCGTATAAATGCTGATGACACGAACTACCAATTTTATTTTTGTGATTGACTTTGTTTAGTATGATGTCTATCATTATAGTTACAATTCTTCAGCTCCATTTCTGCAATGTGCGGTCTCAGCCTTAGGCCCCATGTAGCGGACCGTAGCAAAAAGGAGATTAATTGTAGCAATGCAATTAATTGTGAGTATTAGCTCCTGGATGGGACTTCAATAGGGGAGAGTAATCTACAAACCAAGGAAACGTGGAGGAAAGTATCCTCTTCCTTATCACAGTGCCAGCATGCACATGGAGCAGAGCATGCAGGCAGGTTGGGACCGTACCAAGTGGATGTGTTTAAGACCCAACTTGATGGTGGTGGGAGAACACAGACCGCTTATGAACAATGTAATGTCTCTGTTCAGGTGTCAGTGATAGCTCCAAGTCAGTCGCTTTCTGAAGCATATACAATAGATGAAAGGGGTTTGTAAACACAATGGGGTTTATTAAGCAAATTGCAGAACTCCTCAAGGCTAAGGTTTTCTTGTTGCAAATTTTCCTTTTGTTGTTTGTTTATCTAAACCTGGTGCTGGCTCCAGAAGGAATGGGAACTATCTAAGAAGCTCTTAGACTTCTCCCTTCTGCTCAATCCATTCCTAGATCTGGCTGAAGGAACTGCAGCAAAATCTGCAACAAAAAAGCAGCTTTTCCGCAGTGTGGGTTCTTAGCCCAAATGGGGTTAAGAACCTGGGCAAAAAGATGCAAAGAAAATCTGATGGCTCAAGAATCCTCCACATCCTTAAGGGTAAGACCCCATGTAGCGCTGTTGGAAAACTGTGCATCAATACAACGCATTTTTTTACCGCAGCACTTTTCACAGAAAGCAAAGGTCTCCTCTGTGGACTTTCTGATTCCATTATACCTATAGGGAAAATGCTAGCGTTTCTGTAGGTATAATTGACTTGCTGTGATTTCCAAAACTGCAATGGTTTTGGAAATTGCGGCATTTCGGCTGCGTGTATTTCCTTACAATGTGTGGCTGGGATTCGGTAGATTCCCATCCACTATGCAGTGACTGTAAAATGCCATGGCATTTACTCCATATACGGCCCTGGCCTAAAAGACGAGGATCCATCACTTGTCAGAACCACAGAGGACATTCATTGGGCTCCCTCTCCCTATTCCTTTCCCAAAGAGTTTTCAACACCATGGAAAAATGTAGGATTCCCCAGAATTGAGAATGGGAGGAAGGTATAGAGAGGATTCCTTTTTGTTTCTTAAGACTATATATCAACCTGCTCAGCTCCTCCTGCTCACGCTTGTTCAACGTGACAGGTTCCTTTTTAAAATCCCAACCAGATACAGACCAGGTGAGGTTAGAGCCATGACCTCTAAATCCATGAAATACGTAAATAGTTAACTCTTTGTGTGCACCCACATCATGACCTGGCTCACGACTCTTGAACGTTCACCTATCAGAAAGCGTTTCTGCATAGTTCAAAGAGTTAACCTAATATTTCTTACAGGCAGCTTGAGAAAGGAAAAAAAGTCAAATTCCTGCGCTTTTATTGAGTAGTTCCCATAGTAACAAGCACAAAACAATGTATAGCGAACAGTCAGTTTCCTGCCTTATTTTTTTTAATGAGCTGATTTTGGAAGATAGACAAGTTTCCCGGTATTTTTGGTTTTAACCCTTTCATGTCTCAGTCACAGGTTTCCTGTTCACATGCACTTACCATTTATCTTGCTGTCGCTTTCTTATTACTTGTCACCTCTGTGCATTGAACCTTGTGCTTTGTGTAGACAGTGCAGATATACAGGACACGGCTTGTTATGCTGCGTATTTAATATATCCTCGATCTCCCATCACAATATTATCCCCCTCTGTATCCAAGGTTTGCATCTGCTTTACATCTTTTAGGTGACCTATTGTGTCTTACTGTAAATCACTTGATATTTTCATGCTTTTTCCATTAACCAGTTGCAAATGTATTACTGCATTACCGTCACATCCGCACAATATCATGAACAAATATCACGTGCGTCATCTACATTGGATGAGATATCTGTGACTGATATGTATATTGTTAATAGGGTTGAGCCGATCTTGAGATTTCAGGATTGAATTTAAAATCCGATTTCCGATCATTTTCCAGCCGATCCCGATCGTGAAATTTGCTCGATCACCGATTGGAATCCTGATTGCGCAACCCTAATTGTTAATTATTTGGCTGTGTTCACGTGTTGCTCTTTTTTGTTTAAAGACTATGCCACACAACCAGAGGATTTCCTTATAATGGTGGTTAGCGTGCAGGTGAAATGTAAAGTAACGTGCAATTAAATTCTGCATGCAAGCACTGTGTAAAGCCCCTTGCACATGACTGTGTGCTATTGGGGTTTTTCCCGTTCATTTCTGTGGACCCACAAACACTGCCAGGAATTACACGGTCCCGTGTGCGGGTCAACAGTCCTGGCTGCAAAATAAAGAACAGGTCCTATTCCTGTTTGATTGTGCAACCATGCTTCCATGGCTACTGGTCATTGAGTGAATGGGGCCACGGACACATAGGCAGTGCATGGGCGGCACCAGATGACATTTGTGTCTCCCACATGCCAGCAATGCCGTTCATTCATGGCTGGCTATTAGCACACGATTTTAGGCTGAGGCCACACATTGCAGAAAACTGGTTTTATTGTTGCAGATTTTGTTGCAGATTTTGCCAAAGCTGTAGCCAAGAGTAGATTGAACAGAAGGTAGAAGTGTAAGAACTTTCTTTATATTCCCATTCCTTTTCCATTCCAGCTTTTTTTAGTTGTAATTTTCTATCTGGGGTCTTAGCCTAGATTCACACATGTACATTTTTCACAGCCCTTTTGCACCCAAAGAGAGTCATTTTCATGGATCCCTTGGAAATGCAGATTTTTTTGGTGCAGCTTTTGCTACGTTTTTTGAGCCAAAGCCAAGATTGGCTACAAAAGAAATGGGAAATATAAAGGAAGTTCTTATACTCCTCCGTTCTGCTCAGTCCCCTCCTGGCTTTGGCTCAAAAAACCACACCAAAATTTGCAACAAATAATGTATTGTATTGTATTGTATTGTATTGTAAAATACTGCATTTCTGCAATGTGGTGTCTCAGCCTAAAGGTACATCTAGCATAAGCTGGTGTCATAAATATGACATATCTTCAGATTTCGTTGTCTAAATATTAGATAGATTTAGTAAAACTGAATGAATGGATAAAGTTGACTTGTACATTGTGCTGTAGAGTGATTTACACTACATATAAAAGTCCCTGTTTTATATCACGGAAGCAGCGCTCACATGTCTGCAGTACAGCGTATGCCTGGAATCATTGTTGGCTGCTGCTGACATTCCTCCCTACTTATCTCCTCTCAGACCCTGCACTCCTCCATGTGTCTTCTTTGTCTGATACTCTAATAATATTATGTTCTTCAAGGTGTCTTGCCTTTTGTACCTTGTCATTCTCTGACTGTAGAACTGGCTATCCTAACTGGAAGACTTGTGTGCACCATTATCTGCTCTTTGTAGCTGTGAGAAGGACTTAGAAATCTTATTTATAGAAAATAGGCTATGCATAGAGATGAGCGAGTATTGTTCGATTGAGTAGGTGTTCGATCGAATACTACGGTATTCGAAATACTCGTACTCGATTGAACACTACTAGCTGTTCGAAGTTTAAGGTTCGATGCAGAACCAGCATTGATTGGCAGAATGCTATACATTCTGCCAATCAACGCTGGTTCTTCTCTTACCTTTAGAAGTCTTCTCCGTGCAGCGCCCCCGCAGCGTCTTCCAGCTGGAATTAGCTCTATTAGCTGGAATTAGCCTAGGCAGAGCCGACTGCGCGTGCGCGGACATGCCCTCACATGCGCAGTCGACTCTGCACAGGCGTCGGGCCGGGCAGAGCCGACCGCGCATGCGCAGTCGGCTCTGCCTAGGCCCCGATGCCTAGGCAGAGTTAATTCCAGCCGGAAGACGCCGCGGGGGCGCTGCGCCAGGAGAAGACTTCAATGAGAATCCAGCCCGACCGTCACTCATGGACTTGGTAAGTATAATTTTATCGAACTTTGCGTACTCCTGAAACGAGCATTTCCCCCCATAGACTATAATGGGGTTCGAAATCCGTTTGAATCGGATTTCGAACCTTAGACATTTTAGTGTTCGCTCATCTCTAGTTATGCATAGTTTTCTATAGAAACCACGGCAAACAAATAGTGTAATATACAGGACACTACAGATTTGGAAATGGGCATGTAACCTTTTTCACATTGATCGGCAGCAACATTTGTTTCTCTAAGATCTACGCTGATGTCTTTCTTCCTTGACATTGTGAATACTCCAAACCAGCAAACTGCTAAAACTTCTGCTTTTATGGTTGTTGGTCACATTAGCTGAACAATTAATCAAGGACAATTGATTAGCAATGACATGGTATAATTAGTAATGTGCTTTTGTTCATCTGACATATATTTACCTAGTGTTTTTTCTGTCCTGATACGTAAAACTGTACAATTCAAACAGGGTGTACTTTGTTTTTCTCATGACTATATATACTGTGTATCAGTTTAACCATAGCCATTGTTGTTGCTGTCACACTGATATTACTAGGCTTGTATTTGTGTTAAAGAGCTAAATTTTTAGACAGAGACATAGGAGCACTCAGAGTGTTCAACATAATTTGCTAAGGCCATTTGCAATAAACTGGTACAGTTCCAAACTAATTTTTTGTTTTAAAGCGGATGAATCTGAACCAAAATTAATTTTGCAAAGCATTCGATTCACTTCTCTTTTGGTGGGTTTTGTGTATCGTTCATATACTAATAGTTTTTTTCTACTATACATGTTTATGGCATATCAATTAACATACCAATTCAGTGTGCTCACTTTAGAAATGGGCGCTGGTTATTTTCATTCATATATGGGGTGGTCCCATCAATCATATTCTTATGATATGCCTACTTGATGCCATCTTGTGGAATCCCTTTGAGAAAGGTAAGTAAACATTTCATGAATGAGTCACATGAATGAGCACCAAGGACATACAACTATATGACTGATCGATGGACACGTGCATGAACATTAGGGCTTTATTACACACATTGAGTTTTTGATGCAGTATGAATTGGTTTCGGATGCAATTCTTGCGCCAAATTCAGAATGGAATGATGGAATGGAATCATGTATTTGTACATTGTTATTAGCCTTCATAGCCTGCTTTTTTCTAAACTGAATAACCCAACATTTGTTACTCTGTCATTGTACTCCAATCCACCCATTTCCTTAATTATCTTGGTCGCCCTTCTCTGCACTCTGTCTAGTTCAGTTATGACCTTCTTGTACACTGGGTCTCAAAATTGCACACAATATGTGGCCATACTAGTGATTTATGTTCGCGTCATGGGTGTCTAGGCCTCTTTTGATGCATCCCAGCTAAAGGTAAGCTTAATGTCCACCAAAATCCCCAGTTTTATGGCAGTTTTATCCAGGAATTTACTATTAAGTACATTATTAGACATTTTGTTTCTTTGACCAAAATCCATAACCTTACATCTTACAACTTCATTTACCAAGTCTCCGCTCATGCTTCCAGTTACCATAGATCTTCATGTAATATACTACTATATTCTCAGTCCTGATTACCTTACAGAGTTTAGTATCATCTGCAAATATGGACACCCTGCTCTGTAAACCTTCTACCAGGTCATTAATAAACATATTAAACAGGAGAGGATCCAATACTGACCCCTGTGGCACCCCACTGGTGACTAAAACCTATCCAATATTGACCAATGTGGCACGCCACTGGTGACTAAGACTTCTCCAATACTAACCCCTGTGGCACCCCACTGGTGACTAAGACCTCTCCAATACTGACTCCTGTGGCACCCCACTGGTGACTAAGACTTCTCCAATACTAACCCCTGTGGCACTCCACCGGTGACTAAGACCTCTCCAATACTGACCCCTGTGGCACCCAACTGGTGACTGTGACCCAGTCTGAGTATTTATACCCTGTTTCCTGTCACTGAGACAGTTGTAAACCCAAATGCATATGTTTTCTCCCAGTCCCAATATTCTCAATATTTGATATAAGGGTCTGTCTATCTGCGTGTACAATTCCCTCGGAATCCGGGATGCATGCCATCTGGACCTGGCGATTCTTCTATTTTAGTATGTTGAAGCCTTGCATTATATCTGAATTCCCCGGCCCGACCATGAGTCTATTGCCCCAAACTGACATCATTAAAATCTATGATGCTGCTTGTTCAAGTCAGTAGACCTGCAGTTGACTGGGGCACCCCATCATATTATGTGAGAATTGTACCCATTATATACTTGTGTAAAACAGGCCTTAAGAACAGTTATGTCGATTTTTGCACAATTTTTGGAAATAACCACACACAGAATTAAACACCTCTTCATTCTTTATTCAATCTTTGTTTCATCTCCCTTCATTAAAAAAATAAAAACAGACAAGACGATCCCATTTTAAAATTTATAGCAAATAATTTCCCTACCCCAAAGTGTAAAATCACAAATAACAAAAATAGATCCAACCAAAATAAATGTATACCTTTGCACAACCTGCAATGTCTGCAGCTACCTTATTTATATCCCAAGTGGTAAAACCTAAAGCTTTAATTCCCTATGATGCCAGAAGTGCCTACACAATACTGCTCTGCAATATGTTATAAGCCCACACTGGCACAAAAAAGGGGTACGACCCGTCACTTTCCAAGAGACATGATGTCCTGGAATTACGGGGTTAAAATGTTGCCAGTGCCCAGCTATACAGAGGAGAACTTGCAAATTGAAATGCTTATATTAGCAACTATACATCTTCTTGCATTAACATCAGGGACTCACAGTTCATTAAAAGAAGGCACTTGGCTTGACAGTAAAATACATGGCGGACAATGGGTTGCGGCTCTAGTGGATAGTGTGGAGAGTTTAGAAGGGAGGTTTGTGGAAGAAGCAGGTGTTATATAGAGGGGCAGGATATTTTCGGGTTTAGATTCTACTGCTTGGGCTCTGACATTAAAAACAAAAACCTGACATAGCTGCTGATTGAGTGCTGGTTAACCCTTTAAGTGCTGCAGAGACCAGCACAGCCTTGCTTCGCGTGACATATTGGAGAGGCTTGGGCTGCTAGCTATCTAAAGCACTGAAAGGGTTAATATTCCCAGCACAGTCTGCTCCAAGTCCACAGATGAATTAGCACCATTTTGATAAAACCTGTAGGCCTCCCTCACCCTATGGAAGGGCAAGCTGGTGAGGGGCATAGGGTGAGAAGAAGTGCAGTGCATCCTGGGCTGTCTCCTCTGGAGAGGTAAGAATCCAGGACCTTTATGTTCCAATGGCAGAGACTACGCTAGGATTCAGAGGTGCTGTAAATGAATGGAAATAGAAAATTATGTTAATTTATCTGATGAGAAATCCAGTTTCATATAGATGTATAATATATGCATGATGAAGGTGAGAACATACAGTGTATCCACTACCATGTCAAAAGCCTTGCCCAAGTGGCCAATGCCATTGTGAGGTTTTACAAGACGGCGTGAACTCATTGGCCTCAATGCAAATTTAGATGCTGCATTGATTGCGGAGATGGCCACATAATATGTCCTTATGAAAAAGGCCAAATATCACTAATCATCCATGCCTAAGTATGGAAAGACGATCAACTTTACAGTATTATTTAAAAGATCACGTAAAATCACGGCCGCAAAATAACGTATACGATCCAGGCTCCCATTGAAATCAATGGGAGCTTTTACGGCGCTCAAAATCTCACACGCTGTATACGTGGCAGGTCACGCGGCACGTTACTCCGTGTGAATGGACCCTAAGAGTCAGTTCACCCAGCAGAAAATGAAGAGGAAATTCCTTTGCATTTTCCACCGCCGCCTTTTTCGCATGGTTAGTTGCAATGAGATATTGATGCAGTGCATCAGCATTCCGTCATGGCATCAAGCTCAATGCCAGATGAATGGGCCTAAGCAGAAGGGAGTCTCAGCAAGATCAAGCAGGACGCTGCTTCTTTCCGAGTCCTGCTCCAATCTCTGCCTCCTATTGAATACAATGGAATGCGGATTTGGGAGGAATCTGCTCTGGATTTAGGAGCGGAATCCACCCCAAATCCGCGGCAAATTCCTCCCTTTGAACTGACCCTCATACATACACTCTAGAACTGGTGTGCAATATATCCAAAGTAAAGCAGCATTTTAGTAAGTATCACATTTCCAGTAGTCCATTGTTAAATTGGGGACAACTACTTACCTGAAATACAAATCTTTTCACATTCTTTCTGTGTGCTGAACCTGTTCTCATTTCCTCCGCAGCCGCCATACCAGAAACGTGCGCAGCTCTTGGTTTCGGAGTCATAGTACCACTTCAGAATAAACTCCCGACAGGTTCCCTCTTCCTTTGGCAGTTTACACACCTCAGGTCCCACTAGGACAAAGACATATGAGAAGACATTTAAGAAAAAGCAAAAACATAAAAAAAACCTTCAAAGCTAAAAATAAAGGGGAACTCATAGTAATACCCAAATGAAGATCAATAGTAGATAACTTAAATTGAGCCTATCAGGCTGTTTCTGCAGTTCTATATGAGAGGGGCATATGATAGAGGGCGAGAAGCTGAGTTCTGGGATGTATAGGTCCATGTGATTTGAAGCAGAGTTTGTAAGTAAAAGAAATAGAGTAAATCCTTCCAGGACTCCTAAGAGAGACAGTCAGAGTCCGGATTGCCCCGCCCACACACAGTGATTGATAGACTTCTCTATACACACTGATACAGGAAGAACTGTCAATCATTGCATGTGGGTGGGGTCATCAGGACTCTCTCTGTCTCTCCTAGGAGTCCTGTCTGGATTTACTCTCTTTTACTCTTAGAAACCCTGCATTAAAGCATATAAACCTATATATCACAGAAGTCAGTTTTCTCTGTATCATAAATTGCTGTTCTCAGATAGGATAGCAGAAACCACCTGACATGTTCACTTTATGTTAATTGTAATTATACACTGAAAGAGCCATTCCAGTCGTTATATATCGACATGACAAAGCCATTGACATTGCATACTGTACATTTAATCCTTCCACTCCTAGTCCCGGTGCTAATTTTGAAATTTATTACTTCATTCACTTCTTAACAAAGTTCCTGTACTATTCCAGATCTCACATTAGGATAACAGTAACAAATTGCCTCTCTATGAACCCGTAAAATGCAAAAAAATACGACCGTTTCTCACGCAGTAGTTAAGATGTCGAGATAATACAATGCATGTTCATTGGATTTATTCCAGTTCATGTCAAGACCTCCCTGGCAACATATCAGATTTATATAAAAAGCATATGTTTGTAGATTAGACTGCCATTACGTCATTTTATTTTTTTTCTTCCCTTCCTATGATGATTGGTTGTTATTTTTAGATTTTTTTTTTAATAATCGTCAGCTCGCTTAATAAGACTCTTTCTAGTGGCCAAAAAGCGGGGAACTGGTGCAAAGCCAACGTGCCCCAGGGAATTCTGGGTAAACAGGAACAAACTGCTTAGCAACTATCTCCCTCCATGTAACGTGACTGCGTATAATGTGGGACAGATGTACCATTACCCAGAATTCTCAGGCACTTCAAACAAGCTCTTAAAAGATAAAACTGCGTCCAAAATGTGTTCACTGTGGAATTGTGGGTAAATCTACATATGGCCTTGAGCGTACGGTGACGGAAATTTATAGCTGTAGGCTTATGTATGCCTAATAACAGCACTAAGACGTAAAAATAGAAGAAAGGCTGGGCCCCTCCTATGGACGCCGACCATATGTAGTCTATAATAGAGAACTGCTCTGTCGAAACATGTAAGCTGTTCATTGTATGCCTGGCCTCCAACGTATAACTTGTTGCATTAACTTTATTAATAGATGGTCGATACAAAATATTACATCTTATTATGGTATTTTGCTTTTTCTGTACATGTCCCGCTGAATGGTCTCATTGTCCATGACGTCATCAGATTTATTAAATCTATATTGTGTTGGTGGACATTCATGTTTTCGAACCAAGTTAGAGTTATTGGACACTTTTACTTTTATATTTCCCAAATCTAATATCTTGAAGGGGTTTCCTGGGATTGGGTTGTCCATAGAATGGCTATGATTATCAAATAAGTCCAAATCCTGGCACCCCAACAGATCAGCTGGTTGAAGTGTCACTCTGTTGACCCTTCTTCATTGTTTACTAGGCTATCAGTATCAACGCTCTGGAACGGACCTTTAATAATATTTTAGGAGATGTTCTATAGTTAATATGAAGAACCCTTGAGCAGATGTTAGTTGGCCAGAAAGTAATTATTCCCGAGACCATTGATGACCAGAGCTTTGCTATGTGTGTTTCCTAATTGCTTGGCTATGCCAAATATGTTTCTTTTGTCATAAACCATTGTAATGTTGGACTGATATCGCATGTATCTACAGTTATGTGTGTACTTTTCTTTATATGTACATTTGAAATTTACCAAAATTTGCCCAAGTGTATATCGTGAAATTGAGTGTTATTGGTTTTCTAGATTCTTCTGAAACATTGACATGACTTTAGTGCTATCACAAGATATCAGTTACATATATAATTTACTATATTATTATTTACAGATGAATTATTCTATGTTTCTACATGTACAAATATGTCAAATTCTTATCCTATGCTTGTCACCACTTGCTAAGAGCAGATTCACACTACTGTTATTAATGTCTGTTGCTGTCACGCGGCAATAGACATTAAGTGACTGATGTTAGACCGAGCACCCTCTATCCGGTGTTTGTCTAAATTCACCCTCGTGAAAAAAAAAACATGACATTAGTCAATGGCAACAGATGCAAATGGAGCAAGCTCCATCTGCATGGGCACTCTACCACTGTTAATGTTCGTAATTCTCCCAGATATTACAGAAAAGGGAAAACTCAAAACAGAAAAAAAATGTTCAGTTTAAGATATGAAAAAACAAAGGATTATCCTTCAGACGGGAATTTATGATAATGTATGTCTGAAAACTATGGATGGTCGGATTTCAAAATCATCTCACGAGTGGAATCTTTTCTGCAGATCTGATCAGAACAAGGAGCTTTCTCCACTTTCTTATGTGTTATAATAAAGGGAATGGCTGTTGGGATCAGCTAAGTAAACCAGACCCTTCTCTATCACATCTGATACAGAGACCAGACACAGGGCTGACTTAGCTAATGATCTCATATATCAGAATGTAGAAGGAAGAAGTTCTACTTTGGGGACAACAAGGCGGTCATTCTAAATTGTCAGTATAATTTAAAGAACATCATGATTTCTATACACTAATGTTCTGCTAAATACTTTGAGATAAGTGTCAAAGGCCCCAACCATAAAAAAAAACCCAAGGAGACTCAAAAGCCCCGACCTTAAACATAACCAAGGAGAATCATAGTCCCCAACCGTAATGTTCTATGATATCCATTACTTTGGATTTTCTATTATTAATTGACCATGCAAAAAGCACAGATGCATTGCTAGGGATACAAAACAAGGCTCCATCTTGCTTGGAAAACTCAGAAAAAAATTAACATTAAAAAAATTAACATTTTTTTTATAGAGCGCATCACAGTAAGGCAGGTTTGAGCTTCCTTATTGTATTGGGGCTACATAGGGCGTAAATGAATTTTTACACTGTACAAAACACTGTACCGACATGGGATTTGTGCTCTTGTTGGGTCAGGTAATAGTTTCTTTTACGTATGTTATTATGGTCCAATAACACAAAAGTAAAAGCCTTCTGCAAAATATAGGCTTAACTTATGTGTACATTTTAGGAATTTTTTTGGTACCCAATTTTTTAGAACGCTATATAGCACTAATTTAAGGCTATGGTCACTTTACCATATTTATTTTTTAATGAATTACACCATGCAATAAATTAATGCAATTTTTTTTACCACTCCATAGATACAAATTCATATGAAGATGTCCATAGACATTAAATATTGGTTCTATTTCATTGTGGTGTTCTTTTTTGTGTTGAGGAAGATAATACTCAAGTTAATTGGAACGGGACCAGATTCTCATTGTGTAGAGGAACCCTTCATAGGCGTTCCGGAATTTTTCATAAACAAAATTCACAGTAATGGGCCTCATACATGGCAATAACTATCCTCAGGCTTGCAAACAGACAAATACAAGAAAAGTTACGAACAGCCAGTAAGAGCATAGCGACTTCTCAAATGGAAAATGGACAACAATTTTGGCTTGATTTTTGGACTATTTCACAATTTCTATCCCCTTTCTGCTGTGTTGGCTACAGGACTGTCCCTTCTCTCATATAGTGCTCATTGTGTCCCAAGTATTGTACACTCACATGTGCTTCAGTTTATTTTTTTTTATTAAGTTTGCATCTGTTTGGGACCAAGTAACATCTGAAAACTGAAAACAGATCCATGAATCATTTTAATGAAATATTTTAGAAACAAGCTGCAGACTCACATATGTGTACTGTACTGTATTATGTATTTTCCGTGACTTGGGAATACATTCCTGGGGAGAGGAGCGGATCTACAGGAACACTCCTCCAAGAAACCTTATAATGTCAAGGATTGTAACTCTGCTATGGTGCCTTCCATAAGTAGTCAAAAATGGCCTATACCATTATAAAATACGACAACATTGATTTATTTAAATATGTTATCCTTGTCTGCATTTCAATACAATACTAAAAAAGACAAACAAGCCCTGCTTTATAACTTCAAGGTCTACCCATTGAGGGAAAAGAACATTTCACAGCTGAAAAGTGTTTGATCTTACAAGGCTCAGTGGATTCATAAAGAACTTTCTGTTCATTTTAAGACTCAGAAAAATTGTTCTTGGCTTCAGGTGTTCCTTTTTTATAAAACTATCCTGGATCCTTCCTTACTTTTTTTTTTGGAATGGCCCTTTCTCACACTTAAATGGGTTGTCCAGGATTAGAAAAAGTAGTAAAAGTTTATTTACAGAAAGCGTGCCACTCTCGTCTTGGAGCTATGCCCGGTATTGCAGCTCATCCCTATACAAGTGCCGAAGACTAATTTGCAATACCAGGCAGTGTCTGTGTAATAAGAAGTGGCGCTGTTCTTGGAAAGCAAAGCTTTTTATTTAATCCTGAGTAATGGCCCAGATTTACTATAGACTGTTGGAAATGTAGAACGTTTAAGGCGCATCACAGGTGCATCTTGATACATTGCAGCCACAGCTTGGAGCAAGTGGCGCATCTAAAGCTTTTGCACTTTGCTAGACATGTGGGTGGGGGTTCTCCAAAAAAGGAGATGATTTCATGCACCAAAATATGTCAAAATTGTGTCATAAGAATCTAAAGATACGCCAAATTTAACATCCAGCATCAGCCTCCGTCTAAGGGGGCGCTCACACTACCGCTGCTATCCGCCCAGTGGTTTCTGTCCTATACCCTATAAACTGGACAGGGGATGGCTGCTGGTGGACAGCTTTAAAACCCATTCATTTCAATGGGGTTTTTAAATGGAACTGCCGTTGGCCATTGCAGCCTTTCCGCCTGAAACAGGTTTTTTATTTTTGCAAAGACACAAAGTTGGACTTTTCAGATGGTTTGACGGTTTCAGGCAGAGAGGCTGCATATGGACACCAGCAGTTCCATTTAAAAACCCATTGAAATGAATGGGTCTTAAAGCTAACCGCCGGAAAGCCCTCCCCTGTACAGTTTCCCCAGGGTTTAGGACGGAAACCCCTGGGCAGACAGTGGTGGTAGTATGAACGCCCCCTTAACATCCAGCGTTAGACACTATTAGTAAATATGGGCCACTGACTTTAAAGTGTACCGCCAATTATAAAGCAAATTTTCATAAATGAATTGAGCATGTGAATATAAGAAGCTTTGTAATATTTATTGCTAAGGAAATCTGTTTCCTTCTCCATTTATGTTCACTTCGGCCATATGTTTGCATAAAGATATTCTTCTCACACACAGAACTGTATGGAGAGGGGAGGGGGGAGGCGAAGGCTGCTCTCCTTTTGTTAAGCTTCTCTCCCTCTTACCTTCACGCAGTCTGTGTGTTTACATCCATCTCTGTTTTCAACTCACACATAGAACTCTATGGAGAGAGGGAAGGGGAGGAAAAGACTTCCTCCTCCTTCACCTCTCCGTAGACTAATATGTAAAAAACATAAATGGCGAAGGAAATGGATTCCTTTCATAAGATATATGACAAAGTTTCTTATATTCACCTGTACTATTGATTGATTTTATAATTGGATGTACACTTTAAGCTTAATTCTTTCTCATCTTCATTCTATCTTATGTTCAGTTTCTATCCAAACTTGTCTCCATCCTTTGCAATTCAATAAAGAAGCACAAGTTCATCTGAGCTACAGTACAGCAATAAAATTGAATCATCTAGTGGTCTTATGTATGCAAAACACATTTATGTATCATCACGAGATTTTGCTTGAGGTTTAAAGTGGAAACTGACTGATGCCTTTCTTCAAGACAAAATCCACAAAAAAATTGTATCTTTAATTCACAAGAGTCCTTTTTTCAAACAGTTGAGCTCTTTCTGGGTGAAGCCTTCTGCGTCTGAACATTGGCCTTCTGCCTGGACGCCGGCTGAAATTACCTGCAAGTGCTTTAGACTCCAGCGTTGGGAGTTGCATGGTTTTCTCAACAGCTGAAAAAAAAAAGAATAATAAAATAAAAAAAAACTCCAAATAATTTAAAAGGAGGAGAAATAGGATTTAGACATCCGCATAAATGGTGGCTTTGCTGAAAAGGGTACTATGAAAGATTTTGTAGCTCTTAAAAGTAACCTGTAGATACTAAACAGCAAATAATAAAAGAAAAAAAACTGAAAAAAATATTCAATATAAAGAATGTGTTACATGAGCAACCTAGAAAAGGATAAGAAATGATGATGTGTTAGTAGGATACAATATGAGGTGAGAACTAGCGTGGTGTCATTTTTCTGTCTAATTTTTTTTAGATGAATGTGGTGCATGTGGTGTAGGTATTTTATATGACAACTTAGTGGCAGTGCTTTCTTAAAGTATTAGAGTGTGTCTCGCGAACATTTTTGTAACATACTTACTTAACCTATCTAACTTCCTCGTAATATAAAACAGGCTTTAGTATTCTCTTTTTTTTTTAATGTAGATTGTGAGCCCCACATAGAGCTCACAATGTACATTTTTCCCTATCAGTATGTCTTTGGAATATGGGATGGAAATCCATGCAAACACAGGGAGAACACAAACTCCTTGCAGTTGTTTTTTTTTGCCTTGGCGGGATTTGAACACCAGGACTCCAGCGCTGCAGTGCTAACCACTGAGCCACCGTGTGGGCCCAGGCTTTAGTATTCTCTAACTGAGCTCTTGCCAAGATACACAGTTGTACTCCTAGTATATAGAGCTGTATCATTTGCAAAAGGGATTAAATGGTCACTTCACTCCAGTTTTATACCATCCAAATAAGTTTCTGGTGTCATATGAAAGCTGAGATTTTTAGCTTTCATATGCTACCAAGATTGCAAAAAAAAATGATACCTCTAGTTAAGAACATAATCGGAATTTTGAGCTTTCTATGTAGCAGAATTCCAACTTTCATATGACACTTTTCTAAGAGGTATAAAACCAGAGATAGCACTATTTGAAGTGGTCATCCCCCTTGACAAATACTAGTTCTACACACCACTGCATAGAGTACGGGTTTAAGGGACAGACTTTTTTTTGGCAATGCTAATAGGAACGTTACAGCCTGTATTCTAATAAAAGGAATTTGATATGTTAATTACAAGAATGTTCACCAAACACTTCCTTGCACAATACCAAAAAAAAAAAAACGGCACTTGCAATTTTTTTCCAGGATAAATTGGATAAATTGAAAACCCATGGAGTGACCTGGGGAGCTGTGAGATTAAAAATAAGTTATATTCACCTACACCCAATTTTCTATTTCAGTGGCTCACTCCCATTTCCAGTGGTGCCAGGACTGGCTAAGCTGGAATGGGCCCCGACAACTGGAGCAGCCAATTATTGGCTTCGGCATTCACATGTTAGATACTGGTGACTGGCCTTAGCTTTTGCTTTTATTTTATTTTATTGAAATTGGCTGGCTGACAACAGAGCTCCGGGGGTTGGAGAGAATAAATTCACTTTTTTCATATTTTTCCTTCCTAACGACCCTAGGGCTATCAGTTTATCCTGGAAAACTCATTAAAGTTTGGTTATGTATATATCAGTTATAATGTTTCCTCCTTTTCTGTGGGCAAAGAATGTTAGGACAAAAAAGAGCAAAAAAGTTGATGGTTAAGTTTTGATGATGGATGTTGTTCACACGTCGACTAGAGTATTACAGTAATGCATTGACTGTTTCCCTCCAGTTATATGTGACCTTTGTGAAACACAAAACCTGTGGGGGGAAAGACTCAAAAAAATTAGTGGTTAATATTAAAGAAGAGTGAGTAGCATATGCCTGATACTTACATGTCTTTTGACACCTATTGATGCATTCAGCTTCAGTGTCAAATCTATTGGCATTGCCACCGCACCCACCATACCAAACCTGGGAGCAAATCTTGTTTGTCTTGTCAAAGAACCATTTAACCTCATTCTCCTTGCACTGGGTGCCCATATCCAGATCTAGCTCACATGGATCTGTTAAAGTGGAATTTCAGAGAGTGTGCAGAAAGTTATAAGGTGAACTGGTAGAAACTGGGCATACCTGTAGGTTGACCAAGGAAGTATAATAGAGTAATCTGCATACATACAATCTTCTACAAGTAATCCAGGTATCAGAAAACGGCAAAAAGGCTCGCTTAAAGTGTACCTAAACTTTTAGGCTACTTTTCTGTACAAGCTACTGTGCAACACTATTTCATTACCATTACAATTTCATTGCCATTATATGACTTGTATCCTATGCTTATTAGCAGTTTCCCACTATGTAGGATCTATTTCTAATGGCTGGCTCAGATGAATGTACTGTCCTGGTATTGCAGCATCTGTATTACTGATTTGCATCCCAAGTCAACTCTGGATCTTCTGACCCAAACTGTGAGCATCATAGATCAGAATAGATCTTAGAGCAGTAATATGGATGCTAAATTATGGGGACAATAAGTTTGTTGGACTCAGCCCTTATTCTCAGTTTTCCGTCAGCTAAGGGGTGAAGGCTAGTTGTTACTACATCTCTTATACAAAGTACATGTGGAAAATAGGACAATCTCCCCCTTACTCCCCATTACTGATATAGAGCAGCTCAGAGAACATAATAAGGATTGATATTAATAAAGCACTTGGGATGAGATAGATTACTATTAGCTGCAGCACCATGTCTGTGACAGCACCATGTCTCTCCCTTACTTGGGCACATGTAATTTGATAGCTCCGTGAGTTGAGAATCCATCTTAGTCCTGAGTAGAGATGAGCAAATTGATTCATAATGAACGGGGTTTGTTATAAATTTTACACTTTTCATGACATTAATGTGCCCCATGTAACTGATGAGGCCGAGTCACAGGCTTCAACAGTGACTAGGGGCCGTGGACATCACCCAGGAGTAGGGCTGAGCGATCAGGATCGGGATAGATCGGATCCCGATTGGCGATTGAGTAATTTTCACGATCGGGATCGGCTGGGAAATGATCATAAAACAGATTTTAAAATCTCAAGATCGGCTCAACCCTAAAAGTGACTTTTCCCATAGAGAAGCATTGACTATGGTTGAGCGATCGGTGATCAAGCAAATTTCACGATCGGGATCGGCTGGAAAATGATCGGAAATCGGATTTTAAAATCTCAAGATCGGCTCAACCCTAAAAGTGACTTTTCCCATAGAGAATAGAGAGACACCGAGCACACTTATAGTGTAGATGGTCTATTATAAATATATAGATGAATTATCTGGTGTTTATGAAAAGAACTCAGGACCTGGTGGCCTCTCACCTGATCGGGTTGTGACTCCGTTCACAACTCCGTTTTCAGCAATATTGGGCTTCGTCAGAGTGAGAGTGGCAGCACGTCTCTATAACACTGGTCAAAAACCAGGAGGATGCACCAATGGAAGAACAAAAGGACGGCGCTCTCAGGTCCAAAGGAATTTATTCAAAAAGAAGATTGCACAACGCAAAAACAGTTGCCGCGTTTCGGGTCGGAACCCTTTATCAAGTGCGTAACTTCACTAATCGAGCTTCACTCAAGCTAGGAAGAAATAAACTCTATCCGGAGCGCTACTCGGCCTATTTAACCGCCGAGTAGCGCTCCGGATAGAGTTTATTTCTTCCTAGCTTGAGTGAAGCTCGATTAGTGAAGTTACGCACTTGATAAAGGGTTCCGACCCGAAACACGGCAACTGTTTTTGCGTTGTGCAATCTTCTTTTTGAATAAATTCCTTTGGACCTGAGAGCGCCGTCCTTTTGTTCTTCCATTGGTTTTCCCATAGAGAAGCATTGACTAGGGTTGAGTGATCGGCGATCGAGCAAATTTCACGATCGGGATCGGCTGGAAAATGATCAGAAATAGGATTTTAAAATCAATCCTGAAATCTCAAGATCGGCTTAACCCTACCCAGGAGGCTAGAAGACATCTAGAAAAGCACATTGGATTCCATTTGGGAGCCCAGAAGTGAGGGTATTAGTTTTCTGCACCTCCCCTGGGTCTCCAATTATTAAATGAAACTTAAAGGTGAACCTTGCAAATAATTGCAAAATTAATCTTGCCAGGTTTGCCCATCTCTAGTCTCAAGACAGATTTAGTACAGATTTTAAGAGCGACCGAAGATTTTAAGAGGAAGGAGTAGAAAAGAGCCTGATAAGTGGAGAAAGAAGCATTGTTCTCTGATAAGATATAGTACTACATTTTTTATATTGGATTATTCTACAGATTTAGGTGAAGTTTATTGAAAGTTAGCGACCTTTAATAAGGAATAGAGAATAAGGAGAGAGGTTCATTGTTATCGGTGTCTCATCTATACTTGGATTGTCACGTACTGCAAACTCAAATCAACAAGTTACAGCCAGCTGATAGAATAAAGCAAGAAAGGAGGCTTAGATGGATGTTAGTTATCATGGAGACAACACTGGGTTATGTGTGAAGGATTAAGCATCAGGGTTTAGCAGTTTTCATGTCTGCTTTTTATGTATTTTTGCCTATAAAAAAAGGTCAAGTAATGAAAAAATAATTATTTATATTACAAATTTAAGCAGTTACTGAAAAGTGCAAAAAAGACATAAAATGATAAACTTAAGTACATCAAGACCGCATCTCCTTTAAGATGAAGATTTCTGTTTACTTTTTATGCAATTTTGGATACTGTCTTGGAGGTGTCACTTCATCAGGCCAAGCAGAGATCACTCAGCACAGAGAACTAAATGATCCTGAAGTCTTTCTTTTGTTTTCAGTTGCTATGACTCCTAGTATGTTTTCTATCTGCTATGAGCTTGTATGTGTTCTTTCTTGTAATATATTACTGTATTATCCATGCTGCTGTAACACACTGAATTTCCCCATGGCGGGACTATTAAACGATTGTCTTATCTTATCTTATCTCTTAACCAAACTAAAAATGACTTAAATCTTAGCAGGTTTTCAGTGCCGATTCAGCTGTAGTAACTGTCTTATATGTGTATAACACTCCTATCTAGGTCAGTGTCCTCTACACATCTTGATCAGTTTCAGGAGGTTACTACTATTTTTGACCGTTTTCCATCACTCACCTGTTTCTGGTGTATCCAGGGGTTCTGTGCTCACTATCTGTTCGACATTTGTCACAATTTCTTGCTGGGGCTGAGATTTACCTGTAATGCAGAATTGCACATTTATGTGTCCATAAGAACTTGTCCATCTGCTCTTGTGGTCTTCTTCTCTAGTGTACCAGGGACCTTTCATTCACAGTACATGTAATGTCCTGTCATTCTCACTCACTAGAGATAATTCATCAAAGCAATGTATTCCAATTTTCTGATGTAGATGGGTGTAATTGTGACGCATTATTGGTGTATGACCACATACAGTAGTTTGTTCTGCACTCTCCACTTTTTGAGAAAATGAGAAGAACGTGGCAGAGACCAAGGCAGACTGAAGTGGTGAAGACAAGTCTACTAGAAACCTGGCGTTAGTTACATAGGTAATCTACGCTAGTCCCTACCTGGTGCAGATTTCCATTATTGAGGAAATGGAGCAGCAATCTAAGAAGTTCTAATCTTTGGCTTATTTCACATAAGTGTATGAAGGATCTCATTAAGAATCTCATCATAATTCAGGTATATCCAATAACTGAATACAGAATACAATGTTTTGGGTTACAAACCCTTCATCAGGGCCAAGGTCCTGGTCTGGAGAGAAGACATGAGGGGTTGCTACACCTGATGATATCCCACCAAGGTGGAACCATAGGTCATTTGACTTGGAGAGCTACAAATAGGCATTTGACAGATTTCCATTAAGAGGCCAGAGCTTTTTAATAATTTGGGCACACCTTGCACCAGTCTGTGATTTTATTGGGGTTGCCATTGGAATTAAAAATAAATTGCCCTCAATGGAATATAAATGGATAACAATGCCATTCTGTACATTATACTGCATATGTCATCTGTATAGGTGTGATGAGTGAACACAATGGTGAACATACAGCCATAGAGTCAAAATCACAATGGGTGAGACGATAACTGACCAGTATTCTGCCCACTACATTCTGCACCGCTTTGCACGCAGCATGTCGGAAATACCCAGATGTTCTAACATTTAATTTTCCTAGAGAGTTTTCCTTCAATTTTACTATTGTGTGAGTGGAAACTACAACTCCTCTCCAAGTGAATCATCCTCCCTAAACCCATCTTCCAAGTTTTGTTTTACTATTCATTTTACAGTCTCGACTGCATTTCAGCCATTCTGTTTGTTAAATTGTCCCATAAATGAGAAGATTTATCTACATAGGAGTTATTACTTACTAGTAGTAAACGTTGCTTGGTAGGTGACCAGACCAAGGTTCTTGCGTTGTCCTGTAATGGTCACTTGATAGATCTTTCCACTCATAAGTCCTCCAATGAGTCTCTCAGTGCTAGTGACATTCTGTTTAAGGACTAGGGTGTTGTCATCTAGAGAAGTGATGCTCAATTCGTAGATATGGGGCTTATGGGGGTCAGCGCTGGCCCAGCTTAAGTATACGCTGCTGTCTGTTATGTCGGATACCAATAGCTCTGTACCTGGGATGGTTGTCATTTCTGTCGTCACTGCACCATCTTTGAAGAAGCAGAACAAATTTTGTTAAAATGATTTCACCAAAATTCAGCCACTGTCAGAACTCAGAATCACACCCCTTGACTGTTCCTGCCTGACACCTCCCTCCTGACAGTACAGAGTCTACATAGTATATGAAGCACCAAAACTAACAGCTTTGGTTGCTCAGGAATGGTGGGGGCTAGAGAAAAAATTCAAACTATGCCAGAATCAGTGGAGAAGCACCTATTAAGTGAAGAGCTGGACTTGTCAGAGATAGTGAAAAGTCCTCTTTAATTCAGTAGCAGCAAAGGTAAACAGGTAAAAGGATGGGAGCCATTTTCTATGCTCCATACCAGTATCATTATATAAAGAATTCAACAATATTTACTATTCTTAACTATGAATCAATTAATGTATAAATATATAAAATATTAACTAATATTTACCCCAGATTATAGCTAGAATAATGTAATGAAGTGGGAAGGAAAGAACAAGCATGCATGTAGCCAGAATTGGGGAAATGTCTTGATTTGTTTCAAAGAGGTAAAAAGATATAATGTGTCACTAGGATCCAAGGTAAGTGTTGCACAGTTACCTGTAGGTGTTTCGGTGCTTGCACGTACTGTTACGATATCTGGTTTACTGCTGCTGATCAGTTCATCAGGTAATACTTCAGTCTGTGTCCTGTCATTTATAAAGAAGAATATATCATGCAGTTTTCCTTAAAAGAAATACATTTCACATTTACTTTATAGAGGCCCTTTCATGTCCTTGGGCACATACCGAGTGCAGTGCATTGTCGGCTTTCCCATTATGAGCTCCTGGAGAAGAGATATCAGTGCAATTACTGATGGCTCTTCACTGTCAGAAGGGTGTTCCTGACAATCTAGCAGGGAACACTCCTCCTGACAGTCTGTCCATAGCCCTGTACTATCAGAGGGGGCATTCCTTAACGTCCAGCCATGACTCTGAGTCGTAAGGAACGCTACCCCCTGACAGTACTCATGCGTAGACGAGTACTGGGAGGCATTCCTCACCACTCGGCATCATTGGTGGGTGGTAAGGAACGACCCCTATGTCAGTGAAGAGCTTTTGGTAATTACACCGATATCTATTTTCCCGAAGCACATAACAGGAAAGCCGACAGTGCGCTGAATTCAATGTACTGTCGGCTTTCCAGCGGTATATAAAACCGCATGTGCCCGAGGACATGAAAGGTCCTCTTTAAAGCTAAACTGTGAGCATGCTCAGTGCAGATGTCAAGTCATTTCAGTATACCAAGTAAGGGTCGATAGGTGTGAATCTCCAGACAGGTGAAGCTGACTGGTCAACTATCTCATGTATTTGGAGGTAAGCTGTCTCTCGGCTGAGAGATGATGAGACAGTAAGTTCAGACATTTTTTATTTACTTATATGGCGCCAACATATTAAACAGCGCATTACAGATATGGTCATTACTCATTGTCCCAGTATGTCTTTGGAGTGTGGGAGAAAACCCACGCAAATATGGAGAGAACACACAAACTCCAAGCAGATGTTATCCTTGGCTGGATTCAAACCCAAGACTTAATGATGCAAGGCTACAGTGCTAACCATTGAATGACCGTACTGCCCATAAGCAACCACCAGAGGTGTCTGGGAGCAGTATACTCCTGTCTCCTACCTCAGTGAAAGAACATTCACACTTGGATGCACCAGTTGTGTCTGTACATGGGGGAGTTGGAGGAATAGCTGTCAGTCAAACAAGCATTTGCCCTATACTGTACGGCAATCACCCTTGTGCAAAACAGAATGTTTAGTTTTTGCAGGACATCCTAGCTTGGCATACTGTCCTGACCAGGGTGACTACCGCTGTCATTGTTATTGGATCACATACCCTTCGTCAGTAGCCACATCTTGTGAAGTACTTGCAGGATGATCATTCTGGAACCACTCACAATTCTTCTGTATTTCAGGAGAGAGGTGGAAAGCGTTTTCACCTGTGAATAAAGAGAATAAGCAGATCATAAAAGATTACCCTACTTATGTTCTGTCCAAGCTTCCGAAGACACCATTGAGGGCTAGGTGAAGGCTACATCCATGTATTTTGTATCTACTTACTGCTGAGGAATCCTGGTAGCTGTAACCCAAATCTCATTAGGGTCTCTTCATGAAGCTCTGATGCCTTGTCCGCCTTCTTGAAGAAAACGTCTTGAGGTTCACTGGCCAATGTATTTAACTGTGCAGAATTTACTTTTTTGCCTAGGCTTAGGATGATGAAGAAGTAACCCTTGCATTTTGCCTCATTTACGGTCTTACGAAGCTGCTGAAGTTCATGAGACTTTACTTCCCCAGTGAGGATGAGGAAAATAACTTTCATGGTCCTGGGGTTGGGTGCAGCCTCAAATACGTGCTCCACAGTATACCTGATGGCATTGTTCAGTGCCCGCGCTCCATACAGCTGTGTCATTTTAGTTGTGATAAATGCCTGTAGTTTTTCTTTCTCTGTGTAATCGGTCAGTCCAACCTCTACTTTCACAGGGGGGTAGCTGGCATTGGCTTGATGCTCATAAGGGGCTTGTTGGAGAACAGCTATGCGAGCATGATGGGAAGAAGACTTAGGTTCTGCGCTAAGCTCCAGTTGTCCAATGACGTGTGATACAAATCTCTTAATCTCTGCAAACTGGGCTGGATTGGTAGAGTCTGAACTGTCCACTAAGAAAGCTAGGTCAATGTCTACATCAGTAGTGGCTGAACGTCGTAGACGAAGATCTCCTCTGGGAACACCAATTCCACATTCACTGGGTGGGTCACAAATATCTATAGATAGAAAAAGTATTGAGATTAAAACAATTGAAACTATTAATTGATTGAAACTATTAATTATGTGCGGGAATCACATTTTTAGTGGTCTTTTTTGATGAAATTTTTTAACAAAACACAAGAGTGGATACAATAGAGAGAAGTATTAGTCTTGTCTCTCTACTTTTCTTTCTTGTTAGAGCCATATTTGTTGGCTAAAAATACTGCATGTGTGATCCTACTCATAGAACATTAGAAAATATAACATAATCCAGATAATGGAGCACTGCTTGAACACTATGTACTGAACATTTTAGAAAACACTACTTACCCAGACATACGTGGCAAGAGAATATCCGGCGTATGGTGTCATTGATTTGAGCACCAGTGCCAAGGACAAAAGCCTGGCCAACTTCTGTGTTATTAACCTAAGAGACATAAATTCATAAAATGTTACTAGGAGGAGTAAGAGTCCAAAAGATCACAATTTTAGTTTTAAAAAATTAAAAAAATGTATTAATTTCTAGAGATGAGCGAACACTAAAATGTTCGAGGTTCGAAATTCGATTCGAACAGCCGCTCACTGTTCGAGTGTTCGAATGGGTTTCGAACCCCATTATAGTCTATGGGGAACATAAACTCGTTAAGGGGGAAACCCAAATTCGTGTCTGGAGGGTCACCAAGTCCACTATGACACCCCAGGAAATGATACCAACACCCTGGAATGACACTGGGACAGCAGGGGAAGCATGTCTGGGGGCATAAAAGTCACTTTATTTCATGGAAATCCCTGTCAGTTTGCGATTTTCGCAAGCTAACTTTTCCCCATAGAAATGCATTGGCCAGTGCTGATTGGCCAGAGTACGGAACTCGACCAATCAGCGCTGGCTCTGCTGGAGGAGGCGGAGTCTAAGATAGCTCCACACCAGTCTCCATTCAGGTCCGACCTTAGACTCCGCCTCCTCCGGCAGAGCCAGCGCTGATTGGCCGAAGGCTGGCCAATGCATTCCTATGCGAATGCAGACTTAGCAGTGCTGAGTCAGTTTTGCTCAACTACACATCTGATGCACACTCGGCACTGCTACATCAGATGTAGCAATCTGATGTAGCAGAGCCGAGGGTGCACTAGAACCCCTGTGCAAACTCAGTTCACGCTAATAGAATGCATTGGCCAGCGCTGATTGGCCAATGCATTCTATTAGCCCGATGAAGTAGAGCTGAATGTGTGTGCTAAGCACACACATTCAGCACTGCTTCATCAAGCCAATACAATGCATTAGCCAGTGCTGATTGGCCAGAGTACGGAATTCGGCCAATCAGCGCTGGCCAATGCATTCTATTAGCCCGATGAAGTAGAGCTGAATGTGTGTGCTAAGCACACACATTCAGCACTGCTTCATCAAGCCAATACAATGCATTAGCCAGTGCTGATTGGCCAGAGTACGGAATTCGGCCAATCAGCGCTGGCTCTGCTGGAGGAGGCGGAGTCTAAGATCGCTCCACACCAGTCTCCATTCAGGTCCGACCTTAGACTCCGCCTCCTCCGGCAGAGCCAGCGCTGATTGGCCGAAGGCTGGCCAATGCATTCCTATGCGAATGCAGACTTAGCAGTGCTGAGTCAGTTTTGCTCAACTACACATCTGATGCACACTCGGCACTGCTACATCAGATGTAGCAATCTGATGTAGCAGAGCCGAGGGTGCACTAGAACCCCTGTGCAAACTCAGTTCACGCTAATAGAATGCATTGGCCAGCGCTGATTGGCCAATGCATTCTATTAGCCCGATGAAGTAGAGCTGAATGTGTGTGCTAAGCACACACATTCAGCACTGCTTCATCAAGCCAATACAATGCATTAGCCAGTGCTGATTGGCCAGAGTACGGAATTCGGCCAATCAGCGCTGGCTCTGCTGGAGGAGGCGGAGTCTAAGGTCGGACCTGAATGGAGACTGGTGTGGAGCGATCTTAGACTCCGCCTCCTCCAGCAGAGCCAGCGCTGATTGGCCGAATTCCGTACTCTGGCCAATCAGCACTGGCTAATGCATTGTATTGGCGTGATGAAGCAGTGCTGAATGTGTGTGCTTAGCACACACATTCAGCTCTACTTCATCGGGTTAATAGAATGCATTGGCCAGCGCTGATTGGCCGAATTCCGTACTCTGGCCAATCAGTGCTGGCCAATGCATTCTATTAGCTTGATGAAGCAGAGTGTGCACAAGGGTTCAAGCGCACCCTCGGCTCTGATGTAGCAGAGCCGAGGCTGCACAAGGGTTCAAGCGCACCCTCGGCTCTGATGTAGGAGAGCCGAGGGTGCACTTGAACCCTTGTGCAGCCTCGGCTCTGCTACATCAGAGCCGAGGGTGCGCTTGAACCCTTGTGCACACTCTGCTTCATCAAGCTAATAGAATGCATTGGCCAGCGCTGATTGGCCAATGTATTCTATTAGCCTGATGAAGTAGAGCTGAATGTGTGTGCTAAGCACACACATTCAGCTCTACTTCATCGGGCTAATAGAATGCATTGGCCAGCGCTGATTGGCCAGAGTACGGAACTCGACCAATCAGCGCTGGCTCTGCTGGAGGAGGCGGAGTCTAAGATCGCTCCACACCAGTCTCCATTCAGGTCCGACCTTAGACTCCGCCTCCTCCAGCAGAGCCAGCGCTGATTGGCCGAATTCCGTACTCTGGCCAATCAGCACTGGCTAATGCATTGTATTGGCGTGATGAAGCAGTGCTGAATGTGTGTGCTTAGCACACACATTCAGCTCTACTTCATCGGGCTAATAGAATGCATTGGCCAATCAGCGCTGGCCAATGCATTCTATTAGCGTGAACTGAGTTTGCACAGGGGTTCTAGTGCACCCTCGGCTCTGCTACATCAGATTGCTACATCTGATGTAGCAGTGCCGAGTGTGCATCAGATGTGTAGTTGAGCAAAACTGACTCAGCACTGCTAAGTCTGCATTCGCATAGGAATGCATTGGCCAGCCTTCGGCCAATCAGCGCTGGCTCTGCCGGAGGAGGCGGAGTCTAAGGTCGGACCTGAATGGAGACTGGTGTGGAGCGATCTTAGACTCCGCCTCCTCCAGCAGAGCCAGCGCTGATTGGTCGAGTTCCGTACTCTGGCCAATCAGCGCTGGCCAATGCATTCTATTAGCCCGATGAAGTAGAGCTGAATGTGTGTGCTTAGCACACACATTCAGCTCTACTTCATCGGGCTAATAGAATGCATTGGCCAATCAGCGCTGGCCAATGCATTCTATTAGCTTGATGAAGCAGAGTGTGCACAAGGGTTCAAGTGCACCCTCGGCTCTCCTACATCAGAGCCGAGGGTGCGCTTGAACCCTTGTGCAGCCTCGGCTCTGCTACATCAGAGCCGAGGGTGCGCTTGAACCCTTGTGCACACTCTGCTTCATCAAGCTAATAGAATGCATTGGCCAGCACTGATTGGCCAGAGTACGGAATTCGGCCAATCAGCGCTGGCCAATGCATCCCTATGGGAAAAAGTTTATCTCACAAAAATCACAATTACACACCCGATAGAGCCCCAAAAAGTTATTTTTAATAACATTCCCCCCTAAATAAAGGTTATCCCTAGCTATCCCTGCCTGTACAGCTATCCCTGTCTCATAGTCACAAAGTTCACATTCTCATATGACCCGGATTTGAAATCCACTATTCGTCTAAAATGGAGGTCACCTGATTTCGGCAGCCAATGACTTTTTCCAAGTTTTTTCAATGCCCCCGGTGTCGTAGTTCCTGTCCCACCTCCCCTGCGCTGTTATTGGTGCAAAAAAGGCGCCAGGGAAGGTGGGAGGGGAATCGAATTTTGGCGCACTTTACCACGTGGTGTTCGATTCGATTCGAACATGGCGAACACCCTGATATCCGATCGAACATGTGTTCGATAGAACACTGTTCGCTCATCTCTATTAATTTCCTAAGATTTTCGATCTCCAATATGCAGGTTTGGCAACCAGATAGGTTGACCAAACAGACTGTTGATTATACGGGCATAGTGAAATCATGACTAGTAGCAATCTGTTCCCTAATATTAGATATACACTAGACCCATAGTCACTAGACTCATAGAAAATATTCTTCATCATCTATCTAAAGTGACCTTACATCAGGCATATACAATGAAATCTCTTCTTTGAGAAGATCACCATTCTATTTGTGATGGTTTTCCAATTCCATTATTTCCTATATGTATCAGCCATATTGTTACAGACACCATTTTCCAATGCAATATTGGTGGTCATCTCAAAATGTAGTCATTATTCAGGTATGGTTATGAATGGTACAACTAAAATATTCTTTAGCCTATGGCCATATGTGTCAGATCCTGCATAAATTTCAGTGCTGATTCTGTGGTTAAATCCATGTGAATTGTGCTAAAAATCAGTATCCACAACATTCGAATGGGGTTTCTACAAAGCCATTTACATTCATTGGAAGCTTAGATGCAGAAATATTATAAAACGCTGAATATCTCCAACTTAGCAGGTTGACATGATGGAGTCTTACATCATGAGTTTTCTAAATTTTCCATGCTCACCTTCAGAGCGTTTCCAAGGGGCCTGTCTTCTCGATTTGTAAGGAAAACAGAGGACACGCCAGCATCGTATAATTTCAGAACAGCTTCATTAAGCTGTACTGAGCCTCTTGTTGGGGCATTACTGAAGAAAATGCCCACTTTTCGTGTGAGAAACCCTCCACGTGCCCTCTTGAATGTGTTACGTGCTACGAAGGACATGACGGTGTCCAGGCTTCTCTGTTTGGTGTTTGTTTTCAGTTGCAGGTCTTCAATCACTTTAAGGAGAGCTGGTTTCCTCAGACCTTCAGAAAAGCGGACCTCTGTGGTGACCTCGCTGTTGTAGGTTAGTAGAGCCACACGAGCCCCTCTTGGGCAATTGCTGTCAGTGATTGTCAGCTGGTTGACCATTCTCAATACGGCATCCTTCATGTTGTTGAATTGGTTGCGGTTTACATCATTAGAGGTGTCGATAGCAAACACCAGGTCAGTGGGGTACACGGGGCATTCTTTTGGACCTGAAGAGCGCAGAACATTTTAGAATCAATTGGAACTGATATTTCACTTCACCGCTAAACATTTTAGTATTCCATTACCAAAAATGAGACTGACATATTCTTTTTCATCTAAATGAGACTATAACTTCAAGACATATATACTACCCTACCCTTATATTTATATCTTTGCTTTAGAAGTTTAGGTCAGTTTTACCCAGCCGAGTTTAGGCTGGGAAACTTGAATGATTTACCAGCACCACTCCGCAGCGCCGCACCTCCCATGAGGCGACCGCTTCAGGCGGCGCTATGCCAGGGCCCCAGGGAGGGTGGCATTTTTGCTTACCTAAGCCAGTCCAGGACAAGCTGTCCTGGACTGGCTTAGCACCGAGTGGTGGATTGGGGAGGCCGCTGGAGCAGCGCTGCTCCAGCGGCCTCCTCTCACGCTCAGGCAGAGAGCAGGTCCTCTCCCTGCCTGCTCTCTGCCTGCGAACGCCACTAAGCCCTGCCCCCTTCGCTTAACCCCACCCCCTTCACTCCGCCCCCTCCTCCGGGGGGGGGGGGGGCTTTCTGCCGTTCGCCTTAGGCGGCGAAAGGGGCAGGTTCACCCCTGCCACTCCGGCTCAGCTGAACTGAACCAGCTGCAGTCCGACAACACTGGATGGACAACTGGTGCAGATGTGAACATAGTCTTACTTAGCACATGAATTAGGACAAACCATTTAAAGGGAGCAAGTTCATTTATAGGGAACACAGTCCATATTTTGGAGCAAACAAAACAGAGCAAGTGATTTGTGGGGCTTGGCGACTAAACATACAGCAATTGGTTGGGATTTGGCTTTGGCTCAAAAAATGCAACAAAATCTGCAACAAAAAAAGATGTGTGTCCGCACCGTGGGGTCTCTGCCTTAATCCTTTCACCTATATGGCTCCTAATCTGGAGCAAAACTAACAAAAAATCTTCTACTCACCATAGCAACATGCTGTGAACACCCACCATGGAAAAAAGGAAAAACAAATCATTAGAACTTGATCAATAACACAGAAAAGTATTAGAATTTTTGTCAGTATGTGACACAATGGAGGAGTAGGACGTTATCTAGTAAAGTGGTCTTCAACCATATTGGGAGTTATAGTATTACATGGGCTGTAGACCACTAAAGTATACCATACTGAGAGTATTTAATACTGTATAACCTTCTATATCTCTAGAATAGTTGGAAATACTTACGGCACGTGTCTTTGATATGTTTCACAAGAGCACAATGCTGTAAATGAGAAAATAACACCAGTATAAATAATGATTTCCTAAATAAAATGTTGTGTCCCAGTCCACTGTGATCCAGTACTTACATCTCGTGAGCCTCCTCTTTCTCCCTTCAGGCCCTGGAAAATGAAGCATTGTTGGTGAATATTAGTCATTGTGGAGACTATGATGTATCTCGGTAAGGTTAAGTTCACATCTGCATTAGGAATTCCATTTATGGGTTTAAAAAACATAATTCAAGCCATGACAGATCCATCATAGGATGGACAGCAAAAGAGTAACATGGACCCTATTGACTAATAATAGAGCCCCCATAATGGTGTCTGTCCTTTTTCTAGCAAATGTGAGAAAATCTGTAACGTAGATCCCAAACTGAGCCTCCAATGCATATCTGAACAGAACCTAACACATGTGCATTTCATAGACTTCGTATGCATTACTTACAGCTGGTCCTGGATATCCTGGATCTCCTGGAGCACCCAATGTACCAGGATTGCCAGCATTGCCCTGGAAATAAACAGAATCTGCGATATAATTTGTTCTATCGGGTTCAAGTTTTTATTTTTTGGTTAAATAAGCTCTTTGGCTAGAAAAGTGCATAAAATGGAAGGAATAATCAGTAAATCATTTCACAATACAAGTGAGATATACACTTACCCTGCGGCCCCTGCTTCCTTTAGGTCCAGGATCTCCATTTGCTCCTTTATCACCAGGATCTCCCTGAAAAATATATGCAAACATTTCAAGGGTCACACACCATCAGGCTACTTTAGATTTACACTGAAAATTAGGTAAAATACTATATTCACTTATTAGAAATCTTATAATAATTTTACAGGGGTGGACACGTCATGGGTGCAACCTTTGCAGATGCACAGGGGCCCAGTAGGTCAGGCGGCCCTTTCACTTCAAAGAGGACCTATCACTATGCCAATCAACTCCAGTTCTTAGCATCTGTTAAAAGTTGCTTCTCCACTGATTCCAATTGTTTTCTCTAGCCCCCACCACTTCTGAGCAATCACTGCAGTTAGTTTTGGTGTCTGATATGCTACTTAGTCTCTGTACTGTCAAGTGGGTGGTGTCAGACAGGACTAAGAAAAGACGTGTGAGTCAGAACTCCAATCAGAGGCAGCCAGTCAGAGCTCAGACTCTCAACCCCTTGCCTGCTTCTGCCTGACACCGCCCACTTGACAGTACAGCGCCTAAATAGCATATCAGGTTCCAAAAAGAAATGCACTGATTGCTCAGGAACAGTGGGGGCTAGAGAAAAAATTCCAACAGCGCTGGAGTCAGTAGAGCAGCAGCTATTAAATGATGCAAAGACTCTGGACTTCACTAGTTGCTGATCAGCAACATAGACACCGCAGACACCCATGTCCTGCTGCACTCGCCCATAGAGTTCTATGGGCGAGTCCGTGCAGTGCCGCGAATTCACGCTCTATTCAGTGCGGAAGCCCGGTACACCACGGATAAAATATCCGGTGGTGTAAGAGGCCGCACTGAATATAATGTGTCCTCAAATGGTCCGCAATTGAAAACCCTAAATTGCGGACCATTTGCGCACTTACATTACGGCCTTGTAAGACCAGCCTTAAATATGGAAAGTTGTGGAAAGTTTTTGCTTGTTTCTGTATTGATTTTACCTTTGGTCCTGGGTATCCTGGAAATCCGGTTTCTCCCTAAAAGAAAGAAAATTTAGTACATTAAATTTTTGTAGATGAAAATCCTATATTCAGTTTTCATTGAGTAATTTCCTGTTATAAATCTCCTGTATCCTAAAGCACTAGAACAGAGATAAAATATTCCAACTTACCTTTCTGCCCTTAAGTCCTGGTTTTCCGACTCCATCTCGTCCATCATCCCCCTATAATATACAAGGTAACTGGGTCAATTTTGCAAACATCTGGTATTGATGATTTCCTGCTCAACAGGGAATTACATTAGGCTTATAGAAGTCTATTGAGCCCAAATATTCCCATTAATGTATTAGGAATCTTTATGATAAAATATTGAGACTGTCCAGTGTGTATGGAGTCAACTTACTGTCTCTCCACGTGGTCCAACTGGTCCATCAGATCCTTTAGCTCCTGCATCACCTGGTTCACCCTTTAGAAGAAAGAAATTGAAATTCCTTTGATATATTTCAATAGCTTATCATGTAACTCTGGCATGTATACTGGGAAAGGAATTAGACTACCCTAAAATGTGCAAGGTCATATAATCAAAAATTTGTCACTGCATTTTAATGAGCAAGGCTGGGTTATAGTTGGTGAAGACCTATTTGATGGAAGTCCCATTCCACTCCTAGGGTGGACCCAGGCCACGGATGTAACTTGAGAGGGTGCAGTCGCATCAGGGGACAAAAGACTTAGGGGCCCCATAAGCACTGGCATCAGTATTGAGATTGCAGCTTCCATCTGGCCAATAAACCAAGGAAACCCATAGATTATCCTAACCGCAATAAGGGTGATTAAACTCCTTAGCACCCGTAACCATCACTATCAATAATCCACTGTAGGAATGAGGTAGGGGGCCCCGGACAAAAAATTGCATCGGGGCCCACAAGACGTTATCTACGCCACTGATCCAGGCCCTTCCTGGATATGTATTGCAGCCACATAGAGCTGTGCATGAATTAGGTCCTCCTCTTATATTATACTACTGTAAGTGACCATTTATTGATGTCTACCTGACAAAGATAATGTGTCCAACACAAATAGCCCTACATATAGCAATGGACTGAACTGAGTAGATTGTGATGTGGCCACCTGGGACAGCTTCCTCAATGACATCCACAATTAAATATATGGTAGCTTGTATACAGCCATGAAAGCAACAATAAAGTCAATGAATGCCATATACTTGGAAACTATGGCACAATAGTAAGCTATAGTGACTTAACTGGCCATATACTTCAGATAGCTGAATGCTTGTTCTGCACATGCTCCCAAATCCCCAAATCGCATGTATACATGTCTAAGTGAAGATCACTCTGCACAGAGAACTAAATGATCCTGAGTCTTTCTTTTTCTTCTTAGTTGCTATGACTCCTAGAAGGATTACTAATGTTGAAATCTAACAATCCGATCCTTCCTCCCACGACATCCGCCATTGAGAAAAATTCGAGACACCCCATGCACATTAGACTAATGCCCTGTCCTGCCAAAATTATTGGGTTTGGCCATATTAAGCTAATATATATTTGCAAATATGAGAAAAAATCTCAATTCACAACTAATGTAAATTTTTGCATTCTGTCATATAAAATTAACTAAATCTAATAGTGTTTCTCTATTGTACATTGTCCCTGAAGGATTTACAAAGAAAGATGTGATTGTTATGTATATAGGAAACGGAACTAACCTTGCGGCCAAGTTGTCCAGGTCGGCCACGATCACCAACGGGTCCTGGGGTACCTCCTGCTCCCTAAGAGAAAGGAAGAAGCAAATATATGAGTCAGAGAAAATCTTTTATCAGATAAATCTCTCTGCATTTCCTTCCGTCCACACAATATCTATTTAAGATTTAATAGTATTCCTGAAGCTAAAACATATGCAAGTAATCTGATGTCACTCGGCCTCTGTCACTGATAAAAGGCTTGGTTACTATCTCAGAGTGTAATTCTGCTGAAGTGTTGTCTTCTAGGCTTATTACCCGCAGTATACATTCCACATTAGTGACATTAGATAACATTTGCTTTTCGGCGTCATCCCTTACTATGCAGAGAATAGTTATTTTACAGTATATCTATTGAACTGTTTAGCCCTTATATCTGCAATAGGTTACACTGTGGTAATAGAAGTTGTGATCTTACTCTTGGTCCGGGAAGACCTTGCTCGCCTCTTGTGCCTGGAGTACCAATCTGTCCTGGTGGACCCTGAAGATCAAATATAGAAAAATAAAGTCAAGGGCTAAATAAAAATGACGGGCTTGTTTAATAGTGATTTGTAGCTGCTTACCTGAGGACCCCTCAGACCTTGTTCTCCAACACCACCTGCAGCACCTGCACCTCCTGTGTTACCCTATTCGATAGGATTAGAATTGTATTTTAGGATAAATGTACTGCAGTAGTAAAACAAAATATAACTTGGAATATACTGGAATCTGTCTCCAAAGGCAACAAAAAAGTAGTGTCCTGCTCGATCTTCTTGTGGATACCGCAGCTCATTCAGCCGTAGGATCGGCACTGCAAGACTACCCCTCATAAGCCTCATTGCATCCAGTGGCAGAAACCAAAGTTCTGCAGATGGCCACCTCCACATTACGTCTTGTGAACCTAGCCTTAGAGTATTAATCCATCTTACCTTAACTCCTGGAGGTCCTCTACGACCCTGGGCCCCCTGTCACAAAAACAGCAGAAAAATAAGGGATTAAAAAATATTGAAACACTAATGCATTTGTAGATAATAAAAGATCTAGGTGGACATCATCTGATACACAACTGAATTACTACAATGCAAATTTCCTGCACTTATGATAGACTTTTTTTTGTACAGATTGTGAGCCCCATATAGGACTCACAATCTACTTTTTTCCCCCTATCTTTGGAGTATGGGAGGAAATCCATGTAAACATGGGGAGAACATACAAACTCCTTGCAGATGTTGACCTTGGCAGGATTCGAACCCAGGACTAACCACTGAGCCACCGTGTTGCCCTCTTATAACAAACTCTTCTAGGGAACAGTCAGAGAATGTGTGAACCCATGTAGGGTTTTGTTATAATATTAATGAGTTTTAATCACCTTTTACCACATCAAGGTATAATGTATGTTATGTAGCCTGTGTATAAATGATAAGGAGTAACTCATAGTGACTCAGTAGTCATAGCCCAGCATCTAACTACTATCAGTTATCAATGGCATTGTATATTGGCTTACCAGAATAATACCATTAAGGCTGAGTTCACCCCACTTTTGACCTCTGCTCGGGGATTCGGTTCCCCATTCTGCTTTTTCCACATTTTTAAGGGCAGAAATCGGGCAGGAACCCAGTGGACACCATTATAGTCTATGGCTATTACAGCTTTTGTAAGCAGATTAGGTTTCCATATGTGGGGTACCCAAGCATACTCCATGAACGGAAACCCGAACGCAGGTGTGAACCTAGAGTAATATTTCTCATTGAATCCTTGCATAAAAAAATGGCACATTTTGACTCATGATGTTTTATCGAGGTGTATCAAAGCTCTAAGGGCCCCTTCACACGGAGTAAACGCGCCACGCATTGTGGCGCGTGTACGCCGTGTTTTTTTACGGTGCGCGATTACGCCGTGTTAACGCCGCGTAAACCACACAAGGTCTATGAAATTGGCTTTCTTGTGTGTGGACATTGGTATTCAACATGAGGTCAACATGACAATGACCTAATATAAGAACTAAAGACATCCACTCAACATGTAGCAATGGCACGCTGGAGCAGACTATCCCCACTATGTGATATGTATGTTTCATTTTTTAATGAGGCTATATTCTGCTTATTTCCCATTGTGCCCTGTATATTGTATATGTTATTCTTCCACCTATAGAGTATATTCTTATACACGGCCATATCATTTATCACAAACCAGCATCATGATGGGTGTGAGTTACTTACAGGTTTTCCTGGACCACCGGCTGTTCCTGCAGGACCGTCCCTTCCAGGCTCACCCTGTTAATAATAATATGCCACAATACATCATTACTTCCCACACAGCAGGATTTTGATGATTTTGGTTTTCTTTGTAGTCTTATTACATATCCCTTTTAATTTTATCATCAAAATGAAAGAAACGGCAAACAATGAAAACCATATGCTAAACTGAGCGAGAGAACCATTCCCCTTTGAAGATTCAAAAAGTAGTAAAATTTCATGAAAAGCTTCTTTTTAGACTATATAATACTTTTTTTTTTAAATTTTTTATTTTATGAAAAAAATTTCAATAAAGCTAAAGATAAAGTAAGGCTCTGTTTACTTAGCACTTTCGCCTCACATTTGCCATATGTTTTTTCCTACAGGAAAGTGTAAAAAGTGCATTTTTTAATGTATGGGGTCGTCTAGTCTGCTGCACTTTCTGATGACATGGTCTTCCAAAAAGAAAAAAGTGTACCGCATGGTGTATTATTTTTTATTATTGAGCATATGGCATAGGATGTCCTAGGCCAGGCCTTTATGCTTAGTCTATATGTCCAGAGTAGAGATGAGCGAACAAACTGGAGTTGTCCTGAATTTTACAAAAACTTCATGTTAGTCCGGACACAAAACTTTTGAGGTTCAATACTTGTGAACGAGAAGTAAAATTATTATTAACTAATTATTAATTAATTATTTAATCTAAGATCTCTTTGACCCCAGAATAATTGGTGGAGGCCCAGGACAGGTGTAAAAATTACTCACCTTCTCTCACTTCTTCTAGGCCTCCTCATGACAACGTGCCCCATGTGACTAATGAGTCCCTATCACAAGTGTCCTGGGTGACCCCAGGTACATGACATCACCCAGGAGGCCAAGAGACGGCAATGGACACCATGATGAGGCCCAGAAGAGATGAGAGAAGGTGACTATAACTATGTTAATCTTATCGACTTGGGTCTGCAAATATTATACTCTGGGGTCTGAAGACCCCAGAATGTAATGATTTCACTTCCAGTTTTATCCGAACAAGTTCAGACTGGAGTGACCAGAGGATCAATTCGTCCGAACCCGAGATGAAACAAATCTTCAGAGGTTCGCCCAAATCTAGTTTCACCAGAAACATAGAAGGGGATTCTTCACAGTAAGAACAGCGAGGCGATGGAACTCTCTACCCCAGGAAGTGGTGATGGTGGATTCATTAAACAAGTTCAAGGAGGGACTGGATGCCTTTCTTGAAGAGAAAAATATAACAGGTTATGGACTCTAGATTTTAAGATCCCATTAATCCAGGGTTTTTATACTGACTGCCAGATTTGGAGTTGGGAAGGAATTTTTTTCCCCTGAGATGGGGCAATTGGCACGAGCCTCATGGAGTTTTTTTGCCTTCCCCTGGATCAACACGGTAGGGATTGTAGGGTTATAGGTTGGACTTGATGGACTGATGTCTTCATCCAACCTCATCTACTATGTAACTATGTAGTCCCGAGATTTCCCTGGTGTAAGACACCATGTGAGCAAAGCCTTACAGCAGCAAAAACAACTTGAAAACATAAGTATATATATATATATATATATATATATATATATATATATATATATATATAAATCTATACATATAATTGCTCGGTACAGATAAGGAACCTAAATGAGAGATACATTACCACACTTCCTGTCTCCCCCTTTGGACCTCTTGTTCCTCTCTGAGTAGAGTCTGTTCCTGGCTCACCCTAAAGCACAAATAATAAAGATAAAGAATGATGAGAGGCCATTAATCATATTACTTTTTATTGTATGTTCTACCAATAGACTGAGCCAAACATTGTCAGCAATCATATCCACACAATACAATTCTTTCCATTTTTAACATTTTTCAGATTTTTAAGCAGATGTTAAGCAGATTCTGTATTGATGTGCCAGAATTGTACCAAAAATGCACAGTTGACACTGTTTTATGGTTTTAGAAATATCTGCTTTCATCCTCAGTGATATTTTGAAGTGTCTATAAAAGGGATGTAACAAAAAAAAGGGTCATAAAACACAAAACTTTTTAATGATATAATTTTTTTTCCCAAAAAATATTTAAGTGTATGCCACCGATTAGATCCATGGTAGGGAACCTTCGGCTCTCCAGCTGCTGTGAAACTACAACTCCCAGCATGCTCCATTCACTTCCATGGGAGTTCCAAGAACAGCAGAGCCAGTATGCATGCTGGGAGTTGTAGTTTTGTAACAGCTGGAGAGCCGTATGTTCCCTACCCCTGGATTAGATGGTGTAATAAGCCTAGGCAATAGTCCATGGGAAGATAGATTTAATTTTTTTCACTTATTTCCCTACTTCTGCCACTGCTCAAATATGTACAATAGATGTCTATGGAGAGCAGAGGAGGAGCCTCTCAAAGCACAGAGACATCTGCACTACAGAGAGACAGTTCTCTTTCACAACACAATCAGATTATCTATAATGACTATCCAACCCTATCTTTAAAGAAATGACTCCTTTAATTCTGTAGATGCCGTCATATTTCTGTCTCTCTCCTTCAACACCTCCACCTCTTCTCTCCATAGACTTCATTGTAGCATTATCTGCTTATATAGGGATTATAGACCAAAATTACTAAAAAGAGCAGTAAAAGTAGAAAAGTAAAACTTAAAAACACAGGCACACTTCTTTAGTGAAGTATATTGCAAAGTTTGTTCTCTTCACTTGCTCTATTGATTTATGGAAAACTAAGTAAAAGTTTACTTACACATTATGTTGTGTTACAATATAATCTCACATGAGGGGTCAAGTAAGTGATATCTCTTTTAGGCCTCATGCACACATCTCTGCAGCTACGGGCTATGGAGTGATAGGCAGCGATGTTCAAAGGAATATGGATCGGAGGCAATATATAGGTACACTTGGCGTTGACTTATTGTATACAGTAGTCTATTGCTCATACGATATGTGAGGAGGTGACATTACGGATCAAACCTGTATTCCAAAAAGTCAGACTATTCATGAACGTCCAGTATGACTAAGACTTATGTATCTGTTATATATTATTATATATCTATTATATTGTATAAGACAAAAAACTTGCAACAAACCTGAATATTACAGATAAATGTAGGCATGCTATGTGTCAGTACATCTTACCGGATCACCTCGAAGTCCTTGGTCTCCTCTTTCTCCTCTCTGACCTTTCTGACCCTTCTCTCCCTATTTTATAATAATGATAATGTTAGTTTCAGAGGGTAAACATTGTATGTACAGAGGTACAAACGTATATCCATATTTTCTTCTTTGGAGTGGTATAAGTACTGTACATCGCCGCCATCTTGAATTGTGAATTGTAAAATCTTTCCAACAAATGGAGGAATATTTTTAGGATTTTTCTATTCTACTTAGCATATTGCTTTACTTCACTTATCACCAAGCATCAAGAGATGTATGGGGGCGATAAAACTCCCTTCACCAAAATATTATAATGTAGAGCATTCATTGTAGTCAGTAGACAGGAATTATTAGCATTTTCTGCTGCCAATATTCCTAAAATGTGATTTTTTTGTAATAGGAGAGGTGAGAAAGTCAAGATTGTTGGACCTAATAAGAACTGATATTATATATTTAATGTGACGTTATGCAGCTCTTTGTACAGATTAGGGTCATGATGTCTGTTTATAATTAGAGATGAGCGAACAGTAAAATGTTCGAGGTTCGATATTCGTTTCGAGTATCCCCTCAATATTCGACTACTCGAGTCGAATATCGAACCCTATTATAGTCTATGGGGGGAATGCTCGTTTCAGGGGTAGGCAACATTCGATCAAATTACACTTACCAAGTCCACGAGTGAGGGTCGGGCTGGATCCTCCGAGAAGTCTTCTCCGTGCAGCGTCCCCGCGGCATCTTCCGGCTCTGAATTCACTCTGCCAGGCATCGGGCCTGGGCAGAGCCGACTGCGCATGCCCTCACTACAAGCGGACATGCGCAGTTGGCTCTACCCAGGCCCGATGCCTGGCAGAGTGAATGAAGAGCTGGAAGACGCCGCGGGGAAGCTGCACGGAGAAGACTTCTAAAGGTAGGAGAAGAACCAGCGTTGATTGGCCGACTGTATAGCATTCGGCCAATCAATGCTGGTTCTGCATCGAACTTTTCCATTCGAACAGCAAGTGGTACTCGATCGAGTACAAGTATTTCGAATACCATAGTATTCGATCGAATACCTACTCGATCGAGTATTACTCGCTCATCTCTATTTATAATATAACTATGGCGACTGGTTCTGTTTTTCAAATGGCTATTTCTTGACAAACCCCATCAGTCAATGTTTCGTTCATTTTGGCAGCAAGAACCGCTAGAGATTACACCATTCTTGCCATCAGAATACTGATGGACACCAATAATATTAAAGTGAATGTGTTTACGTGTTTATTGAATAGATTGTACCATGAATTAAATTTCCCCTCTATCCACAGATAGATTATTAATGTCTGAGTGGTGAGAACTCGACTACTGGGACCTCTCTGATAGACAGATCAAGGGTCCTGCTACTCCATTCATCTCTATACATTGTAGAATGTATTCAGGCAAGTACTCAGCCAAGGGAACTGGGAATCCCATTCTCAATGGCAGTCCTAGTGGTCATGGATTAGACACTTTGTGATTGAAATGTACCTTTTAGGGGAACACGAGCAGATATGCTATGAAATATACAACCAGCAACAATTTTAAAAAAGTACAAGGCAAAATGACAAACCCGTGGTCCAGAGCTGCCGCGCTCTCCAGCAGATCCAGGGGTACCTCTTTTACCCTAAAATGGAAGAATAAGCACTTTATACCACTATTAACTTGCTATTTTGCTTTATATATACACATTAGTTACAATAAGGTCTGAAAATGATGATATAGTTTGTCAGAATGACGATTATATTCATTGTCAGCTGTTTTTTAGTTTTTTATCTTCTACCACTTCTATTGGCGACTTTTCTTAAGCATCTATACCTCTACTTATGTAAACTTGGCGCTAGCTCAGCCGCCTCTCTACTGAATTGTATAGGAATTATGGAAATTCAAGCAATGCTGTCTCAAAAGTAGAATTCTTTTATCAGTCGGTATGTTTGCAATCTTGTATGGGATTCAGGCCTTACTAGTGAAGTGATGTTGTTAGGACCAATGACGTTTCCAGGGTGTAAAATAATGTGGTTTTGTGATAGTCACAAACAGGGGAGGCTTTGGCCATAACACATCCCATAGGGGTTTTTTTTTTTTTTGTTTTTTTTTAAATCAGCTGCCTCCCATTGGATTATTCCATCATGTAGAGGCCAATATTTTATTCACCAACCCCCCTTTGTATCCAGACCTGCCCACACTTTAGCTCCCAAGGGGCGGTGGACTGTATACCCCATGCTGAAGAACATCAGGCCCGATAAAGAGTGCAATATACTGTAATGAGGTCAGTGAAGAGACTACTATACCACGGGGCCTATAAAGGTGGCATTGTACTGTAATGGTTGTCTAAGAAGGGAGATTTTTTTTGACCTTCAAATGGGGGGATGGTGCTGTAAAGAGGGGTGTGGCCTAAACATTTTTATAAGGAGGTCTTCCCGACAAATAATAAGTCTACCCCTGTAACTAAATCATAATAATTGCAGTTCTGCAAGGGTTAAATGAGCAATTCTAATTGGATGTATTTATAAAGTTTAACTGTTAATAGGAATACTAAGTGTACTCATGTATATTACTTACATCTTCTCCGTCAATACCATCCAGGCCGATCTCTCCTATTTCACCCTGCAAAGAAATGATGCATTACTATATTATTTTTCATTAAATCTATATATGTACAAATATGATACGAACTAGAGAAAGTTATCATCATCTACTACTCTTTAAAGGGAACCTGTCTTGCCGTACATGTAGTCCGATCTCCAGACAGCTGAACAGATTCATATAGAGCTTGGTGGGGAACTATTTACTATATCTTGTCATCTAGTCATTTGAACTTCTGTTTGTTCTGGGCTTAGGAGTCCAGTAGGCGGTCCAACTCAGTGATGGAACTCTATTGCTATATGTATAGTCATACCAGCAAGGTTGTCAATCACTAGTAGGACCGCCCATAATTAAAATACAAGTTGCAACCTACATAGCAGGAGATATTATGAACTAATTATGGTAGCGATTCCCTTACCTTGTCTCCAGAGAATCCACGAGAACCCTAAAACAAAGACAAAATAGTAAATTTGGTATCAACTTAATAAAATAATGTTTAAATAGTTTAAATATAGGAAAAAAAAAGATCATCCAACCTTAAACCCTCGTTGACCTGGACATCCTCGAAAACCTTGTGTTCCATTTGTACCAGGAGGACCGCGCTCTCCCTAAGGAATAACACATCATATGTTTTATTCAATGGGTGGTCATTTTATACTTTAAGATATAAACTAGATAAGAATCTGTGAAAAAGGGTTACAGAGCATTACTTACAGGTCCGCCTTCTTCTCCTGGGAATCCTTGATGGCCTTTCAGACCTGGTGCACCCTACAAAATACAAGCAACAAAATTTAATATGCGTATATCAAGTTTTCCATTCATTTATCCTCAAAGATAAAAAAAAATGTGGTTGCCCATTTGTAGGTTGTATTAAGGTGCCAATAATCTTAGATACCAGCCAAAGCTATTCCTCCCGAAACCATACACATGTACCCATGACCAAGTGTTAATGTGTTTTCAATGGTTAAAGGGAGAAAAGTGCCCTTAGACACCTCGGGGGTGGTTCATCTAACACAAGGACAAAGAACTGTTCATGTTAAAATCCAACATCCTTAAAATCCTCATATTTGCCATTGGGCGAGGCTTGGGGCACCCCCATGGACAAGAAATGGCTGGCTGGTCCTGCCTAAATCAATGGGTTCAGGTGACTATCTCCTAACACTGGGTAGTTATAGGGCTCACAGTGGTCACAGCTGCCACTAGGCCCGGAAGACAAGGTGGAAGGGTCACCTTCAACACACTAACAAAACATATAATATTAGATTCAGTGAATGGCAATATTTTCCTAATTTTGATAAAGGATACAGAGTAGAATTAAAGGGTTAGCACATAAAGGTTTTAAGAATATGGTATATCCAAGGATTGTTTTCTTATATCTATATATTTCTACTTTCTTTCATTTTTGTGTAAGAATTAACCTCGTCATTACCTTTGGTCCAGTAAGACCTGGAGGTCCAACATCACCTCTCTCTCCGGAACACTTGCAAGGTACTCCACAGCAACCTTTCTCTGCAATGTTATCCTGTAATTCAGACATGAAATGATATATCACTCAATATATATACAGTATATTTAATAAGTTGATAGTGCCACAGACTGTCTGAAGTGTTGGGCTTACCAGTTCTTCAACAATCTCATAATCCAGGTCCACACGGTTTAATCTCAGTGGGTTATTGTAGGTAAATCCTCTGCCAAATTCTAATTGCATTATTTGATCAAATTTAGCTGCGCCTTCCATTCCCACAAAAAGTAAAGACCTCACTCCTATAAAGAGACATGGTTTCAGTCAAGGTAATTTCCTTATGAAATTGACAACAAGCCATATATATTATAGTCCTGCAAATGGAATACCAAACGCACTGGGTAGCAGTGAAAGCACACGGATCCCATAGACTATAATGGGGTCCATGTGTTTTCTGCGTGGTGTCCACACGAGTCATCCGGAGAGGAAAGTAGTTCTTGAAGTATTTTTTTCTCCACATGTTCTGTGCGGACACCGTGCGGAAAACACACGGACCTCATTATAGTCTATGGGGTCTGCGTGCATTTCATAAGCTTACCGCTTGTCAATGAGTTTGGTATTCCGTTCGGGGGTCCCCAAGTGGAATACCGAACGCAGATGTGAACCAGGCCTAATAATAATCTAAACTTTACTCAAACACTATAAACCAGCACATTCATTTTTGTCTAATTTGGGAAGTTTAGTAAATATGTAAAAAAAAAAAAAATCACATAGTTACTTAATCATTGCTGATGCTGTTGGGATCACAGGACCAGAATTAGGTAGCAGGTTCCATTTACATGTCTACGTCAAGTTAAGGTTTGCTATATCTGTACCTATGTGATTTAATTCTATATCTTCAACAACCATTTACCTGCACTTTGTAGAGATTGAGAAGCTTGCTGAAGTTCAGACATGCTTACATCGACACCATCTGTTATGTGGATAACCACCTGTATGTAAAGCAAACGGTCAAAGATCAAGAAATCCAAAAAATAATCAGATTTATAATGCAATAGGTCGCAATTTGTCACACTGAAAGACACTTCTTAAAATTTTGTAGAAAGTTACCACTGTAAAACGCATGGGTATGAAAGCCACACACCGCAAGACAATGAGATTAACCCAATATAGCTTTGCTAAACCCCTGACATATTTCCTACCTTAATACTGCCGTCTTCTCCAGAGGTCTTGAATTTGTTAAGATAAGATTGCAGAGTCCTACCATTCAACACATATGGCCCACGTGTGCCAATGGCAAGGATTTTTTCAATTAGTTCTGGACGATATTCTGAAAAATCAAATGCCTCGACCGGACCTGTTCTTCCCTGAGCCATAAAGGCAACTTTCACAGTAGGTTTCTTGTCACCGCTGCAGCTTATTTTCTGCATGTTGGAAATGCGTTCAAGTATCTGTCTCAGTTTGGGCTCTAGTCCTCTGTATGTGTTAAAGATATTTTGCCCATCGACGTCAAGTCCTATAATCACTTCCAGGTTACAATCTGCAAGCAAAGCATAATGTCATTCCAGTGTGCCATGTATAACTAACTATGCAATATTAGTCTGTATATAGTATATTAGGGCTCGGCTCACACAGTATACCCTAAAAATGTGTCTATGTGTCAATGTGAAGCGAAGGTTTTGGACAGAATCAGCCTCAGAACAAGTATGAACCTTAAAGCAGAGACTGCACGGATAAAGACAGGCTGCAGTCTGTAGGCTAGGAAGGCCGAAGAATCTGTGATGCTATCACCACGAAGATCCCAAAGGTCCTTCACTTTGGAGCAGTTCAGAGGCCTGAGTCAAAGGTATCATAGATTGGCATTGGATCTAAAGTAGGAGGATCCATTCTTATCTTCTCTTTGTTGAGCGTCTGCTTCTGACAGTGTTCAAGATGTATAAACTGAGCTTTGTGAAATTTAGGTCTATCTCACTTGAAGAAGAATTTTGGAGCGAGAAACAGAGTAAATCCAGGCAGGACTCCTAGAAAAGACGATGAGAGTCCTGTTTACTCTGCCCACTCAGACTGATTGACAGGTTCCTCTATATCAGTCTGCATCTATAGAAGACTGTCCATCAGCCTGTGTGGGCAGAGTAATCTGAACTCCCCCTGTCTCTCCTAAGAGTCCTGTCCGATTTTACTCTGATTTTTACCTCCATATCATGCCAATCTATATATTACAGAGCTTGTCTTCTCTCCCTCTATCATATCCAATTCAGTTGGGGTTATTACTTGTTATAATTGCTATGTAATGGAGACTTGATGACATCAGCAAATGGTTTGTGTTGCCATGTAAAATAAACAGAAGAGAGTACCTACCTTTAACAGCTTCCACCACACCTGGACAAACGCTCCTTTTTTGCAGAGCAGTATCAAGAGTTATCAGAATCTGTTCATTCAGCTCTGAAAGCTCTTGGACAAGAGGCACTCGGAAAGCACTTGGTGCGTCGCTTGCTATTTTGGAAACTTCATTGTTATCTATGCTTCCAACACCAATGGCAAATATTTTGACTCCCTTGCTAGACAAAGCTTGTGCCGCAGTTTGGCCCTCACTGACTGACTTTGCCCCAGTAATAATGAAAGCAATTTGTGGAACCCCAGTTTCAATTCTACTGCCTGCCGATTTTACGAAATGTTTATCCTGCAAATGGCGAATAGCCGTGCCCAGATTGGCCGTGCGGCCTCCCTTATACTCGGCTTTTGTGACGGCATCTATGATCACATCTCTGTTTTTGTATTCCTTGAGGAAAAACTCATCTGTCACATCTGAGTTGTATTGAGCCAGTGCAATTCGGATAGCATCCTCTTCCTCAACAACAGCATCAACAATGCCGGATACGAACTGAAGAACCTCTTTGAAATTGTCTCGTCCCAAGTTTATGGAGCCGTCCACAAGGAAAACAATATCGGCCTCTTTCTTGCCAACTGAAACAATACAAAGATTGTGTTTGTTATACTTATGAGACATTTGCATTTGCTTTGTCACAAGAAAAATTTTTGAAGAAGGGGCTCGCCATTGGCAATGGGAATAGTGAGACAGGGTTAAGAAAACTAGTCCAAAATATAAATGAAAGTGTATATACTTGCTATTCAGGGATGGAGAGGTAGTCCAGGGTGTAGCTACAAACTGTCTTTCAGCGTTCCGGTATAAATCACCCCACAAACACTGCTATCATTATACCCAGACCCCGAGTATAATGATCAGAGGGCTAGGTGAGGTGAGGGAACAGAAAAAAACCTGTTACTTACTTCTCCTGGCTCCAGAAGGCTTCAGGCCTACTTGGTAACATCACATGGGCTTGACGCAAGCCCGGCTCAAGTGATGTCTCTTCAATCATTAAAGATGGCCGACATTAGCTGGAAGTGCGCTGGAGCCCAGGAGAGGTAAATAACAGTGTTTTTTATGTTTGTATCCTCCCCATGGTCTCCGATCATTATACTCTGGGGTCTGAAAATTATTCGAGCGTTCCTGTGATGCTATTTTGTTAATGGGAGTCTGTCATCATTTGAGAGCCCTGAAGAGGCTCAAAGAGGGCAGAGGCCCATGCTGGAGCTCAGGAGAGATGACAAACAATTATACTTTGCAGGTCTGAAAAGATCCCAGAGTACAATAGCAGTTTGTGGGTGGTAAATCCCCAAAATTTTGGGTTTAGGTGAACCTACAATTGCTAGAAAATCCTTATGTATGTGAGATTTTTTGTTTTGTTTTAATAATGTCCCACTCTAGGATATTTTACCGTATGGGGGCCACTATGGACATTACATTGCATTGGGGGCCACTATAGGACGTTATACTGAATTGAAACAACTATAGGACATTATACTGTGGGGAGGTCCATTATGGGACATTATAGTTTGGGGCTGCTATACAACATTATTCTGTCACAGGGATCATTAGCATGAATGGAGAGGCCTATGATAATCTTAATCCTCACTGATTATAAATAATGAATTCGTCTATCACCACTATATGAGGATCACTGTGGGGGTCATTGTATTATATGTAGAGGCCATTACAGTACAAGTGGAGACACTATGAAGGCCATTATATTACATGCGGGGCACTGAAGAGGCCATTCTACTGAGTGTGAGGTTCATTATACTATATGTGGGGGCATCTATAAGGCTATTATACTGAATGAGAGGACCGTTATACTACATGTAGGGGCACTGACGAGGACAAACTGCAGAGTGTGGGGGCACTGAAGGGGCCATTATATTACATTTGGGTGCAATGAGCGGGGCCATTACATAATTTGTTAAGGAAGGCTCCAAGCAAAGCCTTAACATTTATAAGTGATCACTACTCTGGGGGTTCTTTGGGACATTTTCTCTCTTTTTGCAGGGGATTGATACATCTGTCAAGTAACAGCAGAGTGATTGAGTTTGTTAGTGGTTATTGGCTTATTTGTTGTGTGCTGATATATCAGTGGCACGTATAAAAATAAAATACTTACCAACTGTTATTTCTGGTATTGTTGGTGGTGGAGTTGGATCAACAGGACTTGTAAAAGATCTGAATAAAACATTTTCGATGTTTGATAAGTCTTTAAATTCCCTGACGGTGAACAGATAACGTGGGTCTGACACAATGCGTTCCACTTCATCTCTGTCAGCACTGCCACTGGCTACCGCAAGAGATCTGATCTTATTGGTTCCAAGTAATCTGGCGGCTCCAGTAACATCATCCTCAGACTTCCCACCAGTAAGAAGAACCAGATACTGTGGTACACCTTCTTCTATTCTGCTCCCAGCTGACTTTACAAAATGATTTCTGGTCACAAAATCTATAGCTCTTCCGATGTTGAGCTGATCCCCTCCTTTGTGTCGCAGACGGCGAATGCTTTGGATCAAAGCAGGCTTGTTCATGTGGGCTTTCAGAAGGAACTCTGTACTTGGATTGTCACTGAATTGGACCAAGCCTACTCTAACTTTATTAGGGGCAATCTCAAAGTTCTGAACAACTTTCAAGAGCAAATCACGAATGTTGGCAATGCCGTCTTGACCTGTTCTTGTTGAACCATCAACCAGGAAGACAACGTCCCGTCTATCAGGATCAACATCTATAGAAATAAGAGAAATATGATGAGTGAATACAATGGAGCCATTTCATATATTATATTCTCAAAAGCTTTAAGATGATCATAGGTAGTAATAATTATATTTGTTGATTTATCATCTAGTCTCCCCATTGCTAAACCTATCTTTCTTGCTTCCTCCTCATCCCTCAACTCGGGTAACTATTCAAACAATTGGACAGATTCAGTGGCACCAAAATTGGCCCCAAAAAACAGAAACCTGAACGCAGGTGTGAACCTAGTGTCAGGAGTATGCGACAAACCTCGCAACTCTTGGATAAAGTTACTGTGCTTGTAGACTGCATGTGCGATCTCACGAACCTACCATCTGAGTTATTAGAATTAGAACCTCCAGTATCAAGTTGATATTAAGCACATCGGAATATTAACAACAGACATGACTCTAATATCACTAAATCTTCAATAGTTCATTACTTTATTAATTTTTTGCACCCACGTAATTTTATAAATAATTACCTGTTTCGGTTTTTGTTACAATAATCTTGGTTATTTCATCTTGATTCAGATTAGAGACACTTGTAAGAAATCTTTGCTCCATTGATGGTAGTTCTTGAAAACTAGAAACTGAATATATATAATCCTGGCCAAAAGTTATTTTGCTGGCTTCATCGTTGTCAATGTTCTTTCCAAATAAGTAAGGAAACACTAAAGATTCTTTAACTGCTCTTGCTCCATCTCCAACATCATCAGAGGAAGGTCCGGAAGAGGCTAGAATAAGAAACTGTGGCACTTGTTCTTCTATACGGCTTCCAGATGGCCTTGTAAATATGTTTTTTGATACATACTCCAGGGCATTACCGGTGTTCAGAGTTGATCCACCCTTAGGTCGCATTTTTCTCACTGCACTTTGAACTTCTTCTTTGGTAGAGTGTGCGTTTAACAAGAATTCTACTTTGGGATCTTCACTGAACTGGACTACACCTATACGTGTGGCGTCTGGACTGACATCCATTGTAGCCACAACCCGTTCAATTAGTCCTTTTACATGGTTGAACTCAGGAGCTGCACCCCTCGAGCCATCAACAAGAAACACTACATCTCTCTTTATACCTATAAAAAGATTAGAATATGCAAAGGTAAGTGTTACTACATTGTTAATGAAAACGTGCTTCAACATTTTCTTTACTTTGAATGGGTACATTGCAACCATGTTCAAGGCTTCAATATAAAACCTAGATCCCCCATGTTTCTACTAAGTGTAACGTACAGGAACATAGGCTTTAAGGGGGTTTCAGCCTCAAATGGATTATTCATACTGATGATCTAGCTACAAGACAGGCCATTAGTATGTGACAATGGACCCAGAACATATCAGCTGTACAGGTGCTAGTAGCAGCTGAAGTGGATGGGGAGCGTGTGCAGATGAAACTGCAATTCCCCAAAACCACCATTATACAGTCAATGTATACTTCACAACCATGCATATTCAGCAGGACAGTCCCAGATTCAGGTCTAGTCCCAATGTCGGTGTTGGCAGGAGGTATGTCTCAGTTTCACCTTTTCTGCACCAGAGAAGCAGATGAGCTGAATACAAGAGAGGTAAAGCATGGATCTGTCTGCTCTCTGCTTTATCATTTGGCCCCTGCTTTATCATTTGCCCCACGGTCTCTACTGCAGAGTTATTAGACGCATTGTAATGATGTCTCTCACATTACGCCTGCAGCTCCCTGAAGATTCCAGTAGCATTGACAACAGGCAGAGCAGCAGGTAAGATGCTACCAACACAAGGACCACCTCAGGAGGTAGCAACCTATTAGACTCCCCATAGCAAAGTCCAGATCCCTGTATGAGGTTAAGGGGTGAATCCTGGGGGATTTGTTCCGACAGTGCCTTTATATGTAGCCCAAATTCAAACCGATTTGGAAGAACAGTGAGTCCACATTGAGCTTCCTTAAACATAAGGTTTTTATTGTGCAATCTAGAGATAGATCTTTTTTAACACACTGTTATGAATACTACAACAATAATGTTTGAAGTTATGGTTATACCACTGGACCAGTATGACTAACTGGTAAATGATATGACTTACCTTGGGGAATTACTTGAGGACGTGACTGCCATAAAATCTCTATGTCACTTGCTTGAAGCTCAGATACTCTTGTAATGAAGTTCTGGTAAACATTGCCCAATTGGCTGATATCAGGAACAAAAGCTGCAAAGTCAGGACTAAAGGAGATGGTTCTCAGCTCTTCTTCATTAGCATTACGAACTCCAATGGCATATGGAAAAATATTAGCATTTTTTAGTTCAGTGGCTGATCTCCTGACATCATCTCTTGACTTGCCACTGGTTAGCAGAATCAAGAACTGGGGCACTCCCTCAGCGGCACGACTACCTGCTGATCTGGTAAAGACATTGGTTGTGACATAGTCCAAAGCTGCCCCTGTGTTCAATGGGGATCCTCCAATAGGTGTTAATTGCTGGACAGCTCTTAGGACTCCTTGACCATCTGGATAAGCATTCAATAGAAAACTGGGTCGTGCTGCATCACTATACTGAACAACACCAATACGAATCTTATCTTCACCCACATCAAGGTTTTCCACCACCCTTTGAATAAAGGATCGAAGGGAGGCAAAGCTGGCTCTGCCATCATTGGATCCATCAACCAAGAACACAATGTCCTTCCTTCTGCTGACATCATCTAAAATGATAAGAGAACAAGAAATCACATATCCATATATTGGTAGTACCTATACCTCTTGCAGACTAAGATTGTTGTAGAAACGCAGAGCAAATATTAGGGGTTTTTTTTATGGATTGACGCTATATGACCCAATCTAAAGAAATTGCACATATACAGGACACCAATATTCCACGTCTGTTCCAAATTCTAATTTACCAAGAAATTCATCTCAAATAATGCTTTGTTTCTTCAGTTGTTAAGGTTCACCTTTGTTATTGTGCTCATACGTGTAAGCATTGTTGGTCCAGCCAGACTCCAGTTGGTTTTCCATGATTGTCTCTTTGCAATATCTTCACCATTAAACAGATTGTTAGAACTTACATGTCTTTTCAGAATCCGAAGCTAATTTTTGCATTCTTTTGCCACCAACATTTGTCAAAGGGCTATGCAAATATTAATTACAAATATGTCTTTCCTATAGTTAGGAATTCTAATCAGTTGTTGAAAAGAAAAAAAATTGCTATGAAATTCGGGTAATTGTCGTGGATGACATTGCAATATAACTTCTGGGAGTGTGCATGCTCTTTAGGTGCCTTAAGCAAACATTCAAAAACACTTCTGCCCAATGCACCCATTTGTTTCCCCAAATTGTCAGCCATAGCACTCCCACAACAGAGACAACCAGAGCAGCCCCCATATCAATGAAAGCCACAGCAAAGTAATACAGTATCAGCTAAGCAGATAAGATTTAAAAAATCTTATTTTTCAGCTGATTTTATTGAGGATTTCACCCTTCGGACTTCATAGGGTGAGACCTGAACAAAATCTGCTAAAAATTCTTTTGCAAAATTCACATGTAAGACATGTACATTTTGATGTGGAATTGCAATGAAATGTGCATGCAAATCTAGTTAGAAAATATGCATCACATTTTTTTCCCATGTGCATGTAGCCTTAAAGCAACAGCCACAGTACCACATAACAGTGACCACAAACCCATACCAGTGAAAGTGACCACCACAGTTCCACTTAATAGAAGTGATCACAGTACCCCGAAAAACAAAAACTACAGTGCCCTTACAACAGTTATAGTCACAGTCCCTCTGCTCCCCTAACAGTGATTCCCATAGTGCCACCATAACTATGACCTTCACAGTGCTCCCCACAAATTCCAAAATGCCCCATTAGTGCAAACCGTAATTGACTTTGAGCATTTGTCACATTGCGTCTACTGTATGAATGCGCCCCATAGTGTTCCTATAAATGCCTGCCAAGTGCCTCATCCCGTGAATAGCAGATCTAACCAGAGTGCCCTCATAAAAGCCATGCCACAATATGCTCTTGTGATCCTAACCCTTGTAGAGTTCCTAAATACAGGAGGAAGTTACATATGACTATTATAGGTGACTTACTGCTCCTGCAATAATCTCTATGATCAGTGCCAGAAAAGGAGACAAATGACTCCATTTTGATGAACTTATTCACCAAGGCATTGGGTCCATTGGGCTTATCTTGAGTACAATCAAATGTGTAAATCTATTAAAGTACACCAATGTATTCATGTTCTAATTGCCTTCAGCAATTCAATGAAACCAAATATGTTCTCATCATAATTTGTTCATTTGTATATTTTTACCCAATGCAAGATGCCAATATTAATACACTCCGAAGAGGATGTGGTGGATGTTCGTGGAGCTTGCAAGCTACAATACATTGTACGTTTCCCTTCCACCATAAAATATAAAAGTACTTACAAGTTCCTGTTCCTGTTCCTGTTACCTCCACTGAGATTGATTTAATACGATCAACCATTTCAGACTGAATAGTGGAGAGTTGATCAAGAGATTCTGAGGATAAGACATATTGTGGCTCAAAAACAATCTTCTTAAGTTCCTCAGAGTCAGCCCTTCCCGAATTGATCGCAAATGTAAACACGCCGGCTGTCTTCAACTTATCTGCTGCCTGATCTATGCTGTCTGCAGATCTGCCTGCAGCCAGCAAGACTTGGTATTGTGGTACCCCCTCTCGAATCCTACTTCCAGCATCTGGTGTAAACAGATTGTCATGAGCATAATCCAGAGCAACTCCAAGGTTGTATGGTCGGCTTGGTCTGAATCTCAGCCTTCGCACTGCATTGACTACATCAGCTTTTGTTTGATGTGAGTCAAACTTAAATTCCACTTTTACATTTTCACCGACTAAACCCAAAGCAACACGAGTGCCATCTGGGCTAACGTTGAGGCCATCAATGATATTTGCCACAAAATCTCGAACAACTGGAAATTTTCCACCAATATTGGCACCATCAATCAGAAATAAGATGTCCTTTTTGCTTTCTGTTTCTGTACAAAAAGGTACCAAATGGTTTAAAAGTTAAACAAACCCTCAGACAGATATTCTGCACAATGTCATCTATTGCACCACAGTTATCTACTTTGGAAGCCAGATACAGAAACTACTTTAATCCAAGAATACGGCCACATTGAAGGTAGTTCCACTGATGTAGCATACCAGGTCTCCTGAGGGATCGTGGTCAAGTGCTAGGAATTTGTGTGTGTGCTTAAATATCCAACAGTTGCTTTAAAATTTGGCCCACTTTGTGTTATCTGCTGTGCATCCAGAAGTCAACTTAAGGCTGGGGCCCCATGTGGTGTAGACGTTTTTACTGCAAAGTGGATGGGATTCTTGTGAAGCAGTGTTTCCTTTGTTGAGTAAATGAGATATTGGAAGTTAATTCTGCCATCACACCAAAGAGACAAATCCCACATTGCTCCAAAGAGTTAATTTGCATATTGATAAAAATAGCAATATATCTTCTCCAAATATATTGCAAAAACAACTATATCATGGCAAGTAGATTCCGATTCACAAGGGCATAAAAGCACTGTTTAACTCCCTTTAAGGCATCAGGTAGTAGACCAGGATGCTACATAAGTGGACCTACCCTTGTGTGCACATTGTAGTGGACTATTTCTGTATATATCTTTGAGAACAGCAATCACTGAACTTTCCTTATGCATACTGAGATTAACCCACTAAAACTGTATTATCTTTGCTTTGCTGACGTCATGTTACACGTGATAACATCTCATGAATTGCTCTTACCGGGTGTCACTGTTTGTACTATAGTGCTTATTTCATCGGTAGTAATTGTGCTGACACGTTGGGCAAATGTTTGGTAAGCATTCTCCAGCTGAGGTACATCGGCAAAGTAGAGAAGAAAGTCAGGAGTAAGAGCGATAGATTGAAGTTGTGCCCGATCAGCCGAGCCAGCACCAATGGCATATGGCACAACACCAGTGGCCTTGAGATTACTGGCTGGCCTTCGTACATCATCTCTAGACCTTCCAGTTGTCAACAAGATAAGAAATTGTGGCACGCCTTGTTGGCTTCGACTTCCAGCAGATGGAGTAAAAACATTTCTTGTAACATATTCTAGGGCTGCCCCCATATTGAGTGGGGTGCCCCCTATTGGAGACATACTTTGTACAGCTCCTATTATATCTTGTTTGTCTGAGTAGGCGTTGAGAAGGAAAACAGGCCTAGCAGAATTACTGAACTGGACAACTGCAATGCGTGTTTTGTCTCGACCCACATTAAGGTATTCTACCACGCTCTGCACAAATCTCCTGAGAGACGGGAAACCATATATGGCATCATCTGAACCATCAATCAAAAACACTACATCCTTCTTGTCTTCCTCGTCTGCTAATAAAAATAAATGGTAGAGAAAAGGAGGAACAGGAGAATATTTTAGGGTAGTTTTTAGGTTAGACAATACATATTTAGCTTGACACAAGAGACTAGTAAATGTAATGGAGCCTCAGCAACTAACCATGTGTCTCGCTGCGACTAAGACAGAAGTGAAGAGAGGCAGTTACAGTGGGCCCAGATATAAATCAAGACTAATTGTGAAATAGTCTTGTTTACTGATGAGTGTTGTGCAACCCTGGATAGTCTAAATGGATGGCGTAGTGGATGGTTGGTGGTTGGCCACCATATCTCAACAAGACTACGCCATCAGCAAAGAGGTGATTCGCTAATTGCAGAAATTTTTTTTGAGGGGGAAATCCCAGCATATCAACTATAACTACAGAAACGCCAGCGGTTTCCCTATAGATATAATAGAAGCAGAAAGTCCGCTGAGGAAACCGCTACTTGGGATCTTAGCCTTAAGCAACACTCCAGTGAAAACTCAACTTTTTATCCTACTACACTCCTCCTCTGATTGTCTTTCACATTCTACAATTCTCTGATGTATAGTGCACTCATGTCCATGCAAGCCATCTTTCTGTCGGCTATGCTCAAATACTCTCTGTGCTTGATATAATTTCCATGATGCCTCAGCATTATATAGACAGCTAGAGACAGCACCACCTCTGCCTGCTGGGGAACAATGTAATTTTATTTTCTTTATATTGACGTACATAATTGCCTGAGCTCTCACCAGAGATCATGGAGGAGTGTTATTTTGGGCACCCGTAAGACAGAAAGCCTATCCACTTATGAAATGGTAGTAACAATATAATTGGCACTATACCTTTTATTGCAATGGAAGTCAATATCCAGCATATTGTATGCCACTGTATGCTTAAACAGTGGTATAGGTGAGGGGGCATTCAAACTTGTGCCCCTGTGTGTCCTGTGTCATTCCGCTGGGTTTCCGTCCTCAGCCTTGCTGAAACTGGACAGGGGTCGGCTTCCTGGCGGTCAGCTTTAAAACCCACTCATTTGAATGTTAGTCTCCGCCTACAGCCTCTCCGTGGGGAAACCATTTTTTTTGGCTGGACACAAAGTCCTGCATGTCTGATTTTGTCTCCAGTCAAAAAAAAACAAAAAACAGTTTCCCCACGGAGAGGCTGCAGGCCTCTTAGAGAACACCAATAACTAAACCTTCTTTATGCATACTGAGAGTAGCCCACCAAAACTATAATATCTTTGCTTTGCTGACGTCATGTTACATGTGATAACATCTCATGAATTGCTCTTACCGGGTGTCACTGTCTGTAATATAGTAGTTATTTCATTGGCAGTAATTGTGCTGACACGTTGGGCAAATGTTTGGTAAGCATTCTCCAGCTGAGGTACATCGGCAAAGTAGAGAAGAAAGTCAGGAGTAAGAGCGATAGATTGAAGTTGTGCCCGATCAGCCGAGCCAGCACCAATGGCATATGGCACAACACCAGTGGCCTTGAGATTACTGGCTGGTCTTCGTACATCATCTCTAGACCTTCCAGTTGTCAACAAGATAAGAAATTGTGGCACGCCTTGTTGGCTTCGACTTCCAGCAGAAGGAGTAAAAACATTTCTTGTAACATATTCTAGGGCTGACCCCATATTCAGTTGGGTGCCCCCTATTGGAGACATACTTTGTACAGCTCTTATTATATCTTGTTTGTCTGAGTAGGCGTTGAGAAGGAAGACAGGCCTAGCAGAATTACTGAACTGGACAACTGCAATGCGTGTTTTGTCTCGGCCCACATTAAGGTATTCTACCACGCTCTGCACAAATCTCCTGAGAGACGGGAAACCATATATGGCATCATCTGAACCATCAATCAAAAACACTACATCCTTCTTGTCTTCCTCGTCTGCTAATAAAAAGAATAGTAGAGAAAAGGAGGAACAGGAGAATATTTTAGGATGGTTTTTAGGTTAGACAATACATATTATGCTCGTCAGAAGAGACTAGTAAAGGTAATGGAGCCTCAGCAACTAACCATTAGAGATGAGTGAACACTGTTCAGAACAGCCGTTCCGAACAGCACGCTCACAGCACGCTCCCATAGAAATGAATGGAAGCGGCCGGCACGCGGGGGGTTAAGTGGCCGGCTGCCAGCAAAGTCTGCGTGCCAGGTGCTTCCATTCATTTCTATGGGAGCGTGCTGTTCGGATCGGCTGATCCGAACAGTGTTCACTCATCTCTACTAACCATGTGTCTCACTACAACTAAGACAGTAAGAGAAGAGAGGCCTCCTCTCCTCCATGTTCACCTCTGAACATTAAGACAAAGGAATGAAGAGAAAGATGCATCGGGGTGCCATCATATATAATATCCTATCAATCATGGAAAATAGCTAGAGACAATAAATCTCAATATAATACATAACTGACCATCAAAGAAACATCTTTTAGTTTACTGGAAATAAAGGCATAAGTTTGATCATTGTACTGTGAAAAGATTTGAGGCTTATTGTGACAGATGGGTTCATGCAGATAAAGTCTTAATGAGGAAGGTTTCTGCCATACATATTAATCAGATTAAGAGAGGAGCTACTAAAATTCCACCATATCCCAACAAGACTGTGTCATCAGAAAGGAGGTGATGCGCTAATTGCAGAAATTATTATTTTTTTTTTTTTTGGGGGGGGGGAATCGGAGCATGTCAATTATAACTACAGAAATTCCAGCGGTTTCCCTATAGATATAATGGAAGCAGAAAGTCTGCTGAGGAAACTGCTAGTTGGTGTCTTAGTCTTAGGCAGCACTCTAGTGAAAACACAACTTTTTATCCTACTGCACTCCTCCTCTGATTGTCTTTTCTAAGACTATAATATCTTTGCTTTGCTGACGTAATGTACATGTGATAACATCTCATGAATTGCTCTTACCGGGTGTCACTGTCTGTAATATAGTAGTTATTTCATTGGCAGTAATTGTGCTGACACGTTGGGCAAATGTTTGGTAAGCATTCTCCAGCTGAGGTACATCGGCAAAGTAGAGAAGAAAGTCAGGAGTAAGAGCGATAGATTGAAGTTGTGCCCGATCAGCCGAGCCAGCACCAATGGCATATGGCACAACACCAGTGGCCTTGAGATTACTGGCTGGCCTTCGTACATCATCTCTAGACCTTCCAGTTGTCAACAAGATAAGAAATTGTGGCACGCCTTCTCCGATTCGACTTCCAGCAGAAGGAGTAAAAACATTTCTTGTAACATATTCTAGAGCTGCCCCCATATTCAGTGGGGTGCCCCCTATTGGAGACATACTTTGTACAGCTCTTATTATATCTTGTTTATCTGAGTAGGCATTGAGAAGGAAGACAGGCCTAGCAGAATTACTGAACTGGACAACTGAAATGTGTGTTTTGTCTCGGCCCACGTTAAGGTATTCTACCACGCTCTGCACAAATCTCCTGAGAGACGGGAAACCATATATGGCATCATCTGAACCATCAATCAAAAACACTACATCCTTCTTGTCTTCCTCGTCTGCTAATAAAAAGAAAGGGTAGAGAAAAGGAGGAACAGGAGAATATTTTAGGGTAGTTTTTGGGTTAGACAATACATATTTAGCTTGACACAAAAGACTAGTAAATGTAATGGAGCCTCAGCAACTAACCATGTGTCTCGCTGCGACTAAGACAGTAAGAGAAGAGAAGCCTCCTCTCCTCCATGCTCACTTCTGAACATTAAGACAAAGGAATGAAGAGAAAGACAAGCACTGGGTGCCATCATATATAATAAGCTATCACTCATGAAAAATGGTTAGAGACAAAGAAAATCTTAATATATAACATAACTGACCATCGAAGAAATATGTTTGAGTTTGCTGAAATAAAGGCATTATTTTATGTAAATATTATCATATTAAAGGGGTTTTTCCTTAGGATAGGCCATAAGTATCTGATCTGTGGGGGGGCCAGCGGCTAAGATCCCTTTACTATACAGTGCATGGAGCTGGAAGCAGATAGCTCAGTACACTGGATAGTGTCCTTGTTCTGTCACTGCAGGCCACTATACAGTATACAGAGACAATTGCTTCCAGATCCATGCACTGTATAGTACAGAGATTGGCCACAGCCCCAAATAAATTATGTTACTGAAATCATTTTTTACTATATGTTTGGACCAAATTTAATGATTCAGAACATAAAATACAACTACTGCAGATCTTCTGTATTACAGAATCAAACAATAAACCAGGCTCAGTTTACTCTTCAAAAAGAGGTTCTGCAGCAGCCATGGTGCGTGAGGTTCTAAGGCCTGTATAAACACACAACCTACGGCCTTGCACTTTAATATGAGCACAAAACACCTTGGAAACTTGTACTAGAACTTCATTTTTTTCCAGGTCCATTCGTTATTTGCATATATGACTTTCTTCCTAAATTCCTGCTGAATTACATCCTTGCATCTTAGTAAATGCGAAATTATACCGGAAATATATCAAATACATAACATATAAATACATTGCAAAATTTTGTTCTGGTCTTAGAGCATGTCTACCAGTAAATTGCCATGAAGGAGACAGTTCCTTGACTTTATGGCGATCAGTTTCCGAGCTGTACCATATTATGATGCAGTTAATATTTCTTTCCTTTAAAGTGTAAGATTTGCATTTGGTAAAATTTCACAAAATCATAAGCGATTTAGCCAATTTGGCTTTCATCAGTATTATTTCCTTCTTGGTCCTTATATAAATGAATCCCTTTTTTTATTGGAATATTTGTCACTTAAATCCTGTTTGTAAGTAAAAAAAATGAAACACCAAAGCCAAACATATATGTTCCTTATATCATTTTCACCATATAGCCCCTTTTACTGGCCACATTTTAACACCATGCCATAGTTAAATTGAACACACTGATGCTAGGTTCACACCTGTTATCCGCTTGGGGACCTGAAAAACGGAAACCCAAACCGCTTAAAAAGAAACCCGTGGACTCCATAGATTATAATGGGGTCCACTGGGTTTCCAACTGAAAAAATGCACAATTTTCAAGTGGATTGGGGGACGGAATCCCTGAATGGTCATGGAACCCAGATGTGACCCTAGCCCGATTCATTTCTTAATATGTATATCTTTATAATAGTCTGAGCTCTGTTTTTAGAGTAAAGAAATAAAAATCTTCTGAATAGCCGAACAGGCTCAGAGGTTTTAGAGGTTGTCCAGGTAGGCTATTAAAATGAAACAAACTTAAAATGTTCGAAAACAACAAAGTCACAAGTCACTACTGAACCAGGAAGAAGAGACTGGCGAGGGACTTGGTTTATCGGAAGTGGAGGGATCTGTCAGATGAGTATGACTTTGTTACCTTAAAACACTCTAAGCTGTTTTTAAGATAACTTTTCCTGGCTGGAGAACCCCTTTAAATGATAGAATTCTGGCTCCTGCTGTTAGGAGGAGCAATCTGAGGGCTTACAGCCTATCGTTTTATACACTATATAAGTTGTCTGCACAAAGCTCCCTCTAGTGTTGGCTGCAAGGGTCAGATTTGTATAATCAAATTCTGAAGATTTTTTTCATTCTATCTAAGAAGCGTCAGCTCCTGTTATATATTGTAAGAGTTATTTCAGTCATTTAGATAAAAAAAAAAATGTGTTGGAATTCCTATAGAAAAGGGTCAAATATCATATTCAAATGATATTTCATCTGTATTTTCTCTATTTTTCTGCAAAAATAATAAGGTTATGAAATGCAACATTTTTTTGTGTAGTATTGTCGGTGTAAGAAATTAGATAATTAACTATCAATGCAAAAATAAGTGTCCGATTCACATCTGCGTTCGGTATTCTGTTCTTTTCTATCTTTAGGATTCGTGCGGACACCACTTGGAAAACACACAGACTGCCTTAATAGTCTATGGGTCCGTGTGGTTTCTTTGCTAACCGCTTTTTAATGCATTTGGTATTCCATTTGAGGGGTCAAAATACTGAACGCAGATGTGAACCAAGCCTTAGACGTGTATGTATGTGACAGAGTGATTCTCATGAGTCCACTAAGCAATAATTATTTTATCTTAAAGGGCACCTGTCACATTAAAAATGCAATTTGATCTGCAGGTAGAATTTTTTTTAACAAGGATGACCCATGGAAATTGATATATAGCTTTGTGGGAGGAGATTTCAACGTCTGTTACTGTTGACCACTGTTTAGGACCTCCCACTGGACTCCTAAAGCAGAATAGACAGAGATGTATAGCAATCAATGGTAATCTATGTTGAATCTCTTAACACAGAAGAGTAGCACCAATGGAATAAATTGTGCAAAAATTGGTGCAAATCTCTTAGGTCAAATCCCATCATTTATAGATTATATAAGTAACTCCAAGAGGAGAGAGATAGCAGCCAAAAATGGTGAAAAAAATGGAAGGACTTTTTTTAGCCCCCAAGTCCTTCCATTTTTTCACCGTTTTTGGAGTGTTGCCTGTGTCTTCCTGGAATTAATACATATCTATATACCAATCTACTCTATTCTCCCTGCAGAATATATTGGGTCCTCAATGTTACAGGTTTCCTTTGAGACAATGACCTAAGAGAAGAACATTGAAGTTATTCATCAAAGGGTGATTTTATACTCTACACATAGAAGATCCCAATAAAGTATATGACATTACCTGTAGTCACTGTCACTTCTGTAACTTCTCCTCTAACGTAGCTATTAAGAGGTGTTATTAGCTGCTGGCTGAAGCCAGGCAAGGCACTGAAATCACCAATCTCATAAGCCAGGCTTGGATTAAAAGCAATTAAATCCATCTCTTCCTTATCAGCATTTCCAACCCCGACACAAAAGGTCAAGACCCCCGATCTGATGAGTTCAGTAGTAGCCGCCTGAATGTTGTCTGAGGATTTTCCAGCCAGCAGAACCACAAGAAGCTGTGGTATCTTGTCCTCTATTCTGCTGCCCGCACTTTTGGTGAAATGGTTGCGGATAACAAATTGAAGTGCAGAGCCAGTGTTCAGAACGTTACCTCCCTTGATTCTTAGCTGACGCATACGATCAAGGAGGTCAGACTTTGAGGTCAGCGTGTTTAAATAGAACTCAGTTCTTGGGGTGTCACTAAACTGGGCCAAGCCAACTCGAGTGCCTTCACTGCTGATACCAAGGTTGTCAATTACATTGATGAGAAAGTCTCTGACTAATGGAAAGTTGGAACTTCCAACGTTGACAGAGCCATCCAACAGGAAGACGATATCTCTTTGGTTAAGTACTGTGGTTGGTTGGAGGATACAGAAAACAATACACATGACATCACAGCAAAAACAGCAAGGCAAGATTATGGAACGCATGTGTTTACATAATGTAGACACATAACTCTTAATAATGTTTACAGGCCAAGCAAAAGAAAGAAGATATAGCGATAAAACCATTGAGTTAGTTTCGGGAAATGTATGCTTCCATCTACAACAGTTAAATCATATACAGTACAAGAATACTAGCAATATGGGATATATTACAAATGGCATATTTCGAGATTGTCCATATGTACCAGAAATAAATTCATCCTATGTATTGTAAAGGATGAAATGTGCAGTGAAAACCCAGAAAGAATTGACATGCTGCACATTTCAAGCCTGTCAATTTAGGTACAGTTATTCTTCTACATAGTGTGGATGAAATTCAATAGAATCGCATCCACTCTGCAGCTACTGTAATAAGCAGAAAAATCTGTAGCAATTCCAGTACATGTGGACAACACCTTAAAGAGGACCTTTTATGTCCGTGTACACATGTGGTGTTATATAGCGCTAGAAAGCTGAATTCAGAGCACTGTCGACTTTCCAGGGCATTTACTGATAACTCTTCACTGTCAGAAAGGTGGTCCTGACAGTCTAGCTGGGAATTGCCCTCCTGACAGTAGTGTCCGTAGTGCTGTACTGTCAGAGGGGGCATACCTTATCATACATGGTAAGGGGCGCCCCCTCTGACAGTATAACGCTACACACAGTACTGTTAGGAGGGGCGTTCCCACCTAGACTGTCCGGAACGCCCTTCTGACAGTGAAGAGCTATCGGTAATTGCACTGATATCTCTTTTCCCGGGACACATAACAGGAAAGCCAACAGGGTGCTGAATTCAGTGCCCTGTTGGCTTTCTAGTGGTATATAAAACCGCATGGGCCCGAGGACATGAAAGGTCATCTTTAATATCTAAAAGTGGTTTAACTCACAATAATCTTAAAGGAGTTGTCCAGGTTATACTTTTTTTTTCATTCCATCAGTTATTCAGTGCTGACTGTCTATCAGTGCTTTTGGTCTCTGCATGCATATGGCAGTGGCCATACCTTATTACTGACATTGTGGTTCAGTGATGGAAGCCATGATGCCAGTAATATGGTGTCTATCAGCTGCAGCCACTGACATTGGTCACATATAAAAGTCAGAAACCATGAGGACTGATGGAGATACAACACTGGAATGCGAAGGAAATGGACAGATGACTACTCTTTTATTTTTCATTTTATATGCTTTTCATGGGTTTTAAGAATGTTCCATAACCTGAACAACCCCTTTAACTTCTAATAGTTAGAGCACCAACATAAAGAACACTCAAAGTGACAAAAACCTGGCAAATCAGAGTGTTCCATGATGGAGGGTATTATAGACATAAGAAACAAATATAACATTGTACATCCTACAGATCAAGAGAAATACTGTAAAAATAGCAATATGTCTTTAAACAGTTCAGTAGATGGAAGAAGTCAATAAGAATGGGGACAATGAGGACACTGAAGCAAGAAGGACAGAAAAAGTCAGTTGAAGAAATGAGTGAAGGAGTAATGACAGGTTGAATGCTGCATGTTTCAAGTTTGTTTTCTTGTCATCTTACAAGCTAAAATTTCATGAGTTGACAGTCTAGCGGTGGCCATTTTTAACTTAACTATTAAACAGCATTCACCCCAAAATGAAATTAAAAAAAATCACTGTAAATGAAGAATGAAATTCCCCAATATAAGTCCTTTAGTTGCTTCTTTCTGTTAAGTTGGTCAGATTTTCCTGTACCTCTATGTCTAGGAACACTGGGAAGTGCAAATATGGACCCCAACATTGGAACTACATCGGTGGTCATTCTGTTTTCATCTGATTTTGGACCAAAATATAATACAGTTTAATTAAATATATTGCTGCTTTCTGCCTGAAAACCCTCACTAAATAGTCCTTCCACTAGGTTTCCCATTTCTATCTAATATGCAGATCATTCCCTGTTACTAGGGAAGTCCAGTCCATAGATACCATTAAGACGCAAGATGTCATCAGAGTGAGTTGAAGGAGGAGGGTCTGGTCTTTTCACACAGCAAATAAAGAATGGTGGGGCTGATTTCCTACAGCTCCTCTGCACACTGCTTTCTTTGTGACCGGACTGAACATTCTGCAGCAGCTCACATTTTACAATGTAAGAAAAGTCTTCTATGTACTTGTATCTACTTCGGACTGCTGAACCTGATGGACCCCATAGATTATAATGTGGCCCGCCATATTTCTGCCTGGTTTCTGCCCCAAATAGCCCAAGAAAAAAGTCTTGCTTGCAGGAATTTTCTATCTGCAAATTTTAAGTGGAATAGGCAACGGAATCTCCGAACAGTCATAACAATAGTGTGACCATAGTCTGACTGCTCATAGATTGTTCTTTTCCTGTGTAAATGATCTTTTTAGCTGTATCATCCCTGCATGTATTTGCTCTCTTTATGTAGTTCAGTGTTCCTAAATCTCCTACACTCTACTAACTTGAGTTTTTCTCAGCTATTTGTATGCCATTGTACAGTTACTTCTGGCAGAATCCCATGTAAACCAATTGGAGTTATAATGAATAGGATAAACTGATTGTTAAATCAACTTAACAGAAGGAAACACAGGGACTTTATTGACTATATTTTTATTTAATGGGAGGATGCTCCTTAACTGTCAATGCACATGTTAATTCTGTGTATACTATATGAAAGCACACAAGTGCAAATAAGTCCATGCTATGGCTCTAGACACTTCATGTATATCCGTATGATGCTTCTAAAGGACTCTATATTCTCTCCGAAAAGTAATATTTCTAAGGGGTTTATCTACAGTTTATGAAATGCAATGCAATGTGTCACAAACTTTATTATTATGGAGTTTGCCAAAAAAAATGAATTTGTGCTCCTTCATAAATTGGTCCACATCACTCTATTGGGGCTGTGTTACAGATCTATACAACACAAATCTGTAACACAGATAAGTACGTGGACCCTGGGCCAACAGGTTGTTAAAAATACTTACCAAGGAATTATAAGAACCAACACTGAATGATGAGCGTGTCCTATGGTACATGATATCAATAGTGCAATAATATAGCATTGTGGTGTTATACACTTCCTGAGAAAGCAAGAAAGCCTCTCCCAAGGGCTTTTTTTTAAGAAAGTGTTTTTTTTTTCCTGATTCCACATGACAGGATCTGATCCTGTTTTTGTCAATAAATGTAAAGCTCATGTCGCTCTGTCAATAAAACCTTGTAGCTACTAATGGAAAATCCATTTCAATTAACTTAATTAGATATTTCTTGTCTGTACACACATATTTTGCTAGAAAAAAAGAGCACGAAAGCCAAGAAACATTTTTTGCATTTCTAATCTAAATAATTTAATTAAAGGTGCTATATGCGTTGCAGGCATTGTGTAAAACTAAGACGTTATATAGAATAACTAGATAAGGTGTTTCGTAATAAATTAGTCTATACACATTTATAAGGTAAAAACTTTCTAAGGCAATGTATGAAATGATGGTGATGAACGAAAATAAATAAATATACCTATCTAACGTTAAACATTACCCTAACCTGTAACCTTTTCCTAATCATATCCCTATAAAATATATATATATATATATATATATATATATATATATCAAACAACCAAACTGCAACCTAAACCTGATTGCTATGTATAACATAAAATAATCTTGAAGACAATGCACAAAATAAATAAATAAATATAAATAAATAAATAAATAAATAAAGTTATATACCTATGCTAACTCTAAACATAACCATAACCCGTATCCATTTCCTCTTCTATACACAGGCTTGTGACAATACTTGGAAGTATGTGAACCATTAGAATATAATATAATTTAAGTATATTCTCTAGAGATGAGCGAACACTAAAATGTTCGAGGTTCGAAATTCGATTCGAACAGCCGCTCACTGTTCGAGTGTTCGAATGGGTTTCGAACCCCATTATAGTCTATGGGGAACATAAACTCGTTAAGGGGGAAACCCAAATTCGTGTCTGGAGGGTCACCAAGTCCACTATGACACCCCAGGAAATGATACCAACACCCTGGAATGACACTGGGACAGCAGGGGAAGCATGTCTGGGGGCATAAAAGTCACTTTATTTCATGGAAATCCCTGTCAGTTTGCGATTTTCGCAAGCTAACTTTTCCCCATAGAAATGCATTGGCCAGTGCTGATTGGCCAGAGTACGGAACTCGACCAATCAGCGCTGGCTCTGCTGGAGGAGGCGGAGTCTAAGATCGCTCCACACCAGTCTCCATTCAGGTCCGACCTTAGACTCCGCCTCCTCCGACAGAGCCAGCGCTGATTGGCCGAAGGCTGGCCAATGCATTCCTATGCGAATGCAGAGACTTAGCAGTGCTGAGTCAGTTTTGCTCAACTACACATCTGATGCACACTCAGCACTGCTACATCAGATGTAGCAATCTGATGTAGCAGAGCCGAGGGTGCACTAGAACCCCTGTGCAAACTCAGTTCACGCTAATAGAATGCATTGGCCAGCGCTGATTGGCCAATGCATTCTATTAGCCCGATGAAGTAGAGCTGAATGTGTGTGCTAAGCACACACATTCAGCACTGCTTCATCACGCCAATACAATGCATTAGCCAGTGCTGATTGGCCAGAGTACGGAATTCGGCCAATCAGCGCTGGCTCTGCTGGAGGAGGCGGAGTCTAAGGTCGGACCTGAATGGAGACTGGTGTGGAGCGATCTTAGACTCCGCCTCCTCCAGCAGAGCCAGCGCTGATTGGCCGAATTCCGTACTCTGGCCAATCAGCGCTGGCCAATGCATTCTATTAGCCCGATGAAGTAGAGCTGAATGTGTGTGCTAAGCACACACATTCAGCACTGCTTCATCACGCCAATACAATGCATTAGCCAGTGCTGATTGGCCAGAGTACGGAATTCGGCCAATCAGCGCTGGCTCTGCTGGAGGAGGCGGAGTCTAAGATCGCTCCACACCAGTCTCCATTCAGGTCCGACACTCTGCTTCATCAAGCTATTAGAATGCATTGGCCAGCACTGATTGGCCAGAGTACGGAATTCGGCCAATCAGCGCTGGCCAATGCATCCCTATGGGAAAAAGTTTATCTCACAAAAATCACAATTACACACCCGATAGAGCCCCAAAAAGTTATTTTTAATAACATTCCCCCCTAAATAAAGGTTATCCCTAGCTATCCCTGCCTGTACAGCTATCCCTGTCTCATAGTCACAAAGTTCACATTCTCATATGACCCGGATTTGAAATCCACTATTCGTCTAAAATGGAGGTCACCTGATTTCGGCAGCCAATGACTTTTTCCAATTTTTTTCAATGCCCCCGGTGTCGTAGTTCCTGTCCCACCTCCCCTGCGCTGTTATTGGTGCAAAAAAGGCGCCAGGGAAGGTGGGAGGGGAATCGAATTTTGGCGCACTTTACCACGCGGTGTTCGATTCGATTCGAACATGGCGAACACCCTGATATCCGATCGAACATGTGTTCGATAGAACACTGTTCGCTCATCTCTAATATTCTCCAATCCTAACTCTTATCATAAGCCTAACCTGTACACACTTCATAATTAGAACTTAGAAGAACTGTCCATTCTCTATTAGAATTACCAGCCATTCTATACAATATCTACATTTTACACAATGCATGCAACATCTAAATGGCCAAAGGTTCTGTGCATTCGGAGAGCCTTAAAGTAAATGTCTACCCTTGAACATTTTGTTTTTGATCACTTCTAAATAAGTCAAAAATGCTTTTCAAATTATTGCCATAATATACCTTGTAGAGATTAAGAAAGATCTCCAAATGTCTTAGTCATGAAGTTAAAGGGAATCTGTCACCAGTAAGTAATGTATTGTTCAAATCAAGTTTTATGTGAAACCATATTTTTAAAGAATTTTTGGTGATTTTTTTTATTTTCTAGTTCTAGCTCTGGCCACTAAACCAAATAATATGCAGACAATTCCTGTTTCCTTTGCAGCCATCACACTGATGCACACAACTATGATGTGTGTTGGTAAGACACAGAATCCACCAGTTATAATAGGTGATTCTACAGCTTATCTACCCCCGTCTCTACACAATGACCTCTGCACAGGTCACAGAGCATGCCTTCAAAACTTTCCATAGAAGTCATACGGATCTGCTCTAAACTATTGTGTTAATCGCCCATGGTCTATCTAGAAAATAGCAAATCACAGATTATTTTAGGTAAGAGTTGAAATTGGCAAACTTTAAACATGGAAAATTAATTAAATCACCAAAAATTCTTAAAAATTTACTTAACATGGAAACACAATTTAAACAGTAGATCATGACACATTCCCTTTAAATGGTAAAATTCTGACTGCCCTGAGTCACCACTATGAGCTCATTGCATACAAGTTATAAATGCAGTATTATTTATCAGTACAGTATGCGGGACATTTACGGTTCTGTATGCAAGAAACCAATACATTATATGAAAGTTCCAATGTCTACAATGATATATTATGAAAATAATCCCTTAATCATCTTGTTATAAGGTATACATTCACTTTAAAAGGGAAAGTTAGCCATGTTCTATGAGATCCTCAAGGATATTCCGTGGTCTTAGTAAAACTTTGGTACAGAGAAAACAAGACAAACATAATAGATAAGATTGGGACATCCTATAAAAATACTAAAAGCAATAAAATCTAATGATATATTTGTATAATTACCTTGAGTTGGTTGTTCTGTAATAACAACTCCCGTGAGTGTTTTTAAAGGGCTAAGCACCTGGGGCAATATGGCCTGTAAAGGAACCGCCTTGAATTCCGCCGCCTTAAAAACCAAAGTCGAGTCAAAGGCAATTTCTTGGAGTTCTGCGTCCTGTGCGTTTTTGGACCCTATGGAGAAAGTCAGGATTCCTGCTCTCTTAATGCTATCTGCTGCCTGACTAACCTCATCTCTTGATTTGCCACCAGTTATAAGAACCAGGAGCTGTGGGATTCCTTCATCCACACGGCTTCCTGCAGCAGCAGTAAAGAAATTTGTTTGGACATAATTTAAGGCAGCGCCGGTATTTAGCGGACTGGTATTCACAATCCTCATTTTTTTCAGATGGGCTAACATATTTTTCTTATCACTAAAACCGTTCAGGTAGAATTCAGGCTTCACTTCTCTGCCATACTGGGCCAGTCCAACTCTAATAAGATCAAGACCAATTTCCAGCCTGTTAACTATCTTTACAACGAATTCACGGATTGCAGCAAAGGTTGGCCCTCCCAATTCACTGGAACCATCAATCAGGAACACTATGTCCCTCTTGTTGACTTCCGTAACTAGAAAAAAAACAGAAGCACATAAATCTTATTAAAGCCAAGTGTAATAAAAAAATGTATCTAAACTACTACAAATATTAAAAGATACAAAATGTTTCAATAATACAGTACTAATATATCAGTCAATAGCAATTTATTGTATTCCTATCGTTGGAATAACTCTCTTCAAAAGCAGGAATGTACCCGTATTTTTCGGACTATATGAAAAATTTGAGAGGAAAATGTGCGTCTTATAGTCCAAATGTAGTGGGTGGGATGTGTCCCACATTAACATAGGCAAATTCTACTGCAGGGCTACTTGTCAATGTGGCCCTGCACTTGTTGCAAAACTACAATTCCCATCATGCTTGGACAGGTTGGGATGATGGAAGTTGTAGTTTGCGAACAGCTGCAGAGTGACACAAGTTGTGCAAAACTGCTGTCCCATAGAAGAGTGCTGCACTGTGGCTCTACAGCACCTCCTCTTCTAAAACCTAGGTGCATCTTATGGTCTGGTTCATCTTATAGTCTGAAAAATATGGTATATAGTGGGAGGCCAGTGGAATTCCCCGTTGTTTCCTTACTAGAACATAATATTATATCCAGTGAATGGTATACAGTAGGATCTATACTACAAATGTGTCCAGCCCTAATTCCAAGATGAGATGACCAGCTTTTTAAAAAATATGATTTCTCTATATCCTATTGGGAGTTGTTTGTGTTTTGTGTGTATATACTTGGCCACCCAATGGTTGTGATGTGAATACAGCCTGTTGAGTGTTTTGTTATTATATCACTATAACATATTGAATTTGCATGTGAAAAAATTGGAGCGCTTAACAAATTTGATGGACAACTGTATTCTATAATAACATATCTCTGTGCAAAAAAGAGTTATCCCAATAATAAGAAGAGTTCAGTACAAAAGTGAAAGAAAATCATAAGGAAGACCTTTCACCACCTCTACCAATTCCAGTTCATTCAAACTTTTTATCTGAAGAAAATACTCAAAAGATTCTACTTTCCTCCCAGGGATTCTCCACCTGTATTAGGATTAAAGAAGCTCATTACAAACTTGTTTCCAGGTGGTACAGGACTCCTGAATGGCTATACCAATTCCATTTCATTGCATCCTTTAATACGGCGGTAGGAAACCTTCATCTCTCCAGCTGTTGCAAAACTACAACTCCCAGCATGCATACTTGCCCTGCTGTAAGTGAATGGAGCACGTTGTGAGTTATAGTTTCACAACAGATGGAGTGCCAAAAGTTCCCTACCTCTCTTTTAATAGATGCCATTCCATTTATTCTGATGCAATTGGAATTTTTTCTCTAGCCGTTACCATTCCTGAGCAATCAGTGCAGATACTTTTTGTACCATATGCTAATTTGGTTCTCTATTGTCAGGTGGGTGGTCCTGAGTTGGCGGAGATAGCTTGGAACCACCCACCTGACAATAGAGAGCCTGAATAGCATATTGGGTGCCTAAAATAACAGCATTGATTGATCAGGAATGGTAAGGGCTAGAGCCAGTATTAGAGTAGCAAAGTCTATTGAAAGGATGCAAAGAGGAGGAGTTGGTGGAGATAGTGAAAGATCCAGTTTAGATGCTGTGCGTTCACATGTGGCCTACATTTTTCAATTATGGAGAATTTTATACAATTCATTAAAAGATGCACACTTCTTAATAATAATTCTGGTTCATCTGCAATTATCTTAATTTATGGTTTGTTGAATTGTATGCTTTAGTATTGCTTATGCCGTCCGTCTGCACGTGGGGCCGGAGTTCACAGTGAGCGCCATTACACATTTGGCAACAACTCAGTGGATCCTACCTTTGTCAGGGTCACAGATCTTTCCCCTACACTGTGCTGTTTTGTCTATGCTCTTGGCTAATGTGACAAGTAGAATTTTTTATCAATCTATTTAAAAAAGATTATTTTTATTGAAAGTAACATTTGGCTCATGACATGAACTTAGTGCATATGACAATGATGTCATGATCAACCACACTAGAAGTAGGCATCCTGGAGACCTGTAGCCATGGTTGGTCTCCCATTCCCGGAGGATCAGAGGCCAAACCCAAGCAGTGACTTTCCAGTATTGTTAATGGGAGATATGGATACAGGAGAACAAACTTTTTGTATTTTCTATTAATTTTAATGGGGAATGAATGTGTGTTAGTGCCAAGGAATGAACACTAGAATTAAAATGAACTTATCTACTTGACCCCAACAGATTGGACATTTATAGAATAGACTTTTTGATTTTGCCTGGTTCTAGGACTCAACAATATTGTACCAAGATGCTGCCATATATCTTACATACCTTCTGTTATAATAGTTGGGGGCTGTAAGACTATGGTCCTTTGAGCTACCCCAGCAATGTATGGGATAATTTGGCTCTCCAGTTGATTTATAACCTGGAACTGGGGTGTAGTAAATACAAAGCTGTCATCAGTTGCAATCTGTTGCAATTCGTTGTTGTCAGCCCTTTCCGCGGCAATGCCAAATGTGATGATACTGTTAAGTTTCAAAGCATTGGCAGCCTCTCTCAAATCATCACTTGATGGACTACCAGCGATCACCACCAGTGACTGTGGAATTCCTTCATCCCTTCGGCTGCCACCAGCTGAGCTAAACAACTGTTCCACCACATATTCGATGGCAGCCCCCATATTGGCCTCTTCTCCTCCAGAAAATCGTAGATTCTTCATGGCATTAATAAGGTTACTTTTGGTCGTATGCTCATCCAAAGTGAATTCTATTTTGACATCATCACTATATTGTACCACTCCTATTTGCATCCGGCTCCTTCCAACCTCCAAGCGCCTTTCCACATAATTCACCAAGAAGTCGCGAATGCTGTTGAATCCCGCGCGTCCAACATTGTTTGAGCCATCAATGAGGAAAACCAAGTCAGCTGAGTCTGGTTGGTATTATTGATGGAATAGTGGCATGGTATGAGGAGTTAGATGATAGAAGGTGAAAAAAACAAAAAATATGACAGAGGAGAAAGAAATGCAAAATGTGACAGTGTTAACTTAAGTGCAGTGTTAACATGCGGATGTATTGTGTATACATGTTTCTCTGAAAACACACTAAGAAACATGATGCAATGGAAGAAGGGATATTTACCCATGAATCACCACCTCGCTGGAGTATGTTCACACTGACATGGAATAATAGACATTGTTTTTGTCTTTCATATAATCTCATGTCAAATGATGAATAGAATTATTGGACAATGTGAGCCAAGCGCCAATGCAGAAACTTGTGAGTTCAGCCTATATTCTGACTTACTGGTTATGGACTTTTGGTATTATAAGGGTTTGTAAAGTATTTTTGGAATGCACAGATCAGAACACAAAATATACGAGGATAGAATGTAGGTCAAAGGGTCTAGCATTCAATCTTTAAGACCCAACACTATATCTTTCATGCCACTTAGGGAACTTCCTTCTATCCAACTGATGTCTTACATCCTTAATTTAGGCTTGTATGTGGTGCACCATCAACCTGCCACAATCTTATAATAATGATAGGCTCCATCAAGGGCCGACACATCATACTACCTATATAGGGTCCCAGTAGGTCAGGGGGCCCTATCGCTTTAAAGGGTTTTACCACTAAAACATGGTATCCCCTATCCATAGTAAAGGGCATAATTTGAAGATTAGTGGGGGTCTGACTGCTCAGACATGAATAAAGAGGTGGTTGGGCAGGGCGGGCAAAGGTCTTTTCATTTCAATGGGAATAATGGAGCTGTACTTCAGTTATCTCTAGCACTACTTTGGTGGGAAAAGCCCTTACCTCTTGCCTGTCTTTGTATTGTCATGGGGAGTGTTCCTTCACAGCCCAATGATGACGCTGAGCTCTAAGGCCCTCCCTTCTGACAGCAGAGGGATATCACTGCCAAAACTAATGGCATCAATATCCCTGGGTCCATACTGGCAAAGCTGACAGTGAGCTGAATTCAGTACACAGTAGTATAATACATGGAAGGTCCTCTTTAACATTGGCTTTCTACTGTCTATTAGACTCCTGGTTAATGCCTAAGCTAAGATAGTGAACGTCCTGGCTATAGATTACTGGTGGAGGTATTAGCTAACAAGGGGCCCATGAGTGTTCTTGCACAGGGGCCCTCTGTTGTAGATGTATTGTAGATGGGCAGTAAAAGTTTCTTCTAAAAATTGCCTGTATGATACTTGCAACTTCACACTCAGAAGTTGACCCTGGCTACTCTTTTTTTAAAGTTGGGATGAAATTTGGAGGCATAAAGAAGTACGTTATGGCCCCTAGGACTTCTTTAGGTGCCATATTATGGCTTAGTATAACTTAGAAGAACTTATTCAGAGCCATATTTCAGCCATGTGCATTATCCCTTACTGCGACCCGTAGTTGATAAGAAATGTCTTAGTGTTGGGATTTGTCTTACATGAGCTGACATATTTTACTCCAAACAGCAATGGACAAAACTAGTGAATCTTCTAAGCTTTGGGACAGAACCTCTATAAATTTCTGCATTAGGAATGACCCAGTCCTGCGATATGCAGCCGGCATAGTCATATAACTCACAGCTTGTGATGGAGCGAGTGACAAAAGTAAAAATCATCCTGATAAATGGTAAAATATCCCCCACAACCACTGCACAAAACAACATTTCATCACATGACGGCAACATTTATCACCAGCGTTCTGCATTCTGTTGGATAGGAGCTGCCAGACTGCCATAGTAGAAGTGACTGAGCATTGAGCTTCTGAAATGAGACCTTGTGACCTATATTCTTTATAGAGTATTCCATTTTATGTCATTAACTCTATGAAGGATATAGGGTTAAGTAAAAGAAACGTATCAATAGTTTCTCTGCTTATCAGGTAGTACTGAAATGAATGGATTTCAGCATGAATACCAAATGTAAGAATTGTTCCCTGTTACTTTAAATTATACAAATGGGGTTCTATTTTTGTTTGTTGGTGGAAAAGTCACTGACTGACATCCTATACATTCTCCCCTGTTTTTTTTTGTTTTAGAACCATGATGGAGATCATTATCAATGAGATCTGGAAATGTTCATTTGTGACACCATTGTTCCCCAATGTTCTCATGTTTGTGGATATCACCCTCAATACCCTACCTTCTAAGTTATAGTATGGCACGGCAGGTACACCAGTGATTCACAATAATTTAATGGATATTCACTTTCTTAAAATTTTTAGGCCAGATTCACACCTGCACTAGGTTCCTGTTTGAGGATTAAGTCCCCAATTCCGCTTGAAAACTGCAGAGAGAAAAGTCCTGCAAGTAGGACTTTTTGCCTGCATTTTTTGGGCGCAAACCCGGTGGATCCCATTATAGTCTATGGGGACCAATGGTTTCCATAAGTTGATTGTGTTTATATTTTTTGAGTCCCCAAGCAGAAACTGAGGCTAACCTAGTGCTAGTTGATACTATTAATGATAGTCACTGCCAAGTTGAAGAAATACTGTAAAGGTTGTCCAACTTTTTTTGTTGATGATCGATCCTCAGGCTAGGTCATTAACAATAGATCAATGGCGGTCTGACAACCGGGACCCCTGTGGATCAACTGTTTGAAGAGGCTATGGTGCATGTGTGACTTCTTCACTGGCTCATAGTGGCTCTGCAATGAAATTACAGTCTTGTCCCATAGAAGAGAATAGGATGAGACTGTAATTATATCACATGGCCGCTATGAATCAAACAGCCAAGGGGTCACGGTGCTCGCACAGCCCCTGACACAGTTCTTGGACCCCCACTGATCTCTTATTGGTGCCCTATCCTGAGCAAAGGTTACAAATGGTCAACCACTTTAACATACTCAATGAACATGGCTTTAGAATGGTAGCATTCCATTTCCATTATGGGTCATTTTCTGTCCTGACTCCTGATGTTGTTTCTTCTCTATACTTCTCTACTGTATTTTTATATATCAGTCATGACAGGGGCTTTTCTTGTTCTGAATATTATTTGTAAGGTTTTTTTGCAATATATATATTTTATGGTCTCTTCAAATCAGTCACCCAATGCCAGGAGTAGATCTGGAAAGCAATTATTCAAACAAGTAATGCAGAATCATGTTAAGGCATATATGACAATACCAGTGATGCTCGGACATGTTTCAAGTCCTCAGGACTAACCCAGACCCTAATCATTTATCTTCATGCAGCCATATTTGTTGTAACTAGAACATGTAAGAAGCCATTGGCCAAGGCACACATAACAAACTGTGTTGCTAATGGAAGCGAGTCATGTTGTTCTTGATCTGAAGGGATTATGACTACTTTAGCAATGTATATTTTGCTTCCTTGACCACAGGCTTAACAAAATCACCGATAAGACATTATTAACCCATGCAGCATATAGCTTAGGATCATAGACTAACCCTGAGTCAGAGCTCAGTCATCTCATCTCATTTCTAATAGTGGATTTATCTTGGCACATCTTCTAGTTTTAAGCACTGTTGTGTTTTGCTGCTGGAACTTGCTATAAATTGATATAAATTGTGTGCGGTAAGTAATTGCAGAGTATTAAGTCGAGATTAGTTGTGTCTGGGTGGTCCTTGGACTGGACATGTAGAGTCATCACTGTATAAAATACATCAACAACACTTAAACACTTCGAGTGGCTGGAATTTCTTTCTATCATGAACAATAACCAACAAAATAGTCAACCTATATAATAGATAACAAATCACAGTATAATCTATATATTATGGTAACAATTCCAGCCTTTCGATAGAAGACAATGTGCTCTACACGGTAAGCATGCTTCTGACGTCTTCAGATAGCATGTCTTGTGCCAGTGAAAGGTATAGTATGCCATCGAGTGTGGAATAGCTGGACTTTACCTATGTCTATCTGGCATGAATTGTATAATTTCCATGGCAATTGGGGTGGTTTAGTAAGAGGTGTAGCATCATGGAAATATAAACTCATTAGGAGGTCAATTGAGTTCATGCTGCTTCAGTCATGACCTTGAAACTTGTCTTCTTACTTCTGGGCCTTCAAGATCGGATGTTCCAAGAACATTATTTAATGTGTGAAAAAAAAGGGTGGTAACTGGTGGAGAAACGTCCTCGTAACCACGCAGCTGACATGATGTCATTTATGGAATTCTCCTCACACCCTGAGAGACTCATAAAACTCGCTCTAATGGGGAAATACTTGTAGGAAATATTCCATGATAAGATTTATGGTGCAGTGATGTTCCCTAATTGATTGAGCTTCTTCAGTAGACATTTTAACCAAATTCTGTGCCATAATCCCATTCTTGTGGACATTTGTTTTGCTTGACCGCACACAAAATCGAAGAGTTCGCGATCAGGGGTGTAACTATAGGTTGTCCAAGGGTGGCCTTTGGACTATGGGGCACAAAAAGCACCCTCTGATCTGTATAATCGAAAATGGCTCTTTGGTACTGTTACATAATTTGCTAAGGGGCCTAGGAGCGATGGTCTATACCTACATCTTAGGCCTGGTTTGGGTTTCCGTTCGGGGGAGTCCACTTGGGGACCCCCAAACAAAAACCTATACGCATTAAAGATCGGTTAACTTCAAGAAACCGGAAGATCCCACAGACTAGAGAAACATGTAGAGAGAAACGTGCTGCGTGCAGGACTTTTCTCTCCGCATATCTTGTGCAGAAACCACACGGACCCCATTATAGTCTATGGGGTCCACGCGTTTCCCAGGTATCCACTTTTTAATGCGTGTAGGTTTCCCCAAGCAGACTCCTTGAACGAAATCCCAAACACAGATGTGAATAGGGCCTAAGGCTTTGCTCAGAGCCTCTCTTGTAGATTCTTTAGCATTCGCTATAAAAAGTAGTATAACATATGATGCTATTTTTTCATTAAATCAGCTACCTGACATATAAAAGTCCAAAAATTTGGCATATGCCTCATTTGTGGAAAAATGTGTGACCTAATGCAAACAATGCATTTGTTATAGTCATAACTAAAAGCTCTGCCCTTGACTATTCCATTTAGATTTAGTTAAGAATGTGGTATAAAATACATAAGTTTACTCCATTATATCTTACCTGAACCAACAGGTGCTATGGTAGGTTACATACAAAGTCTATACAAGACAGTAAAGATCTGTCAGATCATAAGCTGTATATGTGAACACTATTGTGATATGATTGTGTCATTATTGTATGTATGGTTCTTTTGGTTTTTGTCGCATGTTTCATTCAAGGTGATACCTTGTAACCCTTGTAACCTACCTTCATTCTGCACATAAATGTAACTATTGTACTCCTACCTTCCTGCGCTTGTGCATCAATCCTGAGGATCCCTGAGAACATAAGGCACATAAATGCCAATAGTGGCAAGAGCCGATGCTCCTTCATCTTGACCATGTATGGTTAGTAAGCACCAGATAATCAAACTGTAAGAAAAATAAGAAGAAAATAGCAAATACATTACAATATTGAAATATTTTTGTTTTATCATAACAATATCATTTTTCTTACAGTAGAAAATTCTTCGTGATGGGTTAAGCTTAAAGAGGACCTGTCACCAGGCCTGAAAAGCTCAATGACATTTATCATCTGATCGGCGCTGTTACCTTGATCAATTTGGTGTTCAGCTATTCCAAAGATATAAGCCCTTTGTATAATATTGCAAATTAGGGTGCACTAGCCAAGTGTATGGCAACATTGTGATTTCTCTGTGAGCTCTATGTTATGGGGTTACTGTTGTAATATACACAACAGTGCCACCGGGATATGTGGTTCTGCCTGGTACTGCAGATCATGCTGAGTCCATAGGGTTATAAACACCACTATGTTTTAATACGGAATAGTCCATGCCTATCCACGAAGTATTGTCTTTTTTTTTCATAAGTTCACCAATGGCTGGCCGTCAATATAAATCCCTGGAAAGCCCCTTTAAGGTCAGGTAACTTTACATAGTGTTTAGACAAGTGAATGACCTATTCTACATTATTCTTTGTATCATATGCCAAGCTATAGTTACATTTAGTTAATGACTGATTATATGAAATACAATAATATATTTAGCACAATAGCGTTCTTTAGTGCATTCTGCTACACAAAATCTGAAGTGTCACCCACAATTCCCTGGGGTCTTAACATATTTCATGTATCCTATTGAAATGCTTTGGTAAATTCTATCTATTAGCAATATAAACATAAGTCATCCATATAGTGATCTATCTGCTATGTGGTGAGTTAAGAACATCTTGTAAGGGACTGATTGCTGACATCAATTACTTAAGATGCCTAAATCTTTTGGCCATGGCTCTGCCACATGTTCACTCAGCAGGTAACCACTGGAAAAGACTGCACTTTGAGATTTTTGAAGATTTTCTTTATACCCAGCACATGCTAAAAAATGTATACATGTGTAAAACAATTTCATAAACAACTGATATTCATTAGAAAAACACAAGGCATTGAAAGGCAGGCTGATATTATTGAGCCCATACCTATCTATGTAATATGATAACATGACATATTAGGCGGTGGTATAAACAGCAGATGTTTAGAAGAATACAATGAATATATAATACGCTGTATGTATATCAGTAGTTACTGTAGCGTTTGGCACGGCCAGCGCCGCACCTCCCATGAGGCAACCTGAAGTGACCGCTTCAGGCGGTGCTATGCTAGGGCCCCCGGGGGGCGGCATTTTTGCTTACCTAAGCCAGTCCAGGACAAGCTGTCCTGGACTGGCTTAGCGTCACCGTCACCGAGCGGTGGATTGGGGAGGCCCTGTGGACGCAGTGCTGCTCCAGCGGCCTCCCCTCACGCTCAGGCAGAGAGCAGGTCCTCTCCCTGCCTGCTCTCTGCCTGCTAACGCCACTCCCCCCTTCGCTCCCCCCTTCCCCCCTTTGCTCCGCCCATCCCATTTGCTCAGTCCTCTGCCCCGCCCCTCCTCCCGGGGGGGGGGGGGAGGGGCGGCTTTCTGTTTCCACCTCGGGCAGCAAAAAAGGTAGGTTCACCCCTGGGCACGGCACACCAAACCCAAACTTTACCATATATTATATTGTTTAAAGGGGTTGTGCCATCCCCTGTTCACAGGATAGGTGATATCTGAGCACAGAAAACGATGGTTATGCCAGTCATCCTTCAGGTAAACCACAGAACAGAATAATCCCGTCACTAATATTGTGAAATCTTCCCCATTAACCAACTTGACAATTGGAATCTTTTAATAATCTACACCCAATAGAACTGGAAGATATGACGTGAAGACTTCCTATTCTCTCCACTTAGGCCAAGTAGAGTTGATTATCGGAGGTGTTTCTGACATGGACTTGAATAGTGTCCTAGCGACAAAAAATGCAATAGTAAATCTATTTTTTAACAAGTGCCATGGCTCTGGCAGGTCACTTGCTTTGTTCCTTGCCTGTATGCCAGGACATGACATTACCTCAGCCTACTCATCCGCCAATGCAAACCATTCGCACATCTCGAATTAGAAATGTTTTCATATTGTTGGGACCGTGGACTTATTTTCCATATAGATGTCTAATTAAAAGGACTTGGAAAATACCATTAATGGCTGCTATGTGTCATTAAAGCACACTGTACATTAACCGCCTGCCCAGGAACGTCCTTGTAAAGGAACTGAGAGAGCCAAGTATGAAATAAATTATTTTGCAATAAGTTGCATATGGAATTTTTGACTTTAGTCTTACAGCCTACGTTTTATTGAACAGGAAAGGACTGGGTAGATGAAAGGGAGTTAAAACTTTACAGAAGATATAAAATATTGTTTGAGAGTTGCTCTAAATATGTATCTCAGTTTTTGGGCAGAGATACTCCAGTTTTTCCCATTGTAATATTTTGTAGGGAATTTTTGAGTCTCCACTATGTATAACTATCCTAATGCCTATGAAGCAGTCGGAATTTGTTCAGGTTCTTCCCTAGTAATATAGGATTTGGCTCGTAGGTAACAAAACTGGAACTTTATAGCTTTGCATTGATCAGATGTTCTCATTAGCGTTAAAGGGGTAAAAATATTGATGACCTATATATAGCGTAGGTCATCAGTATCAGATCAGTGGGGGTCTGATGCCCAATACCCTCACCGATCAGCTGTTCTCAGAAGTTTATACACAGATAATGGAGTTGGAAGCAAACGGTTCCATTCTTTTTGTAGGACCTGAGCTGAACTGGAGCTTAGACCCATATAAGTGAATGAGAGCTAAGCTACAGACAACCTAGTGTGGCCATTACAAAGAGAACAGGATTCCTAGTCTATTTCCAGGGGATTACCACCTACGTGATATTGATTACCAACGCTTAGAATAGGTCTTCAATTATTTTAGTCCAGAAAACCCCTTTAAGTAGAAGAGCTGGTAGCATGTATTCAGTTCCAGATGCCATGGTTGGGATGGACTGTCCCAAAGTGCATCTCCAATACACACCAACCTTACTAGATACCTTTACCACAATATCTTACTAGCCAAAAGAAGAAACGGGGTGCAGTAGTAATACTAAAGAAAATACACATACACCTTTAAAATATCTTGCATTAGGTTAAGGACAATTTCTCATTAAACCAATTCAACACAACATTGTGACATGATGATAAAACCCTAGACAGGCTGAAATTTACAAAGTCAACAATAGAAGGCCACATCAAGACACATAAAGGATCTCACTTTGTGATACACTGTCACTATGTGATATGCTATCATGAAACAGTGTAGTCTTGAAAAGCTAACTAATGAATGGGTTTGAAAAATGACTGCAGCTTTATGTCTCCTGTCCAGTTTTGGGCAGGAAACGGAAACCTGCATAATGGAGGCCGGTGAGCAGATGCGAACGAGCCGTTAGTGATTGCTCAATAAAATATATTTGGAAAATTTTAGACTTCTGACATGGGATCCTTAGTCAAAAATATTAATTTAACTTTCTTTAAGTTTTTTTTTGTTTTTTTTTTTCAATTTATTTAGTATTTGGAATATCGCTTAATTTTTAAAATTTGTGACACAGGCTTCTGCAAGAGCTGATTGTCAATGGCCAGGGACATTACAATACCCTGATGAATAGATGGAAAGTTTTGTATACACAACAGATTATTGTCATCCAAACATGTCACTTTTGGTGGAACCAAATGTATAAGGTGGACTCTCAACTCTCCTCCAATGGCAGATTTCAAGGCAGAGAATAATTAAGCAGTTGAATTTCAACATGTTCAATCCTTAAGTTCTCAGGGAACATAATCCGCCACAAGAGATGTCTGGCAGCGGTGTACTCCCCTCTCCATATTGAGAAGAAATACAATAGTAGATTAGGCAAATGTGTATGGTAGGGTCAAGAGAAACAAATATAAGTCAACAGCTACGTAATGTATACAACCAGTCTTATACTAATGGTCACAACACCAACCTATGCCTTTCCAGCTGATATAGGCCAAACATTCCCATAATGCCCTAGTAGAATTTGAATGTCTGGTCACACTAAAGGGTTGAAGTTAGTGCCTTGATAAACTCTGTCCTGGGGAGCCCCCTGGACCCAGTACAGATTATGGGTGACAGAAGGATACTGTCCGTTGTGAGCTCAATGCTGGAGAATAAATCCCACCCCATGTATGAGACCGTGACAGTGCTGGGCTAAACTGTCAGAGACCGACTGCTTCACCCCAAGAGTGAGAAGGAACCCTATCGGAGATCCTTCCTCCCAAGTACTATCAGGCTGTATAATCAACATCAGGCCAAGTGAAGATCACTCTGCACAGAGAACTAAATGATCCTAAAGTTTTTTTTTTCTTTCTAGTTGCTATGACTCCTAGTATCTTTTCTATCTGCTATTCTGAGCTTGTATGTGTTCTTTCTTGTAATATATTACGGTATTATTCCTGCTACTGTAACACACTGAATTTCCCCATGGTGGGATTATTAAAGGATTATTTTATCTTTCACAACGATGAGGCCAATGGAAACAACTATGAGTCACCCCCTGTGGTCTAGAAGAGGAGATGATCTAGATCGGTACTTAGAACTTTTAGCAAAAATGGTGCTAACGTGTTTGGTTTTTAGTGGTCAGAGCTAGAGCAGATACTATATATTGGATGCTGCTCGGACATTTTAGCCTATTACATTACTTTTGTGCAAGTTTTTTTTGTTCCCAAACAAAAGCCATCTGTAGATAAGAGAAAAGGAAGAGATGAATCTTCATGTCTTTGGCTGACCGCAGATCCCTGGAGAATCCCTTAAGGAATAAACAAAGGCTTATTTTTACTACTTTGTTAAATATATTTAGACTAGATGGGAAACATTTACACAGGGAATATGACAACTGTGTACAAACACAAACTGTCTGTGACACACTCCGTGCTTTCTGACAGTTTTACGTACAGTAGTCTACGAGATCTAAAGGGAAGGCTTCAATGACATTGAAATCTAGATCTCACAATACCAAGTCCTTTCATTGTCTCCTCCATAGTCTTCTACTGATGAGTCTATCATTAGAATTCACAGTATGTAATGACACTATGTATAACAGGAAGCCTCAACAAATACCCTTCGCGTCATCGTAACGTAACGTCCTATAACTTGTATGTGCGTCTCATATAATGCCTGCTGTGCTGAGCATACAATATGGCCAGCATAATGATGGAACATTGGATGATATTCATTATCATTGAATTTAAGAAAATAACTTGTAAATCATTGGTATTCTTTGAGCTGACATACATATGGAAATACATGAAAACAGGCAAAACTATTTGCCCAGCTCTAGCCCGTCTCATCCGCTAGACAGAGACATCTGTTTCCCAGAGTTTCAATACTACTAAATGCTAGATTCTGGGATACCTTCGACTGAACCTGATCCCCAAATGAGAGATATTCTTCAATGAGACTGAACTAACCTTAATTCACATCTGTAAGGCTAGGTTCACATCTGCGTGGGATTCTCCGTAACAGACTCCGCTCCGAAGCCACCGAGAATTGGCGGAGAAACGTCCAGCGCAAGTGTGAACCGAGCCTTAGTCTTATTACTTCATTATCTTGCGTTTAATGGCTGAAATTACAAGTTTATGTATTGTTGACTAATAGAGGGAATTTATTATAGTGAATGCGCCTGAAATCTGGTCTACAATAGGCAAATTTTAGGTACAGTGGTGTAAAGTTAGACTAAACAGTCTCAACAATATGCCGTGCCGTATGCCTCAATGATATGCCACAGTCTGGCACAGTCTAGGACTGAATAGTCTAATCTAGCATTGTTTAAGACACTATTAGTACATTTGCCCTATTTAGTCACACCTAGCTTTAGACCATTTTTGAAGACAAGCTCAACAAGTGGCATGGCTTATATGAAAAGGTGGCATTGCCTAAGATGTGACAATGTAAACCCTAATTGGGCAAAAATTCTGGCTCAAAGTAAGTCAACTAATAGGGACATATAAAGATAAACCAGATTTATTATCCAGCATCAGCCACTGAGATAAGCTGACACATCTTTAGACTGTCTGGTCTTAATTTGCAGTAACTATTAGTAAATGTGAGCCTTGGTGTCTGATCTGCAGGCAGCATGTTATAGAGCAAGACATAGTGAACAGTGATTTAAAAGGTTTTATGGTCGCAAATATATGTTTCATACTGATGACCTGTCAACGGAATAGGTCATCAGTATTTGATCTGGTGGGATCCAACACACAACATTGGTTTGTTTGATGGCTTAATTTTGAAGGAATATGTTCATGGTAATGTTTTTTGGGGGGGTTTCCTGAAAAGCCAACGTTTCCTACCCTATATATCACCCTCTTGAAGAATGGCTACTTTAGCCTGATGGACAAAAAAAAAAAAGCCTGCAAATGTTTGGCATTAGCTCAATAACAAATGGGACTCGCCATTGTCTTGGCAACATAGTTTGCTTTGATCCAAACATCCCAATCATATGATCTGAGTCTATGTGCAGAGTTCACGCTTTGTCTGCCTTATGCAGTTATAATTATAGTTCACCAGGCTAAGACTTAGGATGCAATGTGCTGAGCAGATGAGAAGATCAGAAGCATGTCAGATTCAAAGGGATAGGGGACAGACTAACCCGAGCCAGCTGTTCCCCAGGACGGCTGATTCATTGCACATGTGTCTGTGTGGGTCTCGGCTTTAGGACCATCTCTCCTCCAGGCACTGGGAGAAGGGCGGCTATTGTAACACAGCTGCTTTTTATCATTGTCCCTCTGCCAGCTTCAGATCTCAATGCTTCGAGCTGTCTCTTTTTGGGGACATTACAATCCAAAGCTCCCAGAAGATAAAAACCAAAATTATTTGAGTATATTCTGAACCATGCAATATTAATATAATTTTTTAATGAATACTTAATGTTCTGTGGTAAAAATAATGAAGGCAAAAAATGTTATTTTTGCTTGTGTTACTGAGCAGAATATTTGTCTGTATGGAAATGGGAAAATAGTTGGCTATTCGCCTGTTGTCACAAATGAATATTAAGGGGAGCCAAGGGAACGAAGAATAGAAAAAGATTAAAAAGTGAAATCATTTATTAAAAATTATATATAACATTCTAAAGAATTCAAGAAAAATTGTATGTGTTAAAGGGATTCTATCTTTAAAAAAAATCGATTTTGAACTAAAAGCACGTTGGAATAGCCTTTAGAAAGATCATTCTTCTCCTAACTTTATTTTTATGTACATTTTTCCCTATAAGTATGTCTTTGGAATATGGGATGGAAATCCATGCAAACACGGGGAGAACATACAAATTCCTTGCAGATGGTTTTTTGGCCTTGGCGGGATTTGAGCACCAGGACTCCAGTGCTGCAAGGCTGCAGTGCTAACCACTAAGCCACTGTGTGGCCCCTACCTTTATTTTTCTGGTCCATGGTGGCGTTTTTAAGTTTTGTCTTCTTTCTTCGTTATGCAAATTGGTCTTCAGAAAGTGCAGGGTGGCGTTCTCCCAATGTTCAAAGCACAGGCTCGTGATAGGTTCCAGCGCGCCTCTGTCTTCTATTCCTGGCACTTCTCCTCCTCTTCTTAAATGAGACCACCGCAAAATGGCCAACAGAATAGTCAATTGTGAATTTTGTAGTGGTCTCGTGTAAGAGGCCACTACGAAATGGCTAACAGAACAATCGATTGCACATGTTTCGTCACCATTTTTTGTTTTTCTCGTGTAAGAGACCACCGCAAAATGGCCAACGGAACAGCTGACTGCACATGTTTTGTCGCCATTTTGTGGTAGTCTCGTGTAAGGAGAGGAGTGAAGAGGAGGAGACGAGGGAGCCGGCATTGGAATCTATGATGAATCTGTGCTTTGAGCACCCCTGCCCTTTCTAAACCCCGATTTGCATAATGAAGAAAGACGACAAAACTGAAAAACGGCAGCGCAGACCTGAAAAATAAAGGTAAGTGAAGAATATCCTTTTTAAAGGCTATTCCAATGCACTTTTAGTTAAAAAAAAAACAAAACATTTTTTAATGATAGAATCCCTTTAAGCACTGTTCACACTTGCCTATTGCAGATAGGACTTAGCAGCTCCAGCCAGTTGTCTTACTTCTAGAAACAGGGGGGAAGGGACATAGCTGAGTTGCTGGGGCACAAACAGATGATTTCTTTATATAGTTCTCAGTTTTATCCATACCATGAGACAACATAGGACAATGAAAAAGGCAGAGATGGGCGAAAGGGATGAGATTTTCTATTTTTTGTGCAGTTTCTCTGTGTATTTTTATGGAATGTCCTATCCATATAACACTAAAGCTCTGTTCTCCTCTGTGCTGCGGTTTCTACTTATTTCCAATCCTAATAGTGCGTCCTAATAGTGCCCAAAGAATGCGATTGACCCATTATGGGAATTTACCAACAGCCACCTGTTCCCTCATCAGAAAGACTATTGCTTGTTACAATGTGAAGTGATATTCTGGACATTGGTGATAGTAACCTTGATGGGACTTCCATGGAGACTTGTAGTGCAGATGTGACTATAGCCTAATGGAAGTATAAGAACAGGCGATAGATTCAGATTCAGGTCTCTAACCCTCACTCCAGATATCGATATCATATTATTTTCAGGCTTCTATTATATCTTTAATGTTTGTTAAAATGTTTCTTATACAGAATTCCAAAATCTCCTGCCTTGTTTTATGTATACATTTCTAGCTACTGCACCTACCAGACCTCCAAGGAGAGTCCACTGTATACAGATTTGCAGCTCCCATTTATCTCAATGAAAACAATCCCTGAATAGCAGGATGCTGAACTCCTAAGCCATTCCTAGTCACAGATGATGGCAGAAAGAAGTTTATCATTTTGAGTGATTTCAGGCCCTCGAAAAATTTGTTAAAGGCAAGGAAGTGTGGGGTTGGACTAAAAAGTAAGTGTTCCTCGCTTCCCCCTGCATCGGCCCATCCTATGGATCGGTCTCTGGTTCCAGCGCCCTGACAATGGCCAACTAGGTGACTGCTGCAGTAGTTGGGAATGTCATTGCTGCAGCACCAGAACCGACCTGACTATTGCACAAGGCTGTCGAGGCCATGGATCCATGACATCAGTGATGGAGAACCAAAACCGAGACCGATGCAAAGGACCCGGGCCCTGACCTTAAAACAGAAGAACCATGTCTTATTTCCTGACTTGAACAAATTCCCTGGGAGTCGGCTTTCAGGTCTGAAACCCCATTTATTTAAAGCTTGTTCCTTTGTTTGTGAATGTGTACCGTATACCAAATGCCATTACTCACCCGGTAACCATTGTATATAAGGAAACAGCTGCTTTGTAATAATTTATGAGCCCATGGTGATGAAAACTAAACACAAGTCAGGACTTTCAAGCTAGTCTAAAATATCAACTCAGGACCACCCAGCTTTAGTCCAGGAGAAGTGTGAGAAAAATGCTTTGTGAAAGTACACAATCGCGTAAATTGCTAAAATTTAGTGTCATATAGAGGTGTATCAAAGGTGAATCTACTCTCAACCTAGTGTGAATTTGGTTCTCATGAGACCAACTCAGTACAATATTGCAAAATGCTAACAAATCCTCTGCAAACTGCAATTAACAAAACTACCACTAGGTGGCTTTACTTAGCCTATCTCTTTGTGATAGAATATTACAGAACAGTATTGTCTTGAAATGCTAACTATCTCATAACATACCTATCCGGACACGTCTAGTGAAGAGTTAAGGAAAAGGAGGACACATCTGTAGTGCTCATCAGTCTGCAAGGTAATCCGTGGCTTAGAATTTCTGGAGCAGTTTTGGAGTCCTGACAAGCATTTTAGATTTCACATATTTCCTTAAGCAGGTCTTGATCTCATTGGAGTGAGATGTTCCTTATTTATTATAAGACATGTCACTCTTCATAAATTAGGTCTATGCACCAGGAACTCAAGTCTATGCCAGCCAGGAGCGGCTTTAGAGTTACTCTATAATTTTCACTATATCATTTTTTCTGGGCGCAGAGCCCTCGTCTCTTCCCATAGAGTCCGCTCACGTTTCAGAAAGTGGCACTGGCAATGTAAAACAGCAAAAATGCAAAAGTTTTAGGGCAAAAATGAGTTTGTACAAAAAGTTCCAATTTTTAAAGCCATAAAGCTGGCATAAAAGTTTTGATAAATCCACCCTTTAATGTTTTACTTGACAAGGGGGTGCGGAAGCTTGCAAGGAAAGGGGCTTGGCTTAAAAATGCAACATTGTGTGCCAAAATTTTACTAGCTCCAGGATGATGTGTGGTAATGGCAAGATACTATTTAAGGGCAGGGCTCCATGTAGCGTAAACGTTGCCGCAACGTTTTAGAGTACCTGCAAAGTGAATGGGATTCTGGCTAATCCGATCCACACATTGTAAAAAAATATCCACAGCGCACATGTTGCAATTTTAAAAACTGTCATATTTTTGTAAATCGCAACTTGTCAATTATATCTACGGAATGTTAGCATTTTTCGTATAGGTATAATTGAAGCAGAAAATCTGCAGAGGAAAACGGTGCAGACAAAAAAGCGATTTATCCATCTTTTCCGCAGCGTTCCCCGGTACATGGGGTCTTAGCCTAACACGACTAGTGTCCCCCCTCCCATGCCAATTGCTGAGTGCAATGTATTACTTATGATTGCATTCCCATAGGGATCAAGTTCAGCGTATAATAACATGCACTGTTCCTTAGGTTTACATTGTAACAATTTATGTGTTAGCCATAGTATTACATACAAGCTGACGTTGACAAGTCTGTATTACAATACTTTAATGTTGCGGCTAAGCTTTCCTATGTAGTTGTGAAGATTTCCCAGTAAACACACCCCTGGTGGCCTGGGAGATTCCTCTCTCCTTTTTTGGGCATGTTACATAGAACGGCATCTTTCCAAACTTTTACACTTGGCCTTGTGCGTTCCGCTGTATGTGTAGTAGAAAGCAGGATTATAGTAACGGACAGTAGTCCGCCCGGGGACTCCCATAGATCATGATAATGCTTGGAATCTGGGTGCCTGGTCAGTGTAAGGGCTCGTTCACATCTGCGCCCGGTCTCCATTCTGCACAAAACAGAGGCAGGAGACAGAAACCTGCAGGACTCTTTCATACCCATTCATTTGAATGGGTTTGAAAGATGTCCGGCCGTGAGCAATGGTGAGCGTTTTATGCTCTCCGCTGCGAAACTATTTTTTTAAAATCGGACACAGAGTCGGACATGCAGTACTCTGTGTCCGGTTTTAAAAAAAACGGCTTCACGGCAGAGAGCATAAAACGCTCACCAGCGCTCACAGCCGGATGTGCTCTGACAACTTTCTGTCTTCTGCATGCAGAAGACGGAAAGCTGAGAACGGAGACCCGGACGCGAGTGTGAACCTAGCGTAATACTGTTCATATTTCATGGACCCAAATAAGATCCTAAATGAACAGTTGCAGCAAACTTGTACTCGATTTTTTCAATGGCTTTTGTGAATTATGACACCGCAGCAAGTTAAAGTTTGCTAAATCTGTACATTTTACCTATTATTGTTGATCTTCTTATATATTTCATGTTGATATAACTTTCCTATTGCCTATGATGGACACTGCCTTTCGTTCACATCTATTATATTAATATAAAGCAACGTTCTACCCATAAAAAATCAACGGGGTACATCGGGCTCCAATGACAATTTTGGCACTTGGTCATGGTTTCTGTCAATGGAAACCAGAAAGCAGATGTGAGCAAAACCTAAGCTGTTATAATGTAGAAGAATCAACCTTGTCGTGATGATCTCGATGTTGACAGCAACTCCTTACCAAGAAGTTTTGGAAGTTCTGTTTGATCCCACATACGGCAGATCACATTGGATGGTCTAGGTGCAGCATTTCCTTTGTGTTTTATATATTGCCTAAGATCTAGACCTCTAACACTTTGGAAATAATTACATGAGAATGATTTATTTATTTTTTTCCACTTTTTTGGTGGTAAGAACTGTCCTTGTTACCCGTGTGGGAAATTGCACATACATATGTTATTACTTTGTCAGTTTCCATTGCTATGGGAGTGGATTTATTATTCCCACAAGCAGCGCTAGGTTTAGGGGCCTTGATGGATTTTGCTTGTTAAAATATTTGCAGTAAACATTTAATTTTGCAGACGGGAGGGATTAGTCAAACATTAAAGACATCTGTCAGGACATAGTCACAACCATACTTACTAATGCCTCTCATACACTGAGCATCTGCAGATGACTGGGTAACCCTTTCACCTCCAGAACAGTTCTATGTATGATTGGAGCTCCAGTGTACAGTATGCTAAGACCAATGGTATAACTAAAGTCTTGTGGGCCCCGATGCAATCTTTTGTCTGGAGCCCCCTGCCTCATCCTTGATAGTGATGGTAAGGAGTTTAATCCACCTTAGTGTGGTTAGGGGTAATCTGTGGGTCTCCTTGGTTTATGGGCGAGATGGAAGCTGCAATCTCAATACTGATGCCAGTGCTTATGGGCCTCCCTAAGGCTCCTGGGCCCTGGTGCAACTGCACCATGAAGTTATGCCCCTGCCTATGGGTGGCTTATGATGGCATAATCATTCCATGAAATATGGCCCTTGTTTTACTTAATGTACCATATATAGCCATCTGGTCACAGGGCTACACCTAGCCCCTCTTCTGCCCGAGGCAAACTATATTACTGTTACTGATATGATTTCAGGCATTGATGGCCAAACAATATAAAATGCCAGGGCTTCTAGAATAATTTTAAACAGATGGATCAGCAGTAACGTTTTTGCACTGGGTCCAGTATTATAATACGTCAGCAGTCAGCTTGTATGTCCAAAGCTAATTGTAATTTACTGCATCAAAGAGGACAGTATGTGACGCCTTATACTGGAGCCCTGGAACGACATGTTACTTTCATCTGTAGTGCGGGTTTATACTGTAATAATCTACTTGGCACCAGTTTTAGAGAAGTGACAGCTCACTGGGAGCAATGCCATCTTTTCTGTGCTTCAGTCTCATATTATGCATTATAATGGGAGTATTGCAGAGCTAAGTTCTGGTAAACTTATGATAGATGATAATAGATAGACATTCGCTACACTTGAGGCTGGGGCCCCGCACAGACTTCCATTAGTGTAAACTATGCTTCTTGCATTACAAATGTATTGTATATGAGGGGTGACATGGGGTGAAATAACATAGACACAACTCATTGCATTACTAGAAACTGCAGCAGAAGTTATCACTACAGTATACAGATTCTTATGTTCACAGCCTACTTATAGGATGTTAATGGGGTAGTCTCACTATTGACAACCCCTGTACATACGCCCTCCCCTGTGAACACCCCTCCCTATGAGCAAAAAGTTAGAAGGGCTTCATTCTGGGATAGCCTATGCATTTGTCCACTGGAGGGGAAATGTATAGTCCGATGAGGTTTGTACATGGCATGAGCAGCTCACAACCAGGAAAGTGGGGGCAAAGCATGATACAGTGTGGGGTACACCCTTGGTCCACTCTACTGTATTCTACATCAGGGGCAACATGGTGGCTCAGTGGTTAGCAGTGCAGCCTTGCAGTGCTGGTGTCTGGGGTTCAAATCCCGCCAGGAACAACATCTGCAAGGAATCTGTCACTAATAAACAGACCACCGCCATATCAATTTTGTGATAGAAGGGTATATAGAATATATAGGCCCCTTGGTTTTGAATAGCTCATCATAGAGGACTAATAATCCACCAGTAATTGTGGGTCATCATCTGAGTCCCTTATATGCAATGAAATAGACAGTAACTCCCCCCTTATCTTCTAAGTCTCTATGTAACTGTACATGTTGCACATATGGCATTTCCACCCCTGTACTAGAGATATTTATTAGTTACTGACTTATGCGCAAGACTTCACTCCATTTGGGCACCATCTGTTTTCATACATATGACCTGTATTGCACTGAACACATACAGTAAGTTGACTGTGGGCCATGCCAGAGTGTCTTGGTAATGTCACAAGAAGTGACATTCTATTAGGGAACCAGAGAAATGGTTGTATACAAAGAAGGAACCTCCCTTAGGACGAAAATCTAAATTCTCTGCAGCTATCTAGGGATCATCCCTGTCGGGTCCTGTCTGTAATTCATGCATCGATGGATTCCACCACTTCTATTACTGACGTCAGTAAAACAGATGTGTAATGATACAAAAAATAACTTAGACTACTTCTATTCCCTCCAAAGAGACATGAACATGAAATACCGCCCTCTGCTGAAATGGAATTGGAACTACAGACGCTGCAAATACACCGATCCAGAGAGGGACCAGGTGGTTTGCAATGTAAAGCATATAGGTCCCTGATGCATTAAGATTACATCCATTACATCATCACCCAATAAACCTGCACATAATCCTGCCCAGTCACTTGTAATGGGAAAAAAGGAAGCTAATAGGAAAAGATACATAGTAATGTATGGACTGTGTCATGTGTTACATCCGAATACCCCCAACACATGTATACTGTACAAGCAAGTGTATACATGTGATATCTAGCGCATATTAATATTTGCATATCCTCAGCTTTATTATGCACTTTTAGCAAATAAGGAGTTCTCATGGGCGTCTGGGACACGGGATTGCTGTGTCTGCCTCTGATGCCAGCATTTCTCTACCCCTGAAAAGTCTCCATTTATGGAAAGCTACTGTCTTCCCCTGTACATGTTACTCCAACTCGAAAAGGATTAACCCCTACAGATCAATGAAATTTTACATTTATCAGCACATTAAAATGGACCTAAACTTTTGGACAAGTTTTGATTTTCTGGCAGTATTTGTATCATTGATACATTTTGTAATATACTTTATTAACAGATTGTGGCTCCTTTCTGTGAAATCCTGCACTGAAATCTACTTCTACCCCCTATTTTACTATTAAGAGTCTTATGAGAAGTACAGGGGAGTGCCTGTGTAATATAGAGAAGTAGAGGCGGAGGGACTGTCATTTCAGATACATATATCTTAGGCATTATAATGCATAGAACAGTTCTTCTGGTGTCATATGAAAGGTGATGGAGAAAGTACAGTCAAGATATAGGGACTGTATATACGACATATATATATATATATATATATATATATATATATATACTGTATATCACAGTTCGAAATTTTATAGCAAGAAACGAGACAGAAAGTGGATTTTAGTGCAGGATTTCACAAAAAGGAGACAAAATTCGCTAATAAATAATACAAAGTCATTAATGAAACTTTAGTATAAAGTTTAGGTATGATTTAAACTAATAGAAATTAAAAATGTTACATGTTGTGGAACATCATCTTTAGGGACATTATAGTAGCAAAAACCTTTTATTCCTGTTCTTTATCTCTCAGTTCCTATCAGTTTTCAAGATCTCTGCTTGCTGTCATGTAATGTAATACGTCAGTGTTTATAAATCTGTCCAGGTCATGTAGACAGGGACACAGCTGGTTTCAAGTCAAGTCCAAGCTCTTTTAGGTCTTTTTTACACCATGCTTGCCAAATATCTTCACATGCCCCATAGACACCCAGAAAAATGGTGGTCTCCTGGAAGAGATGGCAGATTTCCTTGGGTTCCCCATAAACTCAAGACTCCCTGTCCCTATGCTTCCCTGCACTTCCATGTACCACCAGACCTGATGGCAAACAGCATCAAGACATTGTCCAAGGAAGCCACTGGAAGAGGAGAGATGTGAAGGAATAGGGAAACATGAGTTCCTGAATGTCCGGTGTAAGATTTGTATAGGGGTAATTCAAGATCTGGTCTGGGGTCAATAACGGAGGAATCTAATCTGGGGTTGTAAACAGGGGCAGTAGGATCTGGAGTTTATAGTTTTTGAAGCTCTGATACCTTGTCCTCTGTGGAGAAAACATGGTCTACTAATGTGGGGTTTGTGTTTTTAGGGGGTCTGGTCTCAGTCCTCTGTTTTTTAGATCCGGATATTTTAAGGTATCTGGTTTGTGGTCCATATCTATTTATATAGTCTAGTCTAGAGTCTATTATGGTCTTTGTGGATGGTTTGGTCTTGGATCTGTATTTTAGGGAGTATGGTGTTTGTATTTTTAGGGTGTGTTATATGTTGCCCATATTGATTTAGTAGGCAGTTTATTAGGGTTGTAGTCTGGGGTCTCTTAGTTTAGGAGGTTTAGGAGAATCTGTGTCTCTGTTTCAGTCTTTGTTTATGGGGTATGGGGCATTTTGGAATGTGCTAAAGAGGGTCTTGGGTATTATTTGTGATTCGAATGACATTTATTGAGGGTGTGACCCTAAGTAATTATATAAGAAGGTAATATTGTTGTAATATACACCACATCAGTTTATCATGCCAATGTGGTAACCTTCTACTGTATAGGGCACTGTCATAGTATTAAAAATGGCTGGGTTTACAGTTGTACCAGCAGGACTTTTCTCTCCACATTTTTCAGCTGGAAACCTGCGAGACCACATTATTGTCTATGGGGTCCGTGGGTTTCCATGGGTAAACTCTTTTTAAAGTGGATTGGATTTCCAATTTTTTGAGTCCTCAAGTAGACCTGAAAAAAAGAAACCTTAGTGCAAGTGTGAACCTAGCGTATGAGCCTTATGACATTCATTGCTTTGCTCTCAGGATTGGTGTTGATCCCAGCAGCTGGACCACAGCTCATTTTTTACATATCTTTTTGCATTTTCATGTAGAAACCTCTCACCACACTCCGCTATCCCCATAGATGTAGTGACTACTGCTACATTCAACAGGAGTACCAGAACCCAGATTTCATGGTCGCAATGGGGGGTACCCCAACATTTGATCATACAGATCATATAGTTATAAATGTTTTTCATGGTCTGGTGTCTTTAATGCAAAATATCCCAAAATGCAGAGTAATAGTGGAGACTATAACAGGAAATGTGAATCTGGCAGCCACAGTGGTGATGGATGGACCAATAAGCCCCAGTGTATATGCTTTGATGTTGTAAATCCCGGGCAGAAGCTTGTATACTCATTAATGCCAAAAAATACAGCTGCATACATGTGTTAGTAAGTGTTGGTGTGACTGACAAAGACCAGTCCAGGACATCATTTTGTGATGGACACGACGAAATTGCCAAAATATCTGTTACTAGCCAACTGGATGTTTGTGATTGCCCATAACCAGAAACACAAAACTGGATCAAAAGACATAAAATAAATTATTACTGTAAAAGAGGGGTAGGGAACCTTCGGCTCTCCAGCTGCTGTGAAACTACAACTCCCAACATGCTCCATTCACTTCCATGGGAGTTCCAAGAACAGCAGGGCAAGTATGCATGCTGGGAGTTGTAGTCTTGCATCAGCTGGAGCGCCAAGGTTCCCTACCCCTGCTGTAAAAGAACATCATTTAATACGCAAGTCCAAATATAATGAACACTTTAGCATAGTGGAGAAGCCGTGACATTGACTCGTCTATAAATATCTGTATTTATTGTATGAGTCACATTAGAGGTTAAGATTCCTAAACCCTCCTAAGAGCGGTGGGAGTCAGGTAGGATGGTGCTTGTTTATGGATCAGGGTGTGGTACACATGCCCTTATGGTAAGACATAGACATTGGTCAGGTCAGGGAAAAAGTGACCTAAAAGTTATATTTATGTTACAACTCCCATAGTTAATTCATTCATATTTGTCGAACCCATTTATAGTGTGGATTCAATATATCCTGTGTTCTACATGGATGTAATTCTCTATCTTCTGCATGTAGCCAAACCTGGCTCCTGGATATAGGCAATGTAGAATTCTATATATACCCAGATCTTGTTTTCTGGATATACCAGGTCCGGTGTTTAGATATCTGGCTGTATATACTCCTACGTTCTTTACACCCTGGTCAATACTCCCAGTAGCTAAGATGTAAAGTATTGGGTGTTCCTATCTTCCTCACTCCTTACTGAGTATATTTCCTAATATGAGTAATATTTATATTACCTATCACCACCTCCGGTGGCGCTCTGGTGATTTACTATAATTTGTACTTATAGCTGTTCACATTGCATCGTCTCGTGTGATGACATAAGAAGAAGAACGTTACACCAGTATGGGTGCGGTCTTGTTGGCAGAAGCCTCTGGTTTACAAGGATGGTCAGAAAAACTGAAGGCGGGAATTTTAAACCATAACACATAGAACTAATTTTTTGGAGAGTCAATTGGCATTTGGCGCATTGCCTGAGTTAACTCATAAGTAATGTCTATAAGGTATAAGGATATAACATAGAAGTAAACTTGTACTTTATCTGACATATGAAATAAGACATACACTATATCAGGGATAGGGAATCTTCGGCTCTCCAGCTGCTGTGAAACTACAACTCCCATCATGCTCCATTCACTTCCATGGGAGTTCCAAGAACAGCAGAGCAAGTATACATGCTGGGAGTTGTAGTTTTGCAACAGCTGGAGAACCAAGGTTCCCTACCCTTGCACTATATGGATCCAAAAATCACGTGGCTACTGTAGATTTGTAATTGTCCTATCATGGCCAATATGACAACATGATACTATACAAGTTCTTGTCATTCCATGCAACCAATGGCTTTCAAGGAATATGGGCAACTGTAGTTGGAAAAAATTGGAGAGTCACAGGTCAGGGGGCTCAGTGACAGTAGGGTCAACCAGATCCATTGGTAATGAAATGTGATGTCCATCCCTAATCTACAAATCTGTGCCAATGGTTTTTAGACCCATTGAGTGTTTCATTCCCATCAGGTGTTGGCCAGGTAAGGCTAGGGTCACACTAACATTGGGCTGTCTCTTGTTCTCATCCCATTGACTGTTGGGTGTCTGTTATTTTTAACCGAAACCACCAAACAAGAAAGTTGGAATTTTTTTGTCTGGCGATTTTCAACAAAGTCTCTGCAAAAAGACACCAACGCAAATGTGATCCCACCCTAAGGGTAGATATATGAGATAGAAGACATGTCCTGCAGTAGATCCTATAATGCTACCTGGGTTAAGAAGGGGATAGTGAGAGGTAATCTGAGTCTAGTCTAATATTATTTGGTTTATTGGTACACACTTAAAACATACTTTCAGCCAGAAAAGAAGCTAAACTTGGTTGCCATATGAGGCTGCAAACTAGTTAGACACACCCCTGAACATGATGGAAGGGTGTGTATCATGGGGCCATTGTATATAGCATTGTATTATACTGCTGTCAGCATAGAATATGTATGAGGCTGTGCATTATGTTCACAGATGCTAGAACCATACAGTTAACACAAACTGACATGAATAGAATCAGATCATATACATCGTAATGGTATGTTCATAGCAGAATTCAAGGACACACACGGAGACATTGCTGTAACATAATGATATGGCAATATATCCAGTGCAGTGCTCCCCATCGGTGGCTATGCGACACACATACATGTGGATACCCAACTGGTGACTGGGCACTAGTAGAACAGGGATGCAATCCTATTGATATGACTTAACTCAAGGGTCAATAAGACCCATTTCACTCCTTTATTTAATAGGCTTTCCATTTTAATATTATGTCACTCAATGTCACCTGCTCTATTTGATAGAGTCTCGTGATAATCTACAAAAGGTTGGGGATCACTGATGTAGAGGAACAGATTATATATCTACTGTGTTTTTACCAAGGACCACATACACTAACCGTATACTGATAGGTATAATTATGTGGGCTTGAGATAGGCAGGCGGTGGTTGACCAACTACCGTAAAACTATATGCTTCAGCACATACTACATATATCCGGCACTTAGTCAGTGGTGGAAATTGTAGTCCTGTGCTATGGTGAACCATAAATTGCCCAAAAGTGGTCTGGTATGTAAAACATCAAAATAGAGGTAACATTGAAAGTGAATTCAACAATACTCACATGTAAGCACAAACAAGATCACAAGACAATCAGAAATAGACGCAAATATGCTACACAACATAAAAACAATAAAAGCAGTATACACCAAATGTGCAAAAAAACAAGGACCGGTGACAAATACAAAAACAGGAAACACATAAAACGCCTTCAAACAGAGAAGGTAAAGCGCCTAATAAATCAGAATAGTCAGCCGTTCATAATCTAGCACAGAAACCAGATGACAAAACCATAGAAAAGCAGAGCGAAGTGAGATAATTCTAAATTATATTCCTACAAAAGTGATTCCTAGAAGACCAGACACACCCACATGGCAATGAGGGACTGGAGGAAGCCAGCATAGACATCTGCTCCAGAGTCTGCATCTTGTCACTATTAACCATCTCATTGCACGGGGATCACAAAAAATAATCTCATTTGTACTAATATAACAGAGTATTAAATATTACGTTTCACTACACTTGTGTGCAAGGCTTCGTATTGATCAGTACAGCAGATATCAGACCTATAGAACATTTACGTATACGCCATTTATGCTACATCTGCTTTACATTATGGATTCATTCCTTTGCTGTGCTACATTGTATTGTATTGTGTTACACTGTATTGCATTGTATTGTAGTGTATTGCACTATACTATTATAAGTCTCTCTGCAACCAGCTGCCCTTCATTCCCTGCCCATCTCCTACTGTACAAGTGCATCGTGTAGTATAGTGTTACCCACTGACTGCTACAGATATAACAGGTCTGGGTTATTTGCACATTATAATAGCTAATATAAGGTGTTGCACTAGATATTCCACTAGTCCTACCTAGTAACACACATGCACACTTCTAATATATGCATTTTTTTGTATCTACAGCATGCTCAATATTCTCCGTTCTAATAGTAAAATGGATGCATCTAATCCCTAAGGATACTGAATATGATCTTACATGGTTATTAGCTATATTAGTTTAGTTATTATAAGATCCTTCCTTCCATACCCCTGAGCTGAAGCGATAGAAGATAACTTGTCAGCTTCACACTTGCGTGCCAGTCATGTTCCTCAGGCAGAATCCCTCTGATGCTCTGCAGGGCAGAGTAGTTTCCTTTCCTCCTATGGGTAATGGGAAGACAGTAGTGAAGTGTCCAGCTGCAAAGATTGAAGGAAGCAGCATAGGACTGGAAGAGGGAAATCCAGTCCCCCACAATCCCTGCCCAAAGGAGAAGCACTTCAAAATACCCTCCCTCTCCCCCTCCAAACCTGCCCTCTCCCCCTTCCCTCTAAACCTGCCCCCCTCTTCAAACTGTTCCCATCTGGCTCCTATCACAGCCTGATGTCATTGCTTTATGTTTAACCCTCAAACCGCTCTGGAACTTATGCATCATAACCACCTCCATAGCCCCTGCCTTGGTAAATGAAGCAAAACCCAGGTGGTCTTCTCTGGACAGAATTGTCTAAGCGGAGTGGAAATAAACAGCACAGACTGGAGAATATGTAGTAACATGCTGCAAATAGGATCTGCAAATAAGACAGAACTGCAAAAAAGACACCATGGCAAGTGGCCATGATAAATAAGCAGTGAGGTTCCACAGAGAAGAATTCCAGGTCATGTCACATAAAGTATCCTTAGGGCTCAGCAATAGGCACTCAGTGCTGCAGGGAGATAAGCGGCGTTATCTAAGTGTCCTGAAGACTGTACATCTCCCAGCCCCCTCTCCTTTAATCTTGCAGTCACTGTCTTCCATCCAGTGTGAATGAGTCGAAATTGTCCAGAAGGAAGCTCGCAGAACTTGGCAACGACAATATTTTTTTGCACATCTTGGCTACTGCTGTGAAAAAGCTAAAAAAAAAATGTTGTGCAAATGCAGAAAAGAGCAATAAGTGAACTCGGAGGAATTTCATGAGACACATATGTTCAGGGAAGAAACACAACTTTAGTTAAAGGAGTATTCCCATCTTAACCATGTATGGCATATCCCTAGTCTCTGGTGTCCATTGCTTTATTACTTCACTCCTTAGGGGGCGCTCACACTACCGCCACCGTCCGACCAGGGGTTTCCGTCCTAAACCCCGGGGAAACTGGACAGGGAGTGGCTTGCGGTCGATCAGCTTTAAAACCTATTAATTTGAATTTGAATCTCCGGTGCCCATAGGCAGCCTCTCCGCCTGGAAACCATTTTTTTTACATGGACACAAAGGGCTCGTTCACATCTGCGCCCGGTCTCCGTTTTGCAGGTTTCCGTTTCCTGCCGGAAACTGGACAGGAGACGGAAACCTGCAGTCATTTTTCAAACTCATTCATTTGAATGGGTTTGGAAAGTGTCCGACCATGAGCATTCAGGACATGTAGGACTTTGTGTACGGTTAAAAAAAAAATGGTTTCACCGCGGAGAGCACAAAACGCTCACCGGTGCTCTCGGCCGGACACTGTCTGTCAGGTTTCCGTCTTCTGTCGGCAGAAGATGGAAACTTGAAAATGGAAATCGGGCGCTGGTGTGAAACCAGCATAAGTCGTACATGCAGGACCAGGTGGAGAGGCGCATACGGACACCAGCGGTCACCTTTAAAAACCCATTCAAATGAACGGGTTTTAAAGCTGATTGACGGCAAGCCGTCCCCTGTCCAGTTTCCCCGGGGTTTAGGACGGAAACCCCAGGGCGGACAGCAGTAGTAGTGTGAGCGCCCCCGTAGTGTGTAATCAAGTTTAGTGACCAGTACTTTAGTATTACAGTCTGGTTTTGTGTCCCGAGTGTCCATACAGTAGATGTTGCTGTCCTATAGTTTGGTGCTAGATTTCCTTGCTATCAGTGATTTGGTGTTTCAGTTTGGGGGGTGTTCACACATAGAAATTTGATGTAGATTTTGGGGGAAGAATCCAGCTGCAGATTCCACCCAGATTCTGCCTCCCATTAGGATGCAAAGATCACAGTAGGAGGCAAAAAAAAAAAAAAAGCACCCTGCTGGATCTGGCTGCGGACACCATGGCTGATTTAGCTGCGGATTCCGTGGCTCGAGAGACCATGATGATTAGACTCAAGGAGCAGAATGCAGTGATGGAATGATGAAATATGGTGGCCAGAGAATTGGGAATTCCTGTTTATTTTATTCCATGTGAATGGCTCCTTATAATCTACATATCTGCACTGTCTTATGCCTCTTGCACATAGCCACATTACAGCTCCATTTTGTACAGTGTCATGATAAGGCTGCTATAAAGTTACATGGGGCTTCTCCTGTACTCCCATATGTCTCTGATTTATTGGTATGAAGGCATACAGGTTTTTTTTCTGTTGTGATCTTTTGGAAAAAAAAGTCTTGGCATGTTCTCTCTCAGAATCCCTTCCTCTGCCCCCTCCGTCCTCCAGTAATCAGAGCCTCGCTCCCCTGTGCTGCAGCCTATCAGGGGGATATACTGTATATATAAGAAGAGATGCAAAGCTTGGTGGCTCACTATCATCTCCGGCTCTACTGTCCTCGGCTTTACTGTGACGGCAGCTCATTGATCAGAATGAGAGGCGGTCGTTTTCACTGCAAATTTATAAGAAAAATCTAGTCTTTTTAGAAAACACGTTATCTACTGGGCAGATTTCTGTCTACATTTTGGAATCAAAGTCCAACAAGTTTTGTAAGTTAATTTAAGAACTCTATAAGAACTTTTCTGTACTGAGAGCTAATACACAGAGGTGTAGACTCTTACCACAGCTTGCAGTTGGTTATGGACTCAGTCCTTAGGTCCGGTTCACATCTGTGTTCAGGTTTCCATTTGTGGAGTCCGCTTGGGGATCCCACAAACAGAGACCTATACTCATTAAAAAGCAGTTACCTAAGGAAACCACACAGACCCCATAGACTATAATGAGGTCCGTGTGGTTTTGCTCGGTTTCCGTACGAAACATGCGGAGAGAAAATGATGCTTGCAGGCCTTTTCTCTCCACATATTTCGTACGGAAACCGAATGGAAACCACACGGACCTCATTATAGTCTATGGGGTCTGCGGGTTTCCCAGGTAACTGCTTTTTAATGCGTATAGGTTTCTGTTCGGGGGGGGGTGCCCAAGTGGACTTCCCGAACGGAAACTCGAACACAGATGTGAATAGGGCCTCAATTGCAATTCAGTACAATATCATCACGTACTAACAAAACCATTGATAGAGACGTAGAATGTCAGCTTATCACACAATAGTGCAAAATCATCTTTTCCTGAAAATCTGGTCATCTTGTAATACACATGTATCTGTCCAACAAAGAGGAAAGATGAGGAAGGACACATCTATATATGAGCATCACATTCTGACAGAATCCACAATGTGTAATGTCTCGCCCAGTATAAATATAAAGTAAGACAAATGGTTAAAACTAAATTTTCCATTTGGCAAAACTACATTTTTTAACATTACATGCTGACAAAATTGCAGTATGCTTATAGCAGACAAGGAACAGCTAAAACTATTCAACGACATGATGTCAGTACCTCCAAAGCTGTAGTAATGCCATGTGCTATGCTTTCATAGCGCCCTATTGACACAGTCTGAGTGCCCACTAGTGATATGGCACGTACCCCAGATTGAGATCCTAAACTGTAGACCGTGTGTTCCAAAATGCCCAGAGCTGCCCATTGACATAAACACACAGGGATACACATTAAACAATGAACTTTTCCATCTGGCTGCAAGTGTTATCAGAAAGGGTGTCAAAAAGCAATTTAGTGATTTTTTTCCTCCAGTTTATCACGGTCACCAATATTTTTGTAATAGAAGTGTATAGAAGATGTTGGGGTTTCCATTTGGGAATGGAAAGCAGTATGTATTTCTGTTATAAATGTACATGTCACTCATGTGCTGGAAATTAGTATATGCTTTGTTCTGTAGCCTCTATATTGGTCATGCATATGATCAGATTGTATCAGTTAAATATGAGGAAGACGGCTCAGACAGAGGAAGGGGGAAAGATCTGCTGTGTGAGGAGCAGAGACCCTAAGGGGAATTTACTAAGACTAGTGGTGTGTCTTGGCAATCTTATACAAACTGCATTGGAGTGACACGTGAAAACCTATTAAAAGGCACAAACTTCATAATAAAGTAGCTGCATCTCCCCCCGTGGGAAAATCAAATCTACGCCGACTATGTCGGTAGATTGACTTATTGGAAAAATGGTGCCTAGTGATCCAAATTGTACTGCAAGTGTAATTGGACGTCACCTCCAAAGCCTATAGGACAAGCAGCGTTGACACAAACCTTCATAATGCGTTGGACTATGAGACCAGCATCTGCTAAAGGTATTGCGTTGGCATCTACCGCAGGTCTCAAAAGCTATCATGTTTCCTAGCAAGATGACAATGATTATGGTGTGGGGTGGCATAAGGCACGGCAGATGGACCCCTCTAGTCTACATTTAAAGTACAGGAAGGGCAAAGGAAGCTTTCAGTAGCCAATTTTGATAATTTGCTTGCCCAAGTATATTCAGCATGGCATAGTAATCCTCAGACCACCATTATTAACCTCATTGATAGTATGCCAAGTACATGTATATGTGTGTGGTGCACATACTTGATACTAAATAAATAAAAATTGAATATTGTGTTTCAATTTTTTCCATTTATCTTTTGCACATAATTAACATGTCTATCAGTCCTGTGATTTCCATATTTCCAAGACTTTTCCTTCTTTGCATTGCAATGTCAATGTTGATGAGTGGTTATAGTACATTGTAAGTGAATGCGATTTCAGAGAAAAGCCCAATGCAAAAACTAGCAGAACAATCTGTTGCTTACTTCTAATTACTTAGCAATTTTGCTTATATTCTCTTTACAGATGTGCTACATTATATCTACATTATATTACCAGCATCTCCATCACACCAAGCTTTGCATTCTTATTTCCTGCAATAGGTTCTGTTGCTATATATCACATTCATTGCATATTAACATGAGCGTCCTTCTATCTAAGATAAAAGATCGCCATGAGCAAACCCCCCACTGCTCATTGCAGGTTTAGGTTGTATATTATCATCGTTAACACAGACATAAAATAGTCCCAGGCTACAACTTATAGCTGAAAAGAAACTATTGCTGTAAATGATAAAATGACAACATACCAATTGAAGAACCCTGAACGCTTCCAGAGGGCGAGCAGAGAAGACCCCACCTGAAGACCCCAGCTGAAGGTTTTCTTGGTAAACATTTAATGAGAATACTCCTACATATCCCAGAGGGTCATCCTGTTCACCCTTCTAGCCGGGAAGAGGTTAATATGCTATAGTTCTACAGTTCATTCTCCTCTAAGGAATCCAGTAGTTTCACTAGTTGAATATTATTGTAAAATGTGCTTGTATCATACCCATTCCTAACCTGACTTTTGAGATTATGGTCATGTTTACATATTTACTGGGACTATGTGTTACTGGGACTATGTGTTACTGGGACTATGTGTCGCTGGCACTATGTGTCACTGTTTCATTTGGCTAAAAAAAAAAAACACCTTTTATTCTTATGAAAATTAGATAACAGCGCAATCGGGGCATGTTTTGCGGCATCGGAGCTATTCTGTCTACTTGCCTCATTCCCCCTCCAAGCAACAATGACATCCCCCTGGCCTTCCTCCACTTCCTTTTAAGTCTCACTCCAAAGTGAGAGTTGTGTTGTACAGCGCATGCGCGTCTCTCCTCTGCTACACCCAGAAAAGAAGGACCTCAACTTCATCTACTTCACAGGCATTCAAATGCATGTGCAGCTACTGTAGAAAACTGTGCTCAGGACCACAAGCACTACCAGGCAGTGGAGTAACTAGGAATGGCGGGGCCACGTGGCGAACTTTTGACATGCCCCCCCCCCCCATCGCCGCCGAAGACCTCGACCGACCCCCTCCTCCGCATTCCTGCGCGCTCTATTGTGTCCCTTAGTGGCCCCTGCACACAGTATTATGTCCTTTAATGGCCCCTGCACACAGTATTATGTCCCTAAGTGGCCCCTGTACACAGTATTATGTCCCATAGTGGCCAATGCACACATTATTATGTCCCTCAGTGGCCCCTGCACACACTATGTCCCACTATGGACACCCATAAACAATTATTATACTCTGGGGTCTTTTCTGGGGGCTTCACTGCAGTCCTCCGCTGTCAGCCTTCTTCAATGATGTCGGATGTCACATGACCTGAGACACAGGCCAGGTTTGTGTGACGTCAGAGACGTCAGACAACTAGGCCGAAGCCTGTCCGGAGCCTGGAGAGTTAAGTAACACAGTTTTTTATGTTTCTTACGTCTACCAGGCCTCCGGTCATTATACTCGGGGATCTGCAAAGACCCCCGAGTATAATAATAGTCTTTGTGGGGCCCGCAGTGTAACTTACCGATCCTGGCTGGGTAATGGGCAAGTAAATAGGGCCCATTACCAGCTGGAATAACTCCAGCCGGTAACGGCCTATTAAGAAAAAAGAAAAAACCGCAGCAGTAGCGGCTGTCACCGGGCCCCCTAATGTAACGGGCCCTATGGCAGCTGCTTCCGCGGTAGTTACGCCACTGCTACCAGGTAATATTTCTGCAGCTGACAGATTCCCTTTAAGTAGACTTAGTGCCCCTTTGGTCCTGTAGATAGTGCTGAATTGTACACATTTTTTTTCTTTTAGCCAGTTTTATTTCAATAATTTCTCCCATCTTTCCATGTTCTTTGCATCTCACATTTTCCTCTTACTGTCTAACACAAACTATTGCCTAGTTAAGGATGTTGGAAGATGGTTCATTGCAATATATACTGAAAACATCTGACTCCATTCAAGCGTACCAGCTGTGAAAGTGCGGCTGGTAACAGTGGGTACTGCTAAGTGGAAGCATATGATGGTCAACTGTGGAGCAGATGACAAGAACAAGATATGGCACATCATACTATATAGTAATGCAGCTTTCTGCAGATCAGTCTGTATCTTAAGCCAATATCACAGCATGCAATGTAGAAACAGACTTAGAGATGACTACAGGGTGTATGTCATGTAATTATTCCATTACAGTCCAGACATGACATTGAATTGCAGCTTGTGTAATGTCTTTACACTGGAGGTAGTGGCTCTCTGAATGAATATATTCGCTTGCTGCCTATGAAATATACTATTACTTATTCATTTCAAAGGGACAGCCAGAAATCAGCTATGTGGCTATTTTGAATAAAAAAGTATGCTGGCTCCTCCACTTTTGATAATTTCCTACTACAAGTGGTCCCTAAGGGTATGTTCACATGACGTGAATTTGGAACTTATTTCAAGGTGTATTATGCCTTAAAGAGGACCTTTCATCACTTAGGCTATATGCGGTTTTATACAATGCTAGAAAGATGACAGTGCGCTGAATTCAGTGCACTTTCTGAATTCACAATTTGTGCCCCAGGTGAAGAGCTATCGGTGCCGGTACCGTAGCTGTTCACTGTCAGAAGGGCGTTCCTGACAGTCAGGAACAGATTTCCTCACAGTAGCGTCTGTTGCACTTTATTGTGAGAGCAGTGAGGAACGCCTCCTCCCCTCCCGATAGTACTCATCCTTAGATGATAACTTGGGGGGGGGGCCTTCCTCCCCGCTCTCACAGTACTGCGCTATAGACGCTGCTGTGCGGAAGGGCATTCCTGACTGACTGTCAGGAACGCCCTTCTGACGGTGAAGAGCTACGGTACCGGCACAGATAGCTCTTCACCTGGGGATCAGATTGTGAAAGCAGACAGTGTGCTGAATTCAGCGCTCTGTCGGCTTTCTAGCGCTATATAAAACCCCATGTGCCCCAGGAGGTGAAAAGTCCTTTTTAAAATCAGCTGAAAATTCCAGCCAAAATGTAATGCACTTTATTTATGTTACTCATGTTACTGTTTTCATCCTGAAAAACCTCTCTAGAGTTGCTGCCACTAAGTGTCACCCTTCTAGCTAATTTGCTGTTCACTCCTTGTTACTAGGGAAGTTCCTTCCTTAGTTATTGGGGTTGATTTTTTTTCATACAGTAAATGAAGAGACTCTACTAGGGTTGAGCTGATCTTGACTTTTCAGGATCGATTTTGAAACCCGATTTCCGATCATTTTTCATTCGAACCCGATCTCGATCCCAATTCCAATCTCAATGCAAGTCAATGGGATTTTTTTTACTAATCAGAGATCGGATTTTAAAAACAATACTATTCAATATACAGCATGGAATCTAACAATTGAACACTTTGTTAGAATCCACGCTGTGTAGTGATTTTTTTTAATCACTAAGTGGCCAGAGGATTTTTTTTTTAATCCTCTGGCTACTTAATCCCCACTGGTGTCCATTTACCTGCAGAGATGGCTGGTCTGATGCCTGGTGTTCTCATTCTTCTTCGCCTCGCTGCCCCCTACCTCCCAGGTTAGGAGAGTGTGAGCGGGTTAGGAGAGTGTGGGCGGGTACTGGGAGGGGAGACGTCACGTCTCCCGCCCACACTCTCCTAAGCCACAAGCCCCGCCTTCTTCCTAGCTCTTTAAACACTAACCTGGGAGGTGGGGGCAGCGAGGCGAAGAAGAACGAGAACACCAAGCACCAGACCAGCCATCTCTGCAGGTAAGTAGCTACTAGAGATGTTAGCTAGTCTCCCATTAGAATGAATGGACGCAGCCGGCGCGTAGGGGGTTAAGGCTGTGTGCTGGCTGCTTCCATTCATTCCTATGGAACCGCAGCGGAGCCTTCACACTGAGTATACACTCTGCTCAGAATGAGCGGAGCGTATACTCAGTGTGAAGACTAACATTGTTAGCTTTTCCCACAATGCTTGGCCAGTAGCAAAGCATTGTGGGAAATAATCACCGATCTTGATCCCACCTAAAAAGATCGTGTTTGGAATTCCGATCGCGATTGTGAAATTTTCTCGATCGCCGGTCAAAATCCGATCTTTTCCAAACACGATCGCTCAACCCTAGACTCTACACATTTGCACAAAGGTTTTCTCACCAGTGCATTTCAGGCCCTGAGAGAATTCTGCAGCTTATATAATATAACCAGAGTTCACCATGTTCACTATAAACTTCTGACCAGATACTTGTATTATTGCAGATGGGGTATTAATCATAGACAGCAAGCATCTTTCCTTATTTTGCTCAGATTTCTCTTTCTGTATAAGGGATCTTTTAAGCTGCATCATGCCCTGCTTTTGCAGTCCATTATTCCTGGATCTCCTGTATTATGATCACTTTGCCTTTTCCCAGCTGTTAGTTTGCTATTTTACAGTTACTCCTGGCAGAATTTCAGGTAAATAAACCACCAGTAGAAGTCATGACTGCTCTGTGCTGTACCCACCAGCAGCCTAAGGGAGAAAAGATTGGTTGGATCTTCCAGTCAACAGAACAGGTTGCACACAGAGATCTAGAAATCCCTGAGAAATGGATAAAGAAAAGATACTGAAAATCTTTATATCAACACTTTGTATCATGCAATGAATCACTAAGTTGCTGGAACTGTGATATCTCTTTAAAGATCACGTCTGTGATCTCAGCAAGAAATAACGGAGATGGGGACCAGACATTTGGTACTGGTGATGTTGTATTCAGAGTTTATTTTACCCTATGAAACTTTTTAATAACTTTTCTACCCGGCGCTCAGAGAATACGCTCTAATTGCTTACAGAAGGTGTAAGCGCTCACTGGGACTTGCAGACGTTTTTGTTGTCTTTGGATCAAGGACAAGTGAGAAAAAAAGAACTATAACATTCTTCCCCGTTAGTTATTATCCCCATTATAGCCTAGGGCTTAAAATTGTCAACATTAGAACAAACCATCAAGATTTTTTATTTGTTCACTACACTTAGAACCTTCTCTTTCATGATCTGGCACTTGCTTTCTAAGTCCAGGGACACACTGGGCAAAATTGCTGTGGGTCAGCCATCACGAATTTGCCAAAAGCTAACCTGAGGAATAGGATATTTACAGTTGCAGCATAATAACTGTAACAATTAATCTCATCCGCATTGTGTAAAAAACCCATAGCGCAAAGCAGGGGCGAACCTGCCCCTTTCGCCGCCCGAGGCGAACTACAGAAAGCCGGTCCCCCCCTCCCGCCGGGAGGAGCGGAGGGGGCGTGGCAAAGTGCAGGGGGCGGGGGCGTTCGCCGGCAGAGAGCAGGCACGGAGACGACCTGCTCTCTACCTGAGCGTGAGGGGAGGCTGCTGGAGCAGCGCTGCTCCAGTGGCCTCCCCAAACCACCGCTCGGTGCTAAGTTTGTCCAGCTTGTCCTGGACTGGCTTAGGTAACCAAAAATGCCGCCCTCCCTGAGGCCCTGGCATAGCGCCGCCTGAAGCGGTCGCTTCAGGTCGCCTCATGGGAGGTGCGGCGCTGGTGCAAAGTTACTTGCTGCCGAGGAGAAATCTGTAACTGAGGATGATACTGCTGAATTGCCTAAGGGAGTTTTCCAGGCTTTAGAGGACACCACATACTTTCCCCCAATCAGAAGCCTCTAGTGCCAAAAATATACAGTGTACTGAGCTGGAAGCAGAAGACCCGTAGACTGTGTAGTGGCCATGCTGGAGCACTGCAGATCGACTCCCATTCTCTTGAATAGGAGATGAGCTTCAGCAAATCCAGATTCAGGGGAACTGAAGTGCACTACTATGATACAGCCATTGCACTTTATATGGGACCTTCTTCTTCAGGCTCAATACACTGTATAGTTCTGGTAGGGGTGCCGTGTGTTTGACCCCCACCAATCTGATATTAATTACCTATTCTGAGGTTAGGTCATCACTATCAAGCAAACCCTACAGCCTGGAAAAACCATTTACTTTATTGCTTGACATCTCCTCCAACACAGACACTATAGCATTATGTCAAGTCTTTTTTACAGCACAAATGTGGGTCTTTAATCCAATCCAGAAGCATAAATGCATGTAAAGAACTGAATCCCATCAAGGGACAGTTCGTAACAAGCAGGGTTGATTATCAATTTTACAAAAATTTTGTGTTCATTACCCACAAATACTTATTTTATTCTGGGATCTCTTCAGGTCCTGGAGTATACTAATTAGAGGTTTTGTAAGGTATGGAAAATAAAAGAAACACTCATACTCATCTTTCCGAGCATCCCCAGTATCTACTGGCCTCCCGAACTATGTCAACAACCGCACAAACCACACTCCCTGTATTCCTGCACATACTATTATGCCTCATAGTGGCCCCTGCACACAGTAGTATGCCCCATTGTGGACCACCCATGAACAATTATTACACTCTGGGGTCTTTTTAGACACCAGAGTATAATGACCGGAGAACCAGGGGAGTACAAAACCATAAAAAACTGTGTTACGTACCTCTCCCTGGCTCCGGTGCACTCCCTGCTACTTATGGCCTTCTTTAATGTTGGACAAGACGTCATAAGAGCCAGATATACGGTGCGCCACATAATGACGTTGCCTGGTCCATGTCACTGAGGAGGCCCGAAGCCTGCCACAGCACAGGAGAGGTAAGTAATAGAGATGAGCAAGTAGTGAAATATTTGATATTTGTTTCGAGTAGCCCCTCAATATTCAACTATTGGACCGAATATCGAATCCCATTATAGTCTATGGGGAAAAAATTCTCGTTTCAGGGGAAAGCACTATTCGACTAATGAGAGTCACCAAGTCCACAATGACACCCCAGGAAATGATGCCAACATCTCTGGAATGCAACTGGGACAGCAGGGGAAGCATGTCTGGGGGCATCTAACACGCCCAAGTCCCAGTATTACCCCACTATCACAGCCTATCAACTAGACACTCCAAACTCAATACGGAAAGTGGAAAAATACTTGGAAACTTTCTTTCCTCTACATTATTATGGATAGAAACACAAATTTTGAGCTAAAGAAACATTAGCATGCACCCCTTTAAATCGTGTTGCCCATGACAACCACAGATGGTATAGGCAATGGGAAATCCAACAGCCCCCACCCTTAACTGTCATTGTTTATGTATGTGCGTGTGATGTGGTGAGACCTCCAAAAATTACTTTTCTGGCCCTTCACGTGAGCCCTTCCAAATTAAGGTAGAGGCCCTTAAACTGAGCCATACAAAAATTTACTTTTAAAGCCCTTGAGGTGAACCCTCCCAAGCTTAGCTTCAGGCCCTTCGGGTGAGTTGAGCCATTTACCAGCAGAGATTTGATGGCCCTTTGGGTGAGTTTAGCCTTGTACTAGGAGTGTTTTTGGCCCTTTGGGTAAGTTGAGCCTTTAACCAGCAGTACAGAAAATTCAAAAGTTGAAAAAGCAAGGCACTCACCATAGCGATTTCTTAAAAGCATAAGTCTTTTATTCCATTTCTTTAAAAACTTGAAAGCACATCAACAAGAAGAATGGTAGAATTAGTCAGAAAAAATTCCCAGCAATGTCCAGCCTTACTTGCTGATTGGTAAGTAAATAAGGCCCGTTACCTACTGGTGTTATACCAGCAGGTAACAGCCTATTACAAAAAAACCATCAGGGGCTTGCTGGGCCCCCTAATGTCCCGGGCCCTGTGGCAGCCTCTCTCATTGCTATCCTGGTATTTATACCACTGTCAACAACCCAGGGTCACATAGGACCTTCAAAGTCTCGAAAGTTTGACCAAAGCATCATAAAGTTGATCCAAAAAAGAGAAAAAGACATGGACTGCACATCCCAGTCTTATGCATTGATCTAGTGCTTCTCAGCAAATTCTACAATACTGAACATCTGGTTCTTAGTCTACATATTGATCAAGGTGTATAAGCCCACTAGCCACTTCACAGCGACCTCTTTATAGTGGGTCCCTACTCTACTGGGCGCTGCACAGCGACTGCCACAACGCCGCTGCCCAGTAGAATAGGGACCCACTATAAAGAGGTCACCGTGAAAGGGCTAGTGTTCAATATTGTAGAATTTGCTGAGAAGCACTAGATCAATGTATACGACTGGGATGTGCGGGCCATGTCTTTTTCTCTTTTTGGATATACATCATAAAGTTGATGCCCCACACATGACCATTGAGGAATCTTGTGAGTGTATCTATCACTATGCCTGTACAATCTCCTTCCCAGCAGTTCAAAACTTCAGTGCTTTATAGTAGTCTAAGGAAGCTTATATAAAGGTAGATAGATAGATAGATAGATAGATAGATAGATAGATAGATAGATAGATAGATAGGAGATAGATAGATAGATAGATAGATAGGAGATAGATAGATAGATAGATAGATAGATAGATAGATAGATAGATAGATGAGAGAGAGAGAGAGAGAGAGAGAGAGATAGATAGATAGATAGATAGATAGATAGATAGATAGATAGATAGATAGATAGGAGATAGATAGATAGATAGATAGATAGATAGATAGATAGGAGATAGATAGATAGATAGATAGATAGATAGATAGATAGATAGGAGATAGATAGATAGATAGATAGATAGATAGATAGGAGAGAGAGAGAGAGAGAGATAGATAGATAGATAGATAGGAGATAGATAGATAGATAGATAGATAGATAGATAGATAGATAGGAGATAGATAGATAGATAGATAGATAGATAGATAGATAGGAGATAGATAGATAGATAGATAGATAGATAGATAGATAGATAGACGCCCAGATAAAAGGACCAAAATATGCTTGGCTTTACAAAGTTGTGCAACAAGGAACAACACTTGCAAGTCTGCTGCAGTGGATCTTGGCTGGAGATCCAGATTGGAGCTGATATTAAACATGCACAGAATGGAGGAAGAAGAAATGGATCTGGTTATAGCCCTGCCAGAATTGTTTCTAGAGTTCTCCAAACTGCAGTATATTTGTGTTGAAGTATACAACGGATGTGAAGATTTCTGCCACTTTGCCTGTAGTCACCACACGGTTACAATAACCGTTCCTTGGTAAATAGAATAATAATACTAAAATGATACATATATGAAAAATAATACAAATGCAAAGAATTGAATCCATGTCAAGTAGGTCCTATATGAAGACATAAGAAAGCTCTTGATGCCACTTACTAAACCTCTAGTGAAGTACCGTATATCTAATCCCATATGTTATAGATTAACTCTAATATATTGACAATCACTTTTGCAAGACAACCTGGATCTTAAAAGCTGGTTCTAAATCAATAAAATTTTTATTACATTTAGCACAGTATACTTTACAGTACTATTAACTTCAAAGTATACTGTATGTCACAAATAATTACAATGTGAGCAGTAATTGGAAGCAGATGGCATGCTATATATTATACATGTAATTATATCATTTTCTTTTAGCTTTGATTGACTTTTAATACAGCAGTGTAATACTACGTATGGTTACATCCATCTTGTGGAAGAAATCTAGGTCTGTTTCTGGCACTGCTGTGCTCTCTATAGCATCTCTATACAGGAGACTTACTCTCAATCTCATATCAAAAACTGACAAACAATTAACTACAATTCTAAGGATGGGCATTGAGATAGTCAAGACCTATAAGTACCTGGGTGTGCTCCTCAATAATACGCTAGACTGGGCCGATCACCTGGAGGCGCTGCACAGAAAGGGTCACAGCAGACTCTACCTGCTCAGGAGGCTGAGGGCCATTGGGGTCCAGGGGGCATTTCCCAAGTCCTTTGTCATCTCTATAGTAGCATCTTCTTTGGAGTGACCTGCTGGGGGAGTAGCATAGACAGCGATAGACTTGACAGGCTGGTTATAAGGGCCAGCTCTGTCCTGGAGAGACTCCCGGACCCAGTACAGGTGGTGGGTGACAGAAGGATACTGTCCATGGTGAGCTCCATGCTGGAGAACAACTCCCACTTAGAGATGAGCGAACAGTGTTCTATCAAACTCATGTTCGATCGGATATTAGGCTGTTCGGCATGTTCGAATCGAATCGAACACCGCGTGGTAAAGTGCGCCATTACTCGATTCCCCTCCCACCTTCCCTGGCGCCTTTTTTGCTCCAATAACAGCGCAGGGTAGGTGGGACAGGAACTACGACACCGGTGACGTTGAAAAAAGTAGGCAAAACCCATTGGCTGCCGAAAACATGTGACCTCTAATTTAAAAGAACAGCGACGCCCAGCTTCGCGTCATTCTGAGCTTGCAATTCACCGGGGACGGAGGTTTCCGTCCAGCTAGCTAGGGCTTAGATTCAGGGTAGGCAGGGACAGGCTAGGATAGGAAGGAGAAGACAACCAACAGCTCTTATAAGAGCTAAATTCCAGGGAGAAGCTTGTCAGTGTAACGTGGCACTGACGGGCTCAATCGCCGCAACCCAGCTTTCCCAGGATCCTGAATGGAATACACTGTCAGTGTATTCCCGTATACCCGATATATACCCCCGATACCCGTTCCAACGGTGTGCCCCCCCACCTTCACCCCAGAAATACCCTGCAAGTCCCCTAGCAATAGGATTGGGGCTATATACACCCACTATTTTTGCTACTGCCATATGGTGCCATTGTCTCACTGGGAATTCAAAGAATATATTGGGCTTACATATAACTTCAATTCCAGGGAGAAGCTTGTCAGTGTAACGTGGCACTGACGGGCTCAATCACCGCAACCCAGCTTTCCCAGGATCCTGAATGGAACACACTGACAGTGTATTCCCGTATACCCCATATATACACCCCAAATCCCCGTTCCAACGGTGTGCCCCCCCACCTTCACCTCAGAAATACCCTGCAAGTCCCCTAGCAATAGAATTGGGGCTATATACACCCACAATTTTTGCTACTGGTATATAGTGCCATTGTCTGACTGGGAATTCAAAGAATATATTGGGGTGACGTGCACCCACAATTTTTGCTACTGCTATACAGTGCCATTGTCTCACTGGGAATTCAAAGAATATATTGGGGTTATGTGCACCCACAATTTTTACTACTGCTATACAGTGCCATTGTCTGACTGGGAATTCAAAGAATATATGGGGGTTACGTGCACCCACAATTTTTGCTACTGCTATACAGTTCCATTGTCTCACTGGGAATTCAAAGAATATATGGGGGTTATGTGCACCCACAATTTTTACTACTGGTATATAGTGCCATTGTCTGACTGGGAATTCAAAGAATATATGGGGGTTATGTGCACCCACAATTTTTAATACTGGTATACAGTGCCATTGTCTGACTGGGAATTCAAAGAATATATTGGGGTTATGTGCACCCACAATTTTTACTACTGGTATACAGTGCCATTGTCTGACTGGGAATTCAAAGAATATATGGGGGTTATGTGCACCCACAATTTTTACTACTGGTATACAGTGCCATTGTCTGACTGGGAATTCAAAGAATATATGGGGGTTACGTGCACCCACAATTTTTGCTACTGCTATACAGTACCATTGTCTCACTGGGAATTCAAAGAATATATTGGGGTTATGTGCACCCACAATTTTTACTACTGGTATATAGTGCCATTGTCTGACTGGGAATTCAAAGAATATATGGGGGTTACGTGCACCCACAATTTTTGCTACTGCTATACAGTTCCATTGTCTCACTGGGAATTCAAAGAATATATTGGGGTTATGTGCACCCACTATTTTTAATACTGGTATACAGTGCCATTGTCTGACTGGGAATTCAAAGAATATATGGGGGTTATGTGCACCCACAATTTTTGCTACTGCTATACAGGGCCATTGTCTCACTGGGAATTCAAAGAATATATTGGGGTTATGTGCACCCACAATTTTTACTACTGGTATACAGTGCCATTGTCTGACTGGGAATTCAAAGAATATATGGGGGTTACGTGCACCCACAATTTTTGCTACTGCTATACAGTTCCATTGTCTCACTGGGAATTCAAAGAATATATTGGGAATACAAATACCCTCATTTCTTGCTACTGCCATATAGTGCCAGTTTCTGACTGGTAATTCAAAGAATATATTGGGGTTACGTGCACCCACAATTTTTACTACTGGTATACAGTGCCATTGTCTGACTGGGAATTCAAAGAATATATTGGGGTTATAAATACCCTCATTTCTTGCTACTGCCATATAGTGCCAGTTTCTGACTGGTAATTCAAAGAATATATTGGGGTTACGTGCACCCACAATTTTTACTACTGGTATATAGTGCCATTGTCTGACTGGGAATTCAAAGAATATATGGGGGTTATGTGCACCCACAATTTTTACTACTGGTATATAGTGCCATTGTCTGACTGGGAATTCAAAGAATATATGGGGGTTATGTGCACCCACAATTTTTACTACTGGTATATAGTGCCATTGTCTGACTGGGAATTCAAAGAATATATGGGGGTTATGTGCACCCACAATTTTTACTACTGGTATATAGTGCCATTGTCTGACTGGGAATTCAAAGAATATATTGGGGTTATGTGCACCCACAATTTTTACTACTGGTATATAGTGCCATTGTCTGACTGGGAATTCAAAGAATATATGGGGGTTACGTGCACCCACAATTTTTGCTACTGCTATACAGTGCCATTGTCTGACTGGGAATTCAAAGAATATATTGGGGTTATGTGCACCCACTATTTTTAATACTGGTATACAGTGCCATTGTCTGACTGGGAATTCAAAGAATATATGGGGGTTATGTGCACCCACAATTTTTACTACTGGTATACAGTGCCATTGTCTGACTGGGAATTCAAAGAATATATGGGAGTTATGTGCACCCACAATTTTTACTACTGGTATATAGTGCCATTGTCTGACTGGGAATTCAAAGAATATATGGGGGTTATGTGCACCCACAATTTTTACTACTGGTATATAGTGCCATTGTCTGACTGGGAATTCAAAGAATATATGGGGGTTATGTGCACCCACAATTTTTACTACTGGTATATAGTGCCATTGTCTGACTGGGAATTCAAAGAATATATGGGGGTTATGTGCACCCACAATTTTTACTACTGGTATACAGTGCCATTGTCTGACTGGGAATTCAAAGAATATATGGGGGTTATGTGCACCCACAATTTTTACTACTGGTATACAGTGCCATTGTCTGACTGGGAATTCAAAGAATATATGGGGGTTACGTGCACCCACAATTTTTGCTACTGCTATACAGTGCCATTGTCTCACTGGGAATTCAAAGAATATATTGGGGTTATGTGCACCCACAATTTTTACTACTGGTATATAGTGCCATTGTCTGACTGGGAATTCAAAGAATATATGGGGGTTACGTGCACCCACAATTTTTGCTACTGCTATACAGTGCCATTGTCTGACTGGGAATTCAAAGAATATATTGGGGTTATGTGCACCCACTATTTTTAATACTGGTATACAGTGCCATTGTCTGACTGGGAATTCAAAGAATATATGGGGGTTATGTGCACCCACAATTTTTACTACTGGTATATAGTGCCATTGTCTGACTGGGAATTCAAAGAATATATGGGGGTTATGTGCACCCACAATTTTTACTACTGGTATATAGTGCCATTGTCTGACTGGGAATTCAAAGAATATATGGGGGTTATGTGCACCCACAATTTTTACTACTGGTATATAGTGCCATTGTCTGACTGGGAATTCAAAGAATATATGGGGGTTATGTGCACCCACAATTTTTAATACTGGTATACAGTGCCATTGTCTGACTGGGAATTCAAAGAATATATTGGGGTTACGTGCACCCACAATTTTTACTACTGGTATACAGTGCCATTGTCTGACTGGGAATTCAAAGAATATATGGGGGTTATGTGCACCCACAATTTTTACTACTGGTATACAGTGCCATTGTCTGACTGGGAATTCAAAGAATATATGGGGGTTACGTGCACCCACAATTTTTGCTACTGCTATACAGTGCCATTGTCTCACTGGGAATTCAAAGAATATATTGGGGTTATGTGCACCCACAATTTTTACTACTGGTATATAGTGCCATTGTCTGACTGGGAATTCAAAGAATATATGGGGGTTACGTGCACCCACAATTTTTGCTACTGCTATACAGTGCCATTGTCTGACTGGGAATTCAAAGAATATATTGGGGTTATGTGCACCCACTATTTTTAATACTGGTATACAGTGCCATTGTCTGACTGGGAATTCAAAGAATATATGGGGGTTATGTGCACCCACAATTTTTACTACTGGTATATAGTGCCATTGTCTGACTGGGAATTCAAAGAATATATGGGGGTTACGTGCACCCACAATTTTTGCTACTGGTATACAGTGCCATTGTCTCACTGGGAATTCCACAAATAATTTGGGGATTCATTCACCCTACATCTCAGGCTCTTGCCATATTCACCCAGGTTGTCAGTGCTGCACCAGCTCGTTCCCAGACAGCTCGGCCCGAAAAACACGTTACCTATATAGAGGATTTGGACAATGAAGACAACATGTTCTAAATCTAATGTCTGCACCTTCTCCAGAATTAAAATAAAGGCAGCGTTTAACTTTCAAATAGCACTGCACAAAGGAAGAGCTTATCAGCTTGTCTCATGACATGCTACTGAAAAGTTTCATTTGTGTATCTTAATGTAAATATAGTTGTATAAGCTTTTTGGGTTTTAGGCACTGCCAAGTTATTTATTACCACCCGCTCCCTTATAATGATGATGACGCCAAAGTCACTGTGGGTGTTCAGAGCTCACAGCTTTGGGTGACATTTGTCTTGCTCTCTGTCGGTACCAGCTGTCTTTTTGGATACCGTAAAGTTATGTTGACTTTATTAACAGCTATAGAAGCTTTAGCCAGGTTGTGACGGTGTGTAACCCTAACAACACTAAGTGGGATACACATTAATAGTCAGTCTATGTACGCTAAACGTATCACTGAAGTAATTTTTTTTCCCTCTCCCCTAATATAAGAAAGGAACAGACATTAGACCTAGACCGGGGTTCGAGGCTTGAAAAAATCCAGTATTATTTGTTCTTCATGATGTGAAATATGTGTTGAAAAGCAACCCAAGATGAAGTCAGCCATGTGTGCCAGTGTGTTACTTGGCATGCCTTTGCTGGCCCCAACTGTAAGGATCACTCTCCATTTCCTCCATTTTCCACTCCCCTTCACACCATTTGTGGTGAAGCAATGGGATGCACTGAAGTGCACCCTCTAGCCTCGTGTGGGATAGGGACATCAGATGCCACTCCAACCCCCTCGTCTTCCTCCGCCAGCCAACGGTGCGAAGATGAGAGGAGTGTACTCTGAATGTTTTCTGCCTAGCAGAGGCTAGTTCTCACTTACGAAAATGGCCCCACTTTGACCTGTATATCAGGCACAATGGTGTAGGTTTCAAAGAAACATGGCACCAACAAGTTGGAAAACGTGGGCCATGCGTGGACCGTGTTTGAGTCTGGCAAGCTCCAGATCTGCTACCAGGTTCCAGCCATTATCACAGGCGCAAAAATGCCAGGCCCCAGGTGTAGCAGGGAAAAAAAAATGCCATCTCAGCCAGGATGGCATCCCTGACCTCGGAGGCACTGTGCTGTCTGTCCCCCAAGCTGATCAGTTTCAGCACGGCCTGCTGACATCTCCCCATGCCAGTGTTACAGTGTTTTCCGCTAGTAGCTGGGGTGGAGGTTGCAGCTTCGTAGGGTTTCAGTCTACTCCTGCCATGAATTTTGGCCTGGGAGAGGAGATAGGCCACCCCAGTTTGCACCCGGGGAACAGACTCCACCACATTCACCCTGCCTGTCATTAAAGATAAGCACTGCAGCATCCCTGACCACAGGCGCTTGTCCATGTGTCGGTGGTCAAGTGGACCTTGCAGCAAAGCGCAGAGCTCTGGGCCCGACTGATGTTATGGGACACATGCAGGCGCAAGGCAGAGACAGCACACCAAGAGAAGTAGTAACGGCTAGGCCCAGCATAGGGAGGTGCCCCAGCTGCCATCTGCTGACGGAAGGCCTGGGTCTCCAGAAGCATAAACAAACACCAATATCTCCAGGGCCAGCAGTTTATCGATGAGGCTGTTACAGGCTTGGGCATGGGGGTGGGTTGTATTGTACTTCTGCCTGCAATGAAAAGCTTGGGAAATGTGGAGTGGCTGGGAAGAGGCGCATGATGGTGCAGGTCAAAAGGGCGCATGAGGGTGAACTCCCCAATGTGTCAGAGATAGGTGTGTAGGTGTCCTTGCATCATATACTTGCACCATATTTGGCTTTGGAAGTTAATTTTGTGCCAAAAAGTGGTTAAGACAGCGATCCCTCAGCTACTCCCGTTACACTGTCTATTGAAGTTACCATCTGTGGAAGTGGACCACCATTTCTAAGATCCCAAAGGAAGCAGGCAAGAGATGTGCAGTTCAGAAAAAAAGATGAGAAAATAAGTTTAGGCTGTAGAGCACAGAGGGATCGGAGAGGACAGAGCTGGTGTCGGCCAGGTATTCCCACAACATGCGCCTATACTTGTCCCTCCTGGTGACACTAGGCCCCTGAGTGGCAGTAATTTGTCCAGGGGGGCCATTAACGTGTTCCAGACCTAGGAATAAGTCTTCCAACAGGGTAGAGTTTTGCATGCCTTTGCTTCTACCCACTGTTTTTGCTGCTTAGCTTCCCTCCACATCTACTCTGCTTTCACCCCTAAACATCACCCCAGTTTATGCCTTTGCTTCTACCCAGGTTTTTTGTTGATTTAGCTTCCCTCTACATCTACACTGCTTTAGCCCCTAGACATCACCCCTGTCCATGTGGGGTCGGTGGCCTCGTCATCCACCAACTCCTCTTCCAATTGCGCACTGCCCCCTTACTGCAAACCGCACATGACCACAGCTTGCCTTGATGGCAACTGTGTCTCATGATCCCCACTTAGGTCCAGACAAGTCGGTGGCGGGTCCAAAACCCCAAAATTGGAAGGAAATGGCAGATGCTGCAGTATTTCTAACACCTGTTCCTGGTGCTCGGGCCTGGTCTGTGTTGTACCCTGCACCCTGCTTAACGCATCTGCCATATCCGAAGTTGTGCTGAGCGCATGCTAATGTTTCGTGTCCAGTGCAATGGATGGGATGGGATTTCACATAAGTCTGCCACCCATGGCCACTCATGGTTGAGCAACTGAGGGAGTTGACTTTGACGAACCCGAGGGTTTTGGAGTTGGAACTACATCAAAGGTCTGTGCTGCTCACACACTCTGCTCAACACATGATATGTTTAGTGCCAGCAGTGTGGAGACGTCGCACAACAGCCGTTGTTCCAGCAGGTACAGGCGTTGTAGGAGTGCATAGAGGCTAGCAGCGGCAACTATACACTTTAAAAACTATCCGCACAAGCGCCACACTTTCACCAGTAGCTCAGGAACATTGGGGTACCTTTTTCAAAAGATTAGCAGCAATGAGTTAAAAACGTGGCCCAGGCATGGAATATGTTGCAGGCTGCCAAGCTACAGAGCCAATCCCAGGTTACGGCCATTATCACACATGACAACATGCCTGGGCCCAGGTGCAGTGGCAAAAACCACATTGCCGTCTCATCGAGGATGGCATGACTCATTTTGTAGGCAGTGTGCTGTCTGGCCCCCAAGCTGATGAGCTTCAGCACGGCCCGCTGACGTCTCCCCACACCAGTGTTGCAGCGTTTCCAGCTCGTAGCTGGGGTCAATTTAACAGCGGAGGAGGGTGGTGTTTCAGCCCTCCTCCCAGGAATGTTGTGTGGGGAGACAAGTCAGGCCACCACATTTTGCGACCCGGTCCACGCCTCAACTACATTCAACCACTGTGCCCAAATTGAAAGGTAGCGTCCCTGTCCGCATGCACTTGTCCATTCGTAACTGGTCACATGGAACTTTAGGGCTAAGCGCTGAATTTAGGGACCGCCTCATGTTTGGGGCAAAGTGCTGGTGTGGACGGCACAGTGCGGTGGCGCAGTAGACACTCTGCCCAAAAAGGGCAGAGTGTCCCCCAGCCGGGATTCCAACATCTCCTGGGCCAGATTTCTTGAGATGAGGCCGTTGAAGCCTTGGGCATGTGGGTGGGTTGCGCTGTACTTTAGCATGAAATGAAAGGCTTGGGAGATGGGGAGTTGCTGGGAAGAGGCGCATGATGGCGCGGGCAAAAGGAGAAATGGCAGGAAAAGGTGAGGATAAGGGTGAACTCCCCAAAGTGTCAGAGGCAGATGTGGAGGTGTCCTGGCTCCTGGTCTGGACTGCAGCGCCAGCCCTGTCAACAGTGGAAGAGGCAGTGGCCGCCAGGCCAAACGACGATTATCCTGCGCTTGCTCTCACCCACTGAGCCCAGGGCTTGCCTTCCAAATGATGGCACCCGCAAGAGGTGGTGAGATTCCTCTCCGCAGATCTCCAAACCATCTTGGACTTGCAAATTGCACTAAATTTGTCATGTAACTGACATGTATATGATGAGTCTATCCATTGTCTGTTCATTTTGGTGAAAGTCAGCCTGTCAGCTGACAGACAGCTGTGCTTGTCAGTGATGATGTCACCGGCTGCTTGTACCCCCAGTTTTTGCTGCTTAGCTTGCCTCCACATCCACACTGCTTTTGCCCCTACACATCACCCCTATCCATGCCTGTGCCTCTAGCCATAAGTCTGCCACCCATGGAAACTCATGGTGCAGAAAGTGAGGGACCTGACTCTGAGGAACCCTTGGGTTTTGTAGCTGGTACTCCATCAAAGGTCTCTGCTGCTCACACACCCTGCTGAACATACGGTATCTAGGGTTAGAGCGTGTGGTGACCTCGCACAACAGTAGGTGCTTCAGGCAGATGTAGGCCTTGCTGGAGTGTATTGCGGCTAGCTCCAGGTACTGTAGACTTGGGAAAGTGGGTGTCCAAGTGCCGCACTTTCACCCTTAGCTCAGCTAATTTGGGGTATGTTTTTAAAAATCATTGCACCACTACATTGAACATGTGGGCCAGGCATGGAACGTGTTGGAGGCTGGCAAGCTCCAGAGCCCTCCAACAAGCTAAAAAACCTGGCCCCAGGGGCAGCGGGGATAAACAAATTGCCATCTCATCCAGGATGGCATCCCTGACCTCAGAGGCAGTGTGCTGTCCGTCTCCCAAGCTGATGAGCTTCAGCCCAGCCTGCTGACGTCTCCCCACACCAGTGTTGCAGCGTTTTCAGCTCGTAGCTGGGGTCAATCTAACAGCGGAGGAGGAGGAGGGTGGTGTTTCAGCCCTCCTCCCAGGAATGTTTTGTGGGGAAACAAGTCAGGAAAATTCTTGAAACGGGAGAGTTTTGCATCTTTGCCCTTGCTGCCTATGGACATCCCTTTGCCTCTAGCCACCATTTTCCCTGCTTTGCTTGCCTCCACATCCACACTGCTTTTGCCCCTAGACATCACCCCAGTCCATGCCTTAGCTTGTACCCCCAGTTTTTCCTGCTTAGCTTGCCTCCACATCCACACTGCTTTTGCCCCTAGACATCACCCCAGTCCATGCCTTAGCTTGTACCCCCAGTTTTTCCTGCTTAGCTTGCCTCCACATCCACACTGCTTTTGCCCCTAGACATCACCCCAGTCCATGCCTTAGCTTGTACCCCCAGTTTTTCCTGCTTAGCTTGCCTCCACATCCACACTGCTTTTGCCCCTAGACATCATCCCTATCCATGCCTCTTCCCCTAGCCATAACTCTGCCACCCCTGGAAACTCATGGTGCAGAAACTTTGGTTGCTGACTTTGAGGAACCCTTGGGTTTTGTAGATGGAACTCCATCAAAGGTCTGTGCAGCTCACACACCCTGCTCAAGATATGGTATTGTAGGGTTTCAGCGTGTGTGAATGACGGACAACAGCCTGTGTTTGGACAGATGTAGGCCTTGCTAGAGTGTTTTTAGGCTAGCAGCGACTCCTGTGCACTTGCAAAAGTGGGCGCACAAGCGCCGCATTTTCAACAGTAGCTTCGGTACATTTGGGTATGTTTTTAAAAAACTTTGCACCACTAGGTTAGACGTGGGCCAAACATGGAACGTGTTGGAGGCTGGCAAGCTCCAGAGCCGCTACCAGGTTCCAGCCATTATCACAGGCGTAAAAATGCCAGGCCCCAGGTGTAGCAGGGAAAAAAAAATGCCATCTCAGCCAGGATGGCATCCCTGACCTCGGAGGCACTGTGCTGTCTGTCCCCCAAGCTGATGAGCTTCAGCACCGCCTGCTGACGTCTCCCCACACCAGTGTTTTAGCGTTTGCCGCTAGTAGCTGTGGTGGAGGTTGCAGCGTCGTAGGGTTTCAGTCTACTCCTGCCATGAATTTTGGCCTGGGAGAGGAGATAGGCCACCCCAGTTTGCACCCGGGGAACAGACTCCACCACATTCACCCTGCCTGTCATTAAAGATAAGCACTGCAGCATCCCTGACCACAGGCGCTTGTCCAAGTGTCGGTGGTCAAGTGGACCTTGCAGCAAAGCGCGGAACTAAGGGCCCACCTGATGTTGAGTGACACGTGCTGGTGCAAGGCGGGGACGCCACACCGGGAGAAGTTGAGACGGCTAGGGACGGCATAGTGAGGTGCCACAGTTGCCATCAGGTCCGGGAAGGCGGGAGTTTCAACAAGCCGGAACGCCAACCTCTCCTGGGCCAGCAGTTTAGCGATGTTGGCGTTCTAGGCTTGCGTGGGTGGGTGGTTAGCGGTGTATTTCTGCCGGCGCTCCAATGTCTGAGAGATGGTGGGTTGTTGTAAAGAAGCGCCTGATGGTGCCTTTGATGGTGCAGGAGAAGGAGATAAGACAGAAACAGGGGAGGATGAGGGAGAAGTCAACAAAGTGGCGGAGGCAGATGAAGTGATGTCCTGGCTCGTCCTCTGGAGTGCATCGCCAGAACTGTGAGCAGAGGCAGTGGCATGAACGGCGGGCGACGTTTGTCCTGCCGTTGCTGCCTGCCACTGATTCCATTGCTTGGATTCCAAATGACGGTGCATTGAAGTGGTGGACAGGTTGCTCTTCTCAGGGCCCCTACTCGATTTCGAGAGGCAAATTGTGTAGACGACACTATATCTGTCCTCGGCGCATTCCTTGAAAAAACTCTACACCTTCAAGAAACGTGCCCTCGATGGGGGAGTTTTTCTGGGCTGGGTACAAAAGGGAACATCTTCGGACATTCCGGGTCTGGCCTGGCTTCAGCAAAGCAGCTGACCTCTGCCTCTGGACATGTCTCTGCCTCTAGCTACCCTTTTTGGTGCTGCACCTGCCTCAACATCCACACTACTTTCCCAGCTTGACATCTGCCTTGTCCAGGTGGGGTCGGTGTCCTCGTCGTCCACCACCTCCTCTTCCAACTCCTGTCTCGCCTCCTCCTCCTGCACAATGCGCATGTCAACTGGCTGCCCTGACAGCAACTGCGTCTCATCGTCGTCGATGAGGGTGGGTTGCTGGTCATCCGCCACCAAATCGACCGGAGATGGAATGGAGGAGACTCTAGTGTTTGAGCATCTGGACACAGATACTCGTCTGTTAGGTCCGTGGAATCGCGAAATGGAGGGGCAGGTTGCGGTACAGTCAAAGGAAGGGAGAACAGCTCTGGGGAGCAGGGACAGTTGGGGTTATTGTTCTGGGAAGATTGGGAATTTTGGGTGGAAGGAGGACAAGACTGTTGGGTAAGAGGAGGTAGAGGCTGCCTGGCTGGTGGACAATGTGCTTTAAGCGTTATCCGACAGCCATTGCAAGACCTGTTCCTGGTTCTCGGGCCTACTAATCTTTGTACCATTCAGCCTAGTTAATGTGGAACTTTTGTGCAAAGCGCAGAACTTAGGGCCCGCCTGATGTTAAGGGACACACGCTGGTACAAGGCTCAACTCACCCTAAGTGCCAAAAACACTGCTGGTGCAAGGCTCTACTCATGCCAAGGGCCTCAATCTCTGCTGGTAGCTCAGCTTAAGGTCATGTAACTTTGTTTGGAAGGGCTCATGTTAAGGGCTAGAAAAGTGAATTTTGGAAGGTCTTACCACATATCACACACACACACACACACACACACACACACACACACACACACACTCAAAATGACAGTTAAGGGTGAGGGCTTTTGGAATTCCCATTGCCTATTCCATTTGTGGTTGTCATGGGGAACGTGATTTAAAGGGGTGGTTGTTACTGTTTGTTGAGCTTAAATTGGGGTTTGTGTCCATCCATTTGGGGAGTAAAGAAGGTTTCCAGGTATTTTCCCACTTTGATAGAGGTTTTTTTGAATGTGGAAAGTGTGTAGTTGTTAGGCAGTGATGTTGGGGTAATAGAGGGTCTTTGGTGTGTTAGATGCCCCCAGACATGCTTCCCCTGCTGTCCCAGTGTCATTCCAGAGGTGTTGGCATCATTTCCTGGGGTGTCATAGTGGACTTGGTGACCCTCCAGACACGGATTTGGGTTTCCCCCTTAACGAGTATCTGTTCCCCATAGACTATAATGGGGTTCGAAACCCATTCGAACACACGAACATTGAGCGGCTGTTCGAATCGAATTTCGAACCTCGAACATTTTAGTGTTCGCTCATCTCTACTCCCACTCCATGTATAAGACCATGACAGCACTGGGCAGCACTGTCAGTGACTGACTGCTTCACCCCAAGTATGATAAGGAGCGCTATCGGAGATCCCTCCTCCCAACCGCGGTCAGGCTGTATAATCAACATCAGACCAAGCGAAGCTCACTCCGCACAGAGAACTAAATGATCCTGAAGTCTTCTTTTACTTTTTCTTTATCTGCTATGACTCCTAGTATTTTTCTCCTATTTTCTATTCTGAGTTTATGTGTCTCCTTCTGTAATATAATACTGTTATCATCCTGTATCCGTATTATCATTCTGCTGTAACACACTGTAATTTCCCCATGGTGGGACTATTACAGGATTATCTTATCTTATCGTATTATGTGGCAGGGCAGCTCCTTTAATAACAGTGTACTGTACCAGTTTTTCTTTTGCAGTTGCGACTACCATGCGCCTACGCTGCAGCCATTGATCACAGCTATGACCAAATGTATTTAATATACTGTATATTATTACATGAACTATGAATGCTTCTTATGGACTTTAGAATTTTTTCATGCTCATTATAATTCAGGGTGACCTTGTTGCTCCTCACGTGACAGATTCAATGAAAATCCAGCGCAGTCCATAGCAGAACAGAAAACCAGAATTCACAACACAGCTGTAAAGTGAAGCCTAAACTGTAGCGTTATATTGACCATGCTGAACAGGGCTCATATAATACTGTGCTGGTTATATTGCAAAGAGCTACATTACTTATGGATATACAAGTAGTTAACAAGCAATACTGCAGATTATCCAAGCTTGTTATAAAATCATTTCATTTTAGGATGACTCATATTGTCCAGGTCCTCCTGAAGTCCATTATTCTTCTGAAGACAGTAGATAGATTTGGAATGTTCAGTCCGCCCCCAGTGTCTCCCCCATCCTCCTCTATGGTCTCAGTTTCCATCCACAAGGTTCTGGAGCAGCCTGTGGCTTGGGTCCAGCAGCCAGCTGCAAAACATCAGACTGACACATAGTGAAGGAGAATAGGGGGAAGGTGAAGGAAGATCGCTGCACCCTTGGGAGGAACTGAAGTTCATGAACATTGTAACATGAGGGTTCCTCTACCACCTTAACATCACATTGCTTGTAAACACTTTCTTCAGCTGGATCAGTTCCCTAGTTTTTACAGTATAGCAGCGGCCATAGGATACTCCTTACTGATCAGTAACTGTTAGATCATGGGGCATGTAGTCCCGGGTTCTTCATACCTGAACTAATGTTCTTATCAGGGGAACACAGTTCAAGATATGACCTAACTATTATGATGCAAACCAAATATAAACCTATAATAATGGTGTAATACATCTAGAATTACAGTCAGATCATATCCTAGTAGCAAATTATAAAGAAGTTCATTTTTTTTTTTTGCACTGATGACATCATCATCTCTCTAAACTGCATTCCTCATATACTTCACACCTCCCGTTCCTTTATGGCCTGTCATGGATTCTAGCTTTTATCTCACCATTTTCTTCCCACCCTGTATATTCTAAACATGTATGACTGTGCAACTGAGCGAAGGTTATCGAAGACGAAACTAGAGCAGCAACGGAATGGGTTAAGCTTCCTCTTGGACATATGTTTGTAAGTAAACTGGTTCATTATAAGTTTGGGATTTAGGGACATTTCAGGCAGGAAACTGTACGAAGCCAAAAACTTGATATTCACACCCCCTCCTAACCCTTAGCTCTGCTCTTAGGGTATTGTGCATAGAATTTTAATGTAAGTAGAAACAGAAGTAACTCTGCTTATTTTTTTATTTTATTTTTTTTGGGGGGGGCTTGCTCAATGAAGAGCATCTATTGAAGAGCCCCTTTAATTTAAACTACAGAAGTGGGTGGATCGTACCACTTAACAAGGGGGTTGAGAACAAGGGTAAAACAAATATCTAAGGAGTACTATAGTAAAATTTAAGTAAGTTGCATTAACTAGACACAGGGATGTATGCAATGTATGGAGAGATGAGTGAGTACTGTTTGGATCAGATCCGAACAGCACGCTCGTATAGAAATGAATGGACATAGCCGGCACGCGGGGGGTTAAGCGGCCAGCCGCCGTCAAAGCGGAAGTACCAGGTGCATCCATTCATTTCTATGGAGTGTGCTGTTCGGATCGGCTGCCATCACATCTTTGTACAAGAATCAATACTCCATTACTTGTGCATAGAATTGCTCAATGATGTCCATGTCCATGGCAGTGTTCACATTTTCAAGAAAGAATGTTATACCCTCAATCTTCGTACCCATAGCCACACACCCAATGACAATTTTTGGACAATGTAGTGGCTGTTGGCTGTAAAAATTATCAACCCCAGTTAGATGGAACCAGGCTTCACCTGGCATGTGCCTATCTGTTATATCATTCAACCCTACTTCAGTCCTGGGGTATCTGAGAACTGGGAGATACTGATTGTGCCCAGGAAAGGTGAAATCTGTTGCAAAATTTAATCTGCAACCAGAGCTGTTACAACCCCATTGACTTATAATGGTGTCCATTAAAGTTGGTTGAACCCCAGATTTTTTTCGTCTTATGTTCAGGCAAAGTGAACCCCTGGTTTAGCTCAGTCTGAGCTTGTTCGGAAAGAACCGGAAGGGAAATTATTATACTCTTATCTCTTCAGTTCCTACACTAAAATAGGTGAATACCGAGAGGAGGTAAAAACAATGAAAAAAACATTTATACTCACCTTCCGTTGCCTCTTCTGAGCCTCCTGTCCAGAGCTTTGTTCTTCCTCCTGGTGGTTTGGCGCTCTTCTCTCTAACGTCATGTGGCTGGGTCATGGGCAAATTGTTAGTTTCAGCGCTTATATGGGCAAATTGTCTAGTTCTTTAAAAAACGAAAAAATTTTGAATATTTGGACAATCCTGAGTTGATTTGCCCATCTCTAATGTCCATATTGTTTTATTATGGCATGTGCCTTTATATCAGAAAAATACCGCAGTACCTTGCCCACCGTACTGGCAAATATGACCGAGTGCTATGATATGTTAGTGACCGACTGCTTCACCCAAGTGTGAGAAGGAGCGCTATTGGAGATCCTTCACCTCCAATCGCGGTCAGGCTGTATAATCAACATCAGGCCAAGCAGAGATCACTCCGCACAGAGAACTAAATGATCCTGAAGTCTTTCTTTTTCTTCCTAGTTGCTATGACTCCTAGTATCTTGTATGTGAGCTTATATGTGTTCTTTCTTGTAATATATTACTGCTGCTGTAACACACTGAATTTCCCCATGGTGGTACTATTAAAGGATTATCTTATCTTATCTTAAAACCTTCAACTTTAGTATATATCATATAACCAGCAATGATATATTGAGCTCTGTTATTCCGCTGCAGAATTCCTTCCACAGATGTAAGCACTAACTACATACAATATATATCAATCAATATCAGCAAAGACTAATGATTATATGTAGTAGCTCCGGCTGTCGCCCATTGACTCTATAATGACTAGTTAATGATTATCCTTAGACGGATTCTCATCAGTATTTCTCAATAGGAAATGGAGCATTTTTGGTAGTGTTTATCTAGAGAATTTGCCATCTCAGAACTTGGAAGAGACAAACACAAACTGTTGAGCTGGGAGGAGACATGATTTCCTCTTCAGTATCAGCAGCCAGATACATATTCATCCTACCAGAGCGAATAGCTTTGGTCCTCCTCTCTGCTGGATGAACTAGGAATGATTCTTGCCAAACATAATGCAATCGGTTTCTTCTACCTACAGATGCAGCACATGACATAATCTATTTCTATTGTATTTTGAGCTGGATACAAATGATTTTGAAATATCATAAAGGTCACTTAACCCTTTCTGGATTAGTACATTTGTCCTCATATTTGGTGTTTACTGCAAAGCATCATGGTTTTGGATTTCTAGACGATGAACTCTACCTAGGTCATAAGTTCTGTCTGATACTTTAAGTGAGACAGATTTTCTTCTTAGTACGTCTTCAGCCTGGCGTAGTAGAGAGCGATTTACTGATAGATTAACAATCTTATTCAAATATTAAACTCTGGAAATTGTCTTCAGACATCTGATATAAGATCCCAAGTGTTTCTGATTATTATGTCTAACCTCAGGGGTCCACCAATGACAATCTGAAGATAGGCTGTTCATGGGAACCCCCAGGAAACAGATGTTATCTGTGGTAGAACTCGCCAGCAAATGTTCAGTCTTCCTGCAGGGCTACCACATGGGAAAATAAAGCATTGCACACTCGGTTCTAGGCATATTTCCCTAAATATATTGGTGACACTGTAAGGTGCAGCCCCCTTATGCAGTCAGTGCAGTTGTGGTTTGGGGACCTTCTTGATGTCATCTTTTTCAGAGAGTGATGCAACCCCTGACCACTGCTCTAGATGTTTCTACCACACCATAGCTTGAGCTTGCAACTTGTCACACCAGCAACACTTGGGTTAGTCCTTATCATCTAGCCCAGACCCCCAGCTGAATCTTCAAACCACGATTTTCAGAGGTTGGACTCCCCTTATATATACATCTGGCTCATAAGTACATTGGCTGATCTGGAAAGATCTGTTTTCTCTCACTGCTGCTGTAAAACAAAAAAAAAAATCAAGCCTTCAAAACAAGAATATATAAAGTTAAGAAAGGCTGAAATCTTACTATCTGTCTTGTAGAAACTATCATCACCTCAGAGACCCATATCACATCAGTCCTCAGCTTCCACGTCCAGGTCACTGTTCCATATGGAGCAGCGCCTGGATGACTTACATAAGAAGGCATGTCTCTTCAAGCTGAAAGTCTGTGGTCTAGCCAAATCTGTCCTTCGGTGAAACTTTTTTCTCCTTGTTGAAACAGGGAGACAGAGTGGGAATCACCTTATCAGGAATCCTTTGGCTACTCTCACCAAGATCTTCTCCATATGCTCTAGAGTCGGGACCAAAGTTGAGATGTCCTTTGCTCTGTTCAATTGTTTTTCTTCTAGAGACAGGACTTGAACTGTTCGGGCAGTTTCAAGAATCCAACATTAAATTTCTACCAGATATTTCCAGATAATCCCTCATTCTCTAACAGCTCAGCTACAAGCCCACATCAGGTACTGCAGATGGGGGGATTCTCTTGCCCATTGCATGCAGAAGAACAATAAGACTCTCTATCTACGTAACCATTTTCAATTGCATGACTTTGACTTGGTCTGCCATGGCCCACAAGAATTACAGAATTGATGCCATCTTTTTCAGAGAGTGAATGCTGAACTGCTGACTACTGGCCCGATGCTGGCTGGCACTGGAGCTGTGTATAAAGGAGCAATGGATCAAAGGATGCCAGAGAGGGGCGCCCAGACCCTGCCCTCACTTGCGGTGCAGAGAGGGTGGTGGAGCCCGGCGTGGTGTGAGCGGTGTGCTACCGTGACAGATGCTGTGTGCGAGTCACTATAGCCGCAGCATCAGGGGGTGACGTCCGACTTCACAAGCTTGTGCTCACCGACAATCACCAAGTCAACCCACGTCCCGACGGGGACGTGGGTTGACTTGGGGATTGCGGTGATTGTCGGTGAGCACAAGCTTGTCAGCGGCCGGGCTGCACGTCCCAGTGCCCGGAGGACACGGTGAAGCCGGACGTCACCCCCTGATGCTGCGGATGCAGTGACACGTACACAGCATCTGTCACGGTGGCACACCGCTCACACCAGGCCGGGCTCCACCATGGTCTCCGCACTGCGAGTGAGGGCCGGGTCTGGGCGCCCCTCTCTGGCATCCTGTGATCTGCTGTTCCTTTATACACAGCTCCAGTGCCAGCCAGCATCGGGCCAGCAGTCAGCAGTTCAGCATGTCCCGATGCTGATGCTGAACTGCGATGCTGGCTCGATAAGGGAAAAGTACCAAAAAGGCCTCCCATTGATTTCAAGTCAATGGGAGCTGCTTTTTACGCGCTCATTCTGAATGTGTTTTTACGTTCAGAATGAGCGCAGCGTAACTCCATGTGAAGGCTCCCTTACTCCAGATTTGCCCCCACTGGATCATGTTCCATTTGTTACCTACACTTGGATTGCATATACTGAGTGATCTGAGTGCCAGGTCACTCTGCCTTCCATTTCCTCCCTTAGCATATAAGCCATGCTCCTGTCTTTACACCATCTTTACATTGACTTGCCATAAGGTCCTTTACTTCAAGTATGGTCAAAAAAATAAAGAACATGCAATATTTTTCTTTTGCATTTATGATACCATGTTCTGCTGTTCTACGTCATGATATACTGGACTGGTGTAATAGAATATTCAACTTTCTAATCTGCACTTGTTTCTAATAATATCTATGGGTGTTAAAAGTCTACGTTAAATATGTCACAAACATAATGTATTATTAACATTGAGGTAAGCTCTGCCACCATGGTATGAACATCTCCAAAAACCGTCTTGAATGGGTTGGGCTCGAGGATGTCTTCTGCAAGGACAGGAGCTGAGACTTTTTTTCCATCCATGCAAAGAAAAAAAAAAGATGGAAAATTAGTAAATATATCATTACCATGGAGATTGTCAGGGAAAAATGAGGCATGCAGCAGGTATAATCGGGAGTGACAGAAACAGCATTCAATCCAAAGCAACATCAGCAAAACATTCATATAAAAATGAGTGTTTTGTTATATAATGAAATGGTATAAACATACCTGGTATTCTTCTGGAATCCAGGCCCCAAGCAATGAGTACATTTCCTGTTCCCTGAGAGCTATGGAAGGAGTTATATGGAAGCACATGTGAGTCACAATCCCTCCTTGATCCCACCCAAAACCTATTAAATCTTTCCTGGCACCTGCAGATCCTGAATACAAAGCTCCGTAGTGTGGATGGGAAAGCCTGGACCACGGCTCTGTCACAGAGTTTCCAGTGGTGTTACAAGGCCAGTAACGGCTTATTCACCATTCCACCAAAATCCTCATCACTATGTTCCTCTGCTAAATGTTATATGTGAGTCATTGACCATATGATCCGAACTGTTTACAAGGAGAATCTAATCTGTTTACAAGCGTTACAAAATGGCCTTGTAATAATTTAATATGTATAAAATAATCTTCTAAAGCCCCACGTAGCGGGCCGCTGCCAAAAAGTACCATAGCAGCAAAGCATCGCCGCTTTTCTCGCAGCGCTTTTCACCGAAAGTCCACAGAGGTTTCCTCTGCGAACTTTCTGCTTCCATTATACCCATAGGGAAACGCCGGCATTTCCGTAGGCATGAAGAAAAGCACAGAGGACATCCCTTCAACCTTAGAACATTCCAGCAGGGGGAGGAATTAGATTAGTGAGACCTTCTTTACTCCTCTGGGTTCCTGATCTAGGAGAAGAAGTTATAGGAAGCGAGAGTGTAGAGAAAGGCTGCCGAATCCTGCCAGCAACAAGTCAGTTGAACTTTAGAAGCTGGAGATTAACTTCAAGAAAGCTCTGCTCATATTTAGTGTATGAGACAAGTCCACGAGAAGAGTTTTTACTGGACCTCATAGTCATGGCTAGGACAATTAATCTTTCGGATGAGTCTAACACCGTTCACGACACCTACACCCCGCAACCTAGGCTTTATATGTACTTTTGTATAACTGTAAGGAAAGAACGCAAGAGGAGTAGAGAGAGAAAATAACATCTCAAGAACCAGAACTTGCTGACCCAGGAAGAACCATATCTAAGTTTTTGCTCGAACCCAGTGACCTTATAATATTATATGGCCAAATAGCTGAAATTGGCTATTTTAGATGACAAAAATGTGTAGGGCCAGGTTTATTTTTATGATCTTATTATAGATGTGTGCGGTATAGAAACAGTGGCGCTGAAAAGTCTGAATTTACCTTTTCACTCCATGTTTGTTCTTGGGTTTTTTTATTTTCTACGTTGTATATTCTTATTAATTGCCTAAAAACTACGAAAAAAACACATAGTAAACAAGAGAGTATTAAAGCAGAATATATTTTATATTTTTTTACAGCATCCCCTTTCCTTTAATGAATGGTTTGCATACAGTGGTGAACCTAGCCTCTCTGCTGCCTGAGGCGGACGATCAAAAGACGCCCCTAACCCCCACCCTGGACTCAATACCGGGGGAGGGAGCGTGTTCATCTTTTGATCGTCCGCCTCAGACAGCGGGAGAGGGGATAGGGGGTTGGGGGTGCTAGCAGTAACATTACGATGAATACAATGCAGTAATATGTTGTGCAGTAATACTCACAGGAGACGTCTTCATCCCACATTTCCCGTCTCTTCCCTTTGGACCGCCATGACCACTTCTTCCAGCTGTGACTTGACTCTGTAAAGTTTGCAACACAGACGTCTGAAAAGACCCCCAAGTATAATGATAGCAGTAGTGGGATCGCAGCCTGGGCCCGGGCCTGCTCATTGCCACCCTCCGCGACCTATAGTAGAAGGGGAAGTGGGGGGAGTCAGTGAGCAGGCCCAGGGAGGTAGGGAAATAGGCCGCTACCTACTGGGGATACTCCAGCAAGTTGCGGACTATTATAAAACAAAAAAAAAAAGTATCTCTACTTACCGACCTCGCCGCTGCTCCTGCTGCCACTACTTCCTCTTAAATGAATCTGGCAATGAGACGTCTGCGTTTCAGCACAGGAGGCATGATGACAGCACCTGCGCTGAGACGCAGAAGTCTAAACCAGCGCAGGAGAGGGGCCACTCGGGTTGTTGTAAGAGCAGCCTTCTCCTTCTCCTGCGCTAGTTTAGGAGAAAAAAAAAGTAAAAACATAAAAAATGCCACGGCTGCCACCTCCTCTGGAGTGCCGCCTGAGGCCGCCGCCTCACCTCGCCTCATTAGAGGTGCAGCACTGTTTGCATGCTATTGGCATTCTCTTGGTTAGCTTCATGAAGTAGTCACCTGGAATGGTTTTCCAACAGTCTTGAAGAAGTTTCCAGATACACAAAGTGTCTAGAGGTCCATATTTCAGTCTTAGAGTACCACAATACAGGATCTGTGCACAAAGTATTGGCATATCCATGAGCTCTAAAGCCCAAAAACCATTTTCTCTACATACTCTGAGAACGGTGTTGTAAAGGAATAGCTATTGTAAGCCGATGGCTGGTCAGGTAATGGAGGGGGTGTACATCTCACCCAGACTACTAAGGTGGGTGAGATGAGAAAACGCCAGAAGAAATTTTTGTTCTCAGCAGGCAACTTTCGTCTGCTGAGCATTTTGGTAAATGCTCAGTATTGGGCTGGATTTTTAGGAATGGCAGGTAGGTTTGTAGTGGGACCTGTCATTCCACCCACCTCCAGTCCACACTGTAGAGAGTCTGCTCATCAAGGGAGTTTAAGAAGCCAGCTCCAGCAGCAGACTTTGGGCAGAGTTTGGCTGGAGAGCCAAAGAAAGAGGTCATATTTTTGGAGCTGTGCCCTGAAGGATTCTATTGGCTTCTGATTTCTGTTACTCTAGGTGAGGTAACCTATTCTATGTTTAGTTAGAGCCTAGCCAGGCAGGTATTTATTTTTTTATTGTTTCCTTTTGTTGCTGCACTATATTTTTGAGTGAAAATAAACCTTACCCTTGTTTTGGACTAAAGAAACTGGACTTGTGTGTCTATGCCACCTAGCAACCCCCGACCCTGACACTATATAATGTAATGTTGTCTTTAAAGTGGCATCCCTACACTGGAACTACACAGGGGTTGTTCAGAATAAGGGACTTTAGCCTCCTGTGAATATGAATAGCCATAAATCTATACAATTGTTTCCACTAAGAGCTAAAATACCAAAAGTACTGAGATTAGCTAAACGTCAATCTTATTGTGAGCTACAGACTTTGGCCACTGCTCAACTACATGAAGACGACATCGGTATAAGAAGTGACTATTTGATGAAGTGTTTATAGAGGTGTGTATGGACTTTTTATTACGCCCTGTTCTTTCTGGCATCAAAAAGTAGCAAAATAGTTTTGCGGGTTTTGGGTTTGTTTGTGCAAACAAATTGTGGCTTGGTGTTGGGGTGGACAGGACTGCGGCATCCAAAGGTTAGTGCACAGGGTGGACAAGCAACTCTGTGTCCTGGTTGTAGATCCTTCCTTGTGTATTTGTGAAGACGGCACCTTTAGATACACCATCATTTGTCTGAATGAGCACTAAGGTTTAGTTTCAATGATTATGGAAATGTTGTATTTTCTTGGTATGAAGGCCAGTCTTTTACTATGGTGTGTGGATTCCACCTACTGTATGTCTTCCACTTATCTCTGCAAACATATATTCTGGATATAATCCTAAAACATTACAGATCATTGCTGTTGCTAGTATTACTAAAGGTGGAGAAATGTATCAGCTTTAGCTAAATGGAGACTGTTCTTCCTTACTTAGCTCTCATTTGGTTAAAGGGGTCTTTTTTTTTCTTTTTTTTTTTAGAAAGGTCTGATAGTGCTAGTTATGGGATAATAAGTACCTTTAGCAGTGTTTGGAGTTTTTTCTGGGTGTCTCTGGTTGCTGCTGGTATTCTCGGCAATTGGTAACTACCTGCAGTACATCTTTCTGTGTAGCTTCTACCTTAGTGCCCTCTCACTCAGACACCCACTTCTCTGACTCCGTTACACTCCCCCTCCCCATCTCACTAGCCTATCTATCCTGCCCAATACTAGATGCTCCCACCCTCCCCGTCTCCCTAGCCTAGCTATCCCGCCCAACACTAGCCCCTCCCACCCTCCCTGTCTCCCTAGCCTAGCGATCCTGCCTATTACTAGCCCTTCCCACCCTCCTATTCTACCCACTACTAGCAGACAGGAATAGAGGAGGAGTCGTTGCCGCACACAGGAAGGCTTGTTATATATAGATGGGGATGGGGTGGGAGAGTAATGGTGATGTTCCGTTTCAGAAGCGGTGAAACTGGATTACCAGAAATTGTCACATGACCGCTCCAGGGATATGGGTAATTATAATTTTTTTTTTAGTTGAAGTAAATTATAAGTTAGGCAGGGGGATGGGGTTTAGTTTAGGGGTTAATTCGTAGTTTATCTTGGACCACCCCTTTAAGGACTCCACCATAACATGAGATACAATGCTGAATCACAATAACAAAACTTTTGCAAGAATGAAGTTCACAATACAGCCCCTGGGTGGTCACACATAGACACATATACTGTACAATATATAGCATATTATTTGGTGACAATGACAAGTGTCTCATTGAGTCACGTTCTTCGCGGGCTTTTGAGCTGTTTAAAGGTACACGTGGAAGCACTGGAATCATACAGCTTCCCGCATCACAGACACCACAGATCCTCTTCCCCCATCTGAGCCAGGAAGGTAAGATCTTGATTGTAATTCCCTAACCATCTAAATATGGAGTATGCAGAATGGCTAATATATAGCCTAGTAGAAACAATTTGCATATAAATATATTCTGACTCCCTCCCCTTGATATCACTGTAAACGTCTGTGGAGATGATTCTGTCACTATTAGGATCATGGCTCCTATGCCATTGAGTTCAAACTGACTTTCATTATACTGAAGGATCACAGAACAATTAGGCTGCTGTGTTTTAAATTTAAATTTTTATTTTTATTTTTTTAATTTATTTTGTTGGCGTCACTCGACCCCTTAGGATTGATGATATGGATGTTTTTGATCACACATTTGTATATATATATACACGGTTTGTTTTTATATGTATTTGGCATCTTCTATCTATTTATTAATCATGTATGATTTTTGTATGATGGTTTCTGATACGATCCTATTCCTTGTTCCCTTGTTGTTTTATGATAATAGGATACGTGTGTGTATTCTAATACACTTGAGAAAGGGGGAATCCCCGAAACGCTGTGTTTATTGCGTCGTGTTAAGAATTTTCAATAAAGTGCGTGTTGTTTTCCATTCTGGAGTAGCGCAGTGTCCATTTGTTTGGTCAAGTTCTCCTGGTCATTGAGTCACATTGTCACAGTTGTATAAAATCCAACATCTAGCCAAGCAGCCTGCCTTTACAAACTATATTGAATGAATGGAAGGTTATGGAGAGCTCTGTGAATTCCAGCATGGAACAGCAACAGGGTGCAGTGACTGCAACAAATGATTTTGTGAAATTTCTTTCCTCCAAAAATTTCCACTATCAACTGTTAGTGGTGTTATTGAAAATTAACAGTGTGCCTTATATCACCAAACATCATATCAATTGGTGTAAAGCATGTCATCGCTGGACTCTGCTGGAACAGTGGAAACATGTTCAGTAGAGTGACCAGTCAGGACTCTCTCTCTATCAGCCTGATGGGCAAGTCTGGGATTGGAAAATGCCAGGAGAACGTTACCTGCCTGACTGCATTGTCCCAACTGTAAGTTAGGAGATGGGACAATTCTGTAGGGTTGCTCTTCAGGGGTTGGCCTAGGATCCTTAGTCCCACTGAAGGGAAATCTTAATACATACCAAGACATTTTTGACAATTGTATGATTCCAACTTTGTGGGAACAGTTTGGGGAATGCCCTTTTTTGTTCCTGCATGACTGCGCCCTGTCACACAAAATAAAGACCATGAAGTCATGGTTGGGTCAGCGAGGTCTGGAAGAAATTGACTGGCCCACCCAGAACCCTGACTTCAACCCCATTGGACACGTTTAAGATGAAGTAGAATACAGATTGTGAGCCAGGTCCTTCAGTCCAACATCAGTGCCTGACCTGACAAATGGTCTTCTGGATAAATTGGCAAAACATTCCAAAGACACACTTCAAAATCTTGTAGAAAGGCTTCAGAAAACAGGAATCTGTTTTATGTACAAAACAAGGTGGGGGGTTTCCGAAGTACTGTCTATGGAACTAAAATGGGAAGACATAAAAGCTCCTGTAGTTGTAATGTGTAGGTGTCCAAATACTTTTTTTTCAATATAGTGTATTTGGATGTGCTCAGCCAAGAGGAATGGTGAAGGACACATGTATATAACAATCATGTATCGGGGTACAACAAGGGACTTTGTATTATACTATTTCAAATTGGTCCCAGAATTGTGTGCTAATAGGACATGGAATTATGGAATAATATTTCATTACAAATATATCCAAAGGTTTTGAAGTGGTTTTCAAGTAGTGATCTATATATTATTAGGATCTGTGCGTATGGGTTGTAACTAATTACACTAATAAATAGTACAGGTGAATAGAAAAAACTTTGTGATATATCTTATTAAGGATATCTGTTTCCTTTACTCCTTATTAACCACTTCAGTACTGGGCCAATTTGTGGTCCAGGACCAGACACATTTTAGGTTTATTTTAGAGGGCTGTAACATTTTTCTCATATGTCTCGTTCAACTAATTTTTGCGTCATTTTTCGGAGACACATATGGCTTTATTTTTATGTTGTTATTATTTTCGAATGTGTATTAATTTTTTTTATATCCAGGAAAATATACACAAAATAGGAAGGAAATTGTGTCTGGTTTGCAGTTTTTTTTTTTTTTTTTTAATTTAATAACACAAAGTGCTACTGAAAAACTTCATAAATTAGTTTTTCCTCTCCGTTACAGTAATTTTTATTTTGTATGGTGTTGTCGGGGGTGGGGCTATAACCTTTAATAATAATTTTATTGGCGTATTATTTTACTTATTTTTAAATTATTTTATTTAATTTTTTTAACTTTTTATAAAAAAAAAATTATATTTTTTTCAGATGCTGTCCCCATAAGGTCATAAGAGACCTTGGGGACATCTGATCACTTTTCTCTTTGTTAAGGAGGCTGATTTCCCCAGTAACTAGGGCTGGTACATTTAGCCCCAGTTGCAGGAGGAATACAGCCTCCTGCACCTTGTATACACAGTATATAGCGCTGATCTGGGTCCTGTAGGACCCAGCAGCTCTTGCAAGACACTGAGCCCGGCGGATCACATGACCGCCAGGTCAGAGGGCGGCCCCATCATGGCGGCGTGCATAGCTGTGTATAGAGCGCTTATTGAGTTCTATATACACAGCGATTGAGAAGGCAGGGAAGGGAATAAACTTTCCCTGTCTTCTCTCTGGGAGCTCTTGCTGAAGTTACAGCCGGCTACCAGCTTCAGCAATTGCACGATCTCGTGCAATAGCTGTGTTCTGACAGGACGTACCGGCACGTCCTGTCAGAACAAGGCCACCACTATCTGGACGTTTATAGTCTATGGGCGGTCTGGAAGTGGTTAAGCTTCTTTCCTGCTCCTTATCTTCAATCTGGGGGTGGACTACAGGGCTGCTGCTGTCTGTTAATTAATTTATTGACACATTCTGTGCACTGGTAGCCTCTTATCTACAAACCTAGTAGCAACAACTATTAGAATATCTTTTCTAGCATTCTCTTTATCCCCTTTAACTTCTTCATCGACTAATATGTAGAACAAATGTCAGCCCAAAAATGTGTGGAAGAAAACATATTTCTTTAATAAGATATATTACAAAGTTTCTTCTATTCACCTGTACTATTCATTTATAACAAGCTGTTTATAACTGCAGAATCACTTTAAGCAGTCACTTTGACTTGAATGAATTGAAATAAAATATAAACCTGCTCTAACTAAACATATGTAGGTTATATCATGGAAGCATAAATTCTTACATCAGATTCAATAGAGGTCAGGTCGTTCACACAAAGCACACAGTGATATGTCTTCCTCTCTCCAGGCTCTCTGCCCTGTCTGCCATGGGTGCAGACCTTTTATGCCGGGTTCATTAAAGCAGCTTATAGAGTCAAGGTCTCCCATAAGCTGTATACAGGATGGAATAGGAACGACAGGTCCCATTGCCAAACCTATTTGTCATTGCATAAAAATCTGGCCCAATGAAGAAATATTTTTAAAAAAACCTCAGCAAACTAGGTTTGCTGAAAAATCCAGTTTTCTCATCATTCCAATCTCATCCAAATGGGTAATAGGTACATGGTACACCCCATTATCTTCTATCCAGCAAGTTGTTTTAATATCCATTCCGTGCCTATCAGCAAGACCTCCATAAACCAATACTGTGTGAGCATAGCCCATCTATTAGTGATCAACGTTATGGTAGCATCAGCCATCTTCTTCAGAGTGTCCTGCTGCGGTAGTAGCATACCAGCCAGGGACAGAAATAGAATTGACAGGCTGATTAGAAGGGTCAGCACTGTCTTGGGGAGCCCCCTGGACCCAGTGCATGTGGTGGGTGACAGAAGGATACTGTACGTGGTGATCTCCGTGCTGGAGAACAACTCCCATCCCATGTATAAGACCATGACAGCACTGGGGAGTACTATCAGTGACCGACTGCATCACCCCAAGTGTGAGAAGGAACGTTATTGGAGATCCTTCCTTCCAACCGCGGTCAGGCTGTATAATCTACATCAGGCTAAGTGAAGATCACTCCGCACAGAGAACTAAATTATCCTGAAGTTTTTCTTTTTCTTTATAGTTGCCATGACTGTTAATATCGTTTCTATCTATTCTGAGCTTGTATGTGTTCTTTCTTGTAATATATTACTGTATTACCCATGCTGCTGTAACACACTGAACGTTTCCAAGGTGGGGCTATTAATGGATTATCTTATCTACTGACACTGCTTGAAGTGTAAGAACAGTCATATCTACTATGTAATCTACTGGTTATCTATGGGTGTTATTCACAATGGCAGGAATTATCCTTATTTATAAGGCTTTCTTTTTTCAAATTTCTTAAGAAGCCCAAATACACTACATGTATATCAACTAAAGCTGCAGATTTTGGTTGGGTTGAGTTGACCATCCAATGTGTATGAGGTCCTCCAGACACCTAATCCCCTTCTCCCAGGTTTCTCCCATTTTTCTTTCAGTACACATGCAGTTGTCAGCCAAGCATTCATGTGTATAGAGGAGTCAGCTCAGATAGCCATCATTCCAGTAAATCTTCAATAAATTTCTATCTTATATTTGATCAGTTTTAGTCTCTAGATGATTTGCATTTCGGAATCCCTGCAAGCCTCATTGGAAAAAACAAGGTTCTTTCTCACCATAACTTCTCAACATTTTCCAGTAGATTGTAATAATGCTGACTGTGGACCTGGCTGTACTGTAAAGGGACAGATTCAGCACATGAAGATAATGTCCGAAAGGACATAAGTGTGTCCATCACGTCCTTTCAAGAATATTTGAAAAATCATCTCAGCCACATATGGGAAGCAGATGACCCCTCATCACAAAGAGGATTTAGAGAGCCTAAATAATAAGATGATGAAGACTCTGGCATGTTAAAAGCAGTAAGGATGCATCAAAGGCATCCAGATGTGAACAGAAAAAAGTGACCTCATCTCAAGGCACATGGCGCCTGCAAAATTTCCAGATGTTTTAAATACAATTTTTCTGTACCACCATTATTGGATGTTACTGATGTTCATTTCAGCTATTGGGTCAGATAAAGTGGACTGGGATACATTTTATATGTACAAAGAAGTCAATCTAGATTAAGCAATTACTAAAATGAGGATTCAGAGGGGTATTCCAGAATAGGTGATAGCTGCTAGATTAGTAAAGCTAAAACAAGATATGTACAGAACAGAGATGCGTGTTCAGAAGTAAGAGTGGGGCCTGGGCTTATTAATCTAATTGACCAGATGGGGTTATATACACTGTCTACTAATAAGTATGTGGACGCCCATACAAATGAAGATATCTGCGGTCGTGATGTACGTCACACCTTCTGCCGTTAAATAGGAAACAGCATTGGCATTAGTCGCATGTAAGATGCCACGAAGTGCAGACTTTTCCGATTTTGAGAAAGGGGTAATTGTGGAGTACCATAGAAATCCTTAAGGGACATAGCAAATAAACTGAATTACCCAAAATCCACAGTGGCCTATGTGATTACAAAGTGGAAGGTGAACATTGATTGCCGGAATGTGCCCCGAGTCAGCAGATCCCCGAAACTGGGAGATAGAGACCGACGAGTGCTGGCCAGAGAAACCGCACCCAACCGATGGCTCACATACACCAGGAGTGTCACCAGGCATCCGGGAGTATTGTGCTGAACAATACCATCCGTAAGGAAGCGTCTGCTGGGTTCTACCAACTATTGCATATGAATAAATGGTGTTTAGGTTTTTTCTAGTTTTTTTATGAATTCTTTATTTAGCAACAAATTATCAATAAAAAAACCAAAACATTAACATAACGAGGCCGAGATACGCCGGCCTGTGACAGCAAATTATACAAAATAAAGTGTCCGAGCGGACGGAACAAAAACATGTCAAGGGAAACAAAAACACAGACAAAGACAAACAGCCAGGATAAGGATGAGCTAAGGTAGAGACACAGAGAGGAAAGAAGTAAAACAAAACAAAAAAAGGCGGGGGGGGGGATTAACAACACCGAGCTCCAACCATCAACCCATTAGTCCTAAAGACACGTCAGCCAACCAGGTCTTTGTACATACGGGTACCTTGAAAGAGAATCCACGGGGCCCAAGCTTCCATGTAGGCCTCTTGTGCGTCTCGAAGTGACGCGGTGAGGTCTTCCATAACCCTAATGTCTTCCACGTTGCAAAGCCAGTGGCGGAGGGAGGGGGGATTAGGGGACTTCCAAAGCGCTGGGACACAGACTGCATTGATCACACGTGGAAGGGCAGACTTGCGGTAAGTGTGAAGAGGGAGGTTCGAAAGGCAGAGCAGGAAGAGGGCGGGAGAGAAGGGAGGGGAAATTGAAAAACCTGGCACACCACCCTATGCACCGAATAAATGTTGTTTTTCCATCCTACCACAGGTGTCTAAATACTTATTGGTAGATAGTGTATTATAGTATAGTAATGAAGTCCTGTTTTTGATGTGACTGGAGATGCTTGCATAAGTCAGTACTTTTGTTTGATTGCAGGGGCTGAAATTTGGAAAAATGGTTCTGGTTAGTATCATACAATCCCACTAAAGATCCAGGGAATTCGCTGGTGGGCCCAGGCTCTAACCTCTTTTTAAAAGATTTTTTAAGATATACAAAAATAGGGTCAAAATCAGATGCACTTGAATGCTAGATGAACTGTAGTAATGACGACAGTAAGTAATGACCACTACATTGTGTATTGAGCTGTCTAAAGGCCAGAAAACCTCAACAGTACACAGAGTAATGTTTGCAATCACCACAAAGAGGAAGTAACTTGCACTTCCTACTTCCATCATCCTCAGCAGCACACCTGTGGGGAGAAAGTCTCCCTCTCATCCTAAACATAGTCTATCAAGGGTCACTTTGGCAATTTTTGCTGGCCTAACCTGCACAATTGCCCATTCTTGATTCAGCAGTTTGTCCCAGGGACCAGTCTGGATACAGTCACTGACAGGTACTGTCTCTCTGTACCCTTCACTCTCTGGGTTCTCGTTGGATAGCTTGGAGCACTACAGGACACCTTCTTTCTTCTGCTCCCAACCTGACCAGCCCAACTCTCCCCTCACAACATCTACATGGCAGCCAACAACTGGAGAACAGTTTACCCCTGGTGGGACCAGGACAGTCTCTTGACTACTGCAACGTACAGACTCTACTTGTCACTTCTTGAACACATCTTAAAATAGAATAACAAAAATATTTTGGGGTCTCTATGGTTTTATTGAATCAAGTAGGAGGCATACATGGAAAGTGTACAACAAAGGAACCTCTTAGTGTTAGGTTTATAAAACTTAGTCATGCCTTGTGACACTAAATTATGACAACGCTGCTCATTTACAGCGGACCTCGATGTACTCACACTAATATATGGAAAATCTTATTATGATCCCGTTTTGGTGCCCAAGCAGTAAGAAGTAGAAACAAGATTTGTGCTTGACACACAATAATTCCAGAATTGTTGGCAAAGTTGAAGCCAAGCATAACCGTACAAGAAAAGTAATGAAGTTATACCATTAAAATTTACGCCATGCCAAAATATATCCTGTACATTTTCTGTTTGTTTGTACATAGTTAGAAACCTGCTCTCAATTTAAGCAGTCAAATCCTTGTCATCAAAGCTAGCCATGAACTCTCCACTACCTTTGATCGCTGGCAATTGGTCTAGGCTTATTTTTCTACAGTACCAAAAGTAGGACACTTTGTTCTAGGATGATTAGCATTAATGCTCTGTTTACACAGATTGGAACAATGTGTCTATCTGTTATATCCACTTGCACTTAGGCCAGTCAGCATTATATCACCGTCTTATAAAATTACTATAGTATTTACCCCGACATCACTAAAAGCAGACAATCTTCAGATAGTAATAGCCCATGGCTTGGAAACATCTGATTTTCTTATCACCATAAAGACATCTTCATCGCAAAATAATTCCCCTTTAATACTTGAAATTGGGGTCTTAGACAAATAATAATAGTAAATATTATATCTTATCTTAATGATGGGGGACTAGAAGGTGTCAGTCAATTTTACATGTTTTGTTCTAGCTACACATCTTCTACGGTGCCCATTGCTAAGCATGATGGAAGACTAATGCTGTGAGGATACTTTACTGATGTGGTAATTTATTTACAACTTAAAGGGCTTCTCCCATCTCAGTGTTTTAGCCAGGCTGCATGCAGTGCCTTCTTCTCACTTCCTGTATTTCTCTTCCTCCCCCTCCGTCCTGCTGAACCGGACAAACAATACCTCTGCAGGTCAGATAATCTGCAAATTCTTGTAGAGAATGAACTCAGTGTTATTTGTGTGTTTACATAGAGAGATAACAGACTAGGCTTTATCAGCAAAGTGCAATGATCTGAACGGATTGCCCTGCCACCACTGAGTAAGGGCTCGTTCACATCTGCGCCCAGGACTCCATTCTGCAAGTTTCCGTTTCTTGCACAAAACAGGGGCAGGAGACAGAAACCTGCCGGCATCTTTCAAACCCATTCATTTGAATGGGTTTGAAAAGTGTCCAGCCATGAGAGCCGGTGAGCGTTTTATGCTCTCCGCTGCAAAACCGTTTTTTTTTAACCGGACACAGAGTTGGACATGCAGTACTCTGTGTTTGATTTTTAAAAAAAACTGTTTCGCCGCGGAGAGATCAAAACGCTCACCGGCGCTCACGGCCGGACTCGGCATGACAGGTTTCCGTCTACTGCCGGCAGAAGACGGAAACCTAATATGTAGTGCCGAACGCTGGTGTGAACCCAGCGTAAGTGACGTCACTTGTCCTATCTCTCAGCACCGTGGTTATAGCAACGCAGTGTAAAAAATGGGAGGAATAAGGTCACATAGCATGCAAACAAAGCTGAATTTCTAAAGCAATATATTTAGAAAAAGTCTTCAATTTACATAAGCTTCCGGTATAGTTGGGATCCTTAAGATGGGACAAAATGTGTAAATAAAAACTTAGTAATCTTCAGTGTCACATTATGTCTTCTAGGGTGCACCTACTTGGCACCTCAGTTGTCAATGATACAATTATACTGTAAAAGAAATAAATATCTTTGTGTCTGATATGTATTTTATTAGTCATACGCCATACTGTGTCCAACTATTTTATTAGTCATTTATGTCTGTAGTCTGTAAAGGGGGACTCCCCCTCAGATTCTAATATGAATAGAGAGATTTCAAAGGTCATAGGGCAAGACAAATTGTTGAACCAACTCCATATGTTAGTGTTTTATTTTCTCTCCCTGACCAATAACTCCTTATTCCAGAAGGAGCGCTTTCTAGTCATAATGTGAATCCAACAAAGAATAAGTCCCTCAAGTTAAGGAACTTGCCCTAAATTCTGCAGTAATAATAAATAAAACATACCAAATCTGTATAACAACATGAAGGGTCTCTCCTTTCCTCTTGGTTTGAAATATCCTGGGACGAGAAGTGTGAAACGACCATGGTGTGGAAAAGTTGATTTTTTTTTTTTTGTAGATTTTTCCTGGGGTTTTTTTGAGCCAAAGCTCAGAATGCATTAAGCTGAAGGATTAAGTATAATTTTCTTCAGGAAACAGACCATCCCCATGCCCCGCCTCTTCCTTCTTGACCTTTGCCCGTAAGATGCCCCGCTGCCTGTCAGCAAGCAGTTGAGGCCCGAACTTCCTCCCAAGGGGCATGGACCTTCCGCCTGCCATGACACTGAAAGAAAAAAACAACAAAAAACAAAACAAACCTACACAAAACAAAAACCGTGAGGTTACGGGTGGGTGGGAGTTCCTCTCACCATGCTTCCAGTAATGGCAGAGGTGGAGCCCCACACATGTGTCCCCAGTTTTATTCAAGAAGCTCCACCTCCAGACATGTGACCAAAACGTCATCACTTTTAAACATAAACTTCTCTTTTAACCCAAATGCCGGCCCAACAGTCCCTGCCCCTTCCCCTATACGGTTTTGGGGCTTCCACATCATCCCAAATCCCATCCACACACTGCGAGAAAATACATGCAGCTGACATGCTGTAGTTTCCAAAACCGTCATGTTTTTGGAAATTGCAGCATATAAATTGTTCCTGTGGAAAACTTGGCGGTTTCCTTAAGGTATAACAGCAAAGAAAACCTCTGTGGACCTTCTGTGAAAAGCGCTGTGGGAAAAACCACAATATGTTACCACCATGGTATTTTCTTGCATCACTTTTATGCTGCAGCCCGCAATGTGAGGCCCCTTAGCCTAAACCAGAAAATCCTCTGTGTTCAACTGAAATTATTGTTGTACCATTCTGTCTAAATCAAGAAATACTGCGATCCCGAGAGCTATTTCCCACAAACATCTCTCAACATGTACGGTGCTGTGCAAAAGTTTCAGACAAGTGCTTGCAGTTTATTTTTAATTGGACAATGTCATGACTGTGTAGGGACACACACCCAGTTAGTTTCTGTATAAATTTCTCGGTGGAATAACAGAGGAATGGTGAAGAGCAGAATTATAAAAATTGGTTCTCTAAACTGATTATATTGTTGGGATTGCAATTGTTTAATAAAATAGCCACATCGATAGCGGTCACCGGTCCTCTTTGCGAAATGCACTTTACACTTGCACATACAGTACATACAACCACACAAGGAAGGATGGGAGACAGTGTAAGGCATGCATACACATAAGATACAGTGATAAGTATAAATTTAGTTTTGAGTTAGGGCCATTATTTTAGGCTATTCATGAGTTCAAGAATCACTTTCATTTTTCTGATTTCATGTAAAATTAGGTAATACACTAAGTAAATGAAACACATAAAGCTTCAGGTTGCAGAAGAGGGGCCGTAGGCAGGTCCGGAGAACTCCATTGGAGCTGGTGACTGGCCAATTGTTAGGCCAAACCGTCACAGAGGCAAAATCCAGATCAGCGCCAGAACCAAAACACCTCTGGCACACTATGCATTCCTACTTCCCTGCTGGCAGTCGATCTCACTGGCACAACAGAGAGTTAAGGATATAGTCATACGTGGCAGCTGAATATATTATATTAGCTCCAGTTATCAGAATGAGATTTTTTAGAAGGCAAACAGACTGATTTCTGCAAACTCCAGTTACATGAAAAGGACAATTGCAGAAATCTACAGCATGTGAATATATCCTACATATAAGCCAATACATGTGTAACATTTTTGCCCGTCCGAGCTTTGGCGTCATCATCCAACCTCATGCTGCGGTGCAGGAGATTTGTTCAGTTGTGATTTATTCCTTTCTGTTCTTCTTGCACTGTCTGAACACTGCCCTATTCTTTCACCTTGGTAATTGATTTTCCACCACACCCATCTCCTTCACCTTCAGTTTTCTCTGTTCCTCTAATGGTTAATCTGGCCTTGCCCTGTGATTGACAGCCTGCCTTCCTGTCAACTCCAGGGGCGGGTTCTTCCTCCCTATTTAGTCTTGGCTCTCATTCACACCAGTGCTTGCTATTGCCTTGTGCGTACTTGCTCCTTGCTGTCACTATTTTTGCTTGCATTTTAATCCTTGACCTTTGGCTTTCCCTACTGACTATTCTTTGGACTCCGATTTGGCACTGCATCGCTCGACTGTTACTGACCCTTGGCTAGCTGACCTCCCTTTGTTGTTGTCCATCTTGTCTGTGTTTTGTGTCTCATATATACAGGAAGGGACCGTCTTTGTGGTTGCCGCCTATTACGTAGGATAGGACCTGGCAATAGGAAGGGACAGTTGGGGGCTTCAGCTTAGGGCTCACTGTCTCTTGTGTCCCGTCCCAGGGTTCAACAGCTACTGGGGAATTGCTGTCCTAGCAATTCCCTAACAACATGATAGAGTTGCAGTCTGTCTTTCCAAAGATTCATTCTCATCTGCAAAAGACCTTATTTTTGCAAGAAGTTACAGTATTGTGCCATTTGCCAGTTATGCTGTGAACAATTTTGCGGCACTTGCGAAACTAGAAAAATTAAGAGAATTATTAGATACTGGAAAAATTAATTTCTGTACCGAGCTGTCTTATTATAATGGAAACGACACTGAGGAAAATCGATTTGCTCCAACAACAATCTAAGGCTGACGCCGCATGTCGCGAAAGTGCAGCTTCTTTTGTTGCAGATTTTTCTGTGTTTTTTTAAAGATGCCCCAGATAAATGATATATTGGTGCAACTGGATGGATCTCATACTGACTGTTGAAGTATTCAGCAGAGATTGCCCTCAATATATGGTAGTTATCAATGGCCTACCTATGGCTGCTAAATCTATAGGATAAATACAGTATATCTACAATCATCTGTGTATTCACTGAATGAGAAGTGATTTGATATATATTTGTCGTTCTGAGGCTGTTGCCTTTTTACTTGCTCTAGTAATTGTTTCCTGGGTGTACGGTGTTAGTATCCGTTTGTGTAACCCTAAATGATATTACTCCATATTAATCCTTCATGACCTATGTTCTGTTTCAACATTGTCAATCAGTGGCGTAACTACCAGGGTAGCAGCTGCCACAGGGCCCGGGACATTAGGGGCACGGCAACAGCTGCTACCACTGTATTTTGTTTTTTTCTTAATAGGCCATTACCGTCTGGAGTTACTCCAGCAGGTAATGGGCCCTATTTACTTACCGATCCTGGCAGGGGTTGGGATCGGTAAGTGACGCCATGGGCCCCACAAACATCATTATTATACTCGGAGGTCTTTTCATACCCCCGAGTTTAATGATCGGAGATCCAGGGGAGGTAAAGTAACATAAAGAACCATGTTACTTACCTCTCCGGGCAGGCTTCTCTCCAGGTAGGCTTCTCTCTGTCAGGCTTCTCTTCGGACAGGCTTCTGTGACTCTCCCTGATGTCACATGAACCTGGGCCTGCGAACCAGATCATGTGACATCCCAGGTCATGTGAAGTCCCAGGAAGATGGTTGACACCACCGAGGACTGCAAAGGAGCAGTGGTTTTTATGTTTGTATCCCCCCATTCAGTTTCCAATTATTATACTCTGGAGTCTGAAAAGAACCCAAGTTTATAATAATTGTTCATGGGTGTCCAAAGTGGGACATAATACTACACAGTATTAGGGGCCACTATGGGGCATAATACTGTGTGCAGGGGCCACTATAGGGCATAATACTGTGTGCAGGGGCCACTATGGGGCATAATTGTGTATGTAGGGGCCACTATGGGGCATAATACTGTGTACAGGGGCTACTATGGGACATAATACTGTGTGCAGGGGCCACTATGGGGCATAATACTGCGTTCAGGGGCCACTATGGGGCATAATACTGTGTACAGGGGCTACTATGGGACATAATACTGTGTGCAGGGGCCACTATGGGGCATAATACTGCGTGCAGGGGCCACTATGGGGGATAATACTGTGTGCAGGGGCCACTATGGGGCATAATACTGTATACAGGGGTCACTATGGGGCATTATACTGTGTACAGGGGCCACTATGGGGCATAATACTGTATACAGGGGTCACTATGGGGAATTATACTGTGTACAGGGGCCACTATGGGGCATAATACTGTGTGCAGGGGCCATTATGGGACATAATACTGTGTGCAGGGGCCACTATGGGGCATAATACTGCGTGCAGGGGCCACTATGGGGGATAATACTGTGTGCAGGGGCCACTATGGGGCATAATACTGTATACAGGGGTCACTATGGGGCATTATACTGTGTACAGGGGCCACTATGGGGCATAATACTGTATACAGGGGTCACTATGGGGAATTATACTGTGTACAGGGGCCACTATGGGGCATAATACTGTATGCAGGGGTCACTATGGGGCATAATACTGTATGCAGGGGTCACTATGGGGCATTATACTGTGTGCAGGGCCACTATTGGACCTAATAGAGTGTGCAGGAATGCGGGGGGGTGCGGTTGGGATCATCGGTGGGTGTTGTGGGGGGTGGGGCCCATGTCAAAAGTTCGCCACGGGGCCCCGCCATTCCTAGTTACACCACTGCTGTCAATTACTCTCTACTCCTTTAGCTTCCTTTCCCACTCTTGGAGTATTATAAGGAGTGGCTCTCTCTGAAATGTCTTCTTATCTTTCTGATAAGACATTTGGGTTGGTGCTTCCCACTCAAAATTATTCCCATCTCTAATACTTAATAGGGACGCGCTCATCGGTGTTTCAGCGCTGGGGCCTGCCCTCATTGCTGCAGAGAGCTCATTTGCATACCGGTTAAAACCGGTATTTCTACGGAATGGCGCGGCGGAGACCACGTCTAAAGGTAGGCGACGAATAGCCTTTCTTAAGGTTATTCCGACGTGTTCATTAGAAAAAAGGGTAGTTTAATGGTAGAATCCCTTTAAGTATTACCTAAGAGCAGATGACACTGAATCTGCCTCCCTGCTACCAACCTAGACAATCTACTCACTTGTATCCCTGCCCATCAGTCATCTCCTCCATCGAGTCCTCCTGTTTTTGGAAACTGAACATGGGCTAAAGAATACACCCTCCATCACACTTGATGCCCAAAATCAGCATCCACCTTGTGTGTAAATAATATACAACTACAATATATGAAGGAATGCTGTGCGATAAAATGCTTCCCAATAAAAAAGCAGATAAACACAATCCAAACCACAACCCAAGTAACAGAATCCTTGCAGTACATCCTTCTTCTATAAGCATATTTGCCAATGCCTGGCAGAGTGAATTCAGAGCCAAAAGATGCCGCGGGGGCGCTGCACGGAGAAGACTTCTCGGAGGATCCAGCCCGACCCTCACTCGTGGTCTTTGTAAGTATAATTTGATCGAACGTTGCCTACCCCTGAAACAAGCATTTCCCCCCATAGACTATAATAGGGTTCGATATTCGATTCGAGTAGTCGAATATTGAGCGGCTACTCGAAACGAATATCGAATATCGAACATTTTACTGTTCGCTCAACTCTAATTCCTATCTTAGACCGAAGACTACTTATAACATACCTAGCTCTCTTTGTTCCTGCAAGGTGTATACTATCACTGCTCAAGACCACTCAGCAATACTAACAGAGATGGTTTGTCGTGCACACGTAGTAAGCTGAGCCATTTAATGTGTCCATATAACTATGGAATGACAGGGTTTGGTCAGAGAACCAAAGTGCTTTCTCGTACATCCTGGTGTGTTCTAAGATATACCATCTTAACCTCTTGCAACTCCGACTTCGATTACTCTTTGTATTCTCCCTCTGATGCCTATAGTGTTTACCTTGGACTGTACTGACCATTCTTACTCTCTTGATTTAAGGCTTGAGTTTTTCTCAGTTTTTGACCTTCTGCATGCCACTGGCTCTGAGTCAGTCCCTTGGCTGTTCACACTTTCCATTGCTTACCCAACTCTGACTTCTGCCACATACAGTTACGCTACATTTGTCTACCTTGTTGGTCAGTGGATTCTCCTCAGTTGCGACGATGGAAATTGTACCAGTGAACACTGGATAAACTGTAGGGTTTAAAGGGTAAAAAACTGCAATTCTTTGGACCAGTGTTTCCTGGCAAAAAATATTTTCCCTGAGACACCACTCCCAAATAATTTTTACCAAAAGACAAAAATCAGTAGTTTGGTTTTTGAATTTACAGGTGGAAGACACAGGTTATAAAATGTCACCAGACTCTGCATAAAAACCACACACAGTATTTTTTGGGGATACAGTTTTGTACTTTTAACTGCACCACAATTGCACCATGTGCAGGAGCATAACTGAAGGCTCACAGGCCCTGGTGCAAAAGCTCACCTTGGAGCACTTATACAACAAAATGTCTCTATACACAAGCATCATTCTTACCGTGTTTCCCCAAAAGTAAGACAGTGTCCTACATTTTTTTTACCCCCAAAAGTCCCACTATGTCTTACTTTCGGGGTATGTCTTATATTAGAAAAAAAATGACAGTCGGCTCTGGCTGCGAGAGCCTGTTAGAGCCGACTGCGCATGCGTCATCCATGAGGCCCAAAGAAGACAACACAGAAGGGGCGGCCGCAGCTCAGGAAGAAGGCGGCGCTGGCTATGGCAAAAGGTAGGAGACGAATAGCCTTTTTTAAGGCTATTCCGACGTAGTCAGAGGAAAGAACTTCTTTTAATGGTAGAATCCTTTTAACTCCTCGCGTGCCGAGCGCTTCCATTCATTTCAATGGAAGCGTGCCATTGAAATGTATAGAAGTGGCTGGCACGCGGGGGTTAAGCGGCCGCCGGAAAAGTCGGCGTGCCGCTGCTTTCAATCACATATAAGGCGCACTGGACAGTGCTGCGCCTTATAGTCCGGTGCGCCTTATATATGAACCTAGACAGGACTATAAGGCGCTCATGGGTAATGCGCCTTATAGTCCTGCCTAGGTTCATATATAAGGCGCACCGGACTATAAGGCGAACCGAACTATAAGGCGCAGCACTGTCCGGTACGGCTTATGTTTACTACGGTATGTCTTACTTTTACTTTTAGACATTTACTATGTCTTACTTTCAGGGTACTTCTTACATTAGCCCACCCCCCAAAAGTCCCACTACGTCTTACTATCGGGGGTGTCTTACTATCGGGGAAACACGGTATATCCTGTCCATGCCCCACATAGTAATTATGCCCCCTTATTTCCATAGCCTCCCCCACACAATCCCTCTTTTATTATATGTGTCAGGGTCTGGGGTTGCTAGATGGGGTGGCATAGATACAAAAGTCCAGTTTCTTTAGTCCAAAACAAAGGTAGAGTTTATTTTCACTCAAAAATATAGTGCAGCAACAAAAGGAAACAATACAAAAATAAATACCTGCCCGGCTAGGCTCTAACTCAACATAGAATAGGTTACCTCACCTAGAATAACAGAAATCAAAAATCCAGTAGAATCACTCAGGACGCAGCTCCAAAAATATGACCTCTCTGTCAGCTCTCCAATCAAACTCTGCCCAAAGTGTTGCTGCTGGAGCAACTTCTTAAGCCTCCTTGACGAGCAGACTCTCTTCAGCTGAGTCGCTGCCGGAACATCCCCAAAGTGTGGACTGGAGGGGGGTTGAATGACAGATCCTACTACCAACCTACCTGCCATTCCTAAAATTCCAGCCCAATACTGAGCATTTACCAAAACGAAAGCTGTCTGCTGAGAACAAACATTCCTTCTAGAGTTTTCTCATCTCACCCACCTGAGTAGTCTGGGTGAGATGTACACCCCCTCCATTACCTGACCAGTAGGGTTGAGCGATCGAGTTCGGAAAAAATCGGATTCCGATCGGCGATCGAGAAAATTTCACGATCGCGATCGGAATTCCGAACACAATCTTTTTAGGTGGGATCGGGATCGGTAGTATTTCCCACAATGCCTTCACACTGAGTATATAGTGTATACTCAGTGAGAAGGCTCCGCTGCGGTTCCATAGGAATGAATGGAAGCAGCCAACACACAGCCTTAACCCCCTGCGCGCCGGCTGCCTCCATTCATTCTAATGGGAGACTAAACTAACATGTCTCGTAGCTACTTACCTCCAGAGATGGCTGCTCCGCTGCTGTTCACCTCGCTGCCGCTCTAGCTGCAGTCTTCTTCGCCTCGCGGCCCCCTCCCTGCCAGGTTAGGAGAGTCTGGGTGGGTACAGGGCAGGGAGATGTCACGTCATCCCTCCCAGTACCCGCCCACACTCTCCTAACCCGCCCACACTCTCCTAACCTGGCAGGGAGGGGGCAGTGAAGGGAGAAGAAGACTGCAGCTGGAGTGGCAAGGAGGCGAAGAACACCGGGCACTGAACCAACCATCTCTGCAGGTAAGTGGACACCAGGGGGGACTAAGTAGCCAGAGGATTTAAAAAAATCCTCTGGCTACTTAGTGATTCACTATACAGCGTGGATTCTAACAATTGTTAGATTCCATGCTGTATAGTGAATAGGATTGCTTTTAAAATCCGAACTCCGATTAATAAAAAAATCCCATTGACTTGCATTGGGAACGGAATTGGGATCGAGATCGGGTTCAAATGAAAAATGATCGGAAATCGGATTTTAAAATTGATCCTGAAAAGTCAGGATGTGCTCAACCCTACTGACCAGCCATCGGCTTACATATGTTACTGTCCATCTATTATTTTTTTTCCCATAAATGGGTTTATTTTCACCTCTCTGACAGTGGAAGGCTGTGCATAATAAATATTCTCTCTTCAATTCACCAGAAGGCAGGGGTTCGTAAAAACTCCTAGCCATTAAAAAATTTATCCAGCCCTAGAGTGTTAAGGCTGACCTGTGGGACCACTTCCATCCCTATACACCACATTCCAAATTATTAAATCAAATTCAAGTTCAGAAAGACTTAAAGGGGTGTTCCCATGTCAGCCTTTTAGCTTGGCTGCGTGCAGTGTCTGCTTCTCAGTTCCTGTATTTCTCTCCCCCCTCCTCCCTCTTGCTGAACAGACACAGAAGCTTCTGCTGGTCAGATAATATGTAGATTTTTGTACAGAACAAAGTATTATCTGCGTGTTTACATGGAGAGATAACTGACTTGGATTTATCAGATAACTCAATTATCTGAATAGATTACCCTGCTGGTAAGAGTGGTGAGTGAGTGAGTGAGTGAGTGACATCAGCTTGTGCAGCTCAAAACGCGTTGTGAAGTATGTTTTTGTCCAATAAAGGTCATATATTTTATTCACCTAGTCGACACCCCAATCTGTGGACCTTCCTTTACCATCTGGTCCTCGGTGACCAGTCTGTGGATTCTGCAGCCACCTCAACCTCTCTTCTTCCATTGGTGTTGTGACTCATTCATAACACCCAAAGGTGACGGACCAAGTGGACCATTTCTCTGGACATTTTCATTTCCAACATCTATTGCAAACTCATCTACACTATAAGAGCACTTGGTGTTTCCCCCCTTTTTTATACTCAGTTTCAGGTATGGCGCCAGTTGGTATATAATAGGCTTTCTTACAAGCATTTTTGTTTGACCTGAGGCTGCAGATCTGCTAGAACCAATAGGAGATCCCATTTGATTTTTTTTCTCACCTCCCCAAATCGAAGTAGAGTCTCCCCATAAGCGTTTAGCTGTTACTTAGTAACTGTGGATATATTTGCCAAACCTCTGCAGTCACACCCGTTCTAGCGGGAAGAGATGATAAAAATAACTTTTCCTTGCTATTACCATAATTGCTTAAGCGTCGTAGCTTTTTTTTCGCTTAAGAAGCTTTTCCAAGCTCCACTCATGCTTCCCACACCCATATTTTCTTTCTGACACCAGACACCCTACTCTAGTCACATTTATATCAGCTGAGAACGGCTACTGAGTGACATCAATGACGGAAAATGTGGAAGTGTCTCGATATATTGTCTCAAAGTGACACAAAGTATCTATTGGTGAAGATGACTTAAAAGTACTGTAATGTTTCTCTACCACATCGCGTGAAATCCTTATTCTCAATATGAGACGATATAGAATTCAGAATCATAAATGTAGCTATATTTTTCTGCCGATTCATTTTCATTAAATATCTATATGAAGTATCTGAAACACGAGGGGTTAAATGTTGATACCCCTATTTATAACCCTGCAGCTCAGCTGCTAGGAGACTGCAAATATTTGAAGCCGATCCATAGACTCGCTCTGGCCCTTTTAGAGACAAACTGGATACAGATGTTGTCAGCAAATATATTCCAGATGTATTCTGAGATCTTGGCTGTTACTTGAACTCACCAATCTTGACTGCTTATGGCACCTTCTTACGTCTTCTGGAATTGTTCTCTAAGTTTCCAACTTTCTATTATTAAATCTAAAGAAGTAGTTCATCTAGATCCTGATCAGGAGATCCTATAGAGAATGTGCTAGATTTTTGTTTTATTCGTTTCTAAGGTTATGTCTAATTGTAGGGGAAGGTTACTAGTGGTCACATAGTAGGTGTTTTTTAAAATTACTAGTCTGCAAAATAGGTGTCATCCAGAAGGAAGAAATTATCTTCTGGAGAAGATCTGTTGTGCATGCTTTTCTTGGAGAGAATTGTCTGTGATATTCCCTCCACCCACTGAGTCCACAAGGAGAAATGGTACTTTCCAAGAGCTGCTTCAAGGCATCTCACCTCACACTATACAGCCATCAATGATACATATATAGATTTAACAGAATTAACCCAAAGCTAGACCCAGAGTGGACTTTGTGCATTAGAACTACATGGATGAACTTTATTTATTTTGGAATGGAAAGACAAAGTGAGACGTACTGTACACATTTATTGTGACAATGTTTGTACAGTGCTCCAGAATATGTTGATGCTATTCAGATGTAGAACAGTCAACCCAAACTTTTGCATTTGGTTAAACTACTGCAGAATGATATCCTATTATTGAAGACAACAAAAAACTATGAAAATGTCTTTTCATTGGTTTTTGTTGCCTTCTGTGATAGCCTCTTGCTCCAGAAGTTTAACCAATTGCAAAAGTGAAACTGCTCGCCTGCTATGATGTTCCATATCCTTTCCACTTTTCCAAATCCTTTCCAGCCGTTTGCTGAGGTCACTATTAAATGGATAGTGTGTTTGAATATAAAAATCTTTGTAATATTTCTTACACATGTACGTTTCCTTAATGACTTATTAAGATTTTCTCCTGCTCCCCATTTTCTATCTGACTGCTTGTTTACATAATATTCGTGGAGAATGGAGAAGGGAGGGGTAGAGTAGGATTGTCCTGTCAGATAGTTAATTGATTTATTTCCTCATTCTGTGCAGTAGTAGCCTCTTATCTACAATCTAGAAGTGTTAAAAGTACATGAAATAGCATCGGCACCACCAAAACGACAACTTTTTTACTTTCTTTTCGGTTTTCTCCTCACTCAAACTAATAGATAAAAAGTAACTATTGGTATGCCTGAATAACAGAGAAGAAAACATATTTCTTTAATAAAATATATCAAAAAGTTTCATAGATTAACCTGTACTAATCATTTATGAAAAGCTGTTTATAATCAGAGGTACACTTTAACATAGTATTCTGGTGCCAAACTTAACAAAAATGTAATGATTAGTAGGTGTAGAGACTACACAATAGACGTGTACAGTATTTCTCATTATGCCTTTCCTTACTAACATGGATATAGTTCACCCATGGGATGCTAATGCAGAGTCAACTCTGGCTCTAGGTTACGGGAAATCAGCATTCCACTAGACTTTTAAGTCATGCACAGTCAAAATTGCATCAGCATCCCAGGGAGGCTGATACTAATGGAGATATGTCCTCCATCCATTCCCAAAACATTTAGGTGCCACTCAAAGAAAGGGACATTCATGGTGAAACTGCAGATGGTTGTCTCTATCCTCTACTTTTATTTAAATTCTATAGTAATTTAGCTTTCTTTCTTAGGCTTTAGAATTACATACTTTCCTTAATGCAGAGAGACAACACCGGGTTTAAATTTAAGGACATCACCATTCTGCTGGACCTTTAAGACCTGGCAGAGCCTAAATTGCATCACCATCACAAGGAGGTCCATCATAATGGACACAAAGACCCTACAAAACTCCCCAATAACACATTTACTCTAATATTTGCATAAATATATTTTGTCCACCAGGTGCTAATGCACAAAGTTGGCATTGGGCCTAGGTTAAGGGAAATCACCATCCGGCTAAACCTTCCAGTCATGGCAAAGTTCAAACTCTATTACTATCCCAAGGAGGGTCATTCTAAGGGAAATAATGTCTTTCACACATTTCCAGAACCCTAAAAGGGTTGTCCAAGCAACCCTTTTAACTTTTAAATCAGCTGGAGGTATTGAAAAAAACATTTCATACTCACCTGTCCCTAGTGCTCTGGTGTCCTCTCAGTGAGTTCTGGGTCTCTTCCAGAATTCCACTGAAGCCGCTGATTGGCGTCAGTGGTCACATGACTGCTGAAGCCGATCAGCGAATAGCCGGCGATGTCACTATCTGTCACATCACTGGTGTCTTGCTGAGGCAAATATCCGCTTGATTAGTTCTTGTCTATGGATGGCTGTAGACCCTTCTGCCATATCAAGAGCATTTGTCCCCACTCCTGCCTTCTTCTAGGGATGCAGATTTGGGTCATGGGACTGGCCTCCCCTCCCTTACCCCATTCCCCTTAACTTGAAATTTTGAGTGAGTGAGTGTGAAGTCTGCATTTTCCTCGACCCCGCCCTTACTTCCACTCCTTGACTCTCCTCTATCCCACATGACCTTAATACACTTCCTACCATTTTCCCCACACTACGGGTCTCTATAGGGCACATCAGTTTCTACGCAATGACAGATGGCTGCTAGCGTAAGAATTGCTGGAAGTCTCTGAACCCTGTTCCCTGGGCTTTTGGAGAACCAGCCAATATTTTCTGGCCACCATACCTGATCCCTCCTTGTATGCATGCTCTAAAACTGGCTTTGAATCCCTATGTTCAGGCTCTAATCTGGTCCGTCATGTCTTGTCTCTCATATACACCATTGTTGGAGCCCCTTCTGATCCACTCCCCCTCCCCGTGTACCTTAGTCATTGGGAGGTGTACTTGGGTGTTAACTTCTCTGATGTTCTAAGGGTTAGGAAGTTTCATATTGCTCATTCTTCCTGCATCTCTAGAAGACTACAAAAGGCAGAATATAAGATCTTGTCACGCTGGCATAGAGTCTCATCCAAGCTACATACGCTGTTCCCCTTGGTGTCCCCTTGTATTGGCAATTCTCAGCTCCCTATGGAGATACCCTCCATATCTTTTGGGACTCTCCTGCCTTGGCTGATTTCTGGGGTGAAGTCTGAAGAATCACCTTCTCGTTCATAGATGATTCTCTTCCATTTTCTCCGGGGTGGTTCCTTCTTTATTTGACCAACATCCATCTCAAGTCCTACCGAGTAACACTGGTCCGAAAGTTGATTAACATTGTCTGTGTTTCAGCCTTGTGGAGACACCTGGAGCCCCTCTTTATTAGGTTATGGTTTCGTAAGGTGAAGCAGTTGCATTTAATGGAAGACCTGACTGCACAGCTTCATAACCACCATCGGGTCTTCATGCAGGCCTTGCACTACTGGATAAAATACCAGAGCTCTGCTGAATATAAATCCATTATGCTGTCTTATTAGTAGTGACACCTGAGCTGCTTTCATGTCAAGGAGGCGTATACCCCCCAGTTTGAATCCTTATACCCCTCCATTTTTTTTCTGTCTTGTTGTGTTGGTTATTGTTTCTTCTTTTCATAGCCCTCCTTTTATCTGTCCCCACTATTCTTAGATTCCTCTTTCCTCCTCATTTTTATTTTATTTCACACCTTGATATTGCTTGTGAGGTTGCACTTCACCTTGTGCTTGCCCCTTTCGCACTCCTGTTACTCCCTGCATGGAGTAATATTTTTGCCTTATGCTTTACTATATATTGGTTTGAAAGAATTAAATCTTATAATAATTAAATTTGCTTTCCTATGCATCCCCATAACATACCCTAGGATTTGCAAAATATAGTTTGCCCATGGGGTTCACACTGAGACTAGGTTCAGGGACATCATCATCCCACAAGACCTTCAATTCATGGTAGATTCCAAACAGCAGTATCTCAGGGAGGCCCACTCTATTAGGGTCAATGTACACTTTACCCAAGGGGTGCTAATGCATAGAGTCAACATCAAGTCTTTTTTTTCAAGGAGATTACCATCCTGCTGAACCTACAAGTCATGGCAGAGGACAAAGTGCATTAGCATCTCATGAAGGCCCATTTTTATGAAGACGATGTCCTCTATCCATTCGCAGAGCATTGAGGGGCCACTCAAAGAAAGTAACAATTGAGTCAAAGCTGCAGCTGCCTCCATCCTGTACTTTTATCTAATTCTCATCAGAATTTTTGTCCATTCCCCATATTTTTGATAGCACGTATTTTTTGGAGAATGAGTTGATATATACTACGAAAACTTTTCTGTAAGTGGTTGACCAGTTTTTGGTAGGCTAGGTAAGCCTATAATTTAGCCTTTAATCCTTAGACAATCACTTAATAATACAGGTAATCTTACTGCCAACCATTATTATATCGCAACCAATGATTAAACACCATTGTCCTTTGCCTGGTTTAGGTCCAAGACGATTTAAGAGGCAGTCCACTGGAGACATTCAGGAGTCTGGCTTTTGTCATTTGTCTGGTATAAGTCCAAGAAGATTCAAGAAGTTATACACTGCAGAGGTTCAGGAGTCTGGCTTAAGTGAATGTAATGGGCTGCAGATTGTTGACCCACTGTACTACCAAACCAGTTTGGTTTTTGGGACGCTTCTAATCTAGCATTGTCTAAGCAGACTCCATAACATTCACCCTTTAACCCCAATATGGTGATCTGCATTTTCACACTGAACAGAAATGACCTATAGCATTGCCATGGGACCACATGATGTCACTGTGTGCGAACAGGAAGTTGAGCCATGTTTTCTAATCCTGGATAACCCTTTATGGTTAAATTATGGTTTGAGTTGATTCCACCTCAAAATCATCTTGCTTTTTTTTTCAGGACCTAGCCACAATCAGGATTCAGCCACAGAACCCAAGTAGTGAGACCCTCTGCTGAGTGCCCCATTGTGTCCAAGGTCAATTAGCGGGTAAAACTCATGGTGGTAAACTCAAAATATGCTTTAGCTTTCTACCATGTAAAGCAAAGGGCAAGAAAATGTAATGAAATCCAAGGTGGAAGACCTCCTCCTCTTCTTCACTTTCTGCCATGTGTATGTGGCCAAGAATCTGACAGGTCATTCCCAGACAATGAGGCCCCCACTCAAATCTTCGATATATCTCAGCCAGGGTGCCCATAAAATGCCCAGTCTGTATGTTCCAGATATCTTTGTGCCTGAAAATCTTCTCTAAGGCCCCATGTGGTGTACCGCAGCAATGCATCGCGGTTCTTCCCCCAGTGCTTTAGAAAGAAAATTTTCAGAGGTTTCCTCTGCAGACTTTCTGCTTTAATTATGCCTATGGGGAAACCTTAGGTATAATGGGGCAGATGCTTTTCCCTCTTCGCATAGTGAATGCAGATGAGAGGGGTTGATTCTCCTCACAGTACATCTGCAAACTGTTTTATGCTAAACACGGAAGATTATGCAAATCTCACATGATAAGAAAAGTCTTCTATGTAGTTGCTTTTTTGTTTACTTCTGGCTGCTTGGGTGAAAACAGATGGGATATTATTCACAACAAGCAGTTTTACTGACTTTTTTTTATTTTTTTCCTTGTGTTTTAGCTGCTTTGCTGCATATATTTGCCCTGCATTTGCAATCTAGTGTTATTGGATCTCCTATAATATGGTCACTAAGGCCTTTCTCAGCTATTTGTTTGCTATTATACAGTTACTCCTGGCAGAATAGCAGAACAATATCAGTAATGGATAAAGGAGGGGGAAAGACTGCTCCTTATTGTACATGCCCCCGCCTCAGAGATAAATGCCAAATGTGTTGCAGCCATAATCGGGATAATAGCAGAAAAACTGATAGGACATCATGAATGAAGGCATCTACAGTTAGAACAGAACAGACTGCCCAGCAAGACCCTGCCCTCTATATCCTTGTAAGTACCTGTCATGTGCACAAAATGTAATGTTCACATACAGCACAGATATTATGGCCTAGGCCCCGGACCACTATGATAGTGATTGGGGAAAGCCTGGTTCCCCAGACACTATACCTATTGTTAATGGAAGGGGGCGCAGTCGGGCCGAGGATTCCCTGGAGACGTGAAGTAAGGTGAGTATAAGTTTTTGTTATTTTTATCTGAGGAAGGGGTACACCTTATATAGCGTGTAATTGCCCCGAAACGTGTTATCCATAACAATAAATTTCACCTATCATTTTACCTATCATTATGAGCAAATTGTCCGTTGTAATTTCAAGTGGAAGCACGCATCCTGGTGTTTTGGGGAATTATTTCCCATCATAGACCCTTTGTTTGTTTTTAAACACTTCTCCTGGACCTCTACTTAATATACTCTGAGGTCTGAGGAGACCCCTAGAGTATAATAATAGCACTGGTTCTAGATGGGAGGGGGCTCTTGGGAGCATATGATACTGTGTGGGGACCACTGTGGATCATATAATACTGAGTGGGGGCCACTGTGAACATATAATACTATGGGCGGGCCACTGTGAGCATATAATACTGGGTGTGGGCTACATAATACTGTGGGGGGGGGGGGGTGCTGCGGAGCATATAATACTGTGTGTGGCCACTGTGGGCTATATAATACTGTGTTGGACCACTGAACAGCATATGATACTGTGTGAGGGCCACTCTGAGCATATAATAGCATGTGAGGTTTACTCTGGAGCATATAATACCATGTGGGGGCCACTATGTAGCACATAATGCTTTGCTAGTATTGGGTATATGCAGGGTGCTGAGCTGCTCACTCAGCATATTCTTGATAAGTGCAGTTGTGTGTATTAAAGCTGCATCTCTTTCAAGTATCTGAAATATTGCTGCAGCACCCGTAACCGCCACTATCAGGAATTCACTCCAGGAAAGGGGCAGGGGGCCCCCAGACAAAAGTTTGCACCGGGGCCCACACGACCTTAGTTACGCCACTGACACTGCCACAACAGCAAACAAAACTGCAGCTGCTACTACATAGTTTGGAGGGTCCGGGCTCCCTCTGGTGGCTTCATGGCTGGAAATGATTGAGATTGGTTAAATAGATATTTGGAAGACTAGGCAGATACCTTACTATTTCCTAAATTACACAATTTACAAGAGCCTGTAAGCAGTATAATCCCTCTCCTGGCGTCATCCTATAGAAGCATTTTTCTTTGTAGACAGACAAGGGCTGTGTTCTGCTTTTTGGAAAACTAAAGAAATTTGGGGATAAACAATTTACAGTAGTGATAATGAAAAGCATTCTAGTTATATGTAGGTTTATGCGCTCTCACATATACAGTAACACATATGGTCACGGTTTACAATGTATGTCGGAATCTTTTACTTACAGTATATGTCTTTCACCAAAGCAGGACTTTCTTTTTCTGCTGTTTATATGACACAGAAGCAGAGACTCATTGTGACATACTGCAGCTGTGTAGTATGTATGGTTCATCTGTATACAGATACAATATAATACTATATATATAGATACTATAACTTAGCTATACCTTCCCACTTTCAGACATGTTTCTAACCCCAGCCAGTCCCCCTTGCCCACCTTGACCCCTCCCAAGCTCACCTAGTCCTTTTGTGCCCCTGTCCAGTAATAGTGCCCGGCTTTGTGTAACACACAGTCACAATTCGTCCTAGTGCCTCTATACAGTATAATGTCCCCATATAATGTAATGCCCATTTAGTGTCACAATAGAGTATAATGCACCCATGTGGTGTCCCCATGTAGCATGACGCCCCATTAGTGTCCTCACACAGTATAATGCCACCTTAGTTCATACCATACAATGTAGTGTCCCCTTATTGCCACCACACAGTGACATGGTGATCATGACCTTTTTTGTGTCAAAATGCAATTTGGCTGCTGTGAAAACACCTTCTAATCTATTGCAATGGAGCGATTCAGTTCACCTGCCTAGGTACAAAGGAAAGTCAAAAATGATCCAGGATAAAGGTAAAGATAAAATGGCAACACGTTTCGACACCTACAGTATACTTGTTGAAATGCGTCTTTCCCTGTAACTTTGGTGTTTATACTGCTCACTTTCACTGCTGCTTCTGACCCTTAGCTATTTGTGGCTTAAGAATCCCCAATCCTTTTGGTTTTTATGCCGCTGTATATAACTCAGCTCGACTTTGTTGTACAATGCCAGTCTCTTAAGAAAATACCCATATCTCTAAGGAGAGGTGTAGCCAGCCCTACATGAGTCCTTCAGCACCATCTATAGAGGAAAATTAGCAATAAAAAAATTAATTACAGGGTTTTTTATACTGATAACCTATTCTCCCTTACTCAGACATCCAGTCCCTGCACCAATCAGCAGATCCGATCGCCTCCAGGAAGCTACAGTAATGGACATGGTCGGCTCTGTCCCAATCACCAATCATTTAGCGGCGTCTTGCTGCTGCCTGAGGCCTGCCATTGTGTGGGTACATATCCCTGGCTGACAGAACTAAGTGGATCCTAGATCAAGGTAAGAGCCAGGCAGCGGCTAGAAAGGACCCCAGGACAGAAACAGTCATAGGCCAGAGCTAATGAACTATGTCAGTAACTAGAGATGGGCGAACCACTTCGATCCAAGCTGGGTTCATTTTGAATATTCCAAATTGTTTGAATTTTAACAATACCGAACAAATGGAGAGTTGTCTCGAACTCAAATGGCCTCCATGACATGCATCTCTTCAGAGCCCAGAGTGTAATAGTTTTATGCCCAAGAGAAGTGAAAAAAAAAAAAACATTTATGTCTTTTGGGTCTCCTCATGCATGTGGTGCTCTCCTGGTAACGTAATGTCACAGAAGAGATTGAGAGAACACTGGGCGCCGCGTGGAGGACCAGAAGAGGGGAGTGAAGGTGAGCATACCTCCTAACTTTCAAAGAACAGAGAGAGGGACAAAATGTTGACTCTGGCCAGTCTCTTCCTTTTTTCTTTATGAACCCACTGTATAATCCTCCTACAGTAACCCTAACATTATATGCCCCCACATTATAATGTTCCCCTCCAATTGCCCCACAGTATTATGTCCCTCTCCTGTTTCCCCACTTTAAACTGGCAAAAACTAGAGGGGACATTAAACTGGGGCAGCTGGAGAGTGACATTAAACAGTGGGGGTAGTTGTAGGGGAACAATAAATTAATGGCAGCTGAAGCAGAATATTAAACTGGAGGCGTCTAGAGGTGGACATGTCCCCCTCCATCTACTCCCACGGTTTAATGTCCTCCTCCAGTTGCCCCAGCTTAATGTCCCTTTCCAGTTGCCCCCCAGCTTAATGTCTTTGTCCAGTGACCCCCATTTTTTAATTTCCCTCTTAATCTCACCCTTCCATCTGCTACCAGTTTAATGTCCACCCCCTCCATCTGCCACCGGTTTAATTCCCTCCTTCATCTGCCCCCAGTTTAATGTCCTCACCTTCATCTGCCCCAGTTCAATGTTCCCCTTCATCTGCTACCAGTTTAATGTCCCCCCTCTTCATCTGTCCCTAGTTGCATGTTCCCCCTCAATTTGCACCCAAAGATTAACATAAAAACACTCATCCTCACCTCTCCTCGCTCCACTGCTGCTCTGTCTCAGAGTGTTCAGGGAGCTACAGGCGCAATGCGAGTGATGTCATCACAGTGCGCCCACAGCTCCTGGGGCCGGAGCATAGTGCTGAAGTGGGAGCTGTGTGCAAATGGCTCCTGCTTCATTCACCATTGTATTCAACTCATCTCTGGGTGCAGATTAGTTGAAACCCAGCATATCTTCCGCCAAATGGAACAGCAGGACACGACCTGGAATCCGGGACGGTTGGGAGGTATGGGTGAGTATAAATGTATACTCAACCCACCCGCACCCTAAACAAAACTATGGTAATCTTGAGATTTTCGCCCATACTGGATTTATCAGTGACATTAGATGAATTTGTGTAAAAGTAACAGGTAATATTTTCATGTAGATGTATAGTGGGTACCCAGAATTAATTTTACTGATGGGCCCTCAGTAATACAATAGAGGTACATATACTATATGCGTCACTATTATGGTGGTACGGTGCCCACCAGACACAGGTTGTTGCAGTTTTAGGGGCAGAGCCTTTAATTTTTAAGGGCCTGGAACACATCAGAAAATGTGAAGAACAATAAACTTGTCCCACAGATTTATCTTTCTGAAATAATTTCCAAAAAGTAAGACTGCATCGTGTGTTATATGTAAATGTATCTCTACTATATACGACAGCTCTGGCCTCATCACTTGGAGGATCTTTGCTGATGTCATTGATTAACAAATGAAGACTAGTTTTCTTTGTACTGGTTTTCCTTATTGTTTTGGAGCAATCTCTTCTCTTTCTAATATTTACTTGTAGCGCTGAAAAAAGTCACTAAAAAATAAAATGTGTTCCTTCTACTGACTCTTATGTCCATGGTCTATTTCTACCACTAGGTGGCACATTAGTAGAGTCTTACATTGCACTACACACAGAATCAGATCGTTGCACTGTAACCAGCTGGGATCATAGATTTAGTTGCTCAATAAGAATTTCAGAGTTTCAATGTTGGAATGTCAGACTGAACCGCCGGCGATCAATACAATGCAGAGTGCAGGTTACTTATTCATAATTATATTCTAACATTTACTACATTTACACCTTACTATTATTTCCATATTCCCTAATATTACATATGCATAAATTACATATGGCGGGTTCTTACGCCTTCATATGGATTTGCACTGAAATATTGTCATTGAATTCTATAGGCACTGTCTGCCAGGTCCATTACAATATAAACCTGTAACATGGTCATGTGTGTGAGTCATTACACTGCAGGTATGGAATCCATACCCTAAAATACCTTTAAAGAGAACTGTCACCAGATATAGAATCACTAAAAAAACCAGCATGTCCTTATTCAGCTGGAGTTTAGGGTCCCAAACCTGCCAATATCACACCCTGCCAAGTTTAACTTGCCCATAATGAGTCTGACACTCTGCCACAAGGTCTCCTGGTGCATGCACAATAAAGGGAGGTGTACTGTCTGCCAGAGAATGCGCATGAACCCAGAGATGAGTTAAGCAAGTTAAAAATGATTAGTCTAAGCCCAGGGCCCTATGGGTCCGCACAAGTCATGCGGAGAGAATAGTGCTGCTTGAAGCTATCTCTGTTAGTCCCATAGAAGGGAAGGGAGAGGTTCATGAGCATTTAGCAATAAAGGACCCCCTTCTCATGATCGCCGGTGGTCCCAGCTGACAGCTCAGTGATCAGTGACTTATTACCCATTCTATAGGTAATAAATGTTATTTGTAGGAAATCCTGTTATGTATAATAATTTCTGACTTGCCATAAATGGGAATTTCTCACGGCTCCAGGCACATGCACTTCTGAATGCTCTGATGAATCATTGTAAATGTGTCTGGAGACCCTGAGAAGAACACTGGATTCATTTCCAGCAAGTTATTAAGTCTGAAAATGGAGAGATGACATTCATATGGTTTCTGTCCATAACTGTCAGGCCCGGTTCACATCTGCGGTTGGGAGTCCGCATGGGGACCCCCTAAACGGAATACCAAAAAAATTGACAAACTTATGATAGACTATAATGGGGTCTATGTGTTTTCCGTGCAGTGTCTGCACAGAACATGCGGATAGAAAAGTACTATATGAACTACTTTCCTCTCCGCATGACTTATGCTGCACATGGACATCATAGTCTATGGGGTCCGTGTGCTTCATTGCTCTCCACTTGTCAATGCATTCAGCATTTTGTTTGGGGGTCCCCAAGCGGACTCACTGTACGGAATACCAAATGTAGATGTGAACCAGGCCTCAGCCTCATAGGGACAAGCTGGGGGTTTAATGGTCAAGACTTGACAGGTACCCTTTAATATTGCATTGTCATGTCATAAACAGTACTACTTACATAAATTGGTTCCTTATAACAGATGATGTATCAAATAAATAAAGCAGAAAATATAATGATAACATATGGTGTGAAATGACTCTGTTAAACTCTATATGTTTTTTCTGCACATCCTAGTGGGACCTCATCTAAACTCAGTGCCCACAGTGCGCCCGGCCCTATACTCATGTGATAAGGGCACTGCTGTTGCCTCTGGCTATGGGAGGTGACAGTGAAGGAGGGCAGGAGAATGTGACATCAGGGTAGGGCCTGCCCCCCCTTCACAAATACACACAGCCTTGTTTTACTGACAGTCTTACCCAGGCATTCCAGCTGCAGCCAGCAAACAGGTAATGGCCCCTTGTAGCCCATTCTAGCCTTTCATACTTACTTACCGCATTGGTGGATCTTATCTTACTGACTTATGCCTTATATTCTGTTGCACTTAATATTGTACATGGTTATGGTTTATTGTGAGAACAGGTGGAATAACATATTGTAAGAAGTCAGAACATATTGTGCAGCAGGCAGTGACCTTGGAATAAAATGCAAGAAGTTTATATCTTAAAGGGGAAAGACTTTGTTAGAGTTTCATTCTCATCATTGGGGTATTATTATCGGACCCTCACGTGCAATAATAAGCTACAAGATCTCGGCCCCCTTATTAAGTAACAACGTAGCTGTATGGTAATATCCTGGTGATGAATAGATGTTACAGGAGATTTCAAAGAGGGGCATATAATATAAGACATATAATATGACAATATGTACTCACTGTATGGTTTTAATGCACCCACATTGGGTTAATATTTTTAGCTATTCACAGGATGGATGAAGATGTATAATCTCTGGTGGTCCTACACATGTTCACTAGACGGGGGTCTTGAGTGCCTAGACATGTACATATAACATCTCAACTGACTTGTGTAACATTTGTTGTATAATACAGAGGGCATTGGAAGCTGTAATACCGCCATATGCTTAAGCCCTGGTTCACACCACGCAGTGCAAACAAGCTGAGGTCTGCTATAGATGTTTTCTAAGTTATTGGAATAAGTTGGGTGTAATTGCATGTACATTGAAATAGTTATCTATTCCTTTAGGGTGTAGTTACAGGTTTAGGGGGTTGATGCCATCTGTTGCCAGACCTACCATCTGTTCTTTATAATTTCTCTCTTTTTGATCTTATTTCATACCTGTTTTGGCTTCAAAAACAGCATTAAAAAAAAAAGGAAACGCAGCGCTTTATTGTTGCAGATTTGCTGCATTTATTTTAGCCAAAGGCAGGAATGGATTGAGCAGAAGGAGATGTATAAGGGCTCGTTAGCATGGGGCAAGAGGGGGCGGATTTTGGCGCTGAATCCACGTCATAATCCGCCCCCTCACAATAGAGGTCTATGTAGACCGCTAGCTTACTTTTTTCCTTGAGCGGCATGTTCCCACTCACAGAAAAAAGAAGCGAGCTGCCCTTACTTCAGGAGGACTCCACGGCTGATTCAGCCTCGGCGTCCACCTCTGGACTAGGTCCATTCATTTGAGCCTACTCCGTAGGGGAAGCCGCGACTGTCGGAAGCTGCTACAGTCGTAGCAGGCTCAGGCTTCCCGCGTCACAATCGGGACCAAAATGCGCCATACTGCCCCCTGTGCAAACTATCCCTAAGAGCTTCCCATATATTTTCCATTCCTTCTCTAGCCATCCTTGGCTTTCATTCAAAAAACTGCAACAAAAATAGCAGTGTTTCCGGAACGTGGGGTCTCAGCTTTACGAGCCATCAAAAAATAGGGCATGTGCTATTTCTGGCTGTTTCTATGGACCTCTCTATAGAAATCTATGGGGTGACTGTGAAAAAGGAGGCAAAACAGCCATGAAAAGTGTCCTTTTTTCAGGCCATTTTGTCGATTTTGATTTGGCTATAGATCATGGATGTTGTCTCCATACATAAGGGGTTTATTACAATAAATGGTATGTCCAGATCAGGTTATATACTAGAGTTCTGTTGGAAGGATTTGTATCATAATTGGCGTTTGTCTGACACCAAGGACCTGAGATCATCAATATCTATGTCCCGAAAACCCTTTTTACTTTCTTGCGCCAGTTCCTATTATTTATTCAGGAAATAAAAAGTGTTGTGTAATCCGACTTATTTAGAAACATAAAGGATTGACAACAGAGAAAGAGCCCATGGTCCATCTATATTACTGTTTTATCTTAGGATATAAATGTGTATCGTTCCAAGTCTCCACTACGCATTCTGGGAAATAATATATCTAATATAATATCTAATATAGTTCGGTACATTGCTTCTCATCTTCCCAACTAATATTGACACTTGCCCCAAGCTCTTCAGGCTTCCCCTTTGACTCGGTATATTGACTTGCTCCTGGCAGCAGTAATGTCTCGGTACAAGAGCAGGATGTTTTCAGGATCTGCTTGTATTTCCAGTGTGATTACCTGAGAGCTGTAAAAGGATTTAGTGCAGATAATCGCTGCCACTTAGGTATCTCGAAAAACAAACTGGAAGGGGCAAGGCAACTGGAACATAGTAGAGGTTATAGCTATGGCTTTCATGGATAGGCTCACATCTGTGCTGGAGGACTTGTCTCTCCGACGCTTTCAGTATGAAAATGGAGGACACCTGGCGGACCCCGTTATAGTCAACTACGTCTACAAGACTAGTGCAGATGTGAACCAAGCCTATGTATGCCATTGTTTTATTTTCCTATGTAACACCGGCAATATACATTTGCTGTACACACTTATTCTCCCTAAGGCTGCTTTCACACTAAGACCTGGTTCACATCTGCGTTTGGTTGGGGACCCCTCAAACGGAATACCGAACGCATTAAAAAGCACTTAGCTAAGAAACCACATGGACCCCATAGACTATAATGGGGTCTGTGTGCGTTCCAAGCGTTGTCCGCACGAATCATGCGGAGAGAAAAGTACAGCAAGCAGTGGACTCCCCGAATGGAATACCGAACACAGATGTGAACCCGGCCTAACAGGTCTCGGACATGAAACTCAGGCAGTGTCAGATTTCCTGGCCTGTATATTATTCCGAGATAAGGACTCCTAATATTATAGTTATTTAGGATAGTAGGGGACCCTGCCACTCACCAACATACTGTCCTGTACTATAATCACTACAGGTCATTGGGAGGCCAGGAGAGCCAGTATCTTATATAACTATACTGCTAAGTCCTCGGTAGTGTAAAAGCAGCCTAATACTGGAGGGCACATGGTATGAGAAAGCTGTGTTATAATGACAGGAGTAGCTTCATAAGGAATGGGAAATATAAAGGAATCTCTTACACTTCTACCTTCTGTTAAATTCACTCCAGGCTTTGACTAAAAAAAACCCCACAAAATCTGCAACAAAAATAATGCAGCTTTTCTGCAACATGTGGTCTTGGCCTAAAGAGCATTATCCAGGGGCGGGCACTGAGAGCAGGGGGCACCTTAAAAGGTTCATACAAGTTATTAAAATGATGACCTATCCTTATGGATCAGCTGTTTTGCTGCAAGCGCTGAGAACTCTTCACTGTTTTCCAGCCCTGTCCATATTCAGTATTCTGTGTTTTTCATAGCAGCCGTTCCTAGCGTTGTCTTGTTTTCCTATTCACTTGTATGGGACATTGCTGCTCAGAACATCCGCTGTGACAAATATGGCATTCTGAGGAAAATGGCTCCGGCACTGGAAGTAAACAAAGAAGAATGCCATGGCTACTTTATACAGCCTGGATTGGGACTCCATCAATCAAAAATTCATGGCCATTGGTTTTAAGAACCCGAATTACTCCTTCAAAGCATAAGGCCCATTTTTCAAGGGATCTCCTATAAATATCTGCCCTGTTGTAGAGATATCAGGGCCATTACATTAGTTTCAGCTGCCAAGATCAAGGCATTGTCAAGTAGGCAGTCACTGGGCAGTGAAGAACACCCGCATGCCAGAACCCAGTTCCCACATGTCACTGGACAATAAGACACCTAACTTGACAGGGCACTGATTTCAGTAGCAGAAAGTAATAGCTCTGAATCTATTTAATGGGGGCAACATTAAAAAAAAAAAACCTCATATTCAGAAGAGCGACAGCATTTTAGGGGTATTTAACACACAATGTGTTGGAGGAATAAAAGGTCCTTGTGGTGAAGTATGGATATATTCTACTGTGTCATGAGTTGTGATTATGTAGGAATTTTCTTATAGTTATAATATAAGGTTTTTTTTCCCATTCCTGAGTGTAGATTGGACATAGGGCCTTTGTATAGTGTCAGTGCTAGAGTTCCTGGGTAATGAAAATGCAGAATCTAGGAAGTCCTGAGTAATTGGTGTCATGAGGGTTATGTACAGGCTAATGCAAATTCAATTAGTGGTCATCTAATTAACAAGCTAGGCTTCCTGACCATTGTAGACGTGGCGTCAGCAAACCTGGCTGATCAAAAAGTCTATATGATGATCAAAGAAATGTAATGACATCACAGGTGGGAGGATACAGGAAGTCAAAAGGTTCATAAATATAATGAGGATTATTATTTCATTGGTCAGACTCCTTGGAGCTAGTGTGAATCCTGTACCAGACTGAACTCCAGGTGTGTAAAGTTATTCCCATTTATTTCACATTATTGGCATGTATTTGTCTTTCTTTTTCCATCTTTGTGTTATAAAGCACCTTTTTTACGTACAGTACAGACCAAAAGTTTGGACACACCTTCTCATTCAAAGAGTTTTCTGCATTTTCATGACTATGACAATTGTAGATTCACACTGAAGGCATCAGAACTATGAATTATCACATGTGGAATTATAGACTTAACAAAAATAGTGTGAAACAACTGAAAATCTGTCTTATATTCTAGATTCTTCAAAGTAGCCACCTCTTGCTTTGATTACTGCTTTGCACACTCTTGGCATTCTCCTGATGAGCTTCAAGAGGTAGTCACCGGAAATGGTTTTCACTTCACAGGTGTGCCCTGTCAGGTTTAATAAGTGGGATTTCTTGCTTTATAAATGGGGTTGGTACCATCAGTTGTGTTGTGCAGACGTCAGGTGGATACACAGCTGATAGTCCTACTGAATAGACTGTTAGAATTTGTATTATGGCAAGAAAAAAGCAGCTAAGTAAAGAAAAACAAGTGGCCATCATTACTTTAAGAAATGAAGGTCAGTCAGTCCGAAAAATTGGGAAAACTTTGAAAGTGTCCCCAAGTGCAGTTGCAAAAACCATCAAGCGCTACAAAGAAACTGGCTCACATGAGGACCGCCCCAGGAAAAAAAGACCAAGAGTCACCTCTGCTGTGGAGGAGAAGTTCATCCGAGTCACCAGCCTCAAAAATCGCAGGTTAACAGCAGCTCAGATTAGAGACCAGATCAATGTCACACAGAGTTCTAGCAGCAGACACATCTCTACAACTGGTAAGAGGAGACTTTGTGCAGCAGCCGGCCTTCATGATAAAATAGCTGCTAGAAAACCACTGCTAAGGACAGGCAACAAGCAGAAGAGACTTGTGTGGGCTAAAGAACACAAGGAATGGGCATTAGACCAGTGGAAATCTCTGCTTTGGTCTAAAGAGTCTAAATTTGAGATCTTTGGTTCCAACCACCGTGTCTTTGTGCAACGCAGAAAAGGTGAACGGATGGACTCTACATGCCTGGTTCCCACCATGAAGCATGGAGGAGGAGGTGTGATGGTGTGGGGGTGCTTCGCTGGTGACACTGTTGGGGATTTATTCAAAATTGAAGGCATACTGAACCAGCATGGCTACCACAGCATCTTGCAGCGGCATGCTATTCCATCCAGTTTACGTTTAGTTGGACCATCATTTATTTTTCAACAGGACAATGACCCCAAACACATCTCCAGGCTGTGTAAGTGCTATTTCACCAAGAAGGAGAGTGATGGGGTGCTACGCCAGATGACCTGGCCTCCACAATCACCAGACCTGAACCCAATCAAGATGGTTTGGGGTGAGCTGGACCGCAGAGTTAAGGCAAAAGGGCCAACAAGTGCTAAGCATCTCTGGGAACTCCTTCAAGACTGTTGGAAGACCATTTCCGGTGACTACCTCTTGAAGAGAATGCCAAGCGTGTGCAAAGCAGTAATAAAAGCAAAAGGTGGGTACATTGAAGAACCGAGACTATAAGACAGATTTTCAGTTGTTTCACACTTTTTTAAGTATATAATTCCACATGTGTTAATTCATAGTTTTGATGCCTTCAGTGTGAATCTACAATTGTTATAGTCATGAAAATACAGAAAACTCTTTGAATGAGAAGGTGTGTCCAAACTTTTGGTCTGTACTGTATATTAAGTCCAAAATGTAATGAGATTTTTCTTTTGGCTATAACGTTTCCCCCCACTTTTCAGAAGACTGAATATTGTATGGTGTGGGAATACTGGTGCCTTGTCTTAATGTAGGTGGCAAGTGGTGGCAGCTTTTTGGGGAGGCATGAGTGTAAAAGGGCGCATCTCTACTGGGTAACCTGGTGTGGTGGGTGAGATGGAATGGAGTGTGGAAGCAGAGTACCCCTTTTATAATTGCATCTGGGTCAAATGTGTGTATGGGACATAAAGTGAATGCACAACCCCCAGAATTGGTATGTTATACAGTGAATGGATATACCTGGGGGTGTGACTGATCTCTGACAGTGCTTTTTAAAAGTATCGTCTCATCATGCTTTGCTATGATATACCAAAAATATCCAAGGTCAATGGTTATTCCTTGGTGGTAGCAGGGCATGAGAAGTGAAGAGGATCTCCTATACGTAAATCTTATTAAATGTATAATGTACAAAAATATATATAATGGGATTTAATATTTTACCATTTCCGTGATCTCTGCATGGTACAATTTTATTGACAACCATGAGGTGAAAGCCCGTCTTGTCCTAGCGCTGGTCACAGGTTTTATACAATGTATAGGCCGCAAACATTAGAAATGACATTGCATTACATACCATTGAAATGTATGATATGTAACATGCTAAATGTTAATTTAATTTTTGTCATATCTGCACCAAACTAGACAGTCATCTGAGGGCTAAATACAGCCGACAGTAGAAATATCTCTTGTTCTAGGCCCCGGGCGGCTGCTGTTACTTTGATCTGTAAAAGATATAGGAATTGGGAAAAAGTGAATTAGACACATTCATAACTTTGTTATGATCTTTGATATATTTATACATAGTTATTGGGTGACCTCTTAGTCACCTCTTCTCCAAAATAACCTCCATTTTGCTTATCTTTATGTTACTGTAGTTCAAGCCTTCCATTGTATTACTTTGGTTGCCAGCCATTATGTCTTTCTCGTGGACGTCTCTCGTATTGTTTGACAAGTGATTTGTAGAGTGGCAGAACTATGGTTCTATGACCCCTGTGGGACCCCACTAGTGACTGTGACCCAGCCGTTATATGTGCCATCCTCTGTTTTCCCTCTGAGCCAATTACTTACATACTTATAGGCATTTACCACCACACTGGGGATTCTCATTTTATGTATCACTAGGGACTGCTTTTGCCAAATTATTATTATTATTGTTTATTTTTATAGCACCATTAATTCCATGGTGCTTTACATTATTATATTAATTCCATGGTGCTTTACATTATTATATTAATTCCATGGTGCTTTACATTATTATATTAATTCCATGGTGCTTTACATTTTAAGGTTCACATATGGTACACAAAGTGTACAAACAGATATAATACTAACAATCACCGACTGGCACAGTGGGGTAGAGGGCCCTGCCCGTGAGGGCTTACAATCTATGAGGGAAGGGGGGGTAGAGACAGAAGGTGAGGGGAAAGATTGTTCAGATGGTGTGCTGATAGTGTTATTGGAGGTTGTAGGCCTTCCTGAATAGGTGAGTCTTCAGGGTCTTCTTGAAGCCTGTGATTGTGGGGGTCAGTCTTATGTGTCGTGGTAAGGAGTTCCAGAGTATGGGGGATGCACAGGAGAAATCTTGGAGGCGGTTGTGTGAGGAGCGGATGAGAGCAGAGCGGAGTAGGAGGTCATTGGAGGATCTGAGGTTACGTGTGAGCAGGTAGCGGGAGATTAGTTCAGAGATATATGGAGGGGACAGGTTGTGGATGGCTTTGTATGTTAACATTAGTAGCTTGAATTCAATACACTGGGCAATAGATAGCCAGTGAAGGGGTTGGCAGAGGGGAGCAGCCGATGAAGATCAGGGGTGAGGTGAATTAAGCGAGCAGCACAGTTTAAGGTGGACTGGAGGGGGGCGAGGGTGTTTGTTGGGAGTCCATGGAGTAGGGTGTTGCAGTAATCTAAGCAGGAGATTATGAGGGCCTGGACGAGTGTCTTAGTAGTTTCAGGGGTGAGGAAGGAGCGGATTCGATGGATGTTCTTGAGTTGGAGGCGGCAGGAGGTATTGAGGGTTTGAACGTGCGATTTCACGAAATCACGACGTACAATGTCCACAACCCCCGGCAGGTCCAGGCTACAACTTACCTCTCCATAGAATCTGATTAGTTCAGCCAACATAGATTACGTCAGCCTCATGTAGGAACTTTGTAACCATCAAGCTTGTTGTCTCCTTGTGAGTAAAGTGCACCACTTTACATCTTTGCCTGAGTATATACTTCCGCCATCTATACTCCATGAATGACTCCATCCCATAGAGGACCATAAAATCTTAATCATTTCAAGGGACACTCCATCCCAAACACTTTAACCCCTTTAAGGTTTTCATATACTTTGAGAAAACACTATGACTTTTGTATGAAATCTAAAAAATTCTCTGCATTGCTGCTGTTTCAGTCAGTGAAGATATCGGCATACTCTGCCTTTGCAACACTCTCCTAAGGTAGTTTCCCCCCCCCCCTTAATTACCTAAAAATAACATAGAAGGCCAATATGGCATTTTCCCAAATTCTACCTCATAGCCCTGCAGAATTATTCCTATCCAAGTGTAAGAGACCACGGACAAAGCAGTTACGTGACCATCTGCCCTTGTATTACATTTTATGCTCAGATTTCTTATTTGCCACTACTTTTAAGGCAGGATTGACGACTTTCCGCAAGTTTCTGTAAAGTGCATAAATATAAGAAACCTTCATTGTGGGAGGCGTAAGGTCTTTGGAATTTTCCTACTCCAATTTAAATGCTATCACCGTGGTTTATGGTCAAGTTGGAAATTGTGACTCAGCATCCACTTTAAAGAAGAGCTCCCCAGGTCTGAAACCCCTTGTCATACATCATCTGATGGGCGCTGTCATACTGAGAATTTTGGCGTTTTGTTTATCCAAATCTGTTCTACCATTCCAAAGATATAAGCCCTTTTAGTGTTGATAAAAATTGGGGTATACTAGCCAAATGGGCCGCTATATTAGTGAAACCTCCCACTTGGCTAGTATACCCTAATTTCCATCAGTACTAAAAAGACTTATATTTGTGGAATGACTGACCAGATTTGGATGATGTACGTCATTGGGTTTTTAGACCCGGTGACAAGTCCCCTTTAATACGAGTATACTGCAGACTTCCATCTTTATATTTGCCTCTTAGTCTATTGCTCAGTGTATTGCAGAATCCTCAGGCAGTGAACAGGTTAAAGACCAGGGCAACGACTTTTCCTGCCATTTGGCCCGGAGGATTGTGTGACAAGGACAGTACATGAAACGCAGAGTGTTTTTAATGCATATCATTGAAACTGACAATGAGACTATTGAGAAAAGTCGGTCTCTCCGGGGCACATGCTATCTTCTGACATCAGCCCCTTGTGGTATGACCATCAGCTGACTGCCTTGGGTGCAGACTTTTCTATGAACCATCTCATGCTTATTTTGAGAGACAAGTAAATGAGTTCTTTACAGGGCGGTCAATGCAAAACTCTCAGTTCTTCCATACAAGAAAGTTTATATATGCATTTTGACCTTTAACCCTTTTAGCACAAGGGGCGCCATTACTCTCTATGTTCTCCTAATAACTATCAATGCCATGCTTTCATTATGATGCATATTTCAGCCCCGTCTTCTTAACTCTTCTCAGATTTTATCAAGTCATTTCCTGTTTTTTCTTGGTTAGTAGTTATTTTATCATATGTCATCTTTAGAAAAAAATTATGCTGGCTTTATGTAAATAATCTAGGTCGAGTTCTGCGCCTGTTACATTGTCATATAGGGCTTCATGTGATACTTAGATAAGAGGCGGCATCTTATCTACTGACTCTTCTCCTAGATCTTACAGCTACTGTGTCCACTGAACACTGTGCCTATGACCATGGGGAAGAAACTGGACTTGTCCAAGCTAAGCGACGATGAAGCCAAACACGTATGGGAAGTTATTGAACGGGACATGAGTCTCCGCAAGAATGAAGAGCAGAGACTTGAGTGAGTACACCATAAACAACATAGGGCTTCATGGAAATGCCGGGACGTGATCTGCCAGAATTATGAATTTTACCCAAAGATTCTTGGTAGAACCTTCATTCAATCTACTATTTTAAGACTTCATGCACATGGCACTGCCAAGTGCACCAACTCCATATGGTAGGGTGCTGAGTCCTTACAATCCTGTATTATGTATCAGTAGATTCTCCATATATTGGTGCATATGCAATGAAGCACCATCATTTTTAGTTTTTAGACAATAATTCAGAATCGGTCATTGACACTTTGCAATTTTTTTGCAAAAAAGCCACAAAAAATATGCTTACATAGTTACATAGTAGATGAGGTTGGATGAAGACATCAGTCCATCAAGTCCAACTTATAACCCTACAATCCCTACAGTGTTGATCCAAGGGAAGGCAAAAAAAACCCCATGAAGCTCAGGCCAATTGCCCCATTTCAGGGGAAAAAATACCTTCCCGACTCCAATCTGGCAGTCAGTATAAAAACCCTGGATCAACGAGTTCTTAAAATCTAGAGTTCACAACTCATAATATTAACCCATAACCTGTAATATTATTCTCTTAGTAAAATGGTGAAAATATTATTATTAATAATAATAATACTAATAATGTGTTGCCAATGTGTATGATGACTTACCTACCATATGTTTCCCCATACAAATGGTGGACTGGTCCCATATAGTCAAAAACTTCATAGAAAAATTGCATGTCATATCATACTACTGCTACATGTGTGGATAGCATTGTTAGGGCTTATGCCCATAATCCTTTCTATGGACGTACGCTGCCCCATAGTTCTAATATTTTTTAATGTATTAATTGAGATGTCAATTTTTTTTCCAAAACCATGGAGACGTGTTATTTTGGTCCATGATTTAGTCTATGGATCCATTTTTCCAAACTATAGAAATTAAGTCCAATGGATGATATTCTTTTCATGGGCAAAGTATTTCCATAAAAGCAGACATGTGAATAAGGTCTTAATATGATGTGTTAGGGGAGGTTCTTCTTTCATAATCTTAAGCCGGAGCCCCACATGGCATAAACACTGTGGCGTTTTACAGTCACTGCACGCGAATCCCATTCACATACATTACAGCAGAGAACATTTTGAAGACTTCTCTGCTGTTACGTCTTTATAATGAATGACACTTAAGGTTTGCATTAAGCAGTATAAGTATATAGGTACAATTAATAACGTGCTACAAAGTAAATACTTAACAACTTTCTTTCCTCTCAACTCATCCTACTAGCCAAACATTAGGCCGCTCCACCCTGCTCAAACCCAAAAAACAAACAGCTCCTGGTATGTGCAGGTAGAAGTCAGTGATTCACCCCGTGCTAGTACATGGTGCTGCCCGCCGCTGTCACACTATTCACCAATAAACCCGGGCAGTGGAAGCTTACCTGCAAAACATTATAACAAGTTAATAGAAATGTGTAAAGATAAAATGCAACAGTATAACATCTCTGGTTATTACTAACAATAAATAACAGTAAAAACTAGATAAACACCAATAAACCAAGAGATTCTTTTATAATGTACAGTATTATTCTTTAGTATGTCATTCTTACTTTCTCAGGGATCTTAAAGAAAAGCTGGAGAAGGAGACCAGTAAGAGGGATCTCCTGTGCAGTCAGAGCCACCTGAACAGCAGTCACTGCATCCACTGCCTGCAACCGTACCAATTCCTGATCAACAGCAAGCGCCAGTGCAAAGACTGCCAGCTCTATGTCTGCAAAAACTGCAGCCGCTACAACAAGAAGGAACAGGGATGGGTGTGTGACCCGTGCAGGATCTCACGGTAGGTGACATTTGTGTTATCAATGGTGCTATGACACTATCAGTGCCCAGAATATAGAGTGCTAAAAAGTCTCCGCTAGACATGGATTATTCTGATAAAAAATCTATTTTAGTATTATGTAATTACTTAATTAGAGAAAAGTCATTATTTATTACTTTTATAATTGAATTGATAACTTGAATGAGGTTGTTTTTATACCACAATTCACACCTCTAACACAGGGCCGGTGACCGGAGACCTCTGCATACTGAATTGCTCCACTGGTGTGGTACAACACTGTCACAGCGGCTATTGATTGGTGCCAATAGTGGTGGGAGTTAGTTCAATATACTATCTGTATAAATCCACATTGAGTTAACCCCTTAACCCCATTCACACCTCTAACACGGGGCCAGTGACTGGAGACCTCCGCATACTGAATTGCTCCACCGGTGCGGCACAACACTGTCACAGCAGCTATGGATTGGTGCCAATAGTGGTGGGAGTTAGTTCAATATACTATCTGTATAAATCCACATTGTGTTAACCCCTTACCAGCGGTGTCTGCATATATCTATAGTAAAGAGGACCTTTCCTGCTCTCTGCCACTGGACTTGTTACATATCATTACAAAGCTATTGGTGCACTTAATTCAGTGCACTTCCATAGAATATCTGTGATGAGTTATGATATTAGTGTAGGTTTATTGTTATCTGGAAAGGAGATAAGCAGCTGTCAGCCACCTTTGGTGACCCTTATCTCCAATTTAATTTCTTTTGGACATCTGTACCATTGACATAAGATGATGCCCTTGATAATCTTCTGGATTTTTACCCCTTGTGACCTTAGGTGATATTTGCACTCACCGGGAAGGAAAGGTCTGTGTCTGTGACTAGTATCAGAGTTAATAGTGTGAATACTAAATATAGCCCCTGCACATGAGTCTCTGCCCCGGGTCATTGTAGGAAGGTAACACAATCTGTGCTGCTTAGTCATTATGGAGAATGCATTTCCTTAGACTTCACATAGTAAAATTCCAGTTCTTCCTGCTTTAAAATAAGCAAAGAGACCTGCAAAGATGGACTGTGTGCCAGTAAATGTAACACTATACTATGTCACAGCATACAGCGCCTGAATACAATATGCACTGTGCTGCAAAAAATACAAGGCCTTATGTGCAAAACCAGCAAATAATGTATTTTGTGTTTAACCTGCATGAACTCCATGCACTGAGCATGCAGCAGTAGGGTTGTACAATTATATTACAGGGGACATATCCTGTGATGTCTGCTAATACTTCTATATCTTCCACAGAACGGTGAAAATCGGGTCCCATGAATGGTATTATGACCATGTCCGAACTAGATTCAAGAGATTTGGCAGTGCCAAAGTATTGCGCTCTCTGTACCTGAGACAGCTGGCTGAGGGGAGAGGAGGATCTGGCATGACGGGTATGTGCAGAGGGCTTGTCTTACTACTTCTAGGATGGAAGGAACAGTAGAGACCCCCTCAGAGGAGCATCGGCCTGCACCGGTTGTGTGCATTAGGCTGTATACGCTAGGAAGATTTCTACGTGTACGCCTCCAACAGGTGCCACTGTATGGAGCAGTAGCATCAGTTCAGCATAAGCTACCATTTTATAAAACAGTGGAATAGACAGTAAAAAGGCATGGCAACATATGCCGATATACACCAGCATGCCAGGCATTCAGTAGGTGGATAAGGGCCAATGTATATCTGTAGTAACTAGACAAAGAAGTGTGAAAGAAGTCTCAGGCCTGGTTCACATCTGTTCACATTTGGCACAACAGAATTAATACTATTGAATGACGCCCAGATACAAATGTAGAAAAATATTCGCTGGATTGGCCCAACATCTGACCTGCCGTTGTGATATACAGTCTGTTCTGTGTTATCACATTTGTTTTATCTATCCTGCCAAAACAACAGATACCTCTACAGAAGTGAAGGGACCCCATGATAAGTCAATGTGGTCCGCCAGGTTGCAGTGGTGCTTTTCCTGTAATAGATCCAGCATTGTATTGTTATTTCTGCAATGAACAGAAACTGCAGTGCAGGTGTGAACTGAGCCCAATAATTAATGCTTGCTTTATTTTGGTTTATATTTTTTATATTATTTTGGTTTATTTTTAATTATATTTGGTATAATTAATGTTTGCTTTATTTTTTCATTTTTTATCATTCTGTGCTTTTATTGCTCTCCCTGGAACACATGTGAATGGCCTAGTAATGGTGGCTGCAGTGAACACTGTTATAATGAAACCCTCCTACAGGTGGCAGTAGAGTTTCAATGTATGTCTAATACTGTATGTCTATATTTCTGGACAGGGATTCAGGACAGAGTACAAAGCCTGCCTGATATTAATCGTAAGTAATCTGCTCATATTCACTATACTAAAGTTTACATAGATCTAAATGAGTGTTAGTGCAGTGTTATAGAGCCAGATTGTCCCTATCCTGTTTGTACTGGTGTAATACGGTAGCCTGAACCGTTTCTCATTTACAAAACTGCACCACAAAATCACAGCAAATTATGATGAAATACATGTGATCTTGGTGTGTATTTGTGGCTGTGCAGTGCACTACAATAGACTATCAATAAAGAAATAAAAAGTTTATTGCCGGGGAAGTTATGGGATCCTAAAATATACTGTTCAAGTAGGGATCCTATTGACCTATAAGCCAACAACGCCCAAAAGATATAGTGTTAGAATGAGTCCTAAATAATATAGTGAGGATGATGATGACGATCATATAGTTATACTGAACTTTTCATTGAAATAACATCTGCCACCTAGTGGTCGCTAATAGTAATTCATGTGAATGGTGAATACAATCATTTCCTAATATTTAGAGATGAGTGAACAGTAAAATATTCGATTTGAGTAGCCGCTCAATATTGGACTACTCGAATCGAATATCGAAACCTATTATAGTCTATGGGGGGAAAATGCTCGTTTCAGGGGTAGGTAACATTCGATCAAATTACACGTACCGAGTCCACGAGTGAGGTTCGGGCTGGATCCTCCGAGAAGTCTTCTCCGTGCAGCGTCCCCGCGGCATCTTCCGGCTCTGAATTCACTCTGCCAGGCATCGGGCCTAGGCAGAGCCGACTGCGCATGTCCGCACTACAAGCCCGATGCCTGGCAGAGTGAATTCAGAGCCGGAAGACGCCGCGGGGAAGCTGCACGGAGAAGACTTCTAAAGGTAGGAGAAGAACCAGTGTTGACTGTCCGACTGTATAGCATTCGGCCAATCAATGCTGGTTCTGCATCGAACTTTTCCATTCGAACAGCGAGTGGTACTCGATCGAGTACGAGTATTTCGAATATTGTAGTATTCGATCGAATACCTACTCGATCGATTACTACTCGCTCATCTCTACTAATATTATCTCAAGACGAAACAGTGTATTCACAGGATACAATCTGATGGCGCCGGCTGCTCTGTTGCTGGAGTCTCCAAATGCAATTTCCTAATATAATACCGGCGCTCTCAAGTGGAGCTTTATTTTAGATCAGGTGCTGTCCTGTGACTATAGATTTCTCCATCTAACAATCTGTACTAATATTATAAGGGAGATCATTTCCAGACAATATGAGTCTGTTCCTAGTTGCAGCTGTTATATTACGTACAAATCTCCACTTACAATCCTCATAAGACGTGATATTGTCTTTGTTACCAGGAGAATATCTGCGCCAGGCCAGGGCTGGGATGTTTGCGGATGAGGAGGATGATGTCCTGGACAGCGCAGAAGCTCAGCGCTATAGTATGGTAACCGCACGTCTGCTCCTATCAGAACGCTTACTACACGCTGCCTCTGCCGAAAAAATCAAGACATGGGTTCTGAGATTATTTATCTCATCATTTGTTTAACCTCCATTTAATGGTGGCATTCGGCAGCCATATTGTCTTTTGAATTTCAATGCAGGGAATATAGAACGAAGGGATTGTAGCATCGCACTATTCTATGATATATTTGGTAACCTATTTACAGTGAGCTGTGGTGTAGACTCAGTTATTGGTCTAGATAATGATGGAAACCCATCTCTTGAAGTTCTCGCACTCTGAAATAACTAAATCCTGACTGGTGTATGTAGTCCTATTGTAAAAACCTGATTTTTCTGCTCTTTATTACTTTCCTGCTCAATGAATCTTTCTTCTGAAGATGCGCAAGACCAAGCGCCTGCTGTCCGTTCATCCATATGATTTTGACAATGATTCTGAGTATTCAGCTCAGTCCCGCAGACAATCAATGCAGCTTTCTCCATCTCTAGATCAAGATGTCTTCCAGGTATCTTCTGGGGTTGGGTGCTATCACTTTTTTCTGTAATATATGACTGATTCTCGTGGTGGTTGACTGGTCTACAATGGATGGTCATTAAAAGCTTCTACATTTTTTGTATTGGATTTTTTTCATGACATCTTGTCCCGCAGTCTTTTTCAGAGTACACCAGTACTGGCAAAGATGTGGCTCGAAAAGAGTCACTGTTAGCCGAAGCTGAGCTGGCATCGGTGTTCCACCAACTACTGCAGGAACAAGGCCAAAATACTACCAACCCGGATCAGGAGTTCAGTACCGAAGTCCGTCTGACAATGAATTCTCGCCGCCGCAGCCTGGAAAACATCCGCAGGTCCAGTAAGTACAAGCCACAAGCTTCACTTACATATCATTATTAGTAGACCGATGGACGCACCCACATCTATCCCCAACTAAATACACTAAGTCAACTTGCACTTAAATGTATTTTGATATCATACTTTCCATATACAATATTTACTCATAAAATGTTAACCCCGTAAAGACTCCAAAGAGAAGGTAGGCAAATATATACTATTGAGAGATTGATCCACCCCCCTAAGGCCAATAGTATATAGATGGCAATTCAACCACATTTATCACTGCTTACAATCAAGCAATACCATGTGATACATATACAAAAAAAAAATCACTGGGTATATAGTGACATCATAGCATATGATATAAGTAACTATAATGTCACATTCAGGCATTATGATGTCCCAATAACGTAACAGTGGCGCTTTTAGTTTTCCACAACCCCGTCGTCATCCATAGTTATCACTACTGGCACCCCTAATGTAAATACACCCCCTAAGTACTTGGACCCCATAGAAGCTTCCATGTCTGTTACACTGGTAATGAAGAACTCAAAGGCTTTCAATATGTTCTTGTCCAATAAGTCAATGATCTAGGTATTCTGGCTCTTATTCAGCTCCCCTAGTCTACTGTAAATTAAGCTATTGTGCATTGGATATGGCTGTGAACAAACAGTTGTTCTTGTTATGTCAGTCCTGGTAGCTGCAACGGGGCTAAGGGATAGCAGTTGGGAATCTCGCCCTGCACTACTCCCACTAGCTAACCCGGTCCCTGCCTCACGGGTGTAGGTCGGCTGTTCTCAGGCTAAGCCTGACCCCGACAGCTCCTCTCTCACTGACACCGTAGGCCTAGAGGGAAGGGGGAGAAGGAATGCCCTATAAGATCTCTAGGGACTGGAGACTAAAGGGGGTCACCCCTAACGAACAAGTGAAGCTGCTACTGACAGGGACTGACAAGGGTGTGCGCTGACTAACAACACAAGCAGCACACAGGAAACATGTAGGAAAGGAATTCCCCAAACCAATATGGGAAGGAACAATACACTAGGAAACAAACACAGGGAAACTGAGTAGAAATCAAAGGATAAGGCAGTTCACTCACACAGTCAATAATACACAGGGGGAGGATTGGTGAACACAGAAGGGAAAACACACTAACCAACTCGTTCACCCAAACCTCCCAAAAATCAACCACGGAACTTCCTCTATCCAAGATAACCACCTACTCCTCCTGCTAAGGCCTAGCTCTGTAAAAGCGACACTCAGCACAGAACCATGGGAGGCATGGGTTTAAATACCGAGTAGAGACCACTCCTCCCAGGTGCAAATGGGAGGACAGACTAACCAACCAGGAAAGAAAGCAATGAACCTAAATACTCCTAACAGGATCCTCCCCTCAAGGAGAAGACTCCGGATTCTCTAGGAGCATCCTTCTTCGGGAACTCCTTGTGGAATTTCTCCACGAGTCTGGGGGCTGACATATCCGACTCCAGAACCCAAGAATTATCCTCAGGACCGTATCCCTTCCATGCCACCAGATACCGTAGCTTCCCCCGAACATATTTGCTATCCAGAACTCGGGATATCTCATACTCCCCGGACTCAGAAACTGGTGGAACCTTAACAGGAGACGTTCCCTTCTTGGCCTTCTTTAACAAGGAGACATGGAACACCCGGTTTATCTTCCACCTTTTAGGTAGTTGCAGCTGCGCCGCCACTTCATTTACCATCTTGATGATCTTAAAAGGACCCACAAACCTGGGACCCAGCTTCTTGCAAGGAACCTTCAACCTGATATTCTTGGTGGACAACCAAACCATCTCACCAGGGAAGAACTGCAACTCTCCTCTCTTCCGATCCGCCTGGACCTTAGCCTGGTGCGACGCCCGCACCAGATTCTCTCGGATACGGGACCATACCCCTTGCAGCTTTTTAGAAAATAGCTCCTCCTCCGGAACTGGGGAAGAAATGGAAGAAAATACTCCGAAAACAGGATGTCTACCACCGGAGCAAAAAAAAGGTGTGGTACCTGTGGCATTGGAATCATGGTTGTTTAGGGAAAATTCTGCCAGGGGGAGAAAGGCAGCCCAATTATTCTGGTTCTCTCGAACAAAACACCTCAAAAACTGTTCCACATCCTGATTCTTCCTCTCTGTTTGTCCGTTAGACTCTGGGTGAAACCCGGAGGAAAACGACAGTGTAACTCCCAACCTGCTGCAAAAAGCCCGCCAGAATTTAGCCACAAATTGCGGTCCCCTGTCCGAAACGATATCCTCAGGAAGACCATGCAACCTTACAATTTCTTTAATAAACGCCTCAGATAGTGTCTTGGCACATGGCAGCCTGGAAAACGGGATCAAATGGCACATTTTCGTGAAGCGGTCAACGACTACCCAAATGACCGTGAAACCCTTAGACACCGGAAGGCCCGTGATGAAATCCATAGACAGATGAGTCCAAGGTGCCTTAGGAGGTTCCAATGGATGTAGAAGACCGTGGGGACGGGTATGCGACGCCTTGGCTCTTGCACAGACCGAACAATTTTGAACAAACTGTAAGACATCCTTACTCCACCCTGGCCACCAAAAATTCCTAGACACCAATCTCATGGTCTCTGAAACCCCCGGGTGACCAGCAAGAACCGACTCGTGACACTCCCTCAGGAGACTTTGTCGGAGAGTAGTTGGAACAAAAAGCTTGTTTCTAGGTATCTTGGAAGGTGCAGCGTGTTGCGCTTCGATCAAGGCCTTCTCCAATTTCGCGCCCAATACTGCTACCACCACTCCATCCCCAAGAATAGTGGCAGGCGCCTCTCGTTCCTCCTCAGTCGACATATACCGGGATAAAGCATCAGCCTTAACATTTTTTGAACCCGGCACATAAGTCACGGTAAAATGGAACCGCGCAAAAAATAGAGCCCATCTGGCCTGCCGTGCATTTAATCTCTTCGCCGACCCAAGATAAACCAAATTCTTGTGGTCAGTAAATACCTGGACTGGCCTTCTGGCCCCCTCCAGGAAATGACGCCAATGTTCGAACGCTAGTTTTATTGCCAGTAGTTCCCGGTCTCCGATGTCATAATTCCGTTCAGAGGCAGAGAATTTCTTAGAAAAGAAGGCACAGGGATGCGTACCCTCCTCGAACTCCTGAGAAAGTACTGCTCCCACCCCCACCGAGGAGGCATCCACCTCCACTCGGAAGGCCAACCTCTCATCCGGCTGTCTCAAAATGGGAGCGGACGAGAATCGCTTCTTCAGTTCTTCAAACGCAGCTAGCGCCTCTGGCGACCACTTAGCACAGTCAGCCCCCTTCTTAGTCAAGTCCGAGATAGGTTTCACAACCTCAGAAAATCCCTTGATAAACTGGCGATAATAGTTGGAGAACCCCAAGAACCGCTGGACCACCTTTAGGTTCTCGGGTCGCGGCCACTCCAAGACTGCCCTGACCTTCTCAGGGTCCATCTCAAACCCCTTGTCCGATAGGATATAGCCAAGGAAACATAATTTATTGACCGCGAACACACATTTCTCCAGCTTAGCACTTAATTGGTTAACCCTCAGGAGATCTAAAACCTCTCTCACTCTCTCCCAATGAGTCTCCAAATCCGGGGTGTAAATGAGTATATCGTCCAGATAGACCACAACCCCCCTCCCTATGACGGCACTTAGTACATCATTAATAAAATTCTGAAAAAACGCAGGCGCATTGGTTAGACCGAAAGGCATCACAAGATTCTCAAAGTGTCCTAGGGGTGTGTTAAACGCTGTTTTCCACTCATCCCCCTTCTTGATTCTCAGCAAGTTATATGCCCCACGTAAATCTATTTTACTAAACCAGCGGGCTCCCGTAATCTGGCTGAATAGATCCGAGATCAACGGAATGGGATAGGGATTCCGCACCGTGATTTTGTTAATCTCCCTAAAATCCAAACAAGGGCGCAACCCTCCATCTTTCTTCTTTACAAAGAAAAACCCCACTGCTACTGGGGACTTAGATGGGCGAATATGCCCCACCTCTAGACTCCCCTCAATATACTCTTTGAGCGCCTCTCTCTCCGGAATAGTGAGATTGTACAACCGTGTCTTGGGTAGCACTGCATTTGGTATGAATTTAATCGAGCAATCATAGGTGCGATGTGGTGGTAATGTCTTGGCTGCCCTTTCCTCAAAGACCTCCCTAAACTCACATATTTCTTGAGGCAAATTGTCTATAGACAAAGACATAACGGATATGGGCAGACATCGACCATTACACCCCTGCCCCCAAGAAACTACTGACTCGGTCTCCCAGTTGATAATAGGGTTATGCTGCTTCAGCCAGGGCCACCCCAACACTACTTGTGCTGGTAATTTAGACAACAAGAACAAGTCAATCTCTTCCCGGTGGCCACCCACAACAAACTCCAGACCCTCCACCTGTTTGGAGATGACAGCTTGCTGTAGAGGGGTCTTATCAATAGCCCACACCGGTATCTGAGACTTCAAGACCAAAGGACTCACCCTTAATTGCTCACAAAACTCTGAGTCAATAAGGTTGACTGCCGAACCACAATCAACCAAAATCCGGCACTTCTGCCCATTTACCCATCCTTCAAGGGTCAACCCGGCAGTCTGAGTACAGGAAATATGCACACCTCCCTCCTTAGTAGGTTTTCTCCCTTTACCCTCAATAGACCTGGGGTTATTACTCTCCTTGGCGAACCATTCTCTGGAGGAGCATACCCTTGCTACATGTCCCATCCCTCCACACACAAAACAGCGTACTGTGCGGGACCCTTCACTCTTGGGTCTAGCACTTCGCACAGTGGCCCCAATCTGCATGGGTTGGTCCCCCGGGTCCTCTCTAAAAACAGAGAATTGAGGAGGGTTAAGCCCCCCAGGACTCTTGTCTCCACGCTCCCGGAGGCGCCGTCCTACTCTAATTGCCAGCTGCATGGCCTCATCTAGATCTCCCGGAACAGGGTGAGAAACTAGATGGTCTTTAACCTGGTCTGAGAGCCCTGTCTCAAACTGACTAAGTAGAGCGGGGTCATTCCAGTGTACTTCTGCTGCCCACCTACGAAACTCTGTGCAATATTTCTCTATAGCGTGATCCCCTTGCACCAAACGTCGTAGGTTATACTCAGCCGTGCGTACCCTGTCTGGGTCGTCATACAGTAACCCCATTGTGGAGAAAAACGCCTCTACAGTTAGTAAGCAAGCTGAGTCGGCTGGTAACGAATGTGCCCAGATGAGGGGATCATCTCTCAATAAAGTAATAATAATCCCAACTCTCTGTACCTCAGAACCGGAGGAAAACGGCCGTAGCCGGAAATACAAAAGACAGTCCTTTTGAAATCGGAAAAAATCTGACCTCTTACCTTGGAAGGGTTCAGGTAAGCTGACTTTTGGCTCCAGAGGCCGACCCACAGGGGCGCTACTCACCTGCCTCTGTATGCCCTCCACCTGAGAGGCTGTGTGTTGAGCCAACTGCTGTACTTGAGATACGCCAGAAGCTTGGATGGCATCCATTCGTAGCTTGATCCCCTCCATCTCAGTGGAGATCTGCTGCACCGCCTGGTACAACTGTTTCAGGTCCGTCATAATACAAACGAACCTTTTTTTTTTTTTTTTTTACCGGCTGAGTGTACTGTTATGTCAGTCCTGGTAGCTGCAACGGGGCTAAGGGATAGCAGTTGGGAATCTCGCCCTGCACTACTCCCACTAGCTAACCCGGTCCCTGCCTCACGGGTGTAGGTCGGCTGTTCTCAGGCTAAGCCTGACCCCGACAGCTCCTCTCTCACTGACACCGTAGGCCTAGAGGGAAGGGGGAGAAGGAATGCCCTATAAGATCTCTAGGGACTGGAGACTAAAGGGGGTCACCCCTAACGAACAAGTGAAGCTGCTACTGACAGGGACTGACAAGGGTGTGCGCTGACTAACAACACAAGCAGCACACAGGAAACATGTAGGAAAGGAATTCCCCAAACCAATATGGGAAGGAACAATACACTAGGAAACAAACACAGGGAAACTGAGTAGAAATCAAAGGATAAGGCAGTTCACTCACACAGTCAATAATACACAGGGGGAGGATTGGTGAACACAGAAGGGAAAACACACTAACCAACTCGTTCACCCAAACCTCCCAAAAATCAACCACGGAACTTCCTCTATCCAAGATAACCACCTACTCCTCCTGCTAAGGCCTAGCTCTGTAAAAGCGACACTCAGCACAGAACCATGGGAGGCATGGGTTTAAATACCGAGTAGAGACCACTCCTCCCAGGTGCAAATGGGAGGACAGACTAACCAACCAGGAAAGAAAGCAATGAACCTAAATACTCCTAACAGTTCTGAGAACAGGATTGTCTGGTTTTAGGTACAGCACTTACTGTCAGATTAGTGCAAACAGCCAAGAGCATTGTAAGACAACTCCATAAATATGTAGGTTCTGATGAGGCCAAAAACTGATCTTATAAAGCACATAGGTGGACGTGGCATCCTCATGTAGGAATAACACAGGAATGGATGACTATCTTGTGTGCATCCTAACAGAATAAGGGCCTACCATGGTAATTATTAACCTGCCTAATCCTTTGTTTCCCTGGGAGATAAGCTGCCATAAGAGATGTCTGGCAGCAGAATAATTCCCACTCCCATTACGGCACACACGCATGATCAGCCAAGCATGCACGTGTATGGTGTAGTTGATAGAATGGCTGTTGGCCAAATGACTATACAGTCAACAGCTATTGGAAATTTATGAGCACTTTTAAAGGCTTGTGGAGGTAAAGGGTTAAATAAATGCAGAAAAACAGAGAATATGCAAAAGAGAATAAACCTAAACATGGAACAACTAAAAGACATCTCTATCCATAGACATATATGCACACATGTAATATACTTAAAGGGGACACATTCGACACATATCCTACTAATATTATAAGTGTGAAAGTTTGTGTGTTTGGATGTTTGTGAGTTTGGATGTTTGTTCCTCAATCACGCTAAAACGCCTGGACGGATTTGCGTGCAATTTTCCACAAACATAGTTTTCCCTCAGGATTGAGTCACAGGCTACTTTTGGTGCCACTAAACAACATGGCTTCCTAGCAGGAGACTCACAAAAGCAGGACTCCTAGCCCCAGCTATAGACTCACACACACTGCCTGGCATTTCCTGCCTCAACCTGCCTGCACACTCCTTACTGTCACCTCAGGAGTAGCCCTCACTCTACTCACTCACATTTACATATAGCTTTCCACTATATAACACATCACATTGTCTGTATCACTACACACACAATACAACACATCACATTGTCTGTATCACGACATACACAATACAACACATCACATTGTCTGTATCACGACATACACAATACAACACATCACATTGTCTGTATCACGACATACACAATACAACACATCACATTGTCTGTATCACGACATACACAATACAACACATCACATTGTCTGTATCACGACATACACAATACTACATACACAATACAACACATCACATTGTCTGTATCACTACATACACAATACAACACATCACATTGTATCACAACATACACAATACAAAACATCACATTGTCTGTATCACTACATACACAATACAAAACATCACATTGTCTGTATCACGACATACACAATACAACACATCACATTGTCTGTATCACTACATACACAATATAACACATCACATCACATTTGCTAGCCCACCAAACTTTTTAAAGCACTTTTACAGTTTCACACGTCTGTGTCCGCCCAATTCTCAAATCACCGCAGACGAAGTCGCGGGTAAAAGCTAGTGTAATATACTTGTCTGCACAGATGCAATATTCTTAAAGAGGACAAGAAGCCAAAATAGTCTATAGCAACTATATCATCTGTATGTCAAGTAAGTGGTTCCCATATGGTCATATTCAGATCAACAGATAATAGAAAGGAAAGACAAGTATCTGTAAAATCTGCAACGTTATTGTCTATAAAATCCATAGGAACAGGTGAAGTACCGTCTCTTACGCGTTTCAAGCCTTAGAGGCTCCTACCTGCTATAACTAAAAACCACTAAGGTCTGAAACATGTTATCAGTGATGCATCACCTCTTCCTATGGAGGATTTTATGGTCATGAAATAAGATTGCGGATTTTTATGGATACTGGACTTTCCTTTATTGGGGTTCCTACACTACTGTGCACCAATATCACATGTTCTGGACTACTTGCATAACTTACCATTGTATTACTGTTACATGTCTAGATGAAAGAACTATAGATTTTTATTCCAGAAAGTTGTAGGGTTAATAACTAGATGTTGGTGGCTTTATACAAGAATTGGCGTTAGTCTTCCATGGATGGTAGTCTTCAGTAGTTCATGAGGAAGGAGGACTATCCCCTGATACATCATATTACAGAGCATCCATGTAATAGGCTTCAATGGCTGCTCATTAGGCAAGACAATTGGATCACAAATACAAGAGGAATAAAGTCCATGGACGACACCATCAGTCGATGAGTAGTAGCTTTCATCTGTGGTTCTAAGCACACAATGTCCAGTAATATCCAGCATTTCTATATCCTATAAACTCTGTATACAGGCGCATTATGTTAATGACTATGTCTTTGCTGGGTGCATGGGCCATTGTGGTTAAAGCATTAACAATGGGGCCATCGGCTAGGGCATTTGGACTCTGCATGACCATCAAGACTCAATTTATTAAAAATATTGTTCTCTTCAACTACCTTCAATAATGCCCAATTTCTCCTCTTTTACCCTTCTCATCTGATCCCCCAGACCCTCCTTATTTAACAGAGTCCCAACCCCATTATCCCATCCCTGATTCCCAACTAACTCGCACCCGCTATTTCCCTAAAGGCAGCCCCTTCCTTGCAACCAAGGCATCTCAGTACTCTGGTGACATGGACACTTCGGATGAAGAAAGGGGGGCTATACCCAAAGCTCCCCCCAGACGCAGAAGTCGTGCATCGTCTCAGGAGAACCTCCACCATTCAGGGACACAGGTAACCTCTGGACCTAAAGGATTTCTGTGCGTCAGTAACCATATCCAAGTTCCTGTTAGTAAATATCTTTGTATACAGGGGGTGAGGGAAGTGATGGATTCCTAGAAACCAATCCTTTTCATATATTTAGTCACTAAGGTTTGTTTTGCCATGATCCTGGTATGACACGGGTACAATGCCCACAGTGTAGCGGGCGGGAGGTATTTGCAGGTGATGTAATTAGTCCTTTTCATTTAGTACTTACCCATTAATTAAAACCATGGCTCAGGTTTACTTTTGATGTAATGATTCCCCCTCTTCACTTCCCTCTTATGTTCTCCATTTCTTTGTATGGTTTTGTTAATGATATTTCCTGTGCCTCGTTCTTAGAATGAGTGCCTCTTAGATTTTTTTCGATGATTAATTACCATTAGATGAGGTGTTTGATGGGCGCTAGAGGCGAAAAGGATATTTATTAACCCTCCGTTCCACCAACCTATACTTCTATATCTTATCATCATGGGGAAAATCAGCATTACAAAGTATCCAGGAAATGGGGCAAATTTGGGGTGGTGGTGTGGGTGTAAAACAAAAAAAAACATACTTGCTTATCCTCAGAACTCCATTCTGTCCTGATGTCCTTTCTCTCCCATTGTGCCAGAAACCGAGGCTCACATGACTGCTGAGACCAAACAGTGGCCTTAGTAGTCGCTGAATGAGTGACATCACCGGTCCCTCTCTTAGGCCCCTGGGGTCAGTGATTGGCCTTAGTGGTCATAGGATTCAAGTTCAGGTAGGGGAGAAAAAGGAAATCAGGACAACAGATCTCTGAAGATAGATGATTGTGTTTTTTGCTGTGTTTTTTGTTTTTACACCCACTCTAGTGCCCCTAAGTTTGCACTAAATCTTGGAAAGCCCTTTAATGGGCCATATGTTTAGTGCCCATTTCTCTAAAGTGTCCCAAGAGCCAACGCTAAGCCACATGTGGAGCCTGCATGGTCCAAAACCTCTTACCATGGCCTGTATCTTTTCTAGACTTGTCTTCCATCAAGATCGTGCCAAATAAACTGGAAACAAAATAATTTTATAATATTTCAATCGCTTGCCTATCATTGTCTATCAATTCTGTGATTTCCATAATTTCAAGACACCTGCCATTTCAACGTTGAGGAGTATAATGATAAGATCTACTATTTAAGAATTACCTTCATAACAACATCCAATGTCTCTAGTGATGAAGGAGATGACATTACAGTGTCAGGCGGTTCTATCACCATTCCCTGAAGGGGTGTCATGTGCCTAGCAAGAAGACACTCATGTAATGAATCGGTGTAGTGGTAGAATATACGCTAGTGATAATAAAGTGGCACATTACAAAAGGTGTTGTTGGAAATTGGAAAACTCTCAATTTTTCTAGTCTTTAAAACGATTATTTTATTAAACTATGTAACTGTCTACCACACCTCTGATATCATAAATGTATCATTTCAAGTGACATGCGGAAATCTTACATTAAAGGGGTGTTCCCACTAAACAAGTTATCCCCCATAGGATTGGGTTAACTTACAAATCATTGGGGATTCAACTCAGACTCCAACTGATCAGGAAAATTGGGGACTTTTGTCTCCATTCATGTGGTGTCCCCACTCATTCCTTTGGGCGAGTTGGAGTTAGTTTAGCACTCTCCTATTGAAATAAATGGGAAAGTGCACAAGCTCCCCAACCACCGCTCCATTCAGAACTAAAGTTCTCCATTTTCCTGTACAGTGGTGGTCTTACCGCTAAGACCCCCACTGATCTGCAAGTTATCCCCCCATCCTTGGGATAGGTTATAACTTGTTTTGTCAGAGAACCCCTTTAAGAACTCTTTAAGACTGAGGCTACACATACTGAAGGTGCATTTTTGTTGCAAATTTTGCTGCAGTGTTTTGAGCCAAAGCCAGTAGTGTATTCAGCCAAAGGTCAAAGTATAAGGGATTCCTTTTTATATTTTCAATCCTATGGCTAAACCATAACTGTGGCTATGCTCATTTTTTGGCGCCTGATATTTTGCTCTCTGGTGGTGGTAATCTGGTCTTCTCTGGAATCTTCTGATATTGCTTCTACCTTTATGCCAGGGCTACACTGCAACATTCTGCAGTTCTACTGAATGATTTTAACTATTGAGCTACAGGTATAGTCCAAATTAATATATTATGGGAAGTTAAAGACTGGTGCTTCCTACAACACCCTTATTCAATTCCTCCACAGGCATGGGATCATGGGGCACCTCTAAATAATTCTGGGGCATTTAAATATGTATTGTGTGCCAGAATTGAAATCAAAATTTCAGCTATAACCAACGCCATTTTTCTGGTATGAGTTACAGTAAATCTAACAGATCATTGCATATCTGCCCGGCCCACATTGATCCATCTCCACACCATCCATCTCCATTCACTGTCTTTAAAAAGTCGTGAGCAGGGTAGAAAAGGGACAGTGTGATGTATCATGTGGCACAAATGTGTTCACTGCCCCAAATATGAGCCACGTCTACACCTTTCTGGAGAATATCCTTTATTACATTCCCCTCCATTGATTTCTATGCAAACTTGTGGACTGCAGCCATAGGGCCAACGGTGAACTTGCACTGGCTCTTTGGACAGTGGGACAGTCCTGCATTTTTTTTGTCCCACTGTCCAGGGCAGCGGGTTTGGTCTGCACCAACTCATCGGCGTCCAGAGTTGCAGACAGTAATGAAGTAGGGAGCCGTCCACTCCTTGCTTCACCACCCAGCCACTGTTTTTTCCCCCAGTATCCTGGGAGCAAGAGGCGCGATGTCACTTACATCACACCTGCTACTCATTGAAGACTCCAGGACCAGTTTTTTTTTTTAATTATATACAGTAGGGGATATGAAATTGTGGAATTTCATAAATTGAGGGTGGAGGAACATACTGTGAGGGCAACCTGAGGGGGACATGACAGCATGGAGGGACATGATACTGTGGGTGCAACCTGGGGGGACATGAAACTGTGGTTACATATTGTGGATGCAAACCTGGATGGACATGATACTGTAGGGCCAACCTGGAGGGGGACATGACAGTGTGGGGAGACATTATACTGTGGGTGCAAGATGGGGGAACATGATACTGTACAAGCAACCTGAGGGGGGCATGACACTGTGGGGGACATATTGTGGATGCAAACCTGGGTGGACATGATACTGCGGAGGCAACCTGTGGGGACAAGACACTGTGGGGGCATCCTGAGACGGACAAGATGGTGTGAGTGGGGATACATGACAATGTGGGGGCAAGCAGGGGGGGTGTGGGTTATGAACATGTGAGGGGGGACATGAAAATGTGTGGGTAACCTGGAAGGGGACATTATGAGGGGCCTTCTGGGGCCAGTAGGGAGGCATTAGCCACTAAGGGGCATTATACTATGTGAGGGCCATCGAGGGGACATTAGAATTTGTGCAGGTCAGGTAATTCTAGGTGGTGGTGATGGGGGGGCCCCACTTATGAAACACTTGCACAGGGCCCACCAGTGTGTTAAAATGGACTTGACTGTAGCAGTAGCTCAATGGTTAAAATCAATCCATAACAGTACAAAAAGTTGCAATCCAGGCCTAAAATCAGGTAATTGGGTAATAGGAATAATCTCTTTTGGTGATGGGATCTGTCCTACGATTTCCTTTTCCTTCTTTCATAGATCTCTGATCTTAACAAACGCATGTCTGCTATTGAGCGCATGTTAAACCGTCTAGAGGAAAGGATCTCTGTGCAGTCTGATGAGGTAACTCCATATCATTACCGATAGCTCAGTACATGAGATGCCAACTATCCATCTAGACACTGTCAAATCTTCTAGTCCACAGGTCAAGCAGGACACACCGATGCAGACTTGGAGGAACAAACACTGAAACGAAAGATAGGAGAACTAGCCAGTAACTTAAGTGATAAAGGAGGCTCCTCAGATGAAGAAAAAGGGTCAAAACCCAAGTCAACAGTGAAAACGTCCAATGAAGATGTCACGAATCAGACCCAGAAGGTAAAACTATTAAGAAAGATAGGGAAAGATAGACATTATGTCTTTTACAAGTGTGTTCTTCCTTACCTTTACTGTTGGCTGGACTTGTCTGGATACAGTCATAAAATGACCTGCTTTATAAAACAATATAATTTTGAGATATTCTATCACAGGAAGTCTGTCCTACATGTCAGCCAGCTAGTCGTGAGTTGCAGCCTGTTAATCCTGGGTTCACACCAGCGTCCGGTCTCCGTTCTAAGGTTTCCGTCTTCTGCAGACAGAAGACGGAAACCTGGCAGACCGTGTCCGGCCGTGAGCGCCGGTGAATGTTTTGTGCTCTCCACGGCGAAACCAGTTTTTAAAACCGGACACAAAGTCCTGCATGTCTGACTTTGTGTCCGGTTAAAAACAAACGGTTTTGCCGCAGAGAGCACAAAACGATCACCGCCACTCACAGCCGGACACTTTTCAAACCCATTAATTTGAATGGGTTTTAAAAAAGCCTGCAGGTTTCCGTTTCCTGCCCGGTTTCGGGCAGGAAATAGAAATCTGCATAACAGAGACCCGGGGCGCAAAGGTGAACAAGCTAGCATGTTGCAAACTTAGGGCCCGTTCACACGGGCACACTTTCTTCAGGCGGATTCCACGGCTCGGTGAGCCGCAGCGTCTGCCTGGCGGCAGCAACCTCCGGAGTCGGCCCATTCATTTGAGCTAACTCCAGGGGGCGACAGTCGTCACAGGCAGGTTTTGACCCGAGAGTGACGCGACTCCCCGCGTCACTCTCTGTGCCAAAACCCACTACACCGCCCCTCGTGTGAACTTAGCCTTAAGTAGGTTTTATAAGTAATTGGAAACCATAAGCAAAGTCAAGATAAGGTAAGGGTGGATGCATCTGGGGACTGAAATTTAAAATATCATTCAATCCTATGCTCCTTCTTCAAAAAATGGTGGATCAATTACTAAAAGTGACTCAAAATGTGGAGTTTTATTCTAAAATCCAGGCCACATATTTTTAAAAACTAAAAGAATTCTTGGAGTTTGGGTCAGTGATATTGACCCTCATCACTGCCCCCATACAATATAATCACCCCATTACTATCCTCTGTACAATATAACGGCCCATCACTGCCCCCCTACAATATAATCGCCCATCACTTCTCCCATAAAGTATAACGGCCCAGTCACTGCCACTATGTGGTATAATGGCTCACAGTCACTGCCCCCATACAATATAATGGCCCCGATCACTTCTCCCATACAGGATCATGACCCTCATATGGCCCTCATCAATGTGGTTAATATGGCTCTCATGCCATAGCCCCCATACAATATAATGGAACCCATACAGTGATCCCATAATTGTCTGCCTCCCATATAGTGGCCCCGATATTGGTAACAGAACCAGTTTGGGGCTCTTCTCGTTTCTACAATGTGGCTATATTTTTAACAACCAAGTCATCAGAACCAGACATAACCCACTGTGTGACCCTTCCCTCTTTATGTATCTTCCATGTACGCTCATTAATACATTTAACATGCCTTCTGATCTTTAAGTAATGGATTATAGAGTAGAAGGAACTGAGTGAATAGTAATATAGAAAAGATTTAGTATATCTTATCAATCATTTGTTACTATTTGCGGCACTATGTGCTCAGGACTCCAGTAGGCAGTCTTATCAGTCGTTGTCCGTCTTCAGTATGAACCGTAAGATAAATATTGTATCTTTTCCCATAACACTCTATATGAGTCTTATCAGCTCCTCCTGCTCTATAATATGCCGCCTCTCGATAGCACCGCATGCTTAAAGTGGTAGGTACCTTTTACTACTACTAGAGGTAATGTAATGTGTGGACATGTCTGTACGGCAGATCATTTAGCTAAAGACCTCGTTGTCAGAATCGGTTATTACTGAATAAACCTTTAAGTACTATGAAGTATCGGCTCCTTGTAAGAATGGACGAGCTCCAAGCTTAATGGGAAGTGTTTTTTTAATGTGAAGGGGAAATACAATTTAAAAGTGTTTCAATTGGGTTATAATATATATAAATGGTCTCAGTGGAGGTTTAATAGTTAAACTTAAGATTAAGTTTGTTTTTCAAAGGGAGGGTGTCCGTATAACAAGAGAGAGAAGAATAGCCAAGCATCTTATTGCTCCATCCTCCGGCAGTAAGGACCTGCTAATGGGAGCTCTATGTCCCTTGTAGTATGTTCAGTACAGGAGAAGATGCATCATTAAGATCAAAGAGCCTCTTCACAAGGGTCCATGGCTGGACTGAGAGCTCTCGAGGCGCTGTGCCAACATGGACAATTAGCGCACCATCTGCCCTTCGTGCCCTGCCTAATCCAAGCCCTTTTATCCATTTAGCATAACACGTCAGTCGGAAGTTGCATCTTGAGTATCGGGGATAGAAACATCTCTTTCCGTCTAATGGATCTATTTAACTATTACTAAAAAGGAAGACAAGACGTGGAGAGTATGGAGTGTTTGTTTTTGGGTTATTTTTCACTTTAGTGTTGTTTAGCCACAGCAAAATATGGCTCAGGATATATATATATATATATATATATATATATATACTCTGTGTCTTTCTCCTTCTTTGACATTATACATCTAAGAAACTTACATTTATTAAAGCAAATTTCTTTTCATATTTGCTATTGGTATGTGGGCAAGTTACATGGTATATTAGATAGAAGGGTGCAGAGGTGTAACTAAAGCCTGGTGGGCCCCGGCTCAGTTTGAGCACCCATTTACAACCATCAACCATGTCCCATTTTAGCCGTACTTACTTTTCTCTTTCCTTATCCATCCAACTGCTACTTTCTACTCTCATTTCTGACAGTGGAAGGCTATGTATCACAAATATTCCCAATACAGTGCACCAGAACGCAGGGGTGATAAATTTATGATAGGCTGTCAGTCATCAGGGAGATCAAAGAAGTTTAAGTCTCATCCCTTGTGTGTTGAGAATGACCCGTGACCCCCCCACACCCACACACTGTGCAATCCACAATAGTTACACTAGTGGAAAGATGCACAAAAATGTTGTCCTGTGGAGATGCCTAAGAAATTACACATAAAGATACCTATACCCTTAATAATTTGGTTGCATGGAATTTCTGAATGGACGGTACCTTCTCCCATCTGCAGAGGTCGGCAGCTCAGGCTCTCTGTGACATCACAGCCAAATCATTGAGGACCATAAATGCCACTGAGAGAGCCATGCAAGAAGCCTTTGGTGAGATCCAACAGCCCGTCAATCCTTACAACAAACCAGGAGCCAGTGGCAAGGCCCATGCTGAATTCCAGAATTTAGAGGAAAATGTAAGGAGTAGGATGTAGTGGATCATGCTGTAAACAGTGGGAGCTTGGTCATGCAAGGTTGTGTGGTGTATCATGTCAGCATTTATGACTTAAAAGGGCTTTAATGGGTACTTCAATAAACACTGTATAGTACACGTGACTATAAGCAGGATCTCCTCTTCTCTGTGCTCTGTATGGTAGACATATCAGCTATTCTCCACTGAGCTGAGATCAGGGATAACTGATGTTAGAATTGAAGCCCACAGGGAGGCAAACGGTGATAATTCAGAATATAAGTCAGGTACACCTTAAGCATGTTCTGTATGATATAAGGAATCAGGTCTAGGTAATGGAATTATACCCAATGATTTGTTTGAATATTAACAATCTGGTAGATTGGGGGGTGGAAGGTCAGTTAAAGATCAGTTATAGAGAGTCTGTCAGCAGAAAATTGGATATAAACTTAATCCCAGTACCTTGTAGAGGTGATTCCACAGTTTCCAAATATGTCTCTGTTCTTCAACCATGGAGGCCATTTTTCATGCAAATTGCTATTTTATTCAAAAACTGTCGATTCTCCTCTAGTTATTGGAATTAGGTTTATAAACAATTTACTGCTCAAAGACTCCCTGTAAGTGAAAGAAGAAGAAAACATGAACACATCTTAGGCTAGGTTCACATCTGTGTTGGTCTCGCTGTCATTAAGGTCTGCCAGGAGACCCAAACTATGGATAGTCGGAACGCTAATACAGCAGATACCAGCGGTATCTATTGACTATAATGGGGTCCACCGGGTGTCTCTGTCTTTATACTGCAGTCATCCATGCAGGATTTTTCTGTCCACTGATTTCCGGCGGTTTCTGCGGCAGAAGCTCCAGCGCAGATGTGAACTTAACCTAAGACACATTTGAGGCAGTGCCCTCAAAGCACAAGTGATATTAAGTTACAGCAATGTATCATCAATTCTAGGCCATTCAATGTGATCCTCCTAATGGCCAAATCTATATCTAATGTGTTCTACTGTAGGTGTACATAGTAGCAGATAAAACATATGGACTTGAAAAGAACCTTCAGGATCTGGAGGAGCGCGCGCGTCAGAGTGGGACCACAGATTCTGAGCTGTCAGAGTTAGAGGTCAGCGTGGCATCTGCTATGGCACAAGTGCAGCAAACAGAGAGCGAGGTGAGAGGCAAAAATCCAATGTTTCCATTTTTTATGTGTTTCTTATTTTAGGCTAAAGCCCTATGTTGCGGAAACACAGCTTTTTTTGTTGCAGTTTTTTGAGCCAAAGCCAAGAATAGCTGCAAAAGGAATGGGAAATGTATAAAGAGCTCTTACACTCCTCTCTTCTTTTCAATCCACTCCTGGTTTTGGCTCAAAAAACTGCAGCAAAATCTGCAACAAAAAAGCTGTGTTTCTGCAACATGGAGTCTTAGCCTTAATCTGTCTTATCTTTGTCATGTTTAGGTGTCAGATATTGAATCCAGGATAGCTGCCCTGAGTGCAGCAGGACTCACTGTGTCACCTTCAGACAAAGCCAAGAAGAAGTCAAGCCCCCGGGTAATATAAAGCAGGATATATGTAACTCTCTACGCAATTTCACTTAAGCAGGACCTTTCACTAACTCCACTTACCCCAGCACATTTGGAATTTTTTCTCTAGCCCCCAGCGTTCCTGAGAAATCGGTGCAGTTTGTTTTGGTGCCTGACATTCTAATTAGGCTTTCTACGGTCAAGTGGGCAAATGTGAGCCAGAACAGACAAGGGGGCGTGATTATGGCACTGTCCAATCAGTATTGAGCTCAGAATTGTGATATATTGTCTGTGCTGACACTTCCCACTTGACAGTAAAGAGCTGAATAAGATAGGTACTGATACTGAAGGTAGTGATTGCTCAGGAATGGTGGGGGCTACAGAAAAAAATACAACTGTGCCAGAATTAATGGAACAATGCCTATGAATAATGATGCAAAGAAATGAAGTCAGTAGAGGTGGTCAGAATATATATTTATATTATGGCATATATATTATTGAACAAGATCAGCTCAACTACTTGTGTTAATGATCCAAATAGTTTTGTATTAAAGGATATTTTGTATTCTATATTATCCTAACATTATTTCCATATAATCTAACAGATGACTCCCCCTGCCATGTCTAGAAGTACAGAACCATTTCTGCCATCATCACCGGAATTATACAACCTTTCTTCAACACCCAGCGAAGCAAAGGTTAGCATTTATAATCTTTTTTTTTTTAAAGAAAATAATGAATGAAAAAAAGAACTGTGTGTACAGGTACTGATGCTGTGGAGCTACTAGGCCCTTGGCAAGCAGAAGTAAACCTACAGGGAGTGAATAGAACATTGTGCTTTGCTACTGTTTACATACTGTTAAAGAACTTTCCAGCAGTCTAAGGCCCGGTTCACATCTGTGTTCGGTATTCCGTTTGAGGAGTCCGCTTGGGGAGCCCCCGAACGGAATACCAAACGCATTACAAAGCGGTGAGCAATGAAAGCACATGGACTCCATAGACTATAATGGAGTCCATGTGTTGTCCATGTGGTGTCCACACGAGTCATGCGGAAAGAAAAGTACTGCAAGCACTACTTTTCTCTCTGTGTGATTTGTGGACAACACACGGACCCCATTATAGTCTATGGGGTCTGTGTGCTTTCATTGCTTACCACTTTTTAATGAGTTTAGTATTCCATTCTGGGGGTCCCCAAGCAGACTCCCCAAATGCAGATGTGAACCGGGCCTATGTATAAGGTGGTGCATGTGCAAACCTGTAACAGTTGGTTCATTGCACAGGGAAGGGTTATGCCCCTGTCCCAAATGCAGGAGCTTGAATCCTGTGATGACACACTTTAAGGGTTTCCAATTATATTAAAATCAATATGATAAGTGAGCGTAACTTCTGAGCCAAATAAGAATTTAACACCTCTTTTATCTGTCCTTATCCCTTAGATTCTGACAATGCAGCAGGCGCTAAGAAAAAAGTTTAATCTTGACGCAGATATGGCAGGTGAGTATGCTAGCTTCTACAGTAGAAAACCTTTACTTATAAAACTTAAGTGTCAAGAGCCTAATCTGCAAAAAGATGTTGCAGAATATCAAAGTAATGCTTCCTATAACTGTAATGCTTGTTTCACATTAGCGTTGGTATTCTGTCTGGGGGAGTCTGCATGGGACACCCCCGATCGGAATACCGAACGCAACTGCAAGTGCTGTGCAGTGAAAGCACATGAACCCCATAGATTATAATGGGTCCATGTGCTTGCTGCACGCTGCCCGCACGAATCATGCGGACAGGAAAGTAGATTGTGTACTACTTTCCTGCCCACATGATCCCTGCGGAGATCTGACGGCCAGCATATGGACCCCATTATAGTCTATGGGGTCGGTGTGCTTTCACTGCACAGCACTTGCAGTTGCGTTCGGTATTCCATTCGGGAGGGTCCTCATGTGGACTCCCCTGGACGGAATACCAACGCAGATGTGAACTAGGCCTAAGGCATCTACGTTCGGGTTTCCATTTGGGGAGTCCGTTTGGGGATTCCTCGAATGGAAACGTATCCGCATAAAAAAGCGGTTACCTAAGGAAACAGTTTATCTCAGCTGTGCTACCCTGTGTCCATAGATCTCCTTTCCCTCTCTGGGAGACGTGAGAACAATAGAGTATCACTGCTTGACTGTTCCCATCTTAGACATCGGAGTTGCACTTTGCTGCAATGGGAGTAACCCTTTACCATACACACCCCATGTAGGTTTTGCTGAAAGTTTTCTTTTGTTTGGATGGGAGCCATGTTCAACATAATCTCAAAAGCTGTATGTATTTTATACAAGAGCATTTTTGACTTCTTGGACCTCAAACATCACATGTCCCTCTCTCTATAAACTGACCTCCATTGAACGTCTTTCTGTGCTCGAAGATAAAGAAGTGCCTTGACCCGGGGTTTCTAATGTGATGTAAAATATTAGTTAGAAACTAACTGGATAGTTTGACCTGAAAGACTTCAATTAACCTTCCTATAATGTTCTCATTTTATAGAAGCTTATCTCCGTGTCATAACTGATGTCTTCTAATCTGATTCATTCTCCTTTATAGTAGTCAGAATGAATTGAGACTTATAAAGGAAGCTCTGTGAACACATTTGTGTGTGTATATGTACATACATACATATATACATACACATATAATTTATCCAAAAATATATTAAAAGTGATCATCTCAAGATGACAAGTATCCATAAAATATGGTGGAAATTAAAATCTGGTGTGGATAAGGGGTGGTCTTCTTCACAAGGTGGTCTCTTGGAGAGGTTTCACTATAATTATTTCGTATTAGTTACACATACACACAACAGTCAGAACATGAAAACTAGATGATGTGTATTATCTTGTTACAGTTGTGTCAGGATCAGTGGCGTAACTAGGAATGGCGGGGCCCCGTAGCGAACTTTTGACATGGCCCCCCCCTCCAACCGACGCCAAAGACCTCGACCGACCCCCTCCTCCGCACTCTATTATGTCCCTTAGTAAGCCCTGCACACAGTATTATGTCCCTTAGTGGCCCCTGCACACTGTATTATCCCCCATAGTGGCCCCTGCACACCGTATTATACCCCATAGTGGCCCCTGCATGCAGTATTATGTCCCTTAGTGGCCCCTGTACACAGTATTATGTTCCTTAGTAAGCCCTGCACACATTACTATCCCCCATAGTGGCCCCTGCACACAGTATTATCCCCCATAGTGGCCCCTGCACACAGTATTATCCCCCATAGTGGCCCCTGCACACAGTATTATGCCCCATAGTGGCCCCTGCACACAGTATTATACCCAATAGTGGCCCCTGCACACAGTATTATGTCCAGGATCTGCAAGTAAATAGGGCCCGTAATGGGCAATTTAAAAAAAAAACAAAAAAAAACGCAGCGGTAGTGGCTGTCACCGGGCCCCCTAATGGCCCGGGCCCTGTGGCAGCCGCCTCCGCTGCCTCTATGGCAGTTACACCCCTGGTCAGGATAGAATATTAGGAGGCAAGTAGAGCACCAGTTCTTGAGGCTGAGGTTTTGGAGCGGACAAAATGGTAAAGTGTAATAATCTAAGCTGTTTTGACAAGGGCCAAAAAGTGGTGGTTATATATGTGGTTATATATGTGGTGGTTATACAACTGGGTCAGAGCACCGTTTTTCGGGTTGTTCCTGGAATGCAGTGGTTACTAGTACCAAACTAGGTTCCAAAGGGTTCCAAAGAAAGACAACTGATGACCTGGCAATAAGGTCAGCTTTAATGAGAGTGTGGAGATGAACGGTTATCCCATATAGTCTGGTTTATATCATTATATGCTGGTTATGAAAGGTATCACAACACGCAATTTGATGACATATGGGTCTATATAGCTGTAGACTGGTCAAAGTGCACACGCTGGCCAATAATATCTCTAAACATGCCTACAGTTGGTATATGAGCATCTAACGTGGACCATAAGGCAATGGAGGAAGGTCGTACCTATAGGAAAACCACTGGCGTTTCCGAATGTATAATTCATCATGACAGTCTTAGAAATCACTGCATGGGATTCACCAGAGGCTGTACAGTGGATGGGCCCACGTGGGACCGTGGCCTTATTCAAAATTTTAAATAAACACTATTGTCTCTGGTTTTGTTTACAGATGGTTCCTTTGAGCGTAACGCACTTTACCGCGGCTCCCTGACACAACGCAATCCAAATGGGAAGAACAGAAAGCTGGACCGCATCTTTGCTGTAAGAATTATACACTGATCATGGAGGAGATGAAGTATGGCGAAAACTTTTAGATAAACTCATAGAATAAATGTAGTAATGAAGAAAAAAACTCATTATTACTTGTACATAGTAGTACCTGTACAAGTGCAAATGGAGTGGTACAAACAATGATACTAGTCATCACTCCCAGTCATTAGTCAGCCTGTTAATGAGTATCGAACCCTTGTGAGGAGCTGAACTTCTGAAGTTATGAGATCTGTGAAGCTTGGGTGACACGGTCTATAATACAGAGAATACGTAATACAGAGAATAAAAGCCATTATATAGCACTTGTGTCATTACAATGTACTTGTCTTTCAGAAACCTGTTCTCAGCCAGAGATGAAACAAGGATCAAAGTCATCTTCAATCGCGATGGCTTCTTCTGCTTCAGTTATACTGAGAGAATTAAGTCCCAGCTTAGAGCCGCAAGCTTCATGTATACAGCCATGTCTGCTATCAGTGCCTGGAACTAGGATAGTCAATGCCTACCAATAAATGTCATTATAATGGTCTCATATGAAGAAGTGATCATATCCATATTATTACATCAATAAACAACACTACTGATAAAACTGGTTAATTCTGAACAAACACAAATTCTATGATACACATACAAGTGTCACCATACTCTAAAGTGTAGAAGATGAATGAGAAGGGTGAACTCTAGATCTACGTGGAAGAAAGTATATGGATTTGTATATAAAAAAGAAGTAATGGAAATAAAGTTAGATAATAGAATGTAATTATTGTATGCAGGCAAAATGGTGGCCAATGTTAAGTTGAGATTGGTTGGCAACATTGAGATGTGTTGGAATGTTCACCCTTTTCCATTTATGAGTGGAAAATATTCTTAGAATTTTAAGATATGTACAATATTCATTTTTGGGTTATTGGCTGTTCCTTGTATCCGGGCACTGTAGCTAGGAGAACCAAAGAAAATGATGTTACATTGTGTCTATTGATTTAAGTCTATATTTGTATTATGTCTGTTCTACATATCTATATTGTCTATCCTCTACGTATATACATTCTTGCTCCAGGGATATCACTGTGTTATGACCAAAAGTTATATACTTATGTGTTTCCTAAAAGTGACCAATTTTGGTGGGACTGTCAGGCAGACGTGAGGGAAAGGTATTGTGAATTCAACATACCCACTACCTGTGTTCTCAGGGGAGATAAGAAGGTACTAAAGATTTCCCACTGAGATCACAAGTATACTTGGATGAGCCAAGTATGCAAGTATATAGGGAGGTCAGAAGGAATAGCTGCCATACTGATACGGAATTATCAGTATGGCAATATCTGTAAAGGGCTGCAGAATACCGTATGTTGGTGATATATAAATAAACAAGGTAATACTGCTATATACAGTCTGTGTAATGCCACTATGCAATGCAAAATCAATATGCAGTATCCAAATTATATTGCCCTAAAAATCTCACATAATACTGCCATATTAACTACATTTTACTGCCATTTACTCAAAACCCAGATTTGGTGTAACAATCTGCATTCTGTGACCACTGTAGAAGTAGAGGTATGAAATTCGAGAGTGATAATGCACACAGATATGCTCTGGAGAACATTTTTGTACATTTATAATATGGTTAATATTATGGATAAGTAAATAATAAAAATATTTTTAAAAATGGCAAAGATGGTGTTAGTTTCCATACTTAATGCATGGTACACTACATTCTCAACATTACAATTCACACACTGGCATAATTTAACAGGTAATTACAAATTGACTCAGGAATGGGGGAGAACATAAATCTGAGGTTGAGGACATTAGAATGGGTTTCCATGCAATTCAGCTCAGACTCTGCCATGACTAGAAGGTCTAGCAGGATGGCGATTTATGTAAACCTAGATTCTGTATAAACTGTGCATAAGCATCCCAGTGGTAAACTGTATTTATTCAAATCCTAGGGTAAGTATGTTCCTGGGCATTATGGTGTAGAAAGTTAATTTATGAGACCTAAATAAAAGTACAGGATGGCGACAACCATCTGTAGCTCAACTGCCCTTTTCTTTGAGTGGCCCCTCAATGTTCTGGAAAAAGGAGGAAAATACTGTCTCCATTAGAATGGACCTCCTTGTGATACTGATGCACTTTGGACTCTATCACAACTTGCAGGATTTTGATTTACCTCAACCTATTCCAACCCGATGTGGACTGTGTGCATTAGTATCCCAATGGGCAAACTGTATTTCTGCAAATTCTATGGCAAGTATGTTATTGGAAAGAATGGGGAAGAAAGTTTAATTATTATTACATTTTAATGATTTGAATGAAAGTTCAAGAAGGGGATGACTTTCTGCAGCTTCAGCCTGACTATCCCATTCTTTGAGACATGGCTGGAGGACATTTTCTACATTAGAATGAGCATCCATGTGATGCTGATGCAGTTTGGACTCTGCCACATTGAATTTCTTGATGTCCCTGAACCTAGTCCCAGTATGGACTATGTGCATTAGCACCTCATGGGATGGAGGATGGAGACAACAGTCTGTAGCATTCGCTGAACTGCCCCTTTCTTTAAGTGGCCCCTCAATGTTCTAAAACTGGGTGGAGTACATTCATTAGAATAGGTCTCCCTGTGATACTGAGCAGTTTGGACTGTGCCACAACTTGATGATCTAGTGGTGATTTCATCAAACTTAGATGCAGTGTGGACTCTGTGCATTAGTACCCAATGGGTGAACTGTATTTACATTGGTGAGGAGAGTCAATAAATGAGAACACAGTACTTGCTGCACCAACTAGTTACCACATGTTTATGGTGAAGCTTGGCTCTGGAGTATTATGTTAAGTTTATTGTAAACTGAAATTTAAATTGTGAGACCTAACAGGGACAAGCATTGATTTTCCCAAGAGTCAGTTATTGAGTCTTATTCCATAATATCTCTATTAAGATTTCCTGAATATGATCATTTATGCAGTTTTCATGTCACTACTACCTGGAGTAAGCGATACCAATATAGTCCCGTACAATTTGAACTGACTGCTTTCTATGTAGACTTGTCTCGCAAGTGGTTTCTCGAGGGCTTTTAGGTTTGCATCCTGTTTTGAAGTCTTGTGCAACATCACTACATAAACCTTCAAGTACATTTTAAGAAGCAATGCTATTGGAAGGACATAAGGAAAGGCAATATGTACATGTAGGTGCAAATGAAGTCGTAAGGAGGTGTAACAAACATCTTAAATGCTCATTAATACCATGAGATGAGAAAAGACCTGGCCTTTCCCTTTCTTTGTTAAGAACTAAATGGAACTTGAAAAGATAAGAGTCACATGTGAGTCATTAAAAGCCAAAGCTTGAGTTGGTTAAAAAGGAATTAACATAATGGATTTCAGGGGCTAGGTAGGTGAGGGGAGGATGCGAGTGCTGATAGAGGGGCAAGGGGCTGCTACTGACGTCAAGACATACACAGCTAATATAACCAGATTGAGAGGGGAACAGACACAGGAGGACATCTGGGGAGAGAGTCCCCTGCTACAAAAACTGTGAGTATGATGGCTAACCACTGTCTATTACTTGTCTCATATAAAGTGGACATAGAGTAAGGTGTCATTTTTACCTATACTAACATATAGCACTAATACACCAGGAACTATACAGTTAAAATATCAACATTGGAATTAACATTAATATTATGAGCATATTATTATATTAGCATTAGTACAACCTTCCTTGTGATGTTACTGAGTGTATTTAAACACTAAGCCAATTGTTCCCAGTGTGTAATGTGTAGGAAGTCATAGAGTGGATTCTAATGGATGATACCCACTATACAGTGCTATACTTGAAATACTCGAAACTTTCTAAAGTACTGTCACTTAACATTTATTTCCCAAGCTGAGATCCTTTAAGTCACCAACAAATAGATGGATATACTGTATGTACATATTACTCTGCAAATATGTGCCTGTATGAGAGATTGTATATAGCTTATACCCATCACATCCATGTGTTTTATCCACTAGGAAGCGACAATACTATAGTTTCCAGGAACTGTGTGAGTCAGTATGTGCAGGGTGTCAGTATGTGCAGGGTGTCAGTATGTTCAGGGTGTCAGTATGTGCAGGGTGTCAGTATGTGCAGGGTGTCTGAACGGCATGATAGGACTATATGTTCCATAGCAACTGCAAATATAGTTGAGACCAAATAATAAAAATTGGTTACTCAACTAGGAATGTCACAGGCTGCCCAATATCTAGGGATAATTTCTGCAATAAAATTATATATATTTTTAGAAATTTTATATATTGTAGTCTTATAAGAAAGCACTGTTTGGAATTTATATTTCTGTATTGTCATCTTTTCATTGTAACATATATACAATATGAACATATAGTATAATATGTTTAATGAACATATTAATATGTATACTAGTATAAATCTCCAATATATCTGTAATATATACCTAAAGCATACAGTATATCTGTAATATATACCTAAAGTATACAGTATATCTGTAATATGTACCTAAAGTATACAGTATATCTGTAATATATACATACCTAAAGTATATCTGTAATATATACCTAAAGTATACAGTATACCTCTCCAATGGAACACCCTTTTGAGAAAACTGCCTCCATCATTTGACAGTTTGAGTTACACCATGGATTATATACATTTAGGCCAAATTCTTTGAGAAAACTACTTTTTCAATGAAATTTTCATTTATTTTATGGAAAAAAAAGTTCTATGAAATTCTGATCTTAGTTATTTTTTTAAAATAAAATATGAATATATGGGGGGGGGGGGGGGGAATGTCACATGTCCTGCACTCTAGAAGTCGCATAGTAGAGATTCTGTGACATTTACAGTTTATTTGCACATAAATATTCTGACATTTGACATCACTTTTATGAAGTAGGTGGTAAAGTGGACGTGGTTATCCTGCTTAGCTGTGTGTACTCCAGATTTATCAATTGTCACAATCTCACTCCAGTATGGGTGGCATGGAAAGTGGGGTAACATCTCGGGACAGAAGTGTTACCTGGCATTCACATGTAGAAAAGAAAGTAGATCATGATCTACTTTTCTGTCCGCATGTTCCGTGCAGACACCACGTGGAGAGCACACGGACCCCATTATAGTCTATGGGGTCCGTGTGCTTTCACTGCACACCGCTTGCCAATGCGTTTGGTATTCCATTCGGGGGGTCCCCATGCTGACTCCTCGAACAGATTACCAAACGCAGATGTGAACTAACCCTGAGTCTGGCATAATAGTTACTTATGTTGATAGGCGTCCTTATCTCCCAGCGACATACTGTCCCGTACTCACTACAGTATGCCAGAAGTATACTATAGTCACTATAGCATAGATAACTGTATTGCTAGTAGCCCCTTTCTTGGCATACTGTTCAAGCTGTTAAATCCGGCCAATACATGGACCCCTGAAATTCGGTTGTGTGAATGTGGGGATAGGCTTTAACATGTTCCAACATTTATATAACACTGTGTGATAATTTTGTCAGCTCAGACTCCAGCAAAACTGACTTCAACAAAAATTCCAACCCCCACTATTTAAAATGTGTCTACTGTACTTTAGAGTAAGAGTCTGTATGTGACGTACAATTGTACCCTCCCTTGCAGACTCCCTGATGCCCTGCTGCTCTTCGCCAGCAGTCAGTGGGTTCAAGAAACGTAGAATGAAACTGGTGTGCGCCTCTATTTCCTGCTTGTTGCTGCTGTGCTTGGCCATACCTGAGACCCAAAGCCGAGTACTGCAGCCATCCCTCGACATACGAAGTGAGTATTCACTATAACTATAAGAGAAATAATAAGTACAAGATATGACAGAAAAATATGATGTGATCTGTGCTAATACCTCACTAGTATTATGCAACTGTTATACAGCTGTATACATTGTATCACTTTATGCCACATACCAATGTGCTGAAAAGTTGCAGTGTGTTTTGTTACTATTCTCCCCCTTTAGTTCTCCAACAATTATAGATAGATAGATAGATAGATAGATGATTGATAGATAGATGATAGATAGATGATATGTAGATAGATAGATAGATAGATAGATAGATAGATAGATGATTGATAGATAGATGATATATAGCTAGATAGATGATTGATTATTATTATTATTATTAATTATTATTATTATTTATTTATATAGCACCATTAATTCCATGGTGCTTTACATTTGGGGGTTACATACAATATACAGAATAAATTGATTGATAGATGATAGATAGATGATTGATAGATAGATAGATAGATAGATAGATGATATATAGCTAGATAGATGATTGATTGATTGATAGATAGATAGATGATATGTAGATAGATAGATAGATAGATGGATAGATAGATAAATAGATGATAGATAGATAGATAGATAGGAGATAGATAGATAGATGATAGATAGGAGATAGATAGATAGATAGATAGATAGATAGATGATAGATAGATAGATAGATAGATAGATAGATAGATAGGAAATAGATAGATAGATAGATAGATAGATAGATGATAGATAGATAGATAGATAGATAGATAGATAGGAGATAGATAGATAGATAGATAGATAGATGATAGATAGATAATATCAACTCAAATTGTGCTGAAACTTTTATTCCATCAAGTCTAGCTAAATCTGCTTCCATCTTTCCTAGGTTTATTCCCTAAAATGGAAACAGCTGCACACAGAAGAAGTGGTATGTCTGTCCGCATATACGAGTATGCTGGCTATGTGCTTGAGACGTCTATGAATGTATATGTCCTTGTGTTATTTTTAATAGCACATTCATCTTATTTGTTTCTTCCACCAGACACCTTTATTTACCCATTTTCTATCCTTATTGTGCTATTGACCATAATTAAGACTAACGTGTATATGACCATTGTGGATGCATGGGTTATTTAATAACATTTTAGACAAGGCAGAATCAGGTCACTATTTTCTTATACATAGGACGCAGACTACAACTCACATACTGTATGTATTTTTACATAGTTACATACATAGGTATAACTATCAAGGTAGCAGATATAGCAGTTGCTATGGGGCCTAAATACTAAGGAGTCCAGTTTCTACTAAGACATAGCGTGCAGGTAGTTACAACTATGGATGTGGAAAACAGAATGAGCCTCCATTACTTTACTAGGACATCATAAAGGATGCAGGTGACATCATTATAATCAGTTTCTTCATGTGCTTTGATGTCAAAATGAACACAGTAATCTATTTGCCCATTATTCCTGTACAGTGACATCACTATATACATTATTCATCTGCTATGATGTCATAGTGGGGCATTATCCTTGTACTGTGATATCATTATGTGCAATGGCCCTGCATTGTGACATCAGTGTGTGCCTTATTCCTGTACTGTGTACTTTATCCCTGTACTGTGACATCACTGTGTGCATTATATTATTATACTTTTCAATTGTGAACTTGTTGCTTAAGGTGGCCATGGTAGATGGGGCTCCATTGCAAGTTTTCCTATGAGACCCTATGGTTACTTGCTATGCTACTCTTTACATATTTAATAAGGCAAAAGAAGACACAGTCCCATCAAGTCTATCTTTCAATCCTAGATCATTGATCAAGAGGAAAGCAAAAACCATTGGGAGACACATGGCAATTACCCTAACAGTATACATCCCTGGATAATCCTCTCATTTCCAAAAACCTAGTTCCTATTACTTGTAATTAAGTTAATTATAACCCTAATCAATGTTATTATGTGAGTATCTAGTCCTTGTTATTAGATAAGTATGTAGTCCTTGTTATTAGATGAGTATCTATTCCTCGTTATTACATAAGTATGTAGTCCTTGTCATTAGATAAGTATCTAATCCATATTATTACATAAGCATGTAGTCCTTGTTATTAGATGAGTATCTAGTCCTTGTAATTAGATAATTATATAGTCCTCATTATTAGATAAGTATGTATCTGTTCCTCATTACTAGATAAGTATATGTTCCTCATTATTAGTTGAGTATCTAATCCTTGTTATTAGATATAATAGCAGTGCGCTCTGTTCACTGACATGCTGTTTTGCCCACAGTCCTGGCCTACTGGCACTCACTGTGTGCGCTCATAACTCTGTAATAACTAGTGTGTTCACCTGCTAAGTATCTGTCTGCCAATCCCTGTCTTTAGCTGAGCAATGAGTTCAGTTTCCAGTTCATGATCTGTTGGACACATAAACACTGTTCTTTATCTGTCCTGTTAGGATAGAAGTATTTTCATTTGTTATATCTGAATTAAGTCTTAGTTTCTGCTTATCCTGTTCGGATGCAAGTCCTTCCATCTGTTATGTCTGAATGATGTTGTAGTCTCTGTCTGCCCTGTTTGGACACATATCCTTCTATTTGCTATATCTAAACAATGTTTCTGTAATTTCTGTCTACCATGTTTGGACAATTGTCCTTCCATTCTGGATGTTTGGCTTTTTGGCCTCTGTAATGTATCCTATATTGTGTTACATTGCCCTTCTGTTGAATATTCCCTTGTGGACATGTTATCCTTCTGTTCCTTGTTTCCATGTGTACGAATTGTCTTTCCACCATGTTTGCCTCTTTTCTGCTGTTTGAACATATATGTTCTTCCATGTGCCATTTTTGTACTGTCTTATTCTCTGCCTGTCCTGTTTTGGCATTTGTACTTCTGTTATGTCTATATCTAACTTTTGCAATGCCTGTGTCCTTATGACTTCTGTGCCCTACATCTGCTACATGTGCCCTACAGGGTTCTGCAATACCTCTGCTATCTCTGTCCTATGGCCTTCTGTAATACCTGTTTTCCCTGTGGCCTATGGGCTTCTGCAACAATTCTGGTACTTCTGGCCTATGAACTTTTGCAACATCTCTCTAACCTTTGATCATCAGGCTTCTGCAGCACCTCTTCTCCTGCGGCCTCAGGTTTATGCAATACCCCTGCTACCTGTGGTCCTCAGGCTTTTGTTGTCCTGCCTGGATTCCTGTTTTAGACCTGTCTTCAATTACCTGTATGTTCTAGCCTGTCGCTGATTCTGTACCTTTTACTTTCCAGTCCTGAATTCCTGCCACTTTTTCATGTTTGCATGTATGATTTTGCCCTGTGCTAACTCTATGGACCTTGTCTGTGTCCCTGGTGCATGGCACCATAGACCTGATCTGGTCAGCTGCTAATAAACCTCAGAAGGTAGCGCCCTGGCAGCCTCCCTGCAGTGAAGTCTAGATCCCCATATGGAGGTTTAAAGGGGGAAAAACTGGAAATCTGCTTAGACGATGCCCTTAGAGGTAACCCTAAATCCTAAGTCCTTGTTATTAGATGAGTATCTGGTCCTTGTAATTAGATAAGTATCTAGTCCTCGTTATTAGATAAGTATGTAGTCCTTGTTATTAAATGAGTACCTATTCCTTGTCATTACATAAGTATCTAATCCTTATTATTATATAAGCATGTAGTCCTTGTTATTAGATGAGTATCTAGTCCTCATTATTAGATAAGTATCTATTCTTTATTATTAGATGAGTATCTAGTCCTTGTAATTAGATAATTATATAGTCCTCATTATTAGATAAGTATCTGTCCCTTATAATTAGATAAGTATCTGTTCCTCATTATTAGATGAGTATGTAATCCTTGTTATTAGATATAATAGCAGTGCTCTCTGTTCGAATAAAGGCAGGAGAAGAACCAGCGTTGATTGGCCAACTGTATAGCATTCGGCCAATCAATGCTGGTTCTGCATCGAACTTTTACATTCGAATAGCGAGTGGTACTCGATCGAGTACGAGTATTTCGAATACCGTAGTATTCGATCAAATACCTACTCGATCGAGTACTACTCGCTCATCTCTAATAATTATCTTTCATCTGTACTCCCTATTCCATTCTAACTTTCCAAAAATCATTCACTTTTAAGGATAGAAACTAGCAGTATTTGCTATTCTCTCATATACTATGTTGTATGTTGCATTTTTTGATTGCTCATTATTGGTTTTACTGCTAGCTGCAGGCAGAGGGCAGCATTGTTTCCTGCACACTGTATAGGCATAAAATCGGATACGTCGCTGCTTTGCTCACAGTGGTAACCTAAGTCCTTAGCAGGATATACATTTCTGTTCTATACACCTTTTGTATGGAACACAATAATCTATTATGCAATTCCATACCAAAAAAAATCATTTTTACTTTTATCACTATTTGTATATCATCAAAAAATACAGACAGTCATCCATAAAACGTATTAAATTCAACATTTGGAACATTAAAAACATGCTGTCCTTATTTTCTTGCTGCAGATCCAGATATTGACCCATCATGGTACACTGGCCGTGGGATCCGTCCTGTGGGCCGCTTTGGTAGGAGAGGCACAACCTGGGAAGACACTCAGAAGTCCATGTACAGACCACTAGGGCAAACATGTGTGCCAATAGAAGATAACACTGAACTGAATGATGAAATCTAAAACTACATGCTTGGTGACATCACGTCATTTCTCACCTATAGTATGTACTGTATATACAAACAACCCTCTTTAATTGTTCAGTTTGCCAATAGGACTACACAAATGTAAAGTATCCATATTCTGGGTTTAACTCGCTTTTTATTACCTTTTAATTCATGTATACAATGTGCACTTAATTTTATTTATTCACTTGTAAATGGTATACAGATATTGCTATGGTTGAATACATTCCAATCCATATCATGACATGGGTACAACCCAAACGCCCTAGAACTTATAGAAAACAATTAGGTTTTCATTTCCTAAATTGCATTAAATAAATTCACCTTGCTGAATATCTGTGCTATAGTATACATGTATATAAATGGCCTCATGTGTTATGTAGTCTTCCTAACTGTGGTTGAGAACAATTGGAAGGAAGACCATCATAGCATTCATTATCTCAGAATTTTCCTCTTATGTCCTACATGTTTTTCATTTGAGAAGACAAAAATCAGAAATGCCAAACATGTATAGCATCGAAATCATGAACCTGGATTATACTGTTAAAGAGGACCTTTCATCACCACCCCAACTCCACACACAACATACACAGTTGTGTTTTTTTTTCTCTAGCCCCTACCGATCCAGAGCTATCAATGCTGTTAGTTTCAGCACCCAATATGCTAATTAAACCCTTTACTATCAGTTATGAAGTCTTAGATCCTCTGCCCCAGCCCAGATCTGGTAGTACAGAGCCCAATTAGCATATTGGATGCTGAAACTAAAGGCATCAATACAGCGACAGACACGCCACAATAGTTGGCCCCTGTGCAGGAACAGTATATGGGCCCCTTGTTATTCCACATCTTATCATAGAGCACAATCTTTATGTCTCTTTAACAATATCTTAGTAATTTTAGTAATATATGAGCTTAAATAGACAGTAGGGAGCTGCTTTAGGGTTACAGTAGCCCCCTAACCCCATTGGCCACTGTAACCTTAAACCAGTGGTGGTGGCTAGAGAACAAATTCCAAGTATGCCAGAATAAGCTAGGCATCCTTTTGAAGCATGCAAAATGCACAGAATCGGCGAAGGTGGTGAAAGATCCAGGGAGATGAAAATATACATAAAATATCTTTTGTTTCATTTGACTTTTCAGGATACGCTGTTATGTATATATACAAGGAGTAACACTAATTCTGGTCATTATATGATAGGTGAAGACTAAGTATCACAAACTGCACACAGTATATAGAGAAGAATCTGCTCTATAACTTTTTCTCTCAATCAGAAAAGCTCCAGGAGTATGCAGAACATTTATAGAAACGTACAGACCTGTACTGATGTGAGTAAAGTGCAAGCTTCTGTTTAGCTCCGGACTAGGCCACCTTTTCATCTCTTATCTCCTGTACTCCTCCCCTCTCCATAGACTTCTATAGATTCTATAATCTGAGTTAGGGTTCATTCACATCTGCGCCTGGGAGTCCGTTCTGCAGGTTTCCGTTTCCTGCACAAAACAGGGCAGGAGATGGAAACCTGCAGGCATCTTTCCAAACCCATTCATTTTAATGGGTTTGAAAAGTGTCCGGCCATGAGCGCCGGTGAGTGTTTTATGCTCTCCTCGGCGAAACCGTTTTTTTAAAACCGGACACAGTCGGACATGCAGTACACTGTGTCCGGTTTTTAAAAAAAAAAACGGTTTCGCCGCGGAGAACATAAAACGATCACCGCTGCTCACGGCCGGACTCGGCATGACAGGTTTCCGTCTTCTGTATGCAGAAGATGGAAACCTGAGAACGGAGTGCCGAACGCTGGTGTGAACCCAGCGTCAAGTGATCTTCAGCTTCTTGCAGGATCCAGACAATTTAGTAGAGTGAGGGGGAGCAAGGAAAAAGCCTGATGACAGCAGGAAGAAGCTAAGAGGATATGTTACAAAGTTTCTTATGCATTTATCCGAAGCTTGTAGAAACAACAGTGACTATTTAAACATGGCACCCCAGTTGAACTGGTCTTGTGCTTGCAGTAGGGACAAGGCAGCCATTGGACTGGAGAGGAGTAACGTATTGCTAAGTCCCCATGTTTTAATATTTAAGTATATTTTAATTCCCCTAAGAACCCATGTACTAGTTGTATCAAGCATATCAATATTTTACAGATCTTAAGATTCTGAGCAATTGTTCACATTTTATGGCTTCAGTATCATGATGGCTATGATGTATCCATTAAATCCATCCAAGTGAATTCCAATGAAATGTGACAATAACATTGACAAGTATTAGGGGACCAGTAGATATAATGACATTGCAGAGTATGATATATTTGCCTTCAAGAGGCCAGGAACCTCCATGATAATAATGTCACTGTGACTATAGCACTGATCTCAGACCCATTAATATGGCTATACAGTACCAGAGTGTTCTCCATTCATTTTCTAGTTTTCTCTCACATTTATGACAACTGTAAAAATAAATGCTCTGTCTTTTCTCCTTTCAAAATGGAATATTTTATACCAACCAAAATAAAAGCAAATTGCTTTAAAAGACAAGTGATGTGTTCTGTGTGATGTTAGGCTATGATCTATGCCAGCTGTCTCTCCAGTCTTCTGTCTTCATAAATGACATATTAGTGGAATGTATATTCTATCAACATATTCTGTATTCCACATACAATATATGTATTCTGTACTACTTGTACGTCCTGGATCTGATACTTTTTTTTTTTACCCCTGCACCTCTATTGGAAATCACAGCATCTATGCCTCAGACTGGGGGGTTGTGTTTCTTGGAGAGTGATGAGAGAGTCCCTTCTGTTCTGCTTGTCCTTCTTTTGCCTTTCCAAAGTCAGTAGTTCATTGGCTGCAAATAGATAAGATGGGACCCGGTTCAGTAAGATTTACAGGAAGCATCGGACCATTAAATATGAATGTGCATTAAGTGGCAACTAAACAGAAAACAGGGGAGTGTAAAGGATGTGCTTAGCGTGTAATGTATGAAGAGTTCCTGTGCAGAAGGAGGCATATAACGTGGAGAAGACAGTGATGGATCTTAAGATTAGTGATATGTATAACTTCCCTGTGGAATAGAATATAACATCTATCTTATCACTGCCTCCATTATGCGCCACAATGCTTACTGCCGCCATGCTCTGTCTATTGGAATACCACACTGTATGCAGTCAGATATATTGATAAAATGTGGTTAATTCACTAATACATTCTACACTATGATGCTGTTCAGTCTGGGGCGGCATGTAAAAGAGCAGGAGGAGCTGATAACATTGGTATACACAGTACTTTTCCAGGAAAGTATTCAGTATAAGGATATATTTATATCTGTTTTACAGATTCTCTTAGAATAACCAATTGCAGACAAAAAAAAAAAAAAAAAAAAAACCCTGCATACAAGATTTTCTTCTGTCCGGCAAAATGACAAATATCATTAAGGATACCCAATGGACTCCATTATCGTCTCTAGTTTGCTTCTGTCATATGAAGTATCTGCCCATTCAGGATTTATTATTATTATTATTACATTTTATTTACATTTATATATTGTACAGGCAAAAAAGATACATTACAAAGGAATAGTCAATTCACACAATGGGATTGAGGACCCTGCTCGCAAGACCTTACAACCTATGAGCTAGAGGGGCTAACAGGGGCGGCATCAGTGGTAGCATTACTTATACAGTGGTCCAGACATTTTTGTGGTATAGGTTTCTTTCATTACACATATATAAAGCTGTATGAGCCGTCACCAGTCAGAGTTCTTTAATGTGCAGATGGTGCCTGGATATATAAAGTTACAGTCTAAAACCGCTTCATATCATCGTGTGGGGTAATGCGGGTGCATGAACAAAGGAGGGTTTACATTAGGAATTGTGATAGGCCTGTCTGAAAAGATGTGTCTTTAATCTGTGCTTGAATTTAGAAATTGAGTGTTAATCTCATTGTCCGGGGTAGAGCATTCCAGAGAAGTGGTGCAGCTCGGGAAATATTTTATTCATCAAAATTTGAGGCTTAGGTTTTGTTCACATCCATTGGAGTCTCTATTTGAAGACTCCATCACAGGGTCTGCAGAAAATCACTGGGCAAAAAAGTGCTGAAAGTCCGACTTTGTTTTGCCTGTCAGGTTCAGTTTAAGAGAATGGACACAATGAATCCCCTTATAGTCAATGGGTTTCATTGTGCACCACTGGTGTCCACTGTCTTAGTGGTCCATTGTTTTGGTTCTTAGATGGACCAAATACTACAGCACAGATGTGAACATAGCATAAGGGGTCAGTGGGTATCAATCTGATCTGCTCTTTTTGCCTAAAAAATGCTGCCTACAGATTGCGCTAACATGATGCAAGTTCTCTTCCAAAGGACATGTCATTTAAAAATTGAACATGATCTCATAGAAGTAAATGAGAAGTTAGAGGTGTTTTCTTATTATATCTACAGTCCTATGAAAAAGTTTGGGCACCCCTATTAATCTTAATCATTTTTAGTTCTAAATATTTTGGTGTTTGCAACAGCCATTTCAGTTTGATATATCTAATAACTGATGGACACAGTAATATTTCAGGATTGAAATGAGGTTTATTGTACTAACAGAAAATGTGCAATATGCATTACACCAAAATTTGACCGGTGCAAAAGTATGGGCACCTCAACAGAAAAGTGACATTAATATTTAGCAGATCCTCCTTTTGCAAAGATAACAGCCTCTAGTCGCTTCTTGTAGCTTTTAATCAGTTCCTGGATCCTGGATGAAGGTATTTCGGACAAACAATTCAAGTTCAGTTAAGTTTGATGGTCGCCGAACATGGACAGCCCGCTCTCAAATGATCTGAAAACAAAGATTGTTCAACATAGTTGTTCAGGGGAAGGATACAAAAAGTTGTCTCAGAGATTTAACCTGTCAGTTTCCACTGTGAGGAACATAGTAAGGAAATGGAAGACCACAGGGACAGTTCTTGTTAAGCCCAGAAGTGGCAGGCCAAGAAAAATATCAGAAAGGCAGAGAAGAAGAATGGTGAGAACAGTCAAGGACAATCCACAGACACCTCCAAAGAGCTGCAGCATCATCTTGCTGCAGATGGTGTCACTGTGCATCGGTCAACAATACAGCGCACTTTGCACAAGGAGAAGCTGTCAGGGAGAGTGATGAGAAAGAAGCCGTTTCTGCAAGCACGCCACAAACAGAGTCGCCTGAGGTATGTAAAAGCACATTTGGACAAGCCTGTGGACTGTTGAAACAAAGATTGAGTTGTTTGGTCATACAAAAAGGTGTTATGCATGGCGTCCAAAAAAAAACAGCATTCCAAGAAAAACACTTGCTACCCACTGTAAAATTTGGTGGAGGTTCCATCATGCTTTGGGGCTGTGTGGCCAATGCCGGCACCGGGAATCTTGATAAAGTTGAGGGTCGCATGGATTCCACTCAGTATCAGCAGATTCTTGAGAATAATGTTCAAGAATCAGTGATGAAGTTGAAGTTACGCCGGGGATGGAGATTTCAGCAAGACAATGATCCAAAACACCGCTCCAAATCCTCAGGCATTCATGCAGAGGAACAATTACAATGTTCTGGAATGGCCATCCCAGTCCCCAGACCTGAATATCACTGAACATCTGTGGGATGATTTGAAGCGGGCTGTCCATGCTCGGCGACCATCAAACTTAACTGAACTTGAATTGTTTTGTAAAGAGGAATGGTCCAAAATACCTTCATCTAGGATCCAGGAACTGATTAAAAGCTACAGGAAGCGACTAGAGGCTGTTATCTGTGCAAAAGGAGGAGCTACTAAATATTAATGTCACTTTTCTGTTGAGGTGCCCATACTTTTGCACCGGTCAAATTTTGGTGTAATGCATATTGCACATTTTCTGTTAGTACAATAAACCTCATTTCAATCCTGAAATATTACTGTGTCCAGCAGTTATTAGATATATCAAACTGAAATGGCTGCTGCAAACACCAAAATATTTAGAACTAAAAATGATTAAGATTAATAGGGGTGCCCAAACTTTTTCATAGGACTGTATTTTCTAAGAGATTGCAATGCCTAGTGGTTGTAGCCTTTCAATAATAAATTTTTACTATGCTATGTAAAGCAAGTTTAGATGGCAGACCACCTCGGGTAAGACCATGGCATGTAAGACTCACCCAATGACTCGAAAACCTCTTTCACACCATCTCCTGTCTTAGCTGAAGTTTCCATAAACAGAAGTCGTTTTTGTTCAGCAAAAGCCTCTGCGTCCTGAGAGTAAAACAAGGAATCAAACGGGTCAGTGGTGAATATCTGCAATATATTGGAGCAAGACTTTTTTTGTTACATATACCGGTATGCTTTGGATGGATTTTTTTGATGTTATTTGAGAATACTGTACCTTTAGATTGAAGCTGCAGACAATTCATAGTACATTGAGTAAGAATGCACAATCCTGACAGCCAAAGCTCTGGTAATTCTGTTGTCCTGTCGTGCAACGTCTGAGGACAGGTGTCCAATGCAACAACCACAAGCCTCTACTCAAATGGTACAAGACTACCTGACTGTGACTATGTAAAGCCAGCATTGTAAAAATATATGTCACATTACAAAGTGTGCTCCTTCCATCCTGGTCCGGAAAATGCCACAGGAAAAAACGTGCAGCATTTCCACTGCAGCCTTTTAGCACTGTTTCGCTATGTGGAACCTTAGCCTTAAAGGAATTGGTTTATAAGTCTTGAGACTAGCTGAACCAGATTTTTGGTTATTATGCAGGTGAATAGGCTTTATCAAGTACCCATTTATGTGCTACAAAGTCAGATGTTAGCTCATGTTGCACATTTATTTTGGATATGCTATTTACATAGAAAACATCATTTTTTTTAGCTTATACCATGTTATTAATGAAGCAGCAAATTATATTGGCAAAATTTTTGGTGTGTTTTTGCTGTTGTTTTACATACTGAATTTTCACATGCGGTACCATAAGCGTATGCTTACCCTAGAACTTTTCATCCAGTTGCAGCAAAGGAATATAGAAAAAAAAATCCATAACATTCATGCTCTTTGTGTGAAATGACCTTATTATTACTTGTGATGTGTGAATAAGGCCTTATTACTACTTTTTAATATGTAAAGCTGGATGATTCTTGGTTCACCCATAGTTACCTACAAGCTGGGTTATTTTATGCAAAATATTATTGACATTTTTAGAGGCATTTGATGAAATTGGGCTTCTAACGGAATTGAATGAAACTAAAACACATCCAAACAATATGAAATCAAAATGCATTAAAAACAAAATCAGTATGGAATTATGAGGTGTGTGTGTGGCTAACATTGCCATCTGTTGGTTATAATTATATTACTACCTAGACTATAATATGCACAGTATCATCAGCCTACCCAAATATGTATGAAACTACCAGAATTCGACTAACTGGGACTCTGGATTACCTGCTGCTCTCTGCTGCCACCTGGTGCACTAGGAACGCACATGTTCAGGCTAGTTACAATTTAAAGAGACAGTGTACATGATGTACTGCACAATAACCTTCTTGATCCTCTTTAATAATTTTGGTATCTCCACAATTAGAGTAAATTCAGATGGTTGTATGTGGTGTGGGCACCATGGTCTGTGTGTCAGCCTCATTTCCTGGACCCAGCTCATTTTGTGGCCCAGCTAAACCAAACTCACTGCATAATAGTGACTTATGATGCCGTAAGTTTCAGCACAACTGCAGATCTTCATTAATCCTGCTCAGATGTTGCTGTAAGGACAGTGTAGAGGATGATCGCAGAGTAGAACATGATTGTTAGAAAAGAATTCACACTATTGGAGCAGGGGAATAATGGGGTAACCATGGGCCCCATAGCAAAACTTGTAATAGGACCCCACTCTACCATGTCACAGTCCTGCGATAATGTGCACACTGTACACTGTGACATCAAAGCATATGAAGGAAAAAAAATATAATGATGTCTTATGTTATATCCAGTAAAGTAATGGTAGAGCAGTTAGTTTTCCACATCTCCTTCCATCAAACAAATGCATGGAGCTGTACGATGTATCTAAATCGATAACAATGATACAAAATCCCTCAGGGACTGCAGACAGGTTCAGTAGGTGTTTACACAGGTATCAAAGACAACAAAGTCAAAGGAAAACTAATCCCAGGTACTAACCTCTCTTGAGACCTTTCTGTCATTCTGCAGGTCACTTTTATTTCCTACCAGTGCAATAACCATTTCTTCACTGAAGTCAGATTTCTGCAGCTCCTGATGCCAAAACTGAGCTCTGCTGAAGGTTTCCTAGCGGGACAAGACACTAAATGTTAGCAGGAATTAAAGATATTGAAACAGAATCATCTCCAAATGTTATACTAATATAATCCATGAGATTCAAGATTTACCATTCACTTGTGCACACTTTTAGAGTTAAGTCCTCCATCTTTGTATTTTGGCAGCCATCTTGTACTCTTTCACATATAAACTGTATAAGTATGTGTTTTTTCTTCTTAAGTCAAGGAGGCCCTTTGTTAGACTTTAAGGAATGTGATAATGAACGTTAATGCATAGGTTGCTAATCCTTATCTCTCAAGGGCCTCATTTTGAGAAGATGCAGCTGACTTTGTATATCTCTTACCTCCTTTACATGATGTATGGACACATAACCAACAAAAGTATTAATCTTATGGTATCTGGGCACTCTGTCATATTTTATGGTATATGAAGGTCACTTAGAGTGTGTATAGACAGAATCTATGTAGCTCATTGTTAATTAAGTTGGAACATGTCATCTTATCTCTTTTGCCATGATATATACATATAGACAGTCTGGGATGTTAGCTCACACATAAGTATTTTGAATCCTTCTTTGTTTCATGGGAAAGTCCATCCCAGTGTGGAAAGCTATAATGAGATGCAGATTATAATGAGCCTCAGCCAATAGCCATGTGCCAGGCTTATCTTATATCTCTATGACCAATCATGGTATACTAATTAGAATAGCCAAGCCAGCTCTTTGTCTGTAATGTATTTAAACTACCTTTTTCTTACAATAAAATTAGAATTCACTTGGTACACCATCAGCTGTGTGCGTGTGTCTTCTGCAGGCCTGCGATCTAATCTCTAATTAGGACCTCTACAACATACGGAGGGATCCATTGCTGTCCCTATCAACACCTGGTAGGCACCAATCACAAGTTTGTTGCTACAAAAAGTGTTTGTTGGTCTTCTCAGAAATGAGAATCCCCAATTCTCTCATTTTTCTTTATCACAGACCACATTTGTAACAGTGTTATGTGCCAAACTCATGCCAGACCACAGCATCCACAGTTTTCCAATGAGCTGGTGCCATTTAACCTCATCCATAGTTTCCCATTATGTCCAAAAACTTCTTCCATAGCTCTGCTTTGTGTTATTCAGCTTTCACTGTTCTCGAATAGCAGTTCTTAGGGCTTGTGCACACGGAGTTAACGCAAGCGCATTTTAGCATAATACAGGAGCCTTCATACTGAGTTTACACTCCGCTCATTCTGATCATAAACTCGTTCAGAGTGAGCGGCGTAAAAATAGCTACTCATTGAAATCAATGGGAGGCTTTTTTACCTATTGCTTTCAATGCGATACTCGCGTATGACATTGAAAGCAATAGGTAAAAAAGCCTCCCATTGATTTCAATGGGTAGCGCGCGTATGCCAGCACCCATTCAAGTCAATGGGATCTGTTTTTTACACCGCTCACTCTGAACGCGTTTACTTTCAGAATGAGTGGATTGTAAACGCCACGTGAAGGCTCCCAATGTGTATAGAATACATGTGTTAAAATAACGCTCCCATTGACTTCAATTAAATCATTTACACGTGTAAAAAATGCGTCAAATAAAGAGCCATAAAACGCGACACGTTTTTTTACACGCGTTAATGCCGTGTGCACGAGCCCTTAGGCCTGGGTCACATCTGTGTTTGGGCCATTCCGTTCCCCTATCCACATGAAATATGTGGAGAGAAAAGTGCTGCTTGCAATTTTCGTGCAGAAACCAAATGGAAACCACACAAACCCCATTAAAGTCTATGGGGTTGCCGGGTTTCCTAAGGTAACCGCTTTTTTATGCGGATAGGTTTCCATTCAGGGAAGGTAATAGGGAGATAAGATGGAAATTGGCTGCAAAAGTGTAATAAGTGTCATGTAATACAACTACTTGCACAGCTCTTCTATGTGTTACAACAGCTTTTTATGTACCATTCCTACTACAACTCTTAGATGTGTCTGTCCTTTCCATCTGCATAACTCCAACGCTTCAGCAGCTCTAGAGTCTTCGTACGTGCGCATTTCAAGTCTCAAGAGGGAACTTGCACTTTCACTTGTTGTTTTTTATAGGCAGCATGGTGTATGATCATAACCTTGGGTGCACTTTGAGGAGGGGTACTCAGCTGCAGACTCTTGAGAGTTAAGGCTAGTCAGTACAAGCCCGCTGTAAGCCAGACAACCTTTTCTGTTCCGCTCTGTCCAAGGTTCTCCAATGTGCCAGACTCTCATTTTTCAATAGAATATCAACCCCACATACGTATAATGCATAAAAGATGGTAAAAGGAATTTAAATGTCAACATATATTTAACATAGATAATGCAAAATAACTACTTTATAACCAATACATTTCAAGTCTATATTATGGTTAAGTCATAGCAAAGGTCTTAATTTGCGTTAAATACAACTGTTATGGATTATAGGTCTAGGATCTATTTACAGGATAATGACCAAAGGAATTAGGTATATCTGAAGCCTTGGCAGGGCTGCGGATGCTTGTGTTAATCTAACAAGGGATACACAGATCTAACTATAGTCTTGATGTAATACAGTGTATTTGGCCAGTGCTCTGCACACTTGCAGGGAATTTATGATCTTCTTTCTCTGTGCAAATGTTACAGCATTTGCAATATTAGCAGAAAAGAAGCGAAGTATCTTGTAGGTTCAGTTATGGTTAGTTGGAAAGCTCAAAATGTTGCTCCACCTCATGTATAGATTATCTGCACATACGGTAACTATAGCTAAGAGTGTGTAGTTGTGTTTGTTACATCAGATTTCCATTTTAAGTTTTTCTCTTTTGTGATCAGTTATGATAGAGTATGTTAAGCTTCCATTCTGATCTATTAAACATGCAGGAAGGCAAGTCAAAATTTCTTTGTATTCTGGTTATAGAAAAACTTCTGTTGGCTGCACTGTCTGTAAGAGGCCGCTGTCTCCCTGGTCACTCCTGTGCCGGTTTGCACATGTTACGTCATTTCCATGTAAAATGATCCATACATTTACATATCTGGTAATAATTACAAAAAATTACCCAAGTTTTAACCCTGATAAAGATGTAATGAGTATACCTTGGAAGTAATGTCATAAACCAGCAATGCAGCACTAGCGCCGCGGTAGTAAAGATGGCACACACTGTGGTATCTCTCCTGTCCAGCAGTATCCCAGATCTCAAAGGTTAGATTTGTGTCTTGGAGATTTACTCTCTGTGAGAAAAAGGCACCTGCCACATAAAGATGGAGGAAAGACACATAGAGAAGTAGGATAGAAAAATTATCAAAAAAACAAGGGCAGACAAAATATGTAATATACAAGAGTTAGAACCGGAATACAATGTAGCAAGATAAGATTCTATCAATATGTCCATAAAGAGTAACAGAACACTAATCTGTACATTTTACCAACATTTCATCAAAATTATAAAATCATGACTTACTATAATAATAATAAAGCATTACTTATTTATGAAAAAGACTATATCAGAGAATTTTGCCTCATGGGCCACCAAAAAAAAGTTAAATCTGTGCCACATCCAAAGCTAAATGTATGGTGACGTCCTCATGGAACGTATGCAGAGTCGTTGTGGATTGAACAAAAATCCATGTTAGATGTTTTTTTCAACCATGTCTAAACTCACACTTATCACTGTGAATCCACGCTCAAAATCTTTTTTGCAAAAGGTGAAATCCACTGCAAAAGTAACATATTTGTCGCATATGAATTCAGCCTTATAATACTAATCCCTAAACTAAAATGATTGAGTGTGCATCCGACATGGGACTGAGTTTGCAGCGGAATGGACTCGGATCGGATGACGTATGGAGCGACATCCGAGTGCATTCTGTTATGCATTCACATCTATGGGGGCTTCAGATCCATTCTGTTCAGATAACACTGAGCATAATAGGACCCTATCATCGGAGTGAAAGTAAACCAAAGCCTCCATAGACATGAATGTATAATGGAGTACAATTGCATGACACTCTGAGCATCATTTTAGTGCATTCCGCTATATGGGAAGCCCACTCATTCACGTGCCTATATTTTTACATCCCCACAATCTGTTCTCCTTATCCTAGAATCTCCCTTCAATTCAAAATTTGTTGCAAAATGGAGTTTCATATTAAAATGACAATCTGGTCTGGAACTGTTGTATTAAACTTCTAAGGACGTAATCACTGCCCAGATTCTGCCTCCCATTATTTACAATGGGCGGCAGAGATCACAGTAGGACGCTGAAAAAATAAGTTCTCTATCTTGCCGTGGCCCGAGACTCTCCGCTGACTAGGCCTAATCAGGAGCGGAAAGCTACGACGGCATGGCGACAGAATGCTAATACAATGGCGTGCAAACCGCCCATAACAGGAAATGGCTTTATCAACTATTCAATTCTACTAAGTGCTTATTATTGTATTGTTCCAGCTTGTAAAAGGAACAATTCTAAGAATATTGTATCAGGGAAATGTTACTACTACAAGTGGCATTATAGGGAGGGCAGAAAAGCACCAAATAGGGTGGAGTTGGATTTATGGCTAATTGACCAATAATCCCAGGTAACTGTCATTCCCCATACGTCCAACACAGCAGCACAACAGATGGGGTATTCCTGCCCCTGCGTGCAATCAGGACAGGTGGAACTTTTACTCAATCAAAGAACCTCCCCTATAAGAGGTCACCAGACCTCCCCCTCCTCGTGTTTTTTTCTGTCCTGCGGACAGGGACAGGTGGTGAGGAGGCCTGTGGCCTCCTCCGGGATCGGAAGAAGGTGGCTGTTAGCTCCTTCTTCTTTCCCTTTCTTTCCTTCTCTTTCTTTCCTTCTGAGAGAAAGATTTAGGTTTTGTCTTACCTGCTTTGCAGGGTGTCTGATGGTTCAGCTGTGCACAGCTCATTCACTGCCCAATAAGGTAAGCTGAGTCCTAGCTTTCCTCTGTGTTTTCTGAAAACTAAAAGCACTGATACTTTTTGCTATGGGCACTCTATTATGTCGATTGTATGTCTATTGCAATGGCCTGTATGTACTGGTCTGTGTTACAGTCAGGCATGGAATTTTTGTGGGAGCCTTGCTTCCCTTCATGCTTAGTGCATAGTGTAGCACTTATGTCTATTGCAGTAGCCTGTATGTACCTGTCTGTGTTACAGTCTGGCATGGAATTTGTGTGGGAGCCTTGCTTCCCTTCATGCTTAGTGCATAGTGTGAGCACTCATTTCTATTGCAATGGCCTGTCTGTGTTACAGTCAGGCATGGAATTTGGGTGGAGCCTTTGCTCCATTCATGCATAGTGCATAGTGTAGCACTTATGTCTATTGCAGTGGTGTGTATGTACCTGTCTGTGTTACAGGCAGGCATGGAATTTGTGTGAGAGCCTTGCTTCCCTTCATGCTTGGTGCATAGTGTGAGCACTCATTTCTATTGCAATGGCCTGTCTGTGTTACAGTCAGGCATGGAATTTGTGTGGAGCCTTTGCTCCCTTCATGCTTAGTGCATAGTGTGAGCACTTATGTCTATTACTGTGGCCTGTAGGTGCCTGGCTGTGTTACAGTTCACAGGCATGGAATTTGTGTGTCAGCTTCTGCTCCCTTTATGCTTAGTGCATAGTTGTGCATGTCTATTGCGATGCCCTGTGCGATTGTTATGGCTTTACCGCACCTATCTGGCCGGGTCTTCCCGCTGCCCTAAAGCGCAGCTAATGGGAACTGCAGCCTATGAGATGGCAGTGAGTTATCCAGCAACTCCCACAGCTCTGGTGAGGTAAGCTAAGGTGCACCAAGACTACTTTTGTGAGTGAACAAGTCCCTTTAAAAAAAAAAAAAAAAAAAAGGGGAGTTTTTTTCGTGTTGCTGTCTGTAAGGAAACAGACTTTTATGTTAAGTGCACCGGGTCTAGAGTTCTATACTGTTCGTACTCTACCCAAAGGCTAGATCTGCCTTCTCCATCTGTGCCATCTGCCTGTAGGCTGCCTGACTAACGCCTACTGTGTCGGCGTCACTACAAATTTGATCATTGGGGTCGTCCCCCAAGAGTCGATATGGCTGTCTCTAAATTATCGAGGCGCACGTTAGTGCCATCAGAAGATGGCTCAAATCTCCAGGAGGCGATATACAGGCGTGCAGAGGGTTCCCTGCACCGAATTTATACTGCAGCATCTGCGCAGGCCTCCGTGGGAGTTCAACAGGAGAAGTCGTTCAGTTCCTGCGAGGTAATAGATCTACTCTGTGTAGAGATATCTATACAGGTGTTCCCTGTGATGATCTTCTGGCGTTCCTATCCTCCACCTCCGTAGCAGTGGATTATTTGGCAGAAGCAGGTTTGTATCAAGTGAAGATTGCGGCGAAGGCTATCTCATTAGCCACGGCCGCAAAACGCCCCCTGTGGATGAAGCCCTGGAGGGCAGATAGTACTTCCAAATACAACTTGTGCGCACTTCCGTTTGAGCCGGGCAGGCTCTTTTGGAAAGAGCTGGATACCATTATGGAGGTATAAATTGACACACCATCCGAGAGCCTGAGAAGGAGAAAACTACCTTCTGACGTCTACTCCCCCCTCCCCTTGTATCCGCTTTGCCAGTGGAAGGTCGACTTTCCCACTTCTCGGCGGCATGGAGCCGTCACATTCAGGACCCATGGGGCCTCCAGCTCGTGTATTCGAGCTACAAAATAAAGTTCACATCTCACCCACCCGACAAATTTGTGTAAACCCGCGTTTTGTGTTCAAAAGCAGATCCTTCTGGAGAACGCTGTTCAGGGATACCTGGACAAAGGCGCTCTAGAGCCAGTGCCTGGCAGAGCAATCGACCGGATTTTACTCTCCAGTGTTTTTGGGACCCAAAACATCGGGAGTCAGAGAATGGTGGTCGATTTAAGATTTCTCAACCAATACGTCCTCAAGACCCATTTCCGGAAGGGAACTATCAGGTCAGTGACACCTTTTCTGCACCGAGGAGACAGGTTTGTCACCCTAGATTTAAGGGACGCATATTTACACGTCCCGATATTTCCGCCACACAGAAGGTTCTTGAGGATCGGGGTTGTGCTGAACGGTACTCTGTGTCATCTGCAGTTCACAGCTCTTCCGTTCGGAATATCCTCGCCCCCCCCCACACCTTTACAAAGGTCGTGGCCCCGGTCGTTGCAGCTCTTCGGCTCCAAGGTATATTCATCATACCGTACCTAGACGATTGGCTGTTAAAGGCCCACTCAACAGAGGTTCTCGCGGCCCACCTAAGGATCACTATCGCCTTCCTAGAAGAGTTAGGCGGGCTGATCAATGGTCAAAACTCGGCAGTCGTCCCCACCACCAGAATCCAGTTCTTGGGTTCATTGTGGACTCTCAGAGGATGGAGATATCTCTCCCTCACAGTCAGAAGGAGTAGATTTGTCGGGCGTTGCAACATCTGGCGGATACGCGGGAGGTTCGGGTAAGAACCTCAATGAAGGTCCTAGGTTTAATGTCAGCAGCTGCAGATGCAGTTCCATGGGCACTAGAGCATATGCGTCCACTACAGAGCGAGATCCTCAAGGTTTGGAGCCGCAGCCCCTCAGGGCTGAAGAAGCCTATCCAGTTGTCCATCAGTACCCGTCGATCACTGCAATGGTGGTCCCTATTGAAGGACGGGATGTCCACGGTCCAGCCCGACTGGACCCTGTTGACAACGGATGCCTCCTTCCATGGCTGGGGAGCGCATCGGGGGGAGACCCTGGCACAAGGGACATGGAGCCGACTGGAGACTGCTCAGTCATCGAATTGGCGCGAGTCTGCGCAGTGTATTGAACCCTGCTATACTTCACCCAGGATCTACGCGGCAAGGCGGTCAGAGTCAGGACGGACAACGTCACGGTGGTCCTCTACCTGAACAAGCAGGGAGGGATGAGGTCCCCTCCCTCTTCAAGCTAACAGATCAGATTTTTTTCCTGGGCTGAGGAAAATCTAAGCCACCTCAGTGCGGTGCACATAAGGGGACATCTGAATGTGCTGGCAGACCAGCTCAGCAGGGGAGAAGCAGTGTCGGGCGAGTGGTCCCTCAACCAGGAGGTCTTTCGTCAGTTGACTCGGATGAGGGGTCTCCCCGAGGTGGATCTGATGGCCACCCAGTACAATGCCAAGGTGGAGAGGGTCTGTTCCCTCTACCAGGAGGACAACCCCTTGGCAGTAGATGCCCTATCAATACCTTGGAGGTTCAGGCTGGCATACATCTTCCCTCCACTTCCCATGGTTTCGAAGGTATTGGCCAAGATCAGTCAAGACCAGGTATGGGTGATTGCCATCATACCGTTCTGGCCAAAAAGGGCATGATTTACCCACCTCATACAGATGAGTCGAGGGAATTACTGGAGGCTTCCACTTCTTCACAACCTGGTAACCCGAAACAAGTGGCTATGCCAGGACCTGAAGAGGTTCAACCTGACAGCCTGGAGGTTGACCGCACCCTATACGGACATGGGGGATTGTCACAGGCCATGCGGACAACACTGGCCTGCTCAAGGGCAGATTCTATGAATAGAAGCTACATGAGGATTGGCAGAATTTACCAGCAATGGTGCACAGAGAATCAACGTGCAATACCAGTTATGGAGACGGTATTGGAGTTTTGGTAAAGCGGGCTGGAGAAAGCCCTCACCCCGGTGACATTAAAAGTGCATGTAGCTGCCCTTTCAGCCGTATTAGGGATAAGATTGTCTCAAGATTCGTTGGTAAGTTAATCCTTAAGAGGGGCCGGTGGCTCCGACCCGCAATCCAAGTCCTAATCCCCCAATGGGATTTAGCTACGGTACTGCAGGGGCTCTGTGGGCCCCCCTTTGAACCACTACAAGACATAGGACTAAAGTTCCTCTTCTGCAAAGTGGAATTCCTCTTAGCCGTCACATCAGCTAAGCGTACTGGAGAACTTCAGGCTTTAGCAGCCTCTGAGCCGTATTTACTATTCTTCCAGACAGGGTACAATTAAGATATCTCCCGGGATTTATTCCAAAAAGTCCCGTCGACCCAGAAAACCTTTCTGGTAAGTCTTTTCAGAAAATACAAGGGGTGTAGAGCCTTGAAGGCAACATTGGCGAGATGGATCAAGGAGGCCATCTCTCAAGCATTCAGTACTCAGGGCCTACTTCCGCCTGAGTTTTAAGGGCACATTCTAGTTGTGCAGTTGCCACGACATGTGGGGAGAGATATTCCATCTCCCTGGACCAGATTTATGCGGCAGCGACCTGGAGTTCTCACTTAACTTTTGTGAGACATGATAGGTTGGACGATTTTAGCGCGGAGGCGGCTGCCTTCGGTCGCTCGGTATTGACATCAGTTTGTCAGGAAGTCCCACCCTAGGGGGGGGTTTCTTGCTACCTCCCCATCTGTTGTGCTGCTGTGTTGGACGTATGGGGAATGGAGGATTATGTAGATAATCTGTTTTCCCATAGTCCAAACAGCAGCACAAAGCTCCCTCCCTGTATGTTTGGCTTGTTAATTTTCTGAAGGGTTTGGAAATCTCTACTTTAGAACTAACACGAGGAGGGGGAGGTCTGGTGACCTCTTATAGGGGAGGTTCTTTGATTGAGTAAAAGTTCCACCTGTCCTGATTGCACGCAGGGGCAGGAATACCCCATCTGTTGTGCTGCTGTTTGGACTATGGGAAAACAGATTATCTACATAATCCTCCATTGTCCTAATTGATATGAGCTAAGGGCTAGCAACGAGGTATTGCTACCAGACGCAAAGATTGGTATTAACTCCTCTCTTAGCAGAGGAATGTGTGCTGACGCACTTTTTATTAAAAACACAGGGTTAAATAGTAGCAGAGAAAGGAAGTGATATAACAACAATGTGAGTTTTCATATTCATTCCTTATTGGTATGGTACATCTCAATGAAACAAACAAAGTTTAAGCAGTTCTATCTATAGCCAGCTGCTCCCACTCCTGTGTGGTATCCTTGGGGAGATGTCTACTGGCAGCAAGCCAAGCATTTGTTTTTCTTGCACCCATCTTGGATACAGGCACCATCTTATCATAGAACATTATACCAGTTTCAAGCATAAGCAACTTATCTAGCATTCAGCTTTTATGGATAACAATGTTTTCCATACATTACATGATTATAACCGTCACATTACCACCATCCTGAAGATAATTCTCACATGAGTCTAGCTACTAATCTCTTAGGTCATGGTATACGGGATAGCATAACATTATTATTCAGGAAGTTAATGCAGTGTTATTAGAGCACAATGTAGCAATATCATTTGTGGATATAATAGTGAGTGTTCCTTACTTTATGGCCGTACGATCTATAATATTTTAATGTTTTTTAGTTGTATCATTTATATCATCTCATTGCCTTACTCTCAGAAGAATGGAGAGAAAACCAATGAGATGTGTTGCTCCTGCTAGACTGTAGATCGGGCTCAGTAATCTTCTGTTTAAGCTGCTGCCGCTATTGTTTTACACTTTCCAATTATTAATTGTAAGCAAATGCAATAAATGTTTTCCTTCCTCCTTTCTTACTAAGATCATTGTGACATATATTGGTGTAACTTACATCCTGTAGTAGAGGCAATTTCCCGAAAATCATCTCTTGTATACCTGAGGACCAGACTTGATTTTCCCACGTCAGTGCTCCCTAATAGCACCAGTTTATAGGAATTTGCTTTCTGTCTCTCAAAAGAAGAATCCACATCCAGTTCCATCCCTACAATAAAACCTAGTATGAGCATAGTCACAAACACTACAGTATACAACATAGTATTCCTTAAATCTAGGACCCCAAGTAGCGAGATGCAGCAAAAAACACTGCTTAAAAAATGCAGCAGATTTTCCGCTGCATTTTTAATTGTATTTTCCCAGAGTTTTCCTCTGCGGACTTTCTGCCGCTATTATACCTATACAGAAAATGCTGGCATTTTCACAGGTATAATGGACATGCTGCGATTAAAATTTTTACAAAAGTGTGCATTTTTGAAAATGCAGCTTTTCTGCATCAGATTTTTTTCCTGTAATGTATGAATGGGGTTAACCAGAATCCCATCAACTTTAAGCAGAGTTTTTCGAAACATGGAGCTTAAGGCTGGGACTCCGCAGTGGCGTGTTACAGTCACAGCAAAGTGAATTCTAGTGTATCCCATCCACACCACGCGGCTAGCCGCAATGGGATGCCGATGCATTGCATCCCACTTCTGATTAGGCCCAGATGAATGGGTGTAAGCAGGAGGGTGTCTCAAGCCGCGGACACCACATCTGACTCAGCCGCAGAATCCGGCAGGAAGATAGGGCATGTCGCTTTTTTTCCCGCTAGCTGAAGAAAAAATGCTAGTGGAAAAAAAAACTGCGAGTGCATCTCATTGAAATGAATGGGAGGTTTTTTGCAGGCGGATTTTGAGGCAGATTCCGCGTCAAAATCCGCCTGCAAAAAACGCCGTGTGAACATACCCTAATGTAGCTACTGTACTTTGTTTATCCCTTCCTGTTGTCTGTGCCACATAAGGTATCATAAGAAGATTATCAAACCTTGGAAATATAAAGTTTATAGAGATTTTATGTATACAAATTAAAAAAAATGTCCATTTATATGATTAAAAATAATATGCAAATCAGTGCCAATAGGTGATGCTTACATTTTATTCACTTTCCTCAGCCCATGCTGCTTGTCAGCCTTGTAGATCTATAGTTTATAGTTGTAGTCTATAGTTTAGCTACAGTGCCTATTGGGAGTCTGAGGGAGTCTGAGACACACCTCCTGTCTTATCATTGGTTCTCTTCCTCCACCCTGTATCTCTGTCTCCTCTGATTGGTTGCTGTGTAAGACAAATCTATCACAGGCTCACCAGCAAGTCCATACAAAAAGAGCTGATTTATAGTAAAGCAAATACACAATGAATACACTGTCTACCAATAAGTATTTGGACACCCATGCAAATGAAGATATCTGCGGTTGTGATGTACGTAACGCCTTCCGCCGTTAAATAGGAAACAACATTGGCATAAGTTTCATGCAAGATGCCACGAAGTGCAGAGTTGTCCAATTTCGAGAAAGGGGTAACTGTGGGTACCACAGAAATGGTCGATCCTTAAGGGACATAGCAAGCAAATGGAATTACCCACAATCAACAGTGGCCTATGTGATTACGAAGTGGAAGGTGAACGGTGATTGTCGGAATGTGCCCAGAGTCAGCAGACCCCCGAAACTGGGAGATAGAGACTGACAAGTGCCGGCCAGAGAAACCGCACCCAACCGATGGCTCACATACACCAGGAGTTTCACCAGGCATCCGGGAGTATTGTGCCGATCACTACCATCCGTAAGGAAGCATCTGCTGGGGAATACCAACTATTGTATAGGAATAAATGTTGGTTTTCTATTCTACCACAGGGGTCCAAATACTTATTGGTAGACAGTGTATAATATACAGACTGACAGATCAGCAGAGAAGACAGAATGTATCTATAAACAGAGATGACTATCTGTCTTGACACAATCTCCTGAATAGTATCGCACCATTATCGAGGCATACCTTTGCTATATTGCATATACAGTATTATGATAAAGGTCCATGTACACTAAAACAAACTGGAACACAGGGATTGTATGAGATCACTTTTACTTGGTCCATGATTTATCAAAGACACAAGTTCACATTTCTAATGCTTCTTACATTGCTACAGCCTGCTTACCTGTGCCAGTGACCCGCTGCCCTCAGTGCATTGTGTTAGGATGGTCGATGACTCAGAGTAAACTTATCAGCAATTATACGGAAGATGGCGGGTATAAAGTCCAATGAGGGAGGTGCAAAGAAATTGCAGGCGTATTCTACGATTCTGTTTTCTTTGTCAGTATTATTATTTGCTGCATAAACCCATTCCTAAGAATTTTTCTGAAATAAATCAACCCAAAATAAAACCTGCACATTTATTTATTGACTGACTATGACATTGCGGGCAGTCTGTACTTAGGTAGATGTCACATAAATATACCATCCTCAAAACAGTGGGTACAACTAATTCTTAGGCTGCACAACTATGACACCCATTACTTGACCAAAAATTACCAGGTCGCCCTGAGACATTGCAACTATTGAAAGCAAATTGGCTCACCTTGGAATCCCAAAGTTTCTGCAACACTTAGTCACATAAAAATGTATTAGTGCTCACTTATGTTATTTGCAATGACGCAGGGAGGTATGGCGAAGTTTGGTCATGGGCTTATTAGAAGAACTGGCTGATACACATCCCTATTTAGCCAGTAAGCAGTTGCTGTTGACTGGGAATACTTGTATACTGCTTACTGCATGTTGTCTAATGTGATACACAACTGCATGACATAAGACTATTATAATAATGCTTCTTAAACTTTCCAGGTCAATCAAATTTTGGAAATCTCCATTTGGACTCTGGAGATGGAACAGGTTCTATTAGAGTCTATGCTAGATATTTCTACACAGTGATGAATTCTGCTTCCTCCCAGGTCTGTGTTTTAAGAAACACTTGGAAGCCTGAAAGTTGGCATGCAACAAACCCTGTATGTGATATGTACCTGTCCATGGTGCTGTTCCAAAAGATGACCTCTGGTAAATACCAGGAAAAACATATTACGGTGAAACATTTGCCACTTTTGCACAGACATGAGGAAACTTACCGTATATACTCGAGTATAAGCCAACCCGAATATAAGCCGACCCCCCTAATTTTACCACAAAAAAATGGGAAAACTTATTGACTCGATTATAAGCCTAGGGGGGAAATGCAGCAGCTACTGAAAAAATTCAAAAATTAGAATGGTCGGAGTTTTTGGATGCAGTAGGAGCTGGGGAAGGGGAGGGGGTGTTTTGGTTGTCTCTCTGCCCCTTCCCTGAGCTTGAGGACTGGGTTTCCCCCCCCCCACTTGGAATTCAGCCTGGCTGAATATAGGGTATCTGCAGTGCTCCAATTAACCCCTTCACGACGGAATAGGAGCACTGCAGATACCCTATATTCAGCCAGGCTTAATTCCAAGTGGGGGGGGAAAAAAACAGTCTCAGGGAAGGGGCAGTTAGACAACTTTGTTTTCCAGCTACAGCGTTTACCGTACACGAAAAATATTTTTATAGATTGGTAGAGCGGGCGTTTTCGGACACAGGGATACCTAATGTGTATATGTTTCACAGTATTAGTTTTATATGTGTTCTAGAGAAAGGGGGGGTGATTTGAATTTTTTATACTTTATTATTTATTTTTTTACTTATTTTTTTTTTTTTTTTCATTTATTAGACCCCCTAGGGGTATTGAACCCCAGGGGGTCTGATCACTAATGCAATGCATTACAATGCTAATGCATTGCAATACAAAGCAAAAATCATCATTTCTTTTGCAGGCTGCATAGAGCAGCCAGCAAAAGAAAAGCACTGCAGCTGGGGAGTCTTTACAGAGGAGCTGAGGGGAATCCCCGGACGCAGGCAGGAGCGCGTACCTGAAGGAAGACCTCTGCCACCGGACCTGAAGGGGAACTGTGGCCGGCCATCGGCAAAAGCGCTGAGGGGAATCCCCGGCAGACTCTGCTGCCTGGATTTCCCCTTAGCGCTTCTGCCGACGGCCGGCTTTTCTTTTGCATGCCGAGGTCTTCAGGTACGTGCTCCTGCCGGGGATCTCTCCTTCAGCTCCGGCGGCTGAGGTATGCGCTCCTGCTGGCAGCCGGGGATCACCCCAGCGCTTCAGGGCCGCATTTGAGAGAGTGGTCGCGTCCGCTCTCTCCAGGGGCATGGCGGCATCTCCACTGTAACTCCGCCATTACCACTGTAAGAGTTACAGTGGAGGTGCCGATTCTAATGGCGACTGCTCTGGAGCAGAGTGGTCGCCATTATAGCTACAGACTACGCAGCACAGACCCGGCATCCAGACACCGGGGCAGGTGTCAGGCCCGCAGCATCACCATGGCGATGCTGTTCATCGCAAACTACAGAAGTACTTACGGTACTTCTTCTAGAAGGCCCCGGTACTTCTGCCAGGAGCGTGGAGATGCTGTGGCCCGACACCAACCCCCATGTCTGTATGCCGGGTCTGTAACTACGGTATTACCGTAATGACCTGAATATAAGCCGAGGCAGACTTTTTCAGCCCAAAAACTGTGCTGAAAAACTCGGCTTATACTCGAGTATATACGGTAGTTTTTCTTTTGGTATAGAAACACCAGCACACTTGTCCATGGGATATGTCTCTTATTGTACTTCACTTCAATTCACTTATTCACCCATCTACAGTTCTGAAAAATATGTCCAGAAGAGTTTTTCATGGAAGAATTGCAGCAAGTTAGGTCTTCAGTGTGGAAACAACGTCAAGAGACTCAACTATGCACAAAAACGTAGAAACTCAATGTAGGAATATGGGAAAATGGTAACTGGTGCTCTAGATTGATGATTTAAAACCTGAAACATTAACAGAACGTAGTCTTGTTTGCCAAAGGACTGGAGAGCGGTACAACAATGAGCGTTGGCAGGCAATAGTAAAGTGTGGTGGAGGTTCTTTGCAAATTTGTGGCTGCATTTCAGCAAATGGGAGTTAGGGATTTGGTCAAGAATAGTGATATCTCCAGTGCAGAGTAAAATATACAGATAATTTTCTATCATGCAATACCATTAGGTAGGCATCTGATTGACTCCAAAATTTATTCTGCAGCAGGAAAATGCCCCAAAACATACAGACAATGTCATTAAAGCGGTTGTTCCATCTCAATTATCCTGTCTATACTGGTAGCTTATGTAAATTGAAGACTTTTCCTAAATATATTGCTTTAGAAATACTGCTTTGTTTTCCTGCTATGTGAACTTACTCCTCCCATTGTTTACACAGCGTTGCTATAACCACCGACCTGTGAGAGAAGACAAGTGATGTCACTCATTTAATGCACACAATCAGTTGAGCTAATTGCACTTTGCTGATAAAGCTGATTATGTTATCTCTGTATGTAATCACACAGATAACACTGAGTCCGTTCTCTACAAGCATCTGCATATTACCTGATCTGCATAAGTACTGTGATACTTCAGTGTCCCACTCAGCAGGAGGGGGGGGGGAGGAAATACAGGAAGTGAGAAGAAGAGTCTACAGGCAAACTGTTGAAACAGTGAGATGGGAAAACCCCCTTAACACCCTCTTTAATGATTAAGAGAATCTACCATCTCCCCCAAGTATATTCAACTGTCTCCAACATATTACAAAGCACATTACATTGATAAGCGATAAATAATATACCACTGCTATATATGTCACTTTTGTAGATTTGGAGAAAAAACAGACTGGAAGACTAATGCAAATGAGGCAATTGGTTCCCTTGGGGTACACAGACCCTTCCTATCTTCTTCCCATACCCAGTGCAGTGGGAGTTAGAAGACCAAGGAGTTCTGGATATCATGATATGGTCCCCAACAACCATGAGCTCAACATCACTGAATCTGTCTAGGATTACACAAAGAGCCACAAGGATTGGAGGGAGCCTACATCTATAGAAGATCTGTGCTTACTTGTCAAAGATGTTTGGAACAACCTTTCTGCCGAGTTCCTTCAAAAACTGTGTACTGAAAAGATTGGATGGAAGGCAAAGGCCTTCCACATATTGATAGGATTTAGATTTCTCTTTTGTTCCTTTTGTTAATGGACAAAAACAAACCGTCATTTGCATTTTTGAAAGCATTCATTTCTTAGAATTTAAGAATTTGCCTAAAATTTTTACACAATACTGTACAATAAACAGACCACATTCAGGGTGATACAGATGAAGGTGCCTTGTCAGCTTGATGTGTGTCAAGAATCTTTATCTTATCTGTGGCCATTACGAGTAGGAAGGTTTTACATTTTCTCTGGTTGCAGGGAAATGTTCATTTTCATAGAGAGGACAGTGAGCTTGTGACAAAGATGTTTTCAGATTAGGGGACTGCTTACAATATGGAAGGCGGGAGCCTGGTTTTCGGCAGCCATCTTTTAGAATATATGATGTAGTCTCTGTGCAGCTCCCCACAGCATCTGAAAATGTGACTTGTAGTTACAGTAACTACCAGGAACACCTAATGGATTTCATGTTCGGTTTTGTATTTTAGGAGTGTAGCAAGACCCCGCACTTTTCTTTGTGTGTGTATTTGTGTACAGGTAGGCTTTTTGCAGGAAAACTTCTATACTGGAGAATGGTAAAGAAACAACAACAGGTCTAGTGTGGTGTAGTGGTTAAATGGGACTAGTGTAATGGTTAAATAGAAGTTGATAGTTAGTACTCACAGAGGTAGGTGGTAGGCACTAAGGAGGTCATCGGCATCCTGAATCCTGAACCTCCTTACCAGTGTATGTGTACCCTAATCTTATGTACCCTAATCTTATGTTTCCCGCTACCTGCCCACACGTAACCTCAGATCCTCCAGTGACTTCCTACTCCGCTCTGCCCTCATCCGCTCCTCACACAACCGTCTCCAAGATTTCTCTCGTGCATCCCCCATACTCTGGAACTCCTTACCATGACACATAAGACTGACCCCCACAATCACAGGCTTCAAGAAGGCCCTGAAGACTCACCTATTCAGGAAGGCCTACAACCTCCAATAACACTATCACTGCACCGCCATCTGTACAGTCTCCCCCTCTCCTTCTGTCTCTACCCCCCTTCCCTCATAGATTGTAAGCCCTCGCGGGCAGGGCACTCTACCCCACTGTGCCAGTCAGTCACTGTTAGTATTATATCTACCTGTATATTCTGTGTATTGTATGTAACCCCCAAATGTAAAGCACCATGGAATTAATGGTGCTATATAAATAATAATAATAATAATAATAATAATGTCTGTGTCTGCTTTTGCTATTCCCTGAATAATTGAATTTCTCTTTGTGTGCCTGGCCAACACGTTTTGCTTGACTATGCTACATCCTAAACTCAGAACCTATACTTAAATTTGGACTTGTTCATTAAAGATTGAACTTTACTTTTTTACACTTCACATCTGATTTTTCTTTAATTTTTTTTTTTAAATAATTTTGGTGAAATTTTGGAGTTTTCAGAACCAATTACTGGTTTTCCATAGAGTTATGGTCTCAAATTACAATGGTTTCAACTTATAATGGTCACCCTAGACCCAATTCATACACTATCTACCAATAAGTATTTGGACCCCTGTGGTAGAATGGAAAAGCAACATTTATCCATATACAATAGTTGGTATAGCCCAGCAGATTCTTCCTTACGGATGGGATTGATCGACACAATACTCCGGGATTCCTGGTGAAACTCCTGGTGTATGTGAGCCATCGGTTGGGTGCGGTTTCTCTGGCCAGCACTCATCGGTCTCTGTCTCCCAGTTTCAGGGTCTACCGACTCGGGGCACATTCCGACAATCACCGTTCACCTTCCACTTCGTAATCACATAGCTCACTGTCGATTCTGGGTAATTCAGTTCGCTTGCTATATCCTTTAAGGATCGACCATTTCTGTGGTACCCCATAATTACCCCTTTCTCGAAATCGGACATCTCTGCACTTTGTGACATCTTGCATGTGACTAATGCCAATGCACTAATGCCAATGCTGTTTCCTATTTAACGGTGGAAGGTGTGACGTACATCACAGCCGCAGATATCTTCATTTGCATGGGTGTCCAAATACTTATTGGTAGACATTGTATTGTAACGTGAGAGACCATTGTGTGTGCAGTAGGGATCACAAAGAGAATACAATTGTAACATCACGTGCCGTGATAATATCACACTACATTTCACTCTCATTATATAAACAAACCATTGGCTTAATAGGTTATAATATAGAAAATGTTTTCATAGGTTTATAAATATATACAGAGCTGTCTTTATACAAGGTAGCATATGACATGCTTGGTCAGTAGGTAGTAGCCTGAAAATTGTATTCGACCCAGAGATCAAGGTTATTCAAGGTCGCTCCATATATACCATATATAAATGTGTGGACAAACAATTCATAAAAACGAATGAATCAATGGATAAAGTGAAGCTGTATATTGTATAAATCCTCCCCCTTCACTGCCGCTCATCCACTCCCTCTGATGTCAGCTGCAGAGCTTAGGGGGGAGAGGAGAGATGAGGAGGTGAGAGAAAGAGGAGGGAGAGAAAGGAGGGAGTACCCTGCAGAGAGGAAGAACATCTGACCCATTTCCTTTTACAATCTCAGTGCTAGAAACAGTAGCAGAAGAGGGATACTGTAACAAGAGTGGGTTTATATTTGGTGTAAGTAGGGACATGACAGGCAGGTATCTGCACACAGAGCTAAGCAAACACTAAGCAGCATCAGCAGGATCAGTGGAGGACACACTGAGACAAGGACAAGAGGCACAGGCACATGTATTCCGCCTGTAAGTACGCTCTATAATGATGCATTGATGTAAGTAGCAGGAATTCCACAAGGGCATACGGTGGGATCCCACATTCCAGGGAATATTAAGCACTGACGCATACACAGTCTTCAGGTACTTGGGGGGGACCCTTAGCAGGTAGGAAAAACAAACATCAAAAGGTGGTCAGCTCCTAAACCGGGGGGGAGCCAGCGCAACCCTCTGCAATGCTACCACTGCTATAGTGGACAGCGCTCTTGCTGAAGGTTTACCTGGAGGAGGCTGCATGTGGAATTTGGATTGATCTCTTCAACCTCACCAAATACTAATACCTCCAAGAGGAAATGGGTACCCAGGGCCCTGGAAGGAAAAGACACCCCAACAGGGAAAAACTGTCTGCTGAGGACCATGCCTTAAACCAGATAGCTCGAGAGGTGAGTGGCGGATGTTATTAATGCTTTGTTATGTGGTATGGTTATTAATATTGAACAATGCTGTGCATTAGGATAATACTTTGTAAGTAAATAATGATCTGTGTAATACAAAGGTTTGTAAGTACATTTAATAGGCCCTAGAGTCATCTCAATGATAATAACTTAGCATTTATTGTCGCTCTTACTTCCGGCAAGTATGGGGTTAAAGGTGATATACAAGGAATGAGTGAGCCCCTGGAGAGATCTCCTTTCTTTCCCTGTCACATGTCCAAAGCCAGAATCTGGCAGGGGTCTTTCAGCTGTCGTGTCACCTGGTGCTGCTGTCAGGGACTGAGATGCCCTAAGCCTTCTGTCCCCAGTAATAAAGCCAAGTTAACCATTTGTTTGCCTATCGATCCTGCAGAGTACCTTCCCCCCTCCTGTCTAATTTTACAAAAGAAGGTGTGACCTAAGAGAGTCCACCAACGGCCTAAGGGTCCTGTATAGTCGCACGGGGAGAATTTGATGTAGGAATTTCTATGACGGTCTATGGAGTCTGCAGAAACCCATGTACTTGGCGCCAAAACAACCCCATTGAGATGAACTAAAATTTCTGCAACAAATTTGCCGTGCGTGAATGTGTGCTCATTGGGTGACTCAGCTGTTACAAAGTTATTTGAGCGTGAGAAATGGACATGGAGGCATGACATTTATAAAATACCAAGAGAGTTTACTGAACCATGATAGCTATGTGACCGAACACAGCCATATAACTTAACAAAATTAGAATTGTTAGAGTTTGCATGAACATGACTCGAAGTCCAGGGCTCCTTCTTTGTCATGCACTATATATAAATATATATTTATAGTTAGACTGGAGCTCAATCTGTAGTCTAGTGCGGAGACCTGGGCTTTAGAGTGATTCCTGCTGAGACATTGCCTAAAATAGCCTTCTGTGTAAAGCCAGCTCTGGGTCAGGGCAGATGGCACATGAGCATCTTGCTATAAAGTCTGATCTGTATCATCCATCTGATTTAGTAGGTCTGACAACGTAACTAAACTACAGCTGAGTCTTATACAGCTGCTACAACACGGAATTAAGACCTATGATCTAATGTTATTCCATCCAGCAGTGATATTTTCATGTTATTCGGTTTCTTTCCCTGGGTGAGCATTTTGTGGTCGCTCGTAGGTTGCAGTGACGTTCCTCCAAAGCATTTTGCAAAAATAAATATACAATATGGATTTAATAAAACTACAATTGGTCCAGTTTTCCTGTAATATTTACAGTCAAGGGAGATGTGGTATTTCCTGTCTGGAATAAATCCAACTTGTCATATGCCAGGATAATGCGAGATAGCAGCTACTTATTGGTTGTGACGGAGTTTATACTTCTTATGGAGCAAATCTTTAAGACGGAGGAAGAAACATAATGTGATTGTTATCCACAGATTTGTTACTTCTTGGTGACGCTGTGTATGATCATGTAGAAAGTATTCTCTAGCCATTGTATCTTATCTGTGTCTATTGTTAGGTCACACACCATGTTAGTGCTAGATCTTTACAAGGTTTCTTATTATATCCATCAGACGCTCAAAGAGTTGGGAATTGAATTTTTTAGATTTACGATCATATATATCAAATAGCTGGCAGCCAAATACTAGATCGGCTAACAGCTATCTCTCCCTACATCCCCATACCAATGTACACTTGGCTCAGCTGAGCATGCATGTATTCTGGCTGAGTAGCTGCTCTGAGAACAAAAGGATCAAGTAGCTGAAATACAACAATGTCAAATCATTTTATCTCTCAATATCTAACTTTTGGGGGAGGGGGTGTCACTTACACAAGTCGAGTCAAATTTGTGTGTTTGGCTAATACAGATCAGGGCTGCTTTAACCATAGGGCCAACGGTACAGCCACAGTGGCCCTATGCCTACAGTCGCCCATGAATTGAGTGGGACAGTCCTGCATTTTGGGTGCAGTCCCTCTGTTCTGGGCGGTAGGCATCTGTGTCCTTAGGATACAGAAAGAAGTTGAATACAGTAGTACAGCTATTTGCTCCGTGCTGTATTATTCAGCCTTGGGCTCATGGTGTCTGCGGCAGGGAAGCCCAATGAGCATCGAGCCACAGACATCATTAAAGCCGGAGTCCTCAGTTCTGTGGGAATGAGGTAAGGTGAGTATTTTTTTTTTTGTGGTGGTTGAGGGGGCAGAGGGTCTTATTAGGGCTTGCTATGGTTCTGGGGAAATTAAATTATGTTAATATATTAAAACAGCCATGCCACATTTTCCTAATGATATTCTGGACATGTTTTGTCCATCACTGATCCGTTTTTCACAGTTGTGTATACAGAGGCACACCGAGTCATTGTGGTTCCATAATACAAAGCTGTAACCATTTTATGCACTGCTATATGGTGCATCTGTATGGTGCTTTATTATGTACATATTATCCCCTAATAGTCAAACCACAATATGGCATCTATTGGAGCATTCTGTAATATTTCTGTTGCATTCGTCTGGAATAAAATCTGCATGACTCCATCAGATGCACACAGAAGTACAGTACAGCCTCTAGAGGTCTATGGGAACTGTGCTATGGCTCTTTATTAGAGATGAGCGAGTAGTATTCGATCGAGTATTTATTCGATCGAATACTACGGTATTCGAAATACTCGTACTCGATCGAGTACCACTCGCTATTCGAATGTGAAAGTTCGATGCAGAACCAGCATTGATTGGCCCGAATGCTATACAGTCGGCCAATCAATGCTGGTTCTTCTCCTACCTTTAGAAGTCTTCTCCGTGCAGCTTGAACGCGGCGTCTTCCGGCTCTGAATTCACTCTGCCAGGCATCGGGCCAGGGCAGAGTCGACTGCGCATGCCCACTTGTAGTGCAACAAGAAGACTTCTCGGAGGATCCAGCCCGACCCTCACTCGTGGACTTGGTAAGTATAATTTGATCGAACGTTGCCTACCCCTGAAACGAGCATTTTCCCCCCATAGACTATAATAGGGTTCATTATTCGATTGGAGTAGTCGAATATTGAGGGGCTACTCGAAACGAATATCGAACCTCGAACATTTTACTGTTCGCTCATCTCTACTCTTTATAACTGAGGAGTAACACAGAAGTCGGACTGAGCAGAACGACATCTTGATGAATGTTTATTAGTGAATACTTTGTGTAGACCAGGCTTATCTGCCACTGTATCACTAGACAAAGTAATTCAGGTTGTCTTCTTTAATATAGCATTTTAGCAGACAACTTTGCTAAGCAGACGCTACACAGAAGAGTATAAGAATCCCTGAACCAACTAGCAGACAAGTCATTGTATTTAACTTAATGTAATACACGTTCTTCTGAAGTCTATACATCTTAAAGCCTCCAAACCAATGCTAAGATAATTCTAAAATGTACCTAGTTATAAAAACAATCTTATAACTGAATAGCACCAGTGAATATAAAAAGCTTTGGAATATATCTTATCAAAGGAAATACTTATTTTACCCATATCCATAGAGGAGACAGGACTGCCAGCCTCACACAGAAGCCTATGGAGAGGGGAATGAGGAGGAGGAGGCTGCTGGAGAGAGACACAGTATGATAAGACTGCGTGAGAGGAGGGGGTTAGAAAGCTGTCTGGTAAATGGATTTCCATCAGTAAAAGATATTAACGTTTCTTATAGTTACACCTACTGTCCATTTCTGAAAAGCTGTTTGATAATTGGAGTTGCATTTTCAGTTGACCTGATATAACTTATGTAGATATGATAGGGGTCAACGTTTCATCATGTTTTATGGATATGGTTTGGGTTACTATCCCCTATAGAAATATTAAGCTTGTGATAATAGTAATATGTAGTCATTTGTTACAAGGCTAAAGATTTGTTATAAAGCAGTTTGTTTGTTTTTTATAATACTGAAAATTCTGACATTGTATCAGAAGAAAAATGGCAACTATTGGTTCTCCAGCTGCTGGGTGGCCATATACTGTATATTAGAAGAATGTCTGCTGAATCTGGTGGGAATAGCTGACCATCTTTTTATGGATCTCTCATCTGACAGTAGATGTTGATGGAAGAAGGACTGAGCATGTTGTCTTGCAGTGACTTATTCTCGTTTCCCTATGAGAACTCATGATCAGACAAGCCGAGTGTAGAAGTTCCTGTGGGATCAGGAGGAATAGCTGTCATCCAAAGATATGGACAACAGATATATACTGTAAGATGTATGGTCACCTTAAGGGCTGTCCTGAGAACATAACCATATCTAAATTTGTAGATAATCATGGGTTAAACAATTTTAAAAGATTTGCAGAGTTTCAGTCATCAGAGATTTTCTATAACCACCTTAATGGTGACATATTTTGTCTTGATGGATTTGGATATGACCATGAATGCAGGATCTTGTCAAAAACTAAGTCATGATTTCCTTATTGTGGCCAGGTTATTGTCTTTATCATGTAGTATCCCTGCCTGATAAACTGGCCACATTAAGAAAATTACAGCTGGGTTTTTTGACAAGTCCCAGACTATAGAAAGTTCCCGCATTCATGGTTGTATCCATTGGGCAACTGATCAAGACAACAGACGTCACCGCTAAGATGGTTAGAGGAAATCTTTAGATCTGTAGAATTTGTAATTATTTATATTTCCAAAAAACTTTACTTTTTAATCATCTATCGATTTAAACATAGTTATATTCATAGGAAGGACCCTTTAAATGTCCCAGGTTTTCAATAGCTTCACAGAGCCAGTGAATGTGTAAGAGAATGATACATATGGAGCCTTCATGTCTGGCCTACAGCTCACACTGGTCATTCGCACTAGTGAATAATAGACTTCTAGCCTTGTAGCTTGAAGACCTCTTGGACTAATAAGGTAAATGAGTAGAGGCTGGACATTGAGCTATGCGTGGTATGTAGTGATAGGGACAGCTGGGCCTCTCTGTCACTGTGTCCCTAGTGACTGAGCAGTTTTCTGGCTCCGGCCACACAAGGCTCACTCACTGCTAATATATATTTTTTAAAATGTTATATATACTCTGTATGCAAAGTTTTATATTTCACTTCTGACATCTGAACATCATACTGCATAGTCTATCCTTCAGAACAAATATTAGTCCTCGCAATCCATTACTTGTATCTATTGTCATTTGCTTGTCTGTAGTTGTATGCATTGACCATATTGTGGTCTCCTGGATGGACAGCTACTTCCACAGCGCATACCAGGAGCAAATGATACCCCATAACTTGTAAGAGTCGGCATTCCTATCGGTCCTATTGGTAATGTGGAAGTCTCTGTCTATGACCACAGCAGTGATGTCTGAGCTTTACACATAAGTGATTGCAGAGGGTCAAGAAAGATGTAAACTATCATTTCTTCTTAGGCCCAGTTCACATCTGTATTTGGGTTTCCGTTCAGGGAGTCTGCTTGGGGACACCCTGAACAGAAACCTATACGCATTAAAAAGCGGTTACCTAAGGAAACCCGTAGACTCCATAGACTAAAATGAAGTACTTTTCTCTCCACATGACTCATGCGGACAGCACATGGATATGTGAGAGTAAAGCTTTTTTTTAATTGCACCCACAGATTGCAGTATAACAGAGCAATTTGGGACACTAAACCCTCAGTCCATAAGGACATATTGGTGGTTTAGTGTCCCACATTGCCCTGACAGATTCTCTTTAGAATTCTGTTTAGTATTAGGTAATTGCATATCATCCCCTGCTTCTAATCCCCTCTATCTTATCTATCGCACTAATTAGTAGCCCAAATAACAATGTTATAAAGCAATCATTGGACATCTTAAATTTAAAAAGGTGGCTCAGAGGTTAGCACTGCGGCCCTGCAGTGCTGGAGTCCTGGGTTTGAATCCTGCCAGGAATAACATCTGCAAGGAGTTTGTATGTTCTCCCCATGTTTGCGTGGATTTCCTCCCATTCTACAAAGGCATACTGATAAAAAAAAGTACATTGTGATCCCTATATGGGGCTCACAATCTACATAAATTTTTTTTTAAAAAACCCTTTATAGTCACCTATTGGAAGTCCCCATAGTGATGCAGTTGTTCAGTAAAATCAGGGTATATATCTCGGCTTCAGTCCGCATACATGTGACCAATGAAGCCAGCGTGTACATGTCTGGCTTCACTGAAGATCATTGCAGTCACCAGGAGCTCCAGCAATGAGTCCGATGAGACTCAGACCCATCTCTAGGCAAATATAAAGGTTTGCTTTTCTTTAATGCAATCACAGACAACTTTACAATACGGCTATTTGGGACTCTAAACTGCATGTCCATAAGGACCTATGGGTGATTTAGTGCCCCAAGTCACCCTGACAGGTTCCTTTTAAATGACATACTGGCTCCCATGATAGCCAGGAGACAGTGACCTGCACACTGACCTATGGCCGAGCTCAAAATTCCAAAGGAATAAAAATTTGCCTTTGGGGTGATATTACATGTAAAGGCATTTGTTCTACAAAATGTGTCGAGCAATACTTGTTCTGCACAGGACTGCTTACACAGACCGATGCCAAGCTCATGCTGGAGAAACAATCGCTAAAGCAAATTGTTCCCCCAGATTTATACGTCCTGTCAAAATTAGCCAATCACTCAATGAATGAGCAAATGTTTGTTCATCAGGTGACTGTCAGCGCTATAAGGGAGGCTGATTATTGGGTACAAAATAATCCGACCCATCTAATAGGGCCTTTAGTAAGTGAGGAACCTTCCACCTTGCTCATGAGTGGCACAATGACATTTCTAGGGAAGTCCATTCCTGACCATTGTCTGCACTACAGAGCCATAGGTATCCCATTTGCTGTCTCTATATGGCACTATAGAATGGAAATATCCTCTTAATATGGTGTCTGATAAAGTATAGCATGTCCGCATCTGCATGGAATCAGAGACATACAAAGGTACCAAATGGACCACTGACTTTTACATCTCTAAATTTTCTTTGATATGAAAAAGCATCACTAGTGGAATCGATGTTTCAGAATAAAGATTTCACTATTCTTTGCAATTCTACCACAAAACCATAACTATCCATTAGTACATAATCATTATAAGACATTAATGCATTCTTTGTAGTGACGTCTGCATTTATTACAGTCTATATTTAGTACAATAAGACTTTGTATAGCGATGGTCTGTACTAGCTATGCAATGGCAGATATGGCACTGGATGATTCACCGGAGCATTGGTTATGGGTACACCCTGTTACTTTTTATTGGCTATGAGCTAAAAGAAACATTATGCCTGCAACCTTACTGTAAAAGGACTAATTCTAAAAATATCCCGTCTCCTTCCCTTTCCAACTCTTGTATTTGATTTGCAAGTTGAAATTTCCTAAAAACGAGCAAACACTACTTACTTATTCTTCCTAGTGTTCGATACCGGCATTACCAAAGACAGCAATAAAAGAAATCAAAACATATAAAATCTGATGTTCTGCAGACTCAGCGCTCTTAGCCAGTTGATATTTCATAAAAATGCTAAATAATAAGTTCAGCCATATGTTCAGGAAAGTGAAAGTTAGTGAAGACGCTAGGAAGTCTATGAGTTAGATCTGTTTTAGTTAGAGAGATCTTGGACTATAACAAATTTGTGCCCCTGAGACTCGAAACAAAGTAAGCACAACTATACTACCGCTCCTAAGTGTATCTTCATGTACCAACAGCAGGGCAGGCAGGGGAGGGAGAACTGTATTACAAAAGTCATACTTGCTAACTGAACCCAAATTACGGGGAATTTTTGGTAACAATCCTGGAATATTTAGGAAGCAGAAAAGGGAAGAGGAACCTCTATGAATTCTGTTTTCATACTTGCAATGTAAGTCACAGTGTCAGCCGCTATACGTCAGTGTCTCACTCACTACTAGTCATAGAGGATGACATTGCTATTAGGTAAAGCAGAATTTCCTTTGGTGGACAGATAACTCTTACAGACAGGACACAGTTGGGTGACTTTAGTCATTGATACAAGCATATTGGAGCATTGACTCACAGTGAATGTGATCCAATGAGTCATGTGCATATGAAAGGAGATGATTTACAGGATCTAAATAATGGAGATAAAGTGATGATGGCAGACACAGCTTAGGTAGCAGGCCTGCTTACTTACATATTAGCCCTGAATGCAATACATTTTTTGTATAGCTCTAATTCATCAAAAATGAAAAAGCAACTTTTCCAATATCTTTATTTAAATCATCCTTGTGTTTTGTGCGTCTCCTTGTTTACAGACGGCAAATCAATCCTGTATATTCTGATGCTGTTGTCATGCTCTCTTCTAACTGGCTCCTATTCTTGCTAAGATGTGTTTAGTCAGATGCAGAGGATACAGAAAAGAAGTACCATAAGACCACACTCAGAGTAGCCACTAAATCAAAAGTTCTAGATCTTTTATTGCTGTCATTCAATCTGGTTATTTTCAGTGGATAAAACTGCATGGTCATGTGATGGACACACAAGTGCACAGCTCATCATAAGACAGATTACTGTGCCGTGAGCTGTAGAGATGAGCGAGTACTGTTGGGATCAGCCGATCCGAACAGCACGCTCCATAGAAATTAATGGATGCACCTGGTACTTCCGCTTTGACGTCGGCCGGCCGCTTAACCCCCCACGTGCCAGCTATGTCCATTCATTTCTATGCAAGCGTGCTGTTCGGATCGGCTGATCCGAATAGTACTCGCTCATCTCTAGTGAGCTGTTGTTAGGATAACAGATGCAGTTCTGAGCCCATAGTGAGAACCAGTACTAAATATACTGATCAAAATGGTTAATACGGCGCTGTTTGTCCAACACCCCCCAGGCTGCACCAGCTCCAACGCCACAGTGGTGTTCACCAGAGTCCCAGTTAGTGTGGATGGACATGGCGGAACTGCTTGGCAGAGCGGTACGGGTCAAGAAATGTAAACACTCAGCGCACCACAAATCACATTAGAACCAAACACTGGGAAATCTTACTAACAGGGTGCGGTGCAGGTCCAAGGAACCAGAAGGCAGCAGTGGGTGGTCAGCAGGTGGCAGCAGAGAGTCAAGCATAGTCGTACAGTCCGGAGAGCAGGGTAGTGCAGTGAGTAATCCAAAGGGAAGGTCAGACAGGCTGAGTGGAGCGCTAGAGCAGTACAAAAATAGTGTTCAGGAAGCAGAGGTCCAAAGGCAAGCCGGGCTCATAAGCAGTAGCACGTACAGTACATAATCAGGAGGCAAATACAGAGTCAGAGGTCAAGACAAGGGGTTAGTAATTGAGGCAATCAAAACACAGCAGAAGAAACGTTTACTAACAGGAATAGGAGTGAACACTGAATAGCCAGTGGCGGTCCAGAGACAGAACCATCTTTAAATTGGATCCGGCCCGCTGCTAGGCCCGAACACCAGAAGTCCCATGTCCGGCTCAGGGAGCGACTGGTAACCCCTGCACATCGCTGTGGAGGTTCTGACCTGACTCCAGAGACCTGGAAACAGGGGACTCAGGAGTGCAGGGAGGAGTGGGCCAGCATTGCGAAGGCTTCGGGCCTACTCCTAACAGCTGTGCCCATCACATGATCAAGCACAAACTATATACAGGACCGAATAAAAAACCAATGCACTGTATATATATAAAAATTATTAAATATTTTATTATTAATCATACATAAAAAGTATAATCATCAGCAGATGAAGATGAAAAAAGTGTGTACACAGATATGCACCATGAACAATATGGACAACACTAATAGACAGGAGAACTGCATAGAGTGTAACAAGTGGTACAAAAAATGTTTACATTAATGTATTTAAATATATATCTCTCAAATAGATGATGCCAAAACTAGCAACAGTACCCATATTTTGATGTGTATATAAAAATACAACTCCTAAACTAAAGAACTGCAGGAACTAATGAGAACAAATAAATACAGTCCTATGAAAAAGTTTGGGCACCCCTATTAATCTTAATCATTTTTAGTTCTAAATATTTTGGTGTTTATAACAGCCATTTCAGTTTGATATATCTAATAACTGATGGACACAGTAATATTTCAGGATTGAAATGAGGTTTATTGTACTAACAGAAAATGTGCAATATGCATTAAACCAAAATTTGACCGGTGCAAAAGTATGGGCACCTCAACAGAAAAGTGACATTAATATTTAGTAGATCCTCCTTTTGCAAAGATAACAGCCTCTAGTCGCTTCCTGTAGCTTTTAATCAGTTCCTGGATCCTGGATAAAGGTATTTTGGACAAACAATTCAAGTTCAGTTAAGTTAGATGGTCGCCGAGCATGGACAGCCCGCTTCAAATCATCCCACAGATGTTCAATGATATTCAGGTCTGGGGACTGGGATGGCCATTCCAGAACATTGTAATTGTTCCTCTGCATGAATGCCTGAGGATTTGGAGCGGTGTTTTGGATCATTGTCTTGCTGAAATATCCATCCCCGGCGTAACTTCAACTTCGTCACTGATTCTTGAACATTATTCTCAAGAATCTGCTGATACTGAGTGGAATCCATGCGACTCTCAACTGTAACAAGATTCCCGATGCCGGCATTGGCCACACAGCCCCAAAGCATGATGGAACCGCCACCAAATTTTACAGTGGGTAGCATGTGTTTTTCTTGGAATGCTGTTTCTTTTTGGACGCCATGCATAACACCTTTTTTTATAACCAAACAACTCAATTTTTGTTTCCAAAATGAAGCTGCCTTGTCCAAATGTGCTTTTTCATACCTCAGGCAACTCTATTTGTGGCGTACGTGCAGAAACGGCTTCTTTCTCATCACTCTCCCATACAGCTTCTATTTGTGCAAAGTGCGCTGTATAGTTGACCGATGCACAGTGACACCATCTGCAGCAAGATGATGCTGCAGCTCTTTGGAGGTGGTCTGTGGATTGTCCTTGACTGTTCTCACCATTCTTCTTCTCTGCCTTTCTGATATTTTTCTTGGCCTGCCACTTCTGGGCTTAACAAGAACTGTCCCTGTGGTCTTCCATTTCCTTACTATGTTCCTCACAGTGGAAACTGACAGGTTAAATCTCTGAGACAACTTTTTGTATCCTTCCCCTGAACAACTATGTTGAACAATCTTTGTTTTCAGATCATTTGAGAGTTGTTTTGAGTAGCCCATGATGCCACTCTTCAGAGGAGATTCAAATAGGAGATCAACTTGCAATTGGCCACCTTAAATACCTTTTCTTATGATTGGATACATCTGGCTATGAAGTTCAAAGCTCACTGAGGTTACAAAACCAATTTTGTGCTTCAGTAAGTCAGTAAAAAGTAGTTAGGGGAATTCAAATCAATAAAATGATAAGGGTGCCCATACTTTTGCACCGGTCAAATTTTGGTTTAATGCATATTGCACATTTTCTGTTAGTACAATAAACCTCATTTCAATCCTGAAATATTACTGTGTCCATCAGTTATTAGATATATCAAACTGAAATGGCTGTTGCAAACACCAAAATATTTAGAACAAAAAATGATTAAGATTAATAGGGGTGCCCAAACTTTTTCATAGGACTGTACAATTGCATAACCCAAAAAGGTAAGCAACCACACCAACAGCAAAGAACAATTTAGTAAAGTATCCTAGCTGAAATGAATAATAAGATGTAGTTCTACAGAGGGATTTAACATACCTGGGATAAGACCAAATTTGAAATAATTATTCGAGGACCAACATCAAAAATTCCAAAATAGCAAATGCTATGGGAACGGCTAAAATAGCCTATTTAAATAGAATACATAGAAGTGGTCCAGAATAGATACATAAATACCCCTAGTATAGAAAAATCTACCTAAGAATGAGGGATACACAATTAGACACAATATACCTACAGAGAGTAAGTGAAAAGATATATATATATATATATATATATATATATATATATATATATATATATATCAGCTGGGGTCATAAATAAAGAGAAGTCCCATTACCTACAGTCATGTTGTCCAAAATGTACTGGTGACACACAGAGCCCTTTGGCCGCGCCTCGACGCGTTTCGCCTACTGCTAGGCTTCCTCAGGAGGCGAAATTTTTTATTGTACAAACAATAACATTTATTTGCAGAAACTGAGTAGCCCCTTCAAGAAGACCATAGGCCCTGAGCTATTCTGTACATTTGGGCCCGACCATGCATGTCTAGAATCAATTCTACTTTTCTGTTCCAGTAGGTGTACATCTATATAGGCCATAAGACTAAAGTTAATTTAGACTGTAGACCAGATTGCTAAATTATTAACCCCTATACAAGGTTATGACAGGCTGGGCCATGTAGCAAACTTTTGACTTGAGTCTTTCAACCCCACGTGGCATAGTCCCCTCTTTCATGGCCTCCGCACAATAAAATGATCCTACCCAGGGTCATTTCCTTTTTCTGTAATTATATATTTTAGGGTCAACCTGTTATGTATTGGCCACAGCTGATGTAAATCTAACCAGAATCAGAACTGAGAATCTCATAGTCAGACTATAGACTGCTGTGTACTTGACTAAACACCGAGATGGACAGACTATATCATGGCGCCAGGCACAAACATGCAATTGTCTGTCAAATATTTAAGATGCCTCTAACACTACAATCAGGTTGGGATGCAGAAACAGACGTTTGCCATTAGCAAAATTATAGACCTCTCAATGTAATAAGCTAAGACTCCTAGGTGGCTCTTAAAGGAAGAGGGTCCGACCTGCCAGAAAGGTCAGAGAGAGTTTCTAATAGACAGCGTGGGGCAGATTGATTCATTCTGTGGCATAAAACAGTCATGACAAAAATTGTCATTGAGTGAAGTTTTTACGTCACCCTTGCAGCTTTCCAAAGAGGGGGTTATGTCAAGGGCTTGCTGTGGGCAGATCAGATATATCCTTAGTTATACTCTATCATTTGATAATAGCCTAAATATTCCAGACCATGAAGGAATAGACAGGTAGTATGAATGGGTGGTCTCGCTTGTATTTAGGTCTTCAGGCTTCCCTTCATCATAGTCAGGATTTCAGAAAATAGGGGACACCAAGACTGATGTAGAAAGAGACGGCCTAGATAAATCTCCCCTAATGGCTGTAGTGGTTTATTAAATGTTTTCATATCCAATATTATCAGAATTTTTAGAAAATATTACCCACTTTATAATCTGATGGTTTCCACTATCATACAGATGTTCCATAGCACACAGCATGGATTACAGGTGATTCTGGTGTTCTGCTGTATATTGGATATGTATACAATAATATACAATAATAATAAAAGTAACACATTTGACAGTTCCCAGGTAAACAAATTGACAGTTTCTTGTTGCTGTGCAACTAGTAAATTAATATTTCCTGTTTTCAGACCATTTCTGAAGTGCTTTTCTATTTTTAATTATTGTATAATGAGAATATTATGCTTTTTATAATATACTTTGTGTTTCAATATCCTAGCTTGTTGTTAAGCTATGGAAATCCAATGTCTATATTAAAGGGATAGTCCAGAATATTTTAGTACTGGGATAGGAGGCCAGGGAATAAAAAATAAATAAATAGCCATCTGTCACTGGTACTATGGTGTCTCCCCCCACCACCACCACCACCTGGTCCAGCGGCACCTGGGGACTTGTTCTGGGAAAAGTCGTCGCCACACGTGACCGCTGAGGCAATTGGTGGCCACAACTGTCACAGAAAAGGACACCAGTGATGCATGCCAGTGACGTCCCGGGTCCTCTACTGTGACCGCTGAGGCTAGTGATTGGCCTCAGTGGTCACGTGCAGCGAGGACTTCCACCGGAACAAGTCCCCAGGCTCCGCTGGACCACACAGCGGCCGGAGATACCAGAGTACAGTTTTGTTTTTTTTAGGTTTCACCTTCGTTGGCCTTCTGCCCCAGTACTAAAATATCCTGAACAACCCCTTTAAGGTCTTATAAACATGGCAGTACCTTATGTATAAACTCTGAGCAGAACTGAATGGCGATCGTAATAGTGCATAATAAAATGGACTTTCTTGTGACCTTCTGGAGTTCAAGGTTCCCAGGGTCCCATGTCCACCCAAAATCTCATCAACCTTAATAAGTGTATGCCACTTAGATGTGGCCTGCAGTGGCAGTAGAATTGCAAATGTACCTATAAATACATGCACAGCTGTAAGCAAGAGGGTAGTATCATGGTGTGGGCAGTGAGCACCTACTCATGGCACAACTCATGGCATAGGGAGATTACTGCTTTTTTATAGATAATCCCTATCCTTTACCCTGGCTATGTCCATTAAAATAAAATTGCCTTCAGCTACACTCATCTGATCCCTGGGTTTGGGCACATCTCAGGTTATTTATGGGAGAATACCTTTCTACATAATGTAGAGAGGTTTTTTTAGTGGTTTCAAACACAAAAGAATGCCATTATGGATGAGTATGGCTTGTGGTACATGTGGACACATCCTTAAGAAGCTAGAAACCTGCCCGAATCATGTCCAAAAGACAGATAGCTACTGTATAGTATGCTAAGACCACATTCAGGTATAGTAGTTGTGCTGCTTACCTTGTCACATGTCCTGACCCACATAGCAAGCTTACCTGCACGCTGTTTTAGTACAAATTGCCAAATTTCTTCAGGTTGTTAAAACTGTAGAAATTTGCTGCAAAACCACATGAGGTTATTGCTACTACATTCTCACCTTTACAGCTAGAACCACTGGCAAATGATCACAATCAGATTTTAAGCCTCAGGATGTACAGTATACACAATGTATACAACAAATGTGTATGTACATATAAAAAATACACAAGCATAAAATTACAGCATACAAGCATATAAACTGCACTTCTCTGACAAAATCATCATCCTATGCCCAGTATGTCTGAGAAACAACATAGAGGTTAACAGTCTATAAAAGCTGCACAGGAACATCACAAATATATTTTATGATGCCACATCCACATTCTTAGGTCCCTTGTAGATTTTTAGAATCTATAGGTCAATTGGTCTCTGCTCTTCTTTCTCTGCAGTATAATTACAAATCCATGGCAGATACAGGACAGTAGCAGCAGAGATATGTAGCATCAGATTCCTTCCTTTTACCAGCTAGCTCTTCATTCTGTGTGTTATTTGATGGGTTATTGGATTGTTGTAAAGCTCATTACACTGATAACCCGGTGAATTTACATATTGCACTTGCATTGAATTGTCTTGTAATGATGTGAGAGTCCCCCGAGCCACATTAGTAAGTGTGTAGCAGATTGTCCCCTGTAATAGCTGCTAATGACCTAAATGATCCGCCTATATTTCTATGGCTAAAGAATGCTATACTGATCGAGAACCTTAGGCTAAGGCCCCACGGGCCGTATCCGCAGCACTAAAGCGCCACAGGAAGAACCTTTGCGTGAACGCATTGCAGGTTTTTCCGCAGCGCTTTTAAGATAAAGTTCACAGAGTTTTCCTCCGCAGACTTTCTCTTAACATTATATCTACGGGAAAGCCGCCGGCGTTTCCGTAGATGTAATTGACATGCAGCAGCCCCGATCACTGCATAACGGTAGTTCCGGGGAATTGCAGCGACACTATCACTAGCAGCTTTCAACACCCGGAGGCAATTGCAGCAGCTGATCTGTGTGGGGTCCGAGACTTGGGCCCCACAGATCATATATTGATGATCTATCCTGTGGCTAGGTCATCAGTATAAAAAATCCGTTTAAAGCCAGACAAATCCTGTAACCTTAAATTCACATCTTCTCTATCAACCTGCAATGTAGCTGCAATCATAATTGGTTACGATTTTTCTCTTTTTAGGATCCACTTCTTGCTGAGTTCAAAAATAAATACATAAAAAAAGTATGTAAAAATTGCCCCGTATCTGCATCTACAGTGTGTATAAGGTGTTATTTCTATTTGCCCCCTTATATATAGTAAGGTTTTGTAATTTGTATATTTCATACACATGGATTTACCTGTATACTTGTATGCCTAGGGCTCTGCCATGTGCATGAGACCTTTAACTGAGCATGCAGTATTGATGTAATAGATCTAGGTATCTTGGATAGGAACCAATAAACATATTGCATATTGAATGTGCTGGCTATATTGAAGCACAGGGAAATATTTATCATGCAGGCCTATGAGAAGCAATTAGCCAATTTTCACCTGACAAACACTTTATAGCATAGCAGCTGTTGACCTCAAACTGGAGAAGTAACCTGATCCTCTGAACTGCACGAAGACCTGTCCATGAGCGTTGGCATCAAACATGATGTCATGAACGGATCATCTTGCATTGAGGAACGTAGCCTCATAGTACAAGATTGTAAACCATACACTTCTTTTTATGTCCAGGAAAAAAGGCAACATAAGGTTAGAAACACAATACCGCGAAACAGTCTTGTGACTGCAGCCTATTCACACACACGACACATATGAATTACAACTCTAGAAGTGCAAGCAGAATATACATGGGCTTTATCTAGAACGTCTGGAAGAATACTGTGATAATATCTGCCTAGTTCTGGTTCAATCAATATATATTACAAGTTTTTACAATAAAAACGGATGTGTCTGCCGGGCCAACATCAGCCGTCACACAAAACAATGCAAAAATTCAGCTAGAATAGAAAGCTTAAGGAGTCATATAGTAATAAAGGCCCAAAGCCTAGCACGAAAAAGTGAATTAGTTATGGAGATTGTTGCTCTGGATATCCTACAATGAATAACCAATAATGACTCAGATTGATGCGAGAAGGGGAAGAACAGAAAAGTCAAGAAATAAGACAATAGAAGAGAGAGGAGAAGGATAAAGGGAAGGAGAGGGTGGAGGGAGGAAGGATGGACAGATATGAGGGAGATGTAGCCTCTCAGATAGCTCGGTGTCACAGCTCTATCACCCTGGAGATGCACTGACCCAGGGGCCAATCATTGCTGACCACCGGAAAGCATCCCAAGAGCGCCAAGTAGTAAAGAAGGTCCTCTCCATGCCTTGTCCCAGGTCCAAGCAGTTGAGCGCCTCTGTCCTCATCAGTATGGTGGGAGGTAGCATAAACTGGGAAAAGTCTGGCACATGGCCATTACATTGGTCACAGTGGTCTTATAGTGAGTCTGTCTCACCACTGTCAGACTACACACACTTCCCCCTGACATGAGGTTTGAGCTGCCAAGACTATCAAGTCTATCAGTGTTTCTTGTGTCCAACAAATCCCCCCTACTAACTGGATACGAAACGCGTCGGAAAATTGAAATAGGGTTTGATAGGGAAAGTTGTGAGTTGTTGGTGCAGAAATCTTGCTTTGGGGCTGAGGGTAAGTACAGGGCTGATATCCCTCTCACACCCCCACAGTGGCTCCAATTTTAAATGGACAGTTCCACCTGTGTATCCCATTAGACAATCCATATGGTAAAATTGTTCCATTTTGTTATGGGATTTGGTTTTTGTGACTCAGTATCTTAATGTTAGGGAATAATGATAGGGATACCTGGTAGTAAGTGCCTAAGGACTGCATGGCAAGACCTACACTTCTTATGGGGCGCATGGTTTGTACTGATAAAGCATACTATTTCAATGTGTTTCACACATGCAAGTCATGTGGGCAGAAGCTTTATTACAAAACTGTTTCTAAATCGTGGGCAGATTTGTTGCCTGGATTATGGAACCAAAGATACAATAATATGATCAATAGAAACCGCCTATTCAATTCTACTTATACTCTGCTGACTAAATATTAAACTACGAACAGGGGTGCTAGAGAGTCATTGTGTAAAGATTATCAATCCAAAGTACTATCAATTTGCTAAATGCTGTATGTGTTAGTTCTATGTCTCCTCGTATATAGGGTAAAAGTTACAGATAACATGATTTCTAATTGCAAAAGCATTTGTAGTTGTTTGCTTTAAAGGAATTCTACCATTAAAAACCTTTTTTTTTTCTCAGTCACATGTAGGAATAGCCTTAAGAAAGGCTATTATTCTCCTACCTTTAAATGGCTTCTCCCCCCCGTCGTTCCGTTAAAATCCCATTCTTCGCAAATGAGTTCTCTTGCAGCACTGGGGGGCGGGCCCCAATGCTCAAACAGCACTGGGGGCGTCCCCAATGTTGCAAGAAAAATCTCCAGCGACGCCTCCATCTTCAAGAACGGGGTCTTCACGCATCTTCTTCCGGAGGTTGGCTTCAAGCTTTTAGGCCTCGGGCCTAGGGCAAAGCCGACTGCGCATGCCTGCCGGCCACAAGACAATGGCAGCTTACACAGTATTGAAGAAGATGGAGGCGGCGCTGGAGAGTATTCTAGCAGCATTGGGGACGCCCCCAGTTTAACCATATGTCTCATACATTTTGCCTCCTGTACATTTAGTAGGTTGTCATAAAGTAGAGAACAGATAGATGTTTGACTACAGGTAGTGTCCAGGGTCCACCAGCAAAATAATACAGCTGCATGCAAATATTACACTTGTTTGTCAGTAGATACGGCCTCACTTTTGGTATGAACTTGGGCCCCTTAGCTCTGTGAGCCAGGAATATGTGACCACATAGCAGCAGGAAAGATGATTGGGGCCAAGGGAGGAATGGTACTAGTTGACTTGACTCTGTATGCGACATGCGACTGGCCAGTATACAAAAATAAACTGCTTAGTTTCTCAAATAATCTACCCAGCATATTATACAAACACATAGCATGGTTGAATGAGTATCTGACTGAGGTCTGGTTCACATCTGCATTCGGTATTCCATTCAGTGAATCCGCTTGGGGACCCCCGAAATGGAATACTGAATTCATTGACAAGCGGTGAGTTTATGAAAACACACGGACCCGATAGACTATAATGGGGTCCGTGTGTTTTCTGCACGGTGTCCACATGAGTCATGCAGAGAGGAAAGTAGTTGATAAAGTACTTTTCTCTCCGTATGTTCTGTGCAGACACCAGGCAGAAAACACACGGATCCCATTATAGTCTATGGGGTCCATCTGCTTTCATAAGCTCACCGCTTGTCAATATGTTCGGTATTTCATGCGGGGGGTCCCCAAGCGGACTCCCCAAATGCGGATGTGTAACAGGCCTGTACTGTGGGCCAGATCAAGCCTGACTACAGGATCAGACTACACAGGGTTTGTTTGTAGTCTGTAACCCTGGAAACAGGTCTGCATAAAAGCTGCAGACCAAAATCACAAGAGATTTCAAATGGTTCCATGGGATAACCTATCCATTATGTATAACCATTTATACTCACTTGTAATATATGAGACCTGAGTTATCATCATAGGGTCCACACCGGCTGGGCAGGTGTATGTTCCATAGTAATAGTAAGGTATATGATAAATCAATAGCATATTTGCTGGTTAGCAGTATTTATAAAAAGTAAGAAATTGTTCAAGTATAAAGATGCCGAGGTTTAGAACCGATAACTTGCGGATTCAGATAACATTCAGTGAATCAGTGTATAAGTAAGTTATACTATACTGTGCCATGCTGTATACATGTGAATACTGATAGCCACTTATTTTCGGCATATTACATTATCTTTGTAGCAATCACTAGTAGTTCAGTAACTATCAAAGTACCATTTGACAGTACATCACTTCCACACCTTGCAACATTTTGCGGACATGTTTTATAGTCTGCAAGCAAACGCCAGACAGTCAAACAAGAGTTAAATCCGTTCACGTCACAAACTGCATCTAGTTAATGCTTCATGGACAATTGCCAGGATAATCTGTCCCTTGCAGTGCTGGCGGCTCAGAGCTGTGATCTCCCTTCATGTTTACGAAGAGCTCCTAACTTGGCCTTATACGGTTACACAGATGACATCATGAAAAGCAACTCTAGGAACACAGTATGACCTCACACACAACAAAAATGTTCCCTTCACAATGCCCGAATGCTCAAAAGCCTGGCAGCCTCCATGACCAATTAGCTTGGATACAATAGTGTAATAAATACCCTGTATCCTGGATAAAACATGGGTGCCAAATGTCTCTCTGTTATTGGGAAGATAAAAATATCCCCTAAAATTTTAGTGATTCTTCCACTTTTCCTGTATGTGAGATGGACAACACTATGTGCACTGTATCACGCCTATGTAGCAGACATATAAAAGAAGAATTTCCAAAGGCAGAAGAGGATAGTGTTGTTGAGAAGTCTCTACCAGGAAGAAGGGGCCATGTTTTGACTTTGCCATAGTGTCCCTGATCTGGTTGTGCCATCAGTGACAACATCTTTCAGAATGCATTCACAATGCAACACCACAGAGACCTGTGCAATATACAACCATCAGCTGCGTCCCATATGTCCAGGTGAATGACTATATGCTGCTGATCAACTGCTATTTATTTGCCATGAAAGGATTATTGTTTCCTTTCGGACAGTAGAAGGCTGCGTATCATAAATCTTCTCTCTCCAGCTACCTAGAGGGCAGGGATAACACGATGGACAGGCTGCCATCCATGAAAGGAAATCAGAAAGGAGATCAAAGAAGCTTCTAAGTTTATCCATCCCTAGTGTGTTGAGGGTGATCTGGGGGCCCCCTTGGCTTCTGGGTCCAGTCACAGTTGCAGCCACTGCAATCCCTATAGTTACACAAGTGGTTGCAGCATAGTGAACAGATCTCACCCACATGATGTGTTTCAAGCCCTCAGCATGTCCGTTTCTGCCAGGGTTTTTAGACATGCATTTCATCCTTTGCAAAGCAAAAGTTGAAAGCCACAGGGGGTTGCAGAACAATTGTCAGGTGAGCTGCTGGAAAAACCACCCAATTTCCTTATTTCATCTGTTTTGCATTTGGTTTCTATCTACAGTCCTATGAAAAAGTTTGGGCACCCCTATTAATCTTAATCATTTTTAGTTCTAAATATTTTGGTATTTGCAACAGCCATTTCAGTTTGATATATCTAATAACTGATGGACACAGTAATATTTCAGGATTGAAATGAGGTTTATTGTACTAACAGAAAATGTGCAATATGCATTAAACCAAAATTTGACCGGTGCAAAAGTATGGGCACCTCAACAGAAAAGTGACATTAATATTTAGTAGATCCTCCTTTTGCAAAGATAACAGCTTCTAGTCGCTTCCTGTAGCTTTTAATCAGTTCCTGGATCCTGGATAAAGGTATTTTGGACAAACAATTCAAGTTCAGTTAAGTTAGATGGTCGCCGAGCATGGACAGCCCGCTTCAAATCATCCCACAGATGTTCAATGATATTCAGGTCTGGGGACTGGGATGGCCATTCCAGAACATTATAATTGTTCCTCTGCATGAATGCCTGAGGATTTGGAGCAGTGTTTTGGATCATTGTCTTGCTGAAATATCCATCCCCGGCGTAACTTCAACTTCGTCACTGATTCTTGAACATTATTCTCAAGAATCTGCTGATACTGAGTGGAATCCATGCGACTCTCAACTTTAACAAGATTCCCGATGCCGGCATTGGCCACACAGCCCCAAAGCATGATGGAACCTCCACCAAATTTTACAGTGGGTAGCATGTGTTTTTCTTGGAATGCTGTTTCTTTTTGGACGCCATGCATAACGCCTTTTTTTATAACCAAACAACTCAATTTTTGTTTCCAAAATGAAGCTGCCTTGTCCAAATGTGCTTTTTCATACCTCAGGCAACTCTATTTGTGGCGTACGTGCAGAAACGGCTTCTTTCTCATCACTCTCCCATACAGCTTCTATTTGTGCAAAGTGCGCTGTATAGTTGACCGATGCACAGTGACACCATCTGCAGCAAGATGATGCTGCAGCTCTTTGGAGGTGGTCTGTGGATTGTCCTTGACTGTTCTCACCATTCTTCTTCTCTGCCTTTCTGATATTTTTCTTGGCCTGCCACTTCTGGGCTTAACAAGAACTGTCCCTGTGGTCTTCCATTTCCTTACTATGTTCTTCACAGTGGAAACTGACAGGTTAAATCTCTGAGACAACGTTTTGTATCCTTCCGCTGAACAACTATGTTGAACAATCTTTGTTTTCAGATCATTTGAGAGCGGGCTGTCCATGTTCGGCGACCATCAAACTTAACTGAACTTGAATTGTTTTGTAGAAAGAAATGGTCCAAAATACCTTCATCCAGGATCCAGGAACTGATTAAAAGCTACAGGAAGCGACTAGAGGCTGTTATCTTTGCAAAAGGAGGCTCTACTAAATATTAATGTCACTTTTCTGTTGAGGTGCCCATATTTTTGCACCGGTCAAATTTTGGTTTAATGCATATTGCGCATTTTCTGTTAGTACAATAAACCTCATTTCAATCCTGAAATATTACTGTGCCCATCAGTTATTAGATATATCAAACTGAAATGGCTGCTGCAAACACCAAAATATTTAGAACTAAAAATGATTAAGATTAATAGGGGTGCCCAAACTTTTTCATAGGACTGTATATATAGTCAGTATTTTGTAGATATCCATTTTTGTACATTTTTATTCAATTTTCTTTTCTTTGTGGATTTTTATTGATGTGAAGGCGGGTTCACACCTGCGCACTGGTCTCCGTTATGCAGGTTTCCGTTTCTTGCCCGAAAATGGGCAGGAGATTGAAACTTGCAGTCATTTTTCAAACCCATTCATTTGAATGTTTGAAAAGTGTCCGGCTGTGAGCGTTTTATGCTCTCCGAGGCGAAACAGTTTTTTTTACCGGACACAAAGTCAGACATGCAGGACTTTGTGTCCAGTTAAAAAAAAACGTTTTTGCCGCGGAGAGCACAAAACGCTCACGGGTGCTCACGGCCGGACAGTGAATGTAGGTTTCCGTCTTCTGCCAGCAGAAAACGGAAACCTGGATAACAGAAATCGTGCGCTATTGGGAACCTGAAATCTGTAATAAAACTAAAAAAAAACAATAATAAAAACAATAATAATAATATCAAATAATAATAAAATAATACTAAATATTAATAAAGATTATAAAATAATGAAACAAAAAAATAAATAACTAATAACTAACAATAATAATAAAGTATCTGATTCTAAAATTTCATTGACATGTTGCAGAGGAAAAGTTTCCAAAAAACAGTACTCACCCCAAATGGCTTTGTCTCAACGGCCTTTCTATTGAAATGTCTTGTACATGGGCTTTACTGGGATTTTACTGTAAGGGCCCGTGCACACGGAGTTTACGTTCGCGCATTTTAGCATAATACACGTGTATAGAATACACGTGTAAAAATAGCAGTCCCATTGACTTGAATGGAAATTTTTACATGTGTAAAAAATGCGCCAAAAAACGTTATGCGTTTTTTACACGTGTAAAAAATTCCATTCAAGTCAATGGGACTGCTATTTTTACACGTGTAATATGCTAAAATTTGCGCACGTAAACTCTGTGTGCACGGGCTCTAACTGTTTTGCAACTTCAGTGGTTTGCTTACAAGTAAAAAAGCTGAAAAAAATTCCAACATGGTTGATCTCACGTCACCAACATAATTGGCGACATGCGACACATTGGTTCCGTCATTTAACCAAGCGTCACCATGGAATACTCATAATAGACAGAAATAAGAAACGTATGTCATTTCATCAGGATTCCTACGCATCTGCCAACTTCTGTGGCTTAGTTATATTCTTTATATGGGATTTGAGTCTACACTTTTCCTCTCCTCCCTGCCTATTTTCCCAGACTGCTTGTCAAGAGGTATATATAAAAATAGCCAGGGTCGGGTGTGTCTCTGGGAGTTCTCAGTAGCCCTCGGCCTGACTCCGAATATTATAAATAGACTTCCTAGGCTGGCTGCATACTGGTATACAGTAGTGAGGGACACTGTATAGCGGTATAGTACAGGACATGTTAAGGCTGGATTCATACGTAGATTCGGCCAAGAATACTAATGATAATCATGTGTCAATGGCTGAAATGGTCACCCTTAATAAATATCTATACTAAAGCAGGTTCTGATCCGATCGCTATGATTAATATGACCAAAGACCATAACGGTTTGTTGCAGAAAACTCATTATTGGAAATAGGCTTTACTTTTGTTACAATGGGAATAATACTTTGGATGACAAATGTTACAGTTGTGCCGATACTAGAAGCGATCCCTCTAAATAAGCCGCAATCCGATTGTCGCTGGCTAAACCAAGGTGCAGGGTGTAAGGGATTCCCTAGTATTTCCCCTATACAAGGACTTGGCCTTTGCTGCAGGGATTTCCCAAGTAGACATTTTTCATTTTCTTCATGGACAATATAATGAAGGGAAGATGAAATAAAAACCAGGACTTATCTCTGTCCAACTGGATTATGCTGGCTGTGCATAGGCAGGCAAGGTACCAAGACTTTGGCCTCTCTGTCCCTTACCCTATTACATCACAGCTCTGGATGTCTGCTGGATATAATCCAGTATGCCATATGAGGTAGGAATCACACTCAGTTACCAGTGACAAGCTCCTGAATGAAGAAGTGCTGAGGTCAGCCCCAGTCTTGTAGGCTGCAGATGTCCTCAGCTCTGTCTGATATTTATCGTCACAACTGCTTGTAAAAATGCAGAAAATGTTATAAAACGTGTAATTATCTGACCCCGGCTATTGTAGCGAGATGTCTTCTGTCATTCACAGTCAGCTCCTGCTGCTTATCTGGTGACCTGTTTACACAATGCTTTTGTTATTTATTTTTTATGTTTACTGGGCAGAAAAGGGTTAAATGGGGATTCTAAGACTTTAATATTTATTACCTATCCATGGGAAAGATCATCAATATCACATTGGCGGGGATCTGATTTTCCGTACCTTCATAGTCGCAGTCATACTTTGAAATGAGCGAACACTGTTCGGATCAGCCGATCCGAACAGCACGCACCCATAGAAATGAATGGAAGCACCTGTGACGCTGACTTTGCCGGCGGCCGGCCGGCGTCACAGGTGCTTTCATTCATTTCTATGGGTGCGTGCTGTTCGGATCGGCTGATCCGAACAGTGTTCACTCATGCAATTTACTAACCCATTGATGACATTAGTTTGCTGGTGTAGAGTGCCATAAAAGTGCTGCACAACCTTTTTTGGTTGTTGGTTCTGTACCCACTTTTTATGAAAGTGGGTGAGTGGGACGACTCAGGTGAACAAATTTGTGTGAGTCATATGCAAGATCTACACATGTTCCTGACTGACACAGATGGGGAAGATTTTAATCTTGGCCTCTTCATAATTCAGGCACATCTTGCATCAACAGGGGAATGAATAAAGACTGGTAGAGGTCTGACCACTGAGACCCCCACTGATCCTGAGAACGAGGGTGTTTTACTCTTAACTGGAGTAAAACATCCCCACTCTTAGCGGTCAGACCTCCACCAATCCTAGGTGAGAGATATAAGAGATACAAAAGGCTACATTCACATCTGTATCTGAATCTCCATCGCAAATTCCGTTAAAAATCGGCAGAGAGAAAAGTTCTGCAAGGAGGACTTTTCTCTTCTGTGGCTTGAGTATAAGGGCCCCTTCACACGGAGTTTACGCTCCGTATATTCTGTACATTTTACACGTGTAAAAATACACGTGTAAAATGTAGTTAGCCATTAAGTTCAATGGCTTTTTCGTATAACGCGCGTATTTTTGCACGCATGCAAAAAGACGCACGTTATACGAACATGGCATTGAAGTCAATGGCTAACTACATTTTACACGTGTATTTTTACACATGTAAAATGTACAGAATACACGGAGCGTAAACTCCGTATGAAGGGGCCCTAAAAATGGCAGAAACCCAAACACCATTAAAGTTACTTACAGTTGTAAGAAATACGAACCTGTAGAATTTGAGTTGAAGGCTGAAAGTTGTATGTAACTTTTTTACTGCAGACATTAGTAGAAGCCGCACATGATAGATGACTTGACTCTGTTTTGGCAGCATGCTCACTGGGTATGTTTACATGGATTATTTTCCAGTCTGAAATCCGCAACAAAAACCCCATCCTGAAACTCTGATAGCTCCAGCATTTCAGTATATGCTGTGAGCTCAACACACAGATACAGCTTCGCTCAATGGTGCTTAGTGCTTACCTCCATGTGGCCAACAGCAATGGTTTTGCACTTAAACTCTGTTTCCTATTGGAAAAGAGAGAACACAATGGCAGTTCATAAATGACTTCTCACAGACTCTGACATATCAAATAAAAAATCTGCCTAAAGAGGACCTTTCATGTCCTCAGGCACTGTCGGCTTTCCCATTATGTTCCCCGGGGCAAGAGATATTGGTGCCCTTAACGATATCTCTTTACCCTCAGAAGGGCGTTCCTGACAATCTAGCCGGGCTGTGAGGAACGCCCCCCCACCCTCCGACAGTACTTGTCCATAGTTCTGTACTGTCAGAGAAGGCGTTCCTTACCACCCAGCAATGACGCTAAGCGGCAAAGAACGCCCTCCAGTACTAATCTATGGACTAGCACTGTCAGGGGGGCATTCATCACCGCTTAGCGTCATTGCTGGGCGGTAAGGATTTGTTCACATCTGCATTTGGATTCCGTCTGTAGAAGTCCACATGAAGACCCCCGGACGGAATACCGAACGCAACTGTAAGCAATGTGCCAGTAAAAGTACACGGACCCCGTACACGGACCCCATAGACTATAATGGGGCCTGTGTTCTTGCCGCCAGATCTCAGCAGGGATCATGCGGACAGAAAAGTAATTTGCAATCTACTTTCCTGCCCACATGATTCGTGCGGGCAGCGCGTGGGAAGCACACGGGCCCCATTATAGTCTATGGAGTCTGTGTGCTTTCACTGCACAGCACTTGCGTTCGGTATTCCATTCAAGGGGTCCCCATACAGACTCCCCGAACGGAATACTGAACGTAGATGTGAATGAGGGATAAGGAATGACCCCTCTTACAATAAAGAGCTATGGACGCGTACAGTCAGGGGTCGGCGTTCCTCACAGCCTGGCTAGACTGTCAAGAGCGCCCTTCTGACGGTGAAGAGATATCGGTAAGGACACTGATATCTCTTGCCCCAGGGCACATAACGGGAAACGGACAGTGTGGTATATAAAACCGTATGTGCCTAAGGACATGAAAGATCCTCTTTAAAATATATGTAAACATAAGTGTATGTTCACATGCATCAGTTAATGCATGGTTAGAAACAACATTAAGGCTAAGGCTCAACGAGATGTCCTGCAGCATTAAAGCGCTGCAGGAAAAAACGCATCGGCTACGCATTGCGGTTCTTCCCACAGCACTTTAAACAGAAAATTTGCAGAGTTTTCCTCCACGGACTTTCTGGTACAATTATATCTATGGGAAACTGCTGGCGGTTCCATAGATATAATTGACATGCTGCGATTTCCAAAACCGCGCTGGTTTTGGAAATCGCTGCATGTTCGCACCACAGTTTTTACCGCAAAGTGGGCATGGGATTCACAAGAATCCCATCCACTTTGCAGTTACTGTAAAACGCCACAATTTTTCCTGCGGTGTTTCCACTGAGGGAAAAGCGCGGCATTTCCAACCCGTGGGGTCCTGGCCTAAGGCTAAAGCGCACTTTGCATTTTTGGCTGCTGTAGCTGAAATAAATGTGTTTTACATTACCAGCAAGTGAATGAAATTCTGGTAAATCTCATGAACACATTGGGGAAAAAAAGAGCTGTGGGAAAAATGGTGGTGGGGGAATCATGAGCATTGTCCCTATATATTCAATAGGGAACGGAAAAAAAGCAGAGAAAAACGCTGAAGAAAAAAACGCTATGTGGGGCCTTAGCTTATGCTAGGTTCACACCGGCGCTCAGGTTTCTGTTTTTCAGGTTTGCTTGGTGACCCAAAAAATGGAAACCCAATCCATTTAAAAATTGGTTACCTGCGGATCCCATAAACTATAATGGGGTCCATCGGATTTCTGCACGAAAACTTTAGGACAATGGGAGGCAGATTTGGGGCGGAATCTACAATGAATTCAGGGGAGGAAGCCACCCCCAAATCCGTGGCAACTTACTTACGTGTGAATGTACCCTTTTCTTCCTGCTGGTCTCAGTTCTGAAATGGCGGACACCAAATGGACCCCATTATAGTCAATGAGGTCTGCGTGTATCCGCTGTTTTAACCATTCGGGTCTCTGATGTTTGGGTCCCACATCAGACCTGAATAACAGAGAACAACATTAGTTTCTCGCAGGAAAATCTCACTGGAGTCCGTCTGACCGTGTGTGTGGCTGCCATTTTAGCCTCTCCATTGTTTTGGTCCTCCAACTAAGCACAATAATGGAGAGGCTACAGTAGTGTGAACCCAGTGTAAGGCGAAGGCCCCATGGGACATTCAAGTGCTGTGGGAAAAACCGCGGCGGCAACACATCGCGGTTCTTCCCACAGCATTTTAGACAGAAAGTTTGTGGCGTGTTCCTCTGCGGACTTTATGTTACAATTATATCTATAGGGAAACCACCGGTGTTTCCGTAGGTGTCATCGACATGCTGTGATTTCCAAAACTGTGCTGGTTTTGGAAATTGAGGCGCGGTATTTATCGTAAAGTGGGCATGGGATTTGCTAGACTCCCATCCACTTTGCGCTTACTGTAAAATGCCGCGATTTGTCCTGTGGCGTTTCCGTCCCGTGGGGCTCTGGGCTTAGAGTGCATTCACATTGTGCAGACTGTGCTACCAAACACAACTCAAATTAAGCACCTACATCAAAAAACGCATCAAATCTGCGTGTAGTTTATCTGCAATGGTTACCTGTGTGAATACATCCAGAACAGTCTTACACTTTCTATTGCCGTTGAAAATACTATTGGAAATAAGTTTGTCGCGCGTGAGGTAAAATCTTGTGCACGGAGGGTAAAAACTTCGGCCCTGTTGGTAAATATGTGTCTTGTATGGAGGCACCACAAGCCTCAGCAGAGCCGCCCTGTGTGTGCTGCGGGGTGCCGGCGGTAGGGGGCGGCAGCGGGGACTCCAGCACAGGTTGTCAGGGCCGCGGGAGGTGTCATAAAGCCTCCAGTGTAAGGGGCGGGCGCTGAGTCACAGGAGGAAATTGGCGCCCGTGCGCGCTCCTTCCTGCACCTCCCTGCACTGTCCTGGCGGCCGCGGACACGGTCACTGCTGTTACCTGTGCGGGCGGTGAGGGAGAGCTGGGCCTGCAGTGAGAGGACACCTGAGGGCTCCCATGTCCGCTCCTGCCCGCTGACAGACCCTCCACAGTCCGCACCACCTGCTCCCGAGCCCGGCACATCACAGCTGATCGCCCGGGGGATTGTTACACGGAAAGTGCACGAAACAACCATCTCCAAGTGTGAATGAGACTCTGTGAGGAGGCAGGAAGACGCAGCCATGCAGGACATCTCGGACTGCCTCAGCCCGCAGGCTCAGAGTGTGGTAAGAGCTGACACCGCCATGCTTATACTACTACTGCTACTGCTGTCACCCAGCTTTCTAAGTGTCCTGAGTGACATCTGCCCAGCTCTCCTCAGGCATAACCGCGCCTGCTAGAAGTTTGCTTAGGAGTAACCAGAATTATATGGATGATCCACTGTCCCACAAGTACCCTTAGGAAGGTGTCATTCAGGTGCATAGGAAAGCTGAGTGATACGTCTTAAAGGGATCTCTGATATGTGTGAGACCACCACCTGTAGACCAGGGGTCCCCATTGCTGTGAGTGAGAGGTGTGGGCTCATGGCCGCCTCTATAGGAGTTCTGGAAATAGCAGAGCCAGTGAGGGCGGTTATTTTTGGAACAACTATAGAAGCAAATTGAGCTGCACAAGTACAAGTACATCTCCTGGCACCGAGGCCACGTGGGGGGGTGGGGGACCCCTATTCTTTAGATAAACCCCCAGCTATCAGACATTTATAATAATAATGCGCCAACATATTCCGCAGCGCTGTACAATTTGTAGGGTTCAAATACAGACAAAGATACATTACAAAGAACGTCATTTCACACAATGTGACTGAGGACCCTGCTCACAAGAGCTTACAATCTATGAGGTAGAGGGGATGACATATCTTGTGGATTGGGAATACTCCTTTAATACAAGCCATATTGACTATCGCCCAACTTTCCCAGAAACCTATTTATTACCAGATTTACGTAATTGGGGGAATTTATTAACCTATTAATGCTGGTTTTCTGGCATGAATGGGTGTAAATGTGGAGCCTCTTTGACATGTTCTCCCTGCGCCCTGCTCACTACTTTTCTCAAAAATGGACTGACTGGGGCAGCAGCAGTTTTCGGCACCTGGAGGTCGCCGAAACATCTGATCTGTGCAAGGGTCTCACTGTCAAACGCCCACAGATCACCTATCATGTGAATAGGTCACCAGTATCCAAATCCCATTTGCGCCTGGAACACCCCTTTAAGAGAACGCTATACAGAATGCCAGTTTATCTTCAGTACTCCTATTTTATTATATGGCGGAAGGCTGTTTAATCCGCTCATCTGCAGCTTCCCAAACAATCTCCCACCCCCATAGTCTTACCTTCCTGTGGTCTTGTGATCTTGGCATTGCCATCATCCTGTTTCATGGTCACTCTGTAGTATTGTCCTGATCCACCAGGGCACCTGTATAAATAAATACCTCTGTCGCTGGATGCGGTGAAGTTTCTGTATACAGGTGACGGGGTGGATCATGGTGGCACATGTAGTTGCCTTGATGTAGAGGACACAAGCAGGAGAGGGATGTATGCCCTGGCTCAGGCAGTTTATTACGCACTTTAACTTCACTTTAGTGTATTTTTGCACATTTTGTGGTTTCTGCTGTACGTCCTGGGCGCTTACTCCATTGCTGCTCTCATAGTTTGAGTAACAGGAAGTTGTGAGTGCAGCAATGTGCTTGTACAGGATAAGCAGGCCACGGCTCCGGTGCTGCAGCTTTATACGTGGTGGAGCCAACACAGATCCTCTACATAGACACTTTACAGTGACTGTGTAAAGCTTTCTACAAGTCTAGGAGCGGATGTTATTCTCACATATTAGGTAAGAGTTTCATTAGGCTGCAGGGCTCCTCACCCATTGTACCCACAGACACTCCTGTCATTATTAATACAGCACCTTTATATAACAGCGGTATTACAGTTGCTGCAATTGTAAGCACACACCTCTATATAACACCAGTGCTACAATAAGCACACACCTCTATATAACACCAGTGCTACAGTTAGCACACACCTCTATATAACACCAGTGCTACAATAAGCACATATCTCTGTATAACACCAGTGCTACAATGAGCACACACCTCTATATAACACCAGTGCTACAATAAGCACACACCTCTATATTACACCAGTGCTACAATAAGCACACACCTCTATATTACACCAGTGCTACAATAAGCACATATCTCTATATAACACCAGTATTACATTTGGCATTAGAATCGCTACAATTGTAAACACCCGACACATTGCTCCACTACATTTGTCCATAAGGTGACATCAATACAGACCTGTCAGTGGTGTCACCACCGCACCAGCCATGTAGGATTATATATAATATAGTTTGGCACACAGCAGTGCCATTGACCCACGTGCCAAGCATAAGAGTTACAATACAAATGTGTCACAGCCGTAACCGTTCAAACCGGTGTTTGCTCTTGTACAACCCTACTGTCTCTTTCCAGGGTCCTGTACTGTTCTATACTCCTCCGAGAAGCCCGTCAGCGGCCATTATTTAGCTATAATAGTAGATATTGCTTTCTGTCACTTTGCCTTTTCCCGTCTCAGAGAATTTTGGAAGTGATGCGGCAGATCACAAGTGCAGAGTTTTTGGCCAATGCTAAAACTTCAGGACACTCTGTGAATCCTAGGCATTTGTTTGGAATAGGGTGTGGGTAGTCAGAAAGCGGACCCTGGGCGCCCTGGTTGTATGTATGTAAGGGATACATTGAAGCCGTATTCCCATCTCAAGGATCATAGTTAATGTTGTTGTTTAAGCTACATGAAGTGTTTTATCTATTTTGCTCATTTGTCAGATCCTGATGATTTTGCCTCCTCATTGTTTACAGCTTGTTGTCTAGGTTTCATACCATCTCTACGATCTATCACTATGACTGGGCTGGTCTGTCCACATCTATTCTCTTCACTGTGACTGACATCTAATGGAGCCTTCTGTCAGCTCTGCAAAGTGCAATAAGCTTCAGGGCAAGAACAGTGCTTGCTCAATGCCTGTTATCTCTGTATGTAGATCCAGACATAAGTGTTCAATGTAGTCTCAGGCTTGAGTGAGCCATCACACAGGTTAATCCTACCCACCAATGTGTCATGAAACCAGAAAGTAGAGGGGAGAGGAGACAGGAAGACAGGTGAAACCCTGAGATAGGAAAACAGATTTAGGCCCCAGGTAAAAAAAAAAAAAAAAAAAAAAAAACTGCAGAAAAATTAATCAAGACTGGTCATCATATTAAGACCGCTGGCGGGAGATTCTTCTGAATTAAGAGGTAGTGGTCTCCAGATATTTCTGTTGTAACACGGGAGGTCCTCTGCACTTGAAATGATATGTACACCAGTTGGGAAGTACCGTAGGTTTCAGGTATAACTCTCCAGTTTTTTGGTGTGAGTTACAGTACATTTGTCAGGTTACGTCTTCCATGATCCCTTGATCATCAGCCACTAGAAGGGTCTGGTACTGTTTGGCCTGACAGCTATTGAAGTTGTACAAATCCCATAGAGGTTTCCATTGGGATACAATGGTAATTGTGTAGCAACTTCCATAGTTAAAGGAGCACTCCAGGATAAAACTAATACTGTTATACCTATTTCAGGGCACTTGTTTTTTGTCTGATGTTCTTTAACTCCTTGTGTCGTGCACAGACTCCTCAGTTCTTTTGCTCCTTGAAGCATTGTGTAACCGCTGTCTTTGTATAGTCCGAGCCTAAATCAACTATATATAACTTTTCTGTATCCCATGCTCTTTTCCAGAGTGTGTTGTATAGCCAGACATCGCAGGAGCGTGGCGCTTGGCGGCACATGTGTATACACAGTCTCACGGCTGGACCCGGCTGGGTGGAGTACTGCTGGCAGTGGTGTTTAGTTCTTCTATAAAATGACTGAATCACCGTAGCATCGTGGCAGGGCTATCATTACTTGGGCATTTGTCATAACTATATGGCTAATATAAAAGGAACTTACAGCGCTGTATTATCTGCTTGTTGCTGCAATACATCCAGTAGACAGAGCTGCTTGCTCATAGTCATAATAGTTGTCTGTCAGGTTCTTACAAGTCTCTGTAGGCACTTGTTATAGATCCTTGTCTCTCACACTTGTGTGTTTGTGAATACAATTTCTTTTTGTATTTTTTTTAGGCTTGTTTGCTGTTAAGTACAAAAGATAACTATAAAAAACAATGGTTTGAGGCCTGGTTGACATCTCCATTTTGGCTATTCCTTTCCTCTGTCCGCATGAAAAATGCAGAGAGAAAAGTCCTGAAAACAGCACTTTTCTCTCCACATTTTTTCATGCAGAAACCACACAAACCCCATTATAGTCTATGGGGTCCGGGGGTTTCCTAAGTTAACAATGAGAATATCCAACAGCCACAATGTCTAAAAATCCACTGTTATTGGTATAGAAGTTAACACATAGGTTATCTTAGCCAGCTAGGACGCATTCCTTTTACAATGGAAACCATTTTTGCCACGTAAGATAACCTACCATATAAGCCGAGTTTTTCAGCACAGTTTTTGTGCTGAAAAAGTGCGCCTCGGCTTATAAGTGCGTCAATACAGTAATTGAAAATGTCACATGACTGGTCTGCAGTGAAAGACATCTGTGGGAGGCTGCTGGAGCAGCGATAGGTGAGTGGTGAGGCAGCGCTGCCTCCAGGACCGCCCCAAGATGTTTCCAGAGCATCTTCTCTGCCTTGAAAACATCTTAAGGCGGCCCTGTTCCAGGGGCCTCCCACAGATGTCTTTTACTGCGGACCAGTTCAATTACCACTCGAGTCAATACGGTAATTGACTCAACCGTATTGACTCCTTGTAGCGGTCCTCCGCTCCAGTTCCGGCCCCCAGACATCTGGGGCATTATCATACAGGCCCAAAGCATTATGGTAGCAGTAGCAGCCTGTTGCCATACAGGCCCAAAGCCTGTGCTAGCAGTGACAGGCTATTACTACTACCACAGGCTTTGGGCCTATATGGTAATATCCCAGACCACGTGACATCTGGGATTTTACCATATAGGCCTGAAGCCGGCTAGGATTAACATGAGCACAAACAGAATGTCATGCATTTTCCACCCTCGGCTTATAGTTGAGTCAATAAGTTTTACCTGTTTTTTTTTGTGGTAAAATTTGGGGGTCTGCTTATATTCGGGTTGAGTTATACTCGAGTATATATGGTATGTTTTATCTTCAATACCAATACCAACAATTTTTAGAAATTGTGGCTGCTGGATATCGTTCTCATCGTTTTCTTCCTGAAGTGCGCCCTGGGCCGACAGGGATTGTATCTGTGCATAGATGAAGTTGTAAAACTCCAGCAGTCCGAATCTCAATAATAAAATTTAACTGTTTAATATATTCAGCCATAAAACAAGAAACAAAGTTTCAAACGAGTTTAAGCAGCATTACTAAGTGCTAACTGACGCGTTTCGGAATGTCCATGCTTCCTTAAACGTAGCTTGTTACCGTGCACCCTTTTCTCTCAGGAAGGATGTAAGTTTTTTGCGCTAGTATTTTTTCTAAAAAAAAAAAAATATTTTTGATGGGCTTTTTTTTCCCCCTACCCTTTCAGTATTGTTTCCTAAGTTAACCGTTTTTTTATGCACATTAGGTTTCCCTTCGAAGGGGTTCCCAAGCGGAAACCCATGTTCAGATGTGAACCAGGCCTCACAGTGTTTATGAAAATCACAGCAAAAAGAAAAAAAAAAACCAGTGTAAGAGTGAAAATTAATATTTATAGAGATAAAACAAAGGGAAGGCAAAAATCTAGATTCTGCAGGTTGCACAAAAAAAAATTCTTGCTGCCTAAATTTACAGAGGTGGTCTGAAGAGAGATGGCGATTAGAGATGAGCGAACACTGTTCGGATCAGCCGTTCCGAACAGCACGCTCCCATAGAAATGAATGGAAGCACCTGGCACGTACACTTTGCCGGCGGCCGGTCGCCGTGCCAGGTGCTTCCATTCATTTCTATGGGAGCGTGCTGTTCGGAACGGCTGATCCGAACAGTGTTCGCTCATCTCTAATGGCGATTTCTTCTTGCAATGCCAGGTGAGGAATCCCTTTCTCTGCACCCCTTTCTGCTTTGTGATGACAGCTACAGATAAGGATAACTATTCAACTGAATGGCAGTGGTGGAACAACCTGCTGTGAACTTGAATTATGTGGCCATAACCTAAAGAGGCTTTACCCATGGCCAAAACATCCCCTAAGTTAGAAAATGGGCGCCTGATAACTGAGGGTCCATCCACAAGGCCTTGCTTCCCAGAGTTTCCTCTTTGTGAAGTGGTAGGACGTCTATGGGACGGATGCAGATCACCAAGCACAACGTCACTCAGTCCTATAGAAGTGAATGGAGCGCTGGTTATTTATACACCCCGACACTTCATTTGCACATGAACCCCCGTTCTCTCTGGATATTCCAGACTCTTATACCTTTGTATAGGGGATAGGTAGTGAGAAAACCCCTCCAGTCTTTGTAAAATGAAAAGAAACTTATGGTATGTCAAGATGAAGCAATATTTACTTGACATTTCAATGATGGTCAAGTTAACATTCTGTTCCAGAGTTTTGTTAATGCATGAAGTGTCAAGTTTAATTTTGAGATGCATAATAGCCTCAAACTAGGGTGGAGCTGCCAAAAATCAGGGCTACTACTCCCAAATCTGAGTACTCCGCTCTAGCCAGATACACCCATTTCTAGTTGTCCAAGAGAAAACTCCTATTGCTATGAGTGAATACATTTCTGTCTTTATTACACATTGGTTGTCCTGGGGTTTTGTGATATGTAATGTTTGTGCTTGTCCAGACTATATGGTTGCATGTATATGGGCAAATACAGTGAGGAAAATCTAGACCATTTATTGTCCACATTTGTGTCTGAATCTGGTTGGGAGCCCATGACTCCTATCATCCTAATGATCTGTGATGCTGGGATGCCCTATACTTTCTATAGTATAACAGGCAGGGACTCCTAGCGTCCTGGATCACCATGTTGCTTTGGACTTTGTCTCCTTACTGGGTTCTGGCCACGGAATCCCGCTGATGTACGGACCAGATTTTCTGGCCTGTATTCCCCTGGGTGCAAGTAACCGCAGCCTACAGTTACAGAACTGGCTGTGCTCTAAGGTTTCAGGTGAATACTATTGTATCCAATCTAGGATATGCTTTGTGAGCGAAATACTCCAACAGTAGCTGTCACATCTTTTCTGCTTTGTTACTGTAGTCCAGGCTGTTTAGTGTATGGAGGATTGTCTGGATCTGTATCTACCTCTTATCTGTCTGCAGAACTAAGTCTGGATGGGGTTTCAAGAATGTGGAAAACTCATTCACTTCAGTCTCCAGCCAAGGACCATACAAATGACTGTAAACTTTAGAAACTTGTTCAAGACTCCAGGGTTTGTTTGTTTTTTTTTTTTTTTTTTTTTTTTTTTTTAATAGTCAGAAAACAAGAACTTCCATAGACTTTAATATACAATAACCTGAAGATGTGCGTGCAGTAGATTTCTTCCAGGGATTTGTTTTGTACCAGGTTTGCATTCACTCTGACCGCAAGCGCCTACTTATTATTATTATTATTATTATTATTATTATTATTATTATTTATATAGCACCATTAATTCCATGGTGCTTTACATTTGGGGGTTACATACAATACACAAAATATACAGGTAGATATAATACTAACAGTGACCAACTGGCACAGTGGGGTAGAGGGCCCTGCCCACGAGGGCTTACAATCTATGGGGGAAGGGGGTAGAGGCAGAAGGAGAGGGGGACCTACTTAGTATGTCACATATGTTCAGGAGACAATTGATACGGTAACAATTTTTGTTCTTGGGACAGAGCTAGCTAAAACTCCAGTCACATGGCGCAACTTTCTTTATCTTTTTAGTTGCGTGACTTTTTTCCTATAAAAGATAAAGGCTATGTCACACAGCAGGAGCGGTTCTCACAGAATCTGAGGAATGTGACTGCTTGTGATCGCACATGTGACTGCTTATTGCCAGCTTGTTGGTTCTAGCCTTCATGTGTCACATTACTTATACATGTCACCTAACATGGCAGTGTAATATATTGGTGAAATCCCTGGAGTTTAATGTGCATGCTGCTAAAGAATGTCCCGTGAAGACAATGTCCTCTTTGTTGGGACAAGGGGCTTTATAAATGTGGCTTTTTCAGTAAGTTTCCCCATTGTGGGTGCAATATAAACCCGAGGAACTCCATCATTGCACAGTTTGGTTCCTCCCATGGATCAGTGTTTGGCAGATATACCCTAGGTATAAGACTATATGGACAGACATGAGCATCTGTAGGTTCGCAGAAATACGGCACTGACACATTCATTTCATTTAGTGAATCTGTGCCAGAAACTTGACAATAATAGCACTTGTCCTGAATTTTGCCCCTGGGCTTGTGGCCCCCTCCTCCTACAAGATCTGTCATAATACTGTGTGTATGTGGTCATAGAAAATAATGTTCTAAAACCATACAGGCTTGAACAGGCATCTTGAAGGACGGGCCTGTTTATATCCTGTTTCCCCCCCAGGCGAGGCACACCTTGGGTATTGTGGTCAGCACCATGCATTTGCTTCCTCTTTTCCTGATGGATCTTATATGATTGTTGACCAATATGTCTGATGCTATATGGACTTGTACGGTTGATAATGTATGTTTGGTCACTTTGATGCCTACCTTTACACCTATGGGCATTGTTTTTGAGGCACTTCGATTTGATCGATATGTCCTCATCTGCCATCTTCTTCTGTATTCTCTTTTCTTCCCCCTTAGCGACCCTTGACGTAACTGTACGTCATGGGTCGCATGGGGATGTATGGAGCGAGCTCACACGCTGAGCTCGCTCCATACACGGCAGATGCCGGCTGTATCATACAGCCAGGACCTGACACTAACAGCAGCGGTCGGTGCCCGAGCCGATCGCTGCTGTTAACCCTTTACACACTGCGGTCAAACGTGACCGCAGTGTGTAAACGGCGCCGGCGGCATGGTTGCCGCCATGTTTCGCCGATCGCCGCCCTCCTGAACGTCACATGAGGGCGGTGATCGGTTGCTATGACAGCCGGAAGCCTATTGAAGGCTTCCAGGCTTGTCTCTGCACTAGATCTATTAGACGATGCCAGAGGCAGCCTCTAATAGAAGTACTGCGATTTTCCTATTCACTGCAATACTGTAGTATTGCAGTGAATAGTATGAGCGATCAGACCCCCTAGGTTTCAAGGTACCTAAGGGGTCTGATCATAAATGTAACAGAAGAAAAAAAAAAGTTTTTAAAAGTATTAAAAAAATAAAAAAAAATATAAAAGTTCAAATCACCCCCCTTTCCCTAGATTAGCTATAAAAGTAATTAAAGAACATTAAACATAAACATATTAGGTATCCCCGCGCTCCAAAATGCCCGAACTATTAGAATATTAAAACATTTATCCCATACTGCGAACGGCGTAGCGGCAAAAAAAATAAAAACAGCCAAAAAGCGTTTTTTTCAACACTTTGCCTCCTATAAAAAATTGAATAAAAAGTGATCAAACCATCAGATCTTTCGCCAAATGGTATCAATAGAAACGTCATCTTGTCCCGCATAAAAAGACACCACAACCAGCTCCATACATGGAAATATGAAAAAGTTACAGGTGTTAGAACATGATGACACAAATTTTTTTTTCTATTTTGCAAAGTTTATCATTTTTTTAAAAGTATCAAAACATTTCAAATACTATATAAATTTGGTATCACCGCGTTCGTACTGACACGTAGAACACAGGTAACATGTCATTTGTACCAAACAGTGAACGCTGTAAAAATTAAACCCATAAGAAAATGGCGCAAATGCATTTTTTCTCCAATTGCACCTCATTCTGAATTTTTTTCCAGCTTCCCAGTACATTGCACAGCATATTGAATGGTGCCATTACAAAGTACAATTTGTCCCGCAAACAATAAGCCATCATGTGACTCTGTGAACTGAAAAATGAAAAAGTTATGGCTCTTGAAATGTGAGGAGGGAAAAACGAAAATGCGAAACCAAAAAATAGCCTGGTCCTTAAGGGGTTAAAATTTGTGTTTTTAATAGGTATTTAATAAAGATGTATTATGTACTCGTGGATTTCTTGTTATTTTATTGGGGTTGATTTAATAGATTGGACAAGGGCTCCCCATGTACTGCTAGTGGTGTCATGCCTACAATGTTGTAGGTTAACTGTTTCTATCCTAGATTGGGGGATTTTTCACTGGCGGTCGTCCGTCTGGTTGTGGTGCAGACGTGTAAGGAGCTGGTCCGCCTTGGTGAGCTGGTGCGATGCTTGAGATGTTCCAGCTGTCTGTCTAGGGATCTGTTCACCATCAGAGATGGGAGTACCAGGCTCCAGTGTTTGGATTATGGGTGGAAATAATCTTCAAGTGTTTTCAAACAAGACCTTGATTTAGGTGATGTGTTCGGAGCCGGAGCTCACCTCTGCTCCCCTCCAGCATTTTGTTTATTTCCTATGTCTGCCACCGCTATGCTTTTGGATGGATATTATGATATGGACTATCAACACTTTTTCACTTTATTTCGTTGGAAAATATCCGTAAGTATAAATCCTTGAGTTAACAAACTATTTGGCTACTTCTTAGTTAGTTCATGTCTTTGGGTAATCTGTATTAAGACCAGTATGGCTGCCATTGCCAATTGAGCAGGGGCCTCCATAATGTCAGGTCTACCTAATTCATTGCTGCTTTTCTGGGTCCCCAGGGTTAGCCTTCCTTATACTTTAGAACAAAGTTATTTGGGCATGTTGAATTTCAATGTCCAATCCTTGTGTTCCCATGGGAGATATGTATGTAGGGGATAGCTGACTTATTGAATGTGTACAGACATCTCTAGAATATAAGAAAGCTGGACGATGGCCCAAAAACATGTGACTATAACACTGGGCACTGTACAAGAGGGGGATGGCTGAAGGACTTGCCATATAGTACACACAGATAGTCTTGCAGGCATACAGTATATAAGAGAAGTTGGTGAGGTGATCCCTTTCCATTGTTCTTACATTTACTGTTGTTGGGTTGTCACAGTAATACCGAGGTTTCCTGTGTTAGTGAAATGTGTAAGTTAAATTAGTTGTCTTCCTTCCTATGGGCGGTTGTTTGAGCTCTCAGGGGCGTCTCCCCGCACACGTCTTCCTTTTCTGTACTACCTTGAAGAGACACATTCTTATATGTTGTAAGAAAGGCTGATGCAGTGAATGAAAGTACGTGCAATGACTTTGCACATCAGTATATTTACATGGCTGTCCCAGCCTGAAAACCCCCTAATATTCCATGTTTCATTGGAGGAACCTTATGGCAATCTGCTCTATTATAACATAGAAGTTGGACACGTTGCAGTCCTTGCATGTCACCCCTGTGATATTCAACAAGTTGTCCTTTCAGTGATCGTACATTATTTATTTTTTTTGCAGATTGTGAGCCCCACATAGAGCTCACAATGTACATTTTTCCCTATCAGTATGTCTTTGGAATATGGGATGGAAATCCATGCAAACACAGGGAGAACATACAAACTCCTTGCAGATGGTTTTTTTCGCCCTTGGCAGGATTTAAACACCAGGACTCCAGTGCTGCAAGGCTGCAGTGCTAACCACTGAGCCACCGTGTTGCCCCGCCAGTGATCGTACATTAAGGAATTGGGTTTAACAGTGTAATGGGAATCTTTATTAACGGATTTCATTAAAAAAAAACCAAAAAAAACCCAAAAAATAATTTGGAAGTTAGAATATATTTGAGAGAGATTTCCTGCTGACTGAACTCCCTCAGACTGACAGTCCCTTGTAGGGCGGCCTCTATACTTTCCAAATATGTTCTTCTTATTCTGCATTTCAGCCTCATTTTCAAGAAAGTCTTTATTTGTATGCAAATTAGCTGAAAAGTGGCTTTATGGGCGTGTCTTCTCCCGCCAGGGCAGAAAGTGAAGCCCCAGTAGGAGAAGACACGCCCCTAAAGCCCTCTTCAAGTAATTTGCATACAAATAAAATCCTGGAGCTTCAGTGCAGAATAAGAAAGGCATCTTTGGAAAATGTAGAAGCCGCCTTACATGGTACTGTCACTAGTCTAATATGGATTGTCCTGCTGACAGACTCCCTTTAAAAAAATTCACTATTAGTTCTGTTATTAGCTAACTTGCAATTGAGAATTTAATAGCAAATGAACACCACAGATGTATGAACTTTACACAGCTTTATAAAAGCACAAAGCCATAAAATCTGCACATTTTAACTCTGATGCAGTTTGTGAATGTGGATTTAATGAACATATATATATATATATATATATATATATATATATATATATATATATATATATATATATTAGTTTGTGGATTCTACACTGACATGTGAGTAAGGCCTTGGGCCTCACTTACACTGAGTCTTAGTCCTTCACATTTCCTTACAAGTCTACAGTCCTACGACCCCTGCTGCTTAGAGGAGGGATTCTGTAACTATGGTCTAACTATCACCTGCACCTGTATATTAGAGAACTGCTAACAACGCTATTTCCTAGTCTGCTGCGGTGGTGGGACAACCAAACTCCCTGAGAATCTGTCAGCAGAATTCAGACTGCCATGTACAGGAAACCTTGTCTTTGTATATACAGGGAGCCTGTCAGGTGGCAGGAGCTCAGGGAGAAGGGAACAAATGTCTGATGTTTTATGGAAACCAGGTTTAAATCTGTCTGTCTGCGTGGAAGCCCGTCCGCTAAAAAACCTGTCACCTGTGGACCCCATAGATTAAAAGGGAGTCCACTGGATACCCTTTAGGTTTTTACAATTTTTTTTTTTATACTGAAACAGCAGTATTGTGTGTGTGCTCAGAAAGTTTTGTTACATGGTTGGAACACAAACCAATATCCTAATCCAAAGAAATCCACAAAACAACGTGATAATAATAACCCTGACACTGCAAATCCACAAATATAAAGTCACCGTGTTCACATACTTATGAAAGTACAAATTTATTCTGGAAAGCGACTTCTCTGTTGTAACCTATTTAGGATGTAATACTGTTAGCGAAACAAAGCAAACACTGCGGCAGAGAGAGGTTGAGAATAATAAAATTCCTTGTTGAATGAAGCGACGGGCAGGAGGTCTTCCTATGCTTGTCTACGGCTGTGAGAAGTCTTCTAGGTTGTAAAGTAAGCTCTAGAAAATGGAGATCTCCACACTAAGGACACTTATCGGCGAACCACTGGATAGGGGGGACTCGGACCCCCTGTGATCTGGAGAACAAGGGCCTGCAGTTTTCCATGAGTGCGCCTTGTGAGTGGAGTGGTGAGAGGCTTGTATGGGTTAGTGAGCTGAATATCGCTTATTTAATTTTTTTTATCCTATATCTTATCTGTATGGGGTTTTTTTTTTGTTTTTGTTGTATCTATTTGTTTTTTATTAAAGAAATTGTGTGTGCTATAATTTTATGTAATGTGATGGCAGGAGATAAATGGAAGTAAAATGGAAATTGGGAAAATTACTGGCATGACACATTTTTCTCCTATGGTAAGGGCTACATAACTCTGCCAAGGCAACTAAAACAAATCTATTGTGTGTTAATGGCTTTACCCATTTTTCCACAGGCAGAGGCACGGTTGGCGGCCAAGCGGGCAGCACGCGCTGAAGCCCGAGAGATTCGTATGAAGGAACTGGAGAGACAGCAAAAAGAGGTAAGGTTATACTAAGTGTTAAATCATCACTGAATTGTAGGCTATGAGGACCATTAGGACTATGCTGCAAGTTAAAAGGAGTGCACGAGTCGGCTCAGAATATTGTCCTGTGTGGCTAGTGTGTGCCCATCATATTCTTTGTATAATAGTGAAGCAATGGACCGCCACTTTGTAACTAACTCAGAAGTTGGCATTAAAGGGGTCACAAATAGAGATGAGCGAGTAGTATTCAATTGAGTAGGTATTTGATCGAATACTACGGTATTCAAAATACTCGTACTCAGTCCAATACCATGCGGTAAATGTTTAAGGTGTTTACCACGCGGTATTTGACAGAGTAAGAGTATTTTGAATACTGTAGTATTCGATCAAATACCTACTCAATTGAATACTACTCGCTCATCTCTAGTCACAAGCATTACTGTCTTAGGGGTTATAATTTTTGATCTTTGTGAAGTGAGGTCCATTAAACAGTCTTTAAAGCCTATAAGTTGTGATGGGGTTGTCCAGATGAGTTGGCCAACGTGGTCAGTAAACCAAGAATCGGACCCTGTAAGAGGATGTCGATCATTTTTCCTTCATTCCTTCTAAAGTTGGAAATCTGATCAAGTTCAGTGCTTTAGAAGTACAGCTTTTGATATATCAATAATTTTAGCCTGGAGAACCGCTGTAAGGACTCGTTCACACGGGGCAAGAGGGGGCAGATTCTGACGCTGAATCGGGATTATTCCCATGTCAACTAGCCCTTATGGGTTTTATCTATTTAAGACAATGTGGGTTCTTTTATGTGGCTGCTCTGGATGTAGAGATGGCTGCCCATGCCTGTCTCCATTCATTCTTAGTGGGTGCTGAGAGTTGAGCAGGACCTTTTTTATATGACCGTGTCCATTTATCATTTGTCGTGAAAAATGGACAAATAGTTCTGTTTTTGACAGCCAAGTATCAGTGTTTGGTTTCTGTTTTTGATTAATTAAAAATAACAGATGAATTTAATTTGTCTTCATTTCTGTTTTGTGATGGACTTGTAAAATGATCCATCAAAAAATGGACAAGTGAATAGACTGGATCACGGTCTACATAAAACATTAATTCATCTTATGTCAGTGACTGGCTATAGTTCTAAAGCCGTACTGGATCCTTCTAGGACACTGTGTACATACCTGGCTCCTTGAGGTTTGTCAATACTCCACGAAGTTGATGGAAAATACTGGAACGTAACTGGTTAATGTTTACAGGTCCCTTTAGAAGTAGGATAGTTCTTTACCTTTATACAGCCTAGCAGGAGCACTTTGTATCAGAATTGGTATTTAAGGAAGTGGACGAGGAAGACTTTAAACCTAAAATGAAATGTGCTAGCTGATAGAAATCAACGAGATACTTCAGGTACTTAAAGATGTTTCATGTCCTCAGGCACATGTGGCTTTATGTAACACTAGAAAGCCGATAGTGTGCTGAATTCAGTGCACTGTTGTCTTTCCCGTTACGTTCCCTGGGGCAAGAGACCGATCTCAGCCCACCATCAGAAGGGTGTTCCTGACATCTAGCTGGGCTGTGAGGAACGCCCCACTCTGACAGTACTTGCCCATAGCGCCTTACTGCCCAGCCATGACGCTAAGCTGTGAAGAACGGCCCCCCAGTACTAGTCTATGGATGAGTCGGCGGGCGGTCCTCACAGCTCAGGTAGACTCAGGAACTTCCTTCTGACGATGGGCAGAGATCAGTGCTGAAACTAACGGCACAGATATCTCCAGCCCCGGTGGTGGTGAATTCAGCGCACTGTTGGCTTTCTAGCGGTGTATAAAACTGCATGTGCCTGAGGACGTAACAGGTTCTCTTTAACACCAAGCTGAGAGAACCATAAAAGATTAAGGCAGCAAAGACTGAAGTCCATTGATCACTATGGAAAATGATAAATGTGATGCAGGATAGTGTCATGGGCAGGGCTAGTGTCACTACTTCTCTACTACCATTCAAGGGACCTGCAATGATCTGATACTGATCCCCTATCTGAAGAACAGGCCGGCAATATCTGAAACCTGCAATACCCTGTAAGGCCACAAGCAGTTTGTTAGCCACGGCAGGATCACAGTTAGGCTAAGTTCACATCAGTCTTGAAAACTACACGGAGGACATTTTTTTTTTTTTTTTTTTTTTTCCCCCACTGTTTTATGGTGGACCTTATTAGAGTCCGTGGGGTCCACCCCAGGGAATTTTAGTACAAGTAATGGTTTCTGTTCTGCTCTGTGGCAGTATTGTTTGGCTAGTATTTAGTGTTGGCCGGCATGTCCATATACTCAGCCTGGGATTGTTGTTCTTCCTCTGCATCTCACAAGTCTTCTCAGACAGATCAGCTTAAGTCATTAGCAGAATCCCCATGTAAACAGCCAGAAGCAGGCGGAGAGTTACCTGTCTATGTTTGTCTTAAGATCAAGGAATGCTATTGCACCAAGACATAAGTGCACAGACCGGTCTGGCCGCTTTATAAATCCACTATATGAACAACATTCTAATATGGGACAGTTTATAACCAAATGGTTGAGCTGTGAATGACATTATATACACTTTCCGTATTATGTTCTCATGAACAGGCGCGCTGCTAAGTGTTTCGTATTGTCAGCGGGCACAATACAGTTTACTTCATAGCTGGAAATGGGCATTTTGGCAGAGCCGCATCTCCTGCACTTACTCCCTAAGCTCTGGTTACTTGTAACAGGAGTTGTCAGCACAGTCTGTGCACCTCTTCTCACATCATGGACATAGGGGGTATACTCTAGGTCTGTCACGTGCCAGCCTGACCTAAATTGTACTCTAGATGCTGCCAATCCTAAGTGTACAAAGCTGGGGCTGCGCACACCTCCTCCTGCCTCTGACTTACTTATATAAATGTCTCAGGACTTCTGTGTGCAGGGCTCCGGCAGTAGCAAGTCTCCAAGGAGAAGCCTTTACTGGGTATAATACACGTTGTAACCTTGGGAGATCAGTTCATAGAAGAATGTGGCTTTATGTATCGGAGCCTGAGAAACCTTGTAACCCTTCGCGTTAGCTGTATTCTTGGTGTAATGTCTGGGCTCACGTCACATAAGGCATTGGAAATCTCTAGACACAGAATACGATTCGCTTGATGTTAATATACCGTAGTAAGGTTTGGAGCCAGGTTGCCTTTTCACTGCTCTATCATGTTGTTCTGCTTGCTCTTTTTCTTCTTGTTCCTGACTGTTGTGTTCTTTCTTTTTTTTTTTTTCTCTTCATGCAGATTTACCAGGTTCAGAAGGTAATGTTAGTGTGTCAACCTTTGCATGATCTAAAAAAAAAAAAAATATATATATATATATATATATATATATATATATATATATATATATTTTTTTTAAAAAATTTTTTATTCCTGTATATGTATTTCAGACTCGAAGGTTTTTCCTATATTCTATTCTAACCATTTGTTTTCTTGCCTTGGATTGTGTTTAGAGACTTTCGACTGCAATTAACATTTATCACCTATCTACATAGTGGGTAATTGATAAATATGTGAACACCAGAGAGTCTATGATCACTAAATGGGGGGTTACATATTGGGTTAACAAAAAACCTAAGACCATTAAAGGGAATGTGTCACCAGAAAACAAGCTATTTTTGTAAACCAAGTATTTATGCTAATCATTTTTTTAAAGAATTTTATTTTTATTTTCCATGTAAAAAAAAAAAATCAAAATCCTGCAATTTTCAATCCTGAAATTTGTAATCTTGTCAGACAAACCATACAGGTTTACTATCAAAGATCCCAGCCCTATAAATAATAGTACATAACACCCATTATTGTATACAATACTGACATGAGATGATCTAGTGTATATCTCCACCCCTTCCCTGCACAGAATGTACCTAGAAAGCTCTCCCATAGACCTCAATGAGGCGGCTACAGATTATTCTTATTTATGGCCACAAGTCTGCTGTAAAGCAGATCACTAAATTGCTATTAACAGAGCGGAGAAGCTCAGGCAAGATGCTAATTATTAAATAAAAAATTGGCAATGTCTTGTCATTGTGTGCACCAAGTCACAAGGGTTGATTTGGGAGACCCTAACTTCTGGTTCTGGTGACAGACTCCCTTTATGCTTCTTATTGGAGATGGAAGACTTGGATCCCTGCGATCTTATTAAACCATACTTAAAAGGGTTTTCTGGTTGTATATTAATAAAGGCTAATCTTTATGTAAAGGAACGGTATTTCAACTTTATAACCTACTTTGTGCCTCTGTTCCTCACCGTTTGTCCATAGTACACAGGTAGTCCTAATAGTCCGGTGCGTGCTGTGTTGTATCTAATCTGGGCAATGCTCTGTGAGCATCCTGGATTAATACTTTGTAGCAAAACACTAGAGATTAGTGTGACCTCTGTTACTGATGCTGTTCGCGCTCAGAGCATTGCTTAGGTTGTCCACTAATAGCCACTTGTCATCTAAGAGGACGACTAACTATACGAGGTTTCCAGCCTCTGCGCGTATACAGAAGTGACTTCTTCCACTCATAGTTTTCACAGCAAACTCATATCTTGAAAACTGTGAGGAAATGAAACTTAAAGGGATATTCCCATGTACATAATCATGTCTATATTTGTAGATAATTAGAAGTTAAACAGTTTTGCAAATATAAGTAATTAAAAATTCTGCAGAGTTTTAAAGATTTCCTCTAACCATCTTAGTAATGACAGTCTGTTGTCTTGATTGGTTGCAATGGATACAACCACCTATGCAGAAACTTTCTGTGGTCTGGGACTTGTCAAAAACCTAGCCATGATTTTCTTATTGTAGGTCGGTTATTAGACATGGACATTACATGTATGAGAAGATATCCCGGCCACAATAAGGAAATCATTGCTGATTTTCTGACCATAGAAAGTTCCTGCATTCATGGTCGTACCCAATGGCAACCAATCAAGACTACAAGACTGTGACCACATGATATTTAGAGAATATCTTTAAAATATTTAATTACTTATATTTGCAAAAATGTTTAACTTTTAATTATCTACAAATTTAAAAAGAATTATGTACATGGGAATACCCCTTTAAAGTATATTGGGAAGTTGCGTAACTTTTCTTTTACATTGTCATTGTTAATGACTTATAAACCTCTTTAATTCACTTTAGGGTTTATGATGTGAACGGAGTGCAGTAGAATCCCAAGGCTGGCTGCATGGATCTGTAGTACAGCCCCAAATCCCGCTATTAGTCTGTATTGTCTGCTAAAATCGCTATTCTCTGGGGATACCCTATAGCAGAACAAGGGGTGTCTTTGGTTCGGTAATAATAACCATGTGAGCCTCCCTTCACGATTTGTCCCACTATGAGCTTCCCTTTGGGGTTTGCTACACTATGAACCTCCCTACAGGGTGTGCGCAATTCCCTTTTAGGCGCTAATACAAATCTATGCGTTCCACATCATTCCCAAAGCAATGACCTGGTTGTATAGGGGCATTTAATGGCATCTAATCCATAACTTTGTAGTTTGAATCTACTGTCTAAGGCCTCATTCACACGGCCACGTGTGCAGCCAGAGACTCTTCTCAGAGGTTTCGGATCCTCCATTTCAATCTGATATTTATAGAGCATGTCCTGTCCTATCCTACTCCCTGAAAAAGGAACAGAATTGAAATCAATGGAGGAAGGCATGTGGCTGACATTCGGACGTCTTCTGAGTCCATTCTTAAAAATCTGACCGCTCTTGGCCTGCACACTCTGTTGTGTGCATGAGGTCTAAGGCTTTTAATAGTACTGTGTATGGGCCTAGCTGCATCTTCTACTATGGTACTGACGTTTATGTGGCGCACCTTTGTTGTACGGTCTATAAAAGGCCCCTGAGCCGCCATCTTATTGCTTTGAGAGCTGATGTTGGGGTGTTGTGCTGATGCCAAGGGTTACATCACTGATAATTGCCATTGAGCCCTGTCTGTGCCGGTTCTGCGGCCGCTCTTGGGCTTTACGTGGCCTCTCCCTCCTGTGCAGTAAATAATCTGACTCAGGTCCTCAACCACTGGTTTTATAACAAGTTGAGATATGAGCAGAGTTTATTGTGTCACAGAATGTAAGTGACAAAGGGCAAATATTTCAGACACATTTGTTAGGGAAAAAGTTTCAAAGGCTTGAAGTATTATGATTTTATTTTCTATTTTCAGTGGATGGGGAAGGATATTGTACAATAACAGGGATTCCCGTCTAGTGTGTCATATGGTATCTTGGATGTTTCACAAGATTTTCTGCTCTGCAGGATGTGTATTCTGATATAATGGAGCTGCAGATTTGTGTACTACAATATGTGTATCTGAATAGGAAAATTTGCAAGCTTTCTACGGACCAAAGATATGCATGGGTGTACCTTAGATAAACAGCTACTCTGTCCTGTCAAACGCGGGATCCTTCAAGATATGTTTCAGGAGAGTGATCCTAATGTATGGTATATATATATACACATCAGCCTGTCTGAGTCGTCTTCTATAACTCAATACGAACTAAATGGCCATGAACCCCTTGCATCTGACTTGCTCATTCCTGTCTGTCCTTCTGATCTTTTTTCTTCTTCTTCCTTCAGAAATATTATGGTTTGGATACCAAGTGGGGTGACATTGAGCAGTGGATGGTAGGAGTTTCTCAGTTCAGACCCTCCCCTTCCCCTTATATTCATGTTGTTGTTTTCTGTGTGTGCCATAGACTTCCAGTGCTCCTCTTCTAGTCTCAAATGTTTTTAATTTTTATTTTTGCATAAAGCCCTATTCACACCTGTGTTTGGGTTACTGTTTGAGGATCCACTTGGGGACCCCTCGAACAGAAATCTATCTGCAGAAAAAAGCAGTTACCTAAGCAAACCTGCAGACCCCATAGTCTAATGAGGTCCGTGTGGTTTCCACACAAAACAAGCAGAGAAAAAAGATCTGCAAGCAGCACTTTTCTCTCCGCATGTTTCATGTGGAAACCACACGGACCCCATTATAGTCTATGGAGTCCGCTGGTTTCCTTAGGTAACCACTTTTTTATGCAGATAGGTGTCTGTTTGCGGGGTCTCCTAGCGGACTTCCCAAACAGAAACTCAAATGCAGATGTGAATAGGGCCTAAAGTGTTCTGGGTCTTAAATATTGCTGTTCAATACAAGATTGCTGGCGTTCCGACTCTTTCCAGGGTGATCTGCAGGGTGCAGATCAGCTGTTTAAGGCTAGGTTCACATGGCGGAAAATTTAAGAGAAACTCCTCTACGTTTTCTGCTGCTGGATTTGGCTGTGGGATTGCCGATGTCACAGCTTCAGCCTTCTGTTGCAGCGTTCCTCTGCTGACTAGTCCCAGCAATTACCGAGCCACAGAATCTGCACAACATCGAGCAGGACGCTGATTTTTTTTTTTTTTTTTTGTGCGTGTCGGAGTGGAGTCTGCCATGGATTCGGGTTTGACTCTGCTCCCAAATCCACAGCAGATTTTTCAGTGTGAACCTACCCTAAAAGGGCATGACTCCTTTGTGTAAGCTGTGGCTTCTTCATTGAGCAATGAGTATACATTGTGTAGAGCAGGGGTAGGGAACCTTGGATCTCCAGCTGTTACAAAAATACAACTCCCACCATGCATACTTGCTCTTCTGTTCTTGGAACTCCCATGGAAGTGAATGGAGCATGTTGGGAGTTGTAGTTTCACAGCAGCTGGAGAGGCAAGGTTCCCTACCCCTGGGGCTGAACCTACTCTGTGCTGGGAGTTGGGTCACCACTGATGTCATATGGATGACCGTGATGGGATTGTCCAGTACAGAAAATACATTCTATTGTTTGTATAATGAAGTTATACAATTTTCCAAAATAAATGACCATGGCCAGGGACTGATTTTTGTCCACTGGAAGTAAGCAGAATGCTGATAGGTTCACACCTGCACTTGGGTTTCCATTCATGGGTCTGCTTGGGGACCCCACAAATGCAAACCTAACCACTTTTTTTAAGCAGATGATCCGTAGACCTATGGACTATAATGGTGTCCGCGGGTCCCCTCCACTCTCCGCCTGAAAAATGCAGAGAGAAGTCCTGCTTGGATGGCTTTTCTTTCCGCATCTGGCGCAGGTGTGAATCCAGCCTTATTGACAACAAGCAGAGATGTAGAAAACTGTGAGGCATTGGTACGGGAAGTATATTGAAAAATTGTATAACTCTTCGTTATAGAAACAATAATATTTATTTTCTGAAACTGGACAACCCCTTTAAGTCCTGCAGAACTCCTTTTATTAAAATGACAATAAAAATATCCTAGTTCTGCTGACTAGTAAGGTAAAAATGTGAATCCTCAGCTGATACAATGGCATGGTGCTAAAAACTATTACTATTGTCTACTGTAAGTGGTGGTAGTATTTTCCATGCATTTTTTTTTTTTGTATCCATATTTACTTGCCTCTATGAAGTAATATTCTTGTATACAGGTATATTTAGAAATGAGATAAAGGGAGTGTGAACATTTCTAGACACATCAGTCCAGAAAACATTTGACAGCAAGGTTTTATTTTACTCTGTCCAGTTCTTCCATACCAAGAAATTTTAGCTTTTTCTTTATAGTATGTGACTGGGACCTAAGGCCTGGTTCATCTGCGTTCGGTATTCAGTTTGGGAGTCCATTGGGGACAAGCGGTTAGCAATGAAAGCACACGGACCCCATAGACTTTAATGGGGAGAGGAATGTACTTCAAGAACGACTTCCCTCTCCGCATGACTCGTGTGGACACTGAGCAGAAAACACATGGACCCCATTATAGTCTATGTAGTCCGTGTGCTTTCATTGCTCACTGCTTGTCAATGCGTTCAGGACTAACGAACTCCCTGAAGTGAACCTAGACTATAACTCTATGGACGTGCACACTTTGCACTTCCCATTAATTGTCAATGTAATTTTCATTCTATTGTGTATTTTCAGGATCTGACATGTCTAGGTCCTAAGAGCTTTTGTGGTTGATTTTCTTATACGGAATGTGATAAGTGTTCGGCACATCTATAAGGTGCCATAGCACAGATGTGAACAGAGCCTTAGTTTGCATGGGATTGTTTTTAGCAGTGTGCCTCCATCGCTTCTCCTTATGTGTTGTCCATCCACGTTCCCTTATCCCTCTTATATATTTAATATCCTGCTTTCTCTCCTCTTCACGTTTTTCTCTTGCTCCCCTAATGCATTTCCAGGAAGACAGTGAGCGCTACTCACACAGACCGCGGAGAAATCTCCAGGTCAGTTTTTCAGTGCGATTTTAATGTTTCAGCCTCATAGACTACTGATGAATTACTTTGTGAGGCTCGGTTCTCACTTACGCTGGGCTCTCTATCTTTAGCGTCTGGCAGACCCCATAGACTATAATTCATGCCGTTTTTATACCGAAACTGGTGGAGAGAAAGGTTCTTTGTGCAGGACTTTTCTCTCTGCTGTTTTTTGGTGGACTCTCCTATGCAGTTTTCGTTTGCAAAAAAGCAGTTTTTAGCCAAAACCAGGAGTGGATTGAGCAAAAGGTAGAAATATAAGCACTTCCTATATATTTCCCATTACTTTTGGAGACCTTCTTGGTTTTGGCTCAAAAAAACGCTGGAAAATCGACAACTAAAAAGCTGCGTTTCCGCAGCGTGGGACCTCAGCCTTAATGTTTTGCTTATTTCTTTAATGGAAGAGAAAGTTGTACCTGCCAGACTTTCTCTTCTATTAGAAAAGTAAACAAGCATGACTGAACACAACGTTCATTGTCTCTCTTACGTTACAGTGAATGCAAATAGAATGACTGTAGACAGAGCCCCCTCTATCGGAGCTTAAGACTGTTGCTCTGATCCTATGACAGATGAGAACCACAGACTTTAAAGGGATCCTATCATTTAAACTCATTTTTTTTCTGTCTATCACGTAGGAATAGCCTTAAGAAAGGCTATTCTTCTACCTTTAGAGGTCTTCTCCGGGCCGCCATTCGGTTAAAATCCAATTTTTCGCTGGTATGCAAATGAGTTCTCTTGCAGCACTGGGGGCGTCCCCAATGCTGCGAGAGAACTCTCCAGCGCCGCTTCCATCATCTTCAGGAACGGGGTCTTCATGTGTCTTCTTCCGGGGGTTGGCTTCAAACTTCTAGGCTCCGGGCCTCGGGCAAAGCCGACTGCGCATGCCCGCCGGGCACAAGAAAATGGCTGCTTACAATACTGTGTAAGCGGCCATTTTCTTGTGGCCGGCGAGCATGCACAGTAGGCTTTGCCCGAGGCCTAGAAGTTTGAAGCCAACCCCCGGAAGAAGACACATGAAGACCCCGTTCCTGAAGAAGATGGAAGCGGCGCTGGAGAGTTCTCACGCAGTATTGGGGCTGCCCCCAGTGCTGTGAGAGAACTCATTTATATACCAGCAAAAAAACGGGAGTTTAACCAAATGGTGGCGCTGAGAAGACCTCTAAAGGTAGGAGAATAGCCTTTCTTAAGGCTATTCCTACGTGATAGGCAGAAAAAATTGAGTTTAAATGATAGGATCCCTTTTATAACAGTAATGTTAATGCAGCCTAATAAATATTTCGATAGTGTCATCCACTAAATCAAAAACTAAAGAACATTTCTGTCACAGCTGTCATTTTACGGACTCATCCTATTGACATCTTACAAGGATTTACCAATCTTTTTAACAACCAGTGACTTAATAAGTATCTCTAATAGTAGAAATTACCTTAAGCCTTCATAAGGCCATTTGCATTGTCTTAAAACTGTAGGTTTTATGGGCCCCAAATTTTAGTTTATGGATTACATTTTAGGGTGAGCTCTTCAGGAAGCCAAGCGGAAATTAAGTTGCTTTACTAACACCCAGGATCTCCATGGTTGAGCGTAACTGGGGGGCTGTGACGTTCCTTGGATCTCATTAACACCTTTCACCCCAATGTCCATGTATGCACAACTGTGTCTGGTTCTGCAGCTTAGCCCATCCGTGAGTGGAGCTGGCCCTTAGTGCCACACAGTGAAGGATGGATGCATGCATGTCGCTAAGTCAGTACTGCAGTGGATAAGACGTGGCACTCCATACACTGCTGCTTTATTGTGGAGGGATGTGGGTGTTTGTTCTCCATAGATCATGTGTTAATGGCCTTTCCTAATACATTGGGATATAGATTTGGGTTTGTCACACTGTGTGCACAGCACCCTTAGAAATGTGAGCAACAAACCTCATCTAAATAAAAATGAATATGAACAAAAATGGAAGACAGTCCATGTGTAATTTTTTTTTGCAAGTGAAACTAGTAGTAATATTCCTTACACTGATACATGGACACCGGCCATCCAGAATGATCCTTCTAAAACTGATCAGAATCTGCACCTCTCTCTTCTCTGTCATGTCTATATACTTTGCTTGTCACCTCTCGCTTATTTCATTTTTCCCTCTCTCCTTTTTGAAGGCTTCAGATGAAGATGATATGTCTGTGACTAGCAGGAGCAGTCTGAGGGTCAGTAACCTGTGCTATATACTGCTGTGTACTGTATATGTGCATAACCCTCAGTGTGTTATGTGATGGCTATTTTTTTTACTAACTTACCCAGCATACACAATGATTGTTGTCAAGGTCTTTATACAGACATCAGAGCGGGTGGATAACATGAGCAGGAATCCAGATTCCAGATGCATCTACTTTTTGCAAAAAAGAGTATTTCCCTTGTGGAAGGAACAATTGCATTTTCTTCTATGAGGGGTCATTGTCGATTGGGGAGATGGGTTTTCTTTCTTATACACAATAAGACTCTCTGGTATTACTTAATCCCTGATAAAACTGAAGTAGGGTGTAGTTTTGCTTGGTGATGACACCAACAGCACAGGCACACCCTGTGATCTTCTAATCCGGAGCACTCACTTTGTGTCATGTGTATTGTGCAGAAAGTCACAAGATAAAGAGCGATCTCTGTAACCCTAGGGATTGCTTCACATGTGTAATATGGCCGCCCTACTGTATGCATTAGCACACAGGTATCGCCCTACTATGACTGTATGGATGTATGTATGAGGGTGCTGCCACATGGGGTAACTGATGCAACTATAGCCACATCCAGTCCCTGGCCGCCACTTCTCTATATGTAAAGCACTGATTTTATTTCTTCTGTATATTATCACTGTCCCCATGGTTTTGCTGTTATGGTGCGGCCAATAACGATATACAGCTAAAATTATTTGGTGTTTCACTTCTAAAGAATAAAAGCATTGGCGGCCCAAGGACTGTCTGCAGCTATAGGCACATCCTGGTAAATCATGCAGCACCACCCAGAGTATTCTAGAATTCACTCTTTATAGTACAATATTTGCCCTCTCTCCTGACATCTCTACTACTCGACAAGTTTGGTATAATTCAGCTGTGCTGCTGTTTCTATAGCTCTCATTCACCTCTATGGGAGTTATGGAATCCTCATAGGGCAGCGCCACTTGGCTGCTTCTAGAAATCTCTCCCTGGTTGCTGAGACTTTCCCTGGTTGCTGAGACTTTTCCTTTTGCTTGTGCGCACCTCTCATGAGACAGTTGGATGCGTCTAGGTTGGCCATACACAGCTGAGTATACATGTGTTCTCAGTAGGAAGAGGGTAGACTATCTTATTGAGTAAAAAAAGGATTGGAACAGTTGAGATCCAACAGCGGTTTAGACAGGTTTGCATAAAATGGTCCATTTAGGGTTTTGGGGAAATGTGAAAATTCCTGCAGATTCTTGTCTTTAGTCCTGTGACATTTCTGACAACAATTCATCAATAAAGAATATTGGGGAGGTGTAAACTTATGCACTGATCTTATTTCTCTATACGTTGTTGGCTTCAGTGCAGATTGAGGTAGTATTATCACCCCATCCACCACCTCTATAGCCCGTCCTCACCAGTCATTGTTTTGTCTTGCATGGTGTGTACTTTGTGTGCCCCGTCCGCCATCATATCACTCAGCCCTTCTTTCTCTTTTTCTAACAGACCAATGGTTACGAGGATGAATTGCTTGGAGCAACTCAGTATAGGAAATCCAGCAGGGTCAGTGGAGAGCTAAAGCTTTGCATGTGGCAGCCAGACAGGCCGGGCATATGTTCAGCTACATTGAGGATGGTGAAAATCCTGAATCGGCTGCTTTATGGCCCTTGTAACATGTTCTGTAAATTTACCTTAGTACTAGAGTCCATAATGTGGCCACAAATCCATGTGCTGGATAACGTGAGTTGTGGTGTTTTTTTGTTTTACCTCCAGAGCTCTACAGGCAGTGGAGATACCGTCCCATTTTCCCGGGGACCCCCCAGGGATGAGGCAATGGTTGGTGCCATGCTTGGTGTTTTATCAGACACTGTGTGGAGCTTGTGCATGGGAGCTGCATACCCCTTAACAGACCCCCTATACATGCCGAATTACAATAGGATTAATATTTGCTTGGGCAATCCTGTCATTAATATTACCTTGTGTTCTGCTATAACCACCAGTGGGCTTGCTTACGGTTTGTAGCAGTATTACGGTATATACTGACCAGGGACCTATATAATTATCCTCTGTAGTTGGTTTACCCGGGCTGTAAATACATATATAGAGTTATAACTATTTCCTATGACGCTGCATTGAGAGGAATGCTGGTACGAGGCCAGTATCCTAAACTGACAACCCTTCTAGTCCAGCTGTTACTGAAATACGCCATCCACAAGAGACTTTGATATTTTGCAAAGTATGTCAGAAAGTTTGCAATGCCTATGGGGACGAAGGGTGTTTCCTATTGTGAGCTCATATGCCCTTTATCAGACACATTTGTCTGCACCATCATTTCCATTTCTACATTCGCTGTATAGATTTTTGCAAAGTCTAACATAGTTTCTCTTCTCTTACTATCCATGAAGTGCCGATCAACAATACATCATATTCATGTTCTAGTTATCAAAAGGAGTTGGCACTAGTGTTTGCTTCCCTCCACTTTTCATGACTATTGCCTCTTTGCACAACCTTGTACCATTCCCTTGTTGCATCGCATTCATATCCACAATGGTTTCTCCTTTCTTCTGGACCATCAGCAACAGATCCTGAAATTCTAGGAGACTGGAACATCATAGTGTTGTAGGAAAGTAGAGTTTGGGATGATTTTATAGGGAAGTATTTGCTAAAGCATTCATTTCCTGATAGGTGACGGGTCCTATTTAAATTGACCTATCCATGGAGGGCAATGCAGAAAAACTTGCGTCCTGCTTGCCAGGCTTTCACTGATTACAGCTGATCGCTGGAGGTCCCGTACATTGGTTTAGATTGTGATACACTTATTGTCAAGAATGATCCCTACTAACAAGTAGGAATGGTCCAAAGTAAAGAATCCCTTTTAATGATCCTAATTAGGATGGTCGGCATGGAGGTCAGCCCAGGAGAGGTAAGAACATAAAAACCTGTTACTTACCTTTCCAGGCAGGCTTTGAGCCTTCTTGTGTGACGTCCCTGACTTCACATGACCGGTGCTTGTGTCCTTTGCGTTGCAACGCAGGCCCCTCGGGTCACGTGACTTCCCGGATGTCATTGAAGATGGCCGCCATCAGCGGGAAGTACAGCGAAGCCAGGGATAGGTAAGTAACAGTGTTTTTTTTATGTTTGTATCCTTCCTGGGACTCTGATTATCATGCCCTGGGTTCTGAAAAGTCCCCAGAGTATAATAATTGTTCGTGGGTGTCCACAGTGGAGCATAATGCTGGGTGAAGGGGCCACAATGGAGCATAATGCTGGGTGAAGGGGCCACAGTGGAGCATAATGCTGGGTGAAGGGGCCACAGTGGAGCATAATGCTGGGTGAAGGGGCCACAGTGGAGCATAATACTGGGTGAAGGGGCCCAGTGGAGCATAATGCTGGGTGAAGGGGCCACAATGAGGTATAATACTGAGGACACGACATACATTCACTAAGTACTGATGCAGTAAACTGCAAATGTCACTGGTGACACAGACTGGACAATGACTTCACATTCTTGTCATTTCCTTACAGACAATAGACTCAATGGTAACTTGTGCGCTGGAATAGTTGTGTGATGTATGTCGATGTGCTCCATCTAGGATTGAAAGGTTACGTCTGTCTCTGTGCTATTGTCTGCAGCCGCTTCCATCTTTCATGCCTCTTCCTGTCTCCCCGTATAGAGCTCTTATTACTCTGACCTCAGCCTGGCCAACGCTCCGCTCACAGCCAAGTCCCAGCAGCAAACTGTACACAATGGAAGTCGGGTCTGTTCCTTTCCCCTCGCTTCTCTTCATTTCTGGTTGGCTTTTGCATAGTGCAACGCTTCATTTATTGCATTACCTGTGATTGCGATTTTTGTTCATTTTTAGGTATTTTGACCTTGAGGCTTTCATGTGTGAGTGTTGTATAGTTCGCAAGCCGACTATAACCAACTATAAACAAACCAAGTGTAGTCTGACCCTGTAGACTTGTTCATGTTTTATCTCTTCTATATTTCTTGCTCATTCAGTAGTTTTGGAGGAAGGCGAGGACCGAGAGAAGGGAGTATGAATGTAGGGCAAACTGAATATAGTTTGCCATCAAGACACATATGTTTGCACATGGAATATAGACACAATGTGGTAGATTTTTTGCAAAACTATGCAAAATGTTATTTTTAGACTAAGTGACCAAAAACATCACGCTTTTCTTTTCAAAATCCTTATGATTCCTGGTTAGCATAAATTCATGAATATTATTCAGTCATTTTGGCCATAACTCCTTGTAAGTCATATTGGGTAGTCTCATGTTTACAGAGCAGCGTGTGCCAGATTAAATGGGCGCTATCCATATATACAGTATATACGTTTAGACAAAAGCCGCTTATCTATATGCATTCCATGTGTCACACCCCGAGCCCTTCCAATTATACAGAACCATACTTGCACCGCAATGGGAATTTCCGGTTCCGTGTGCTCCCTTCAGGAGGGATAGGATAGCCTGCTTTTTTACGGATCCACATTCTCCTTTGCAGCCCATATTATAGCAGAAAACGCCCTATATTGATACTCTGTTCTTTATCCCCTTTTTGTATGATTGCATAGACCTTACTCAATTTTACAACACCTCGTAGTGGACTTTAGTATTCTAGCATTTCTCTGAAAGATCCAGACAAAATATTAGATGAAGTTTCGAGTCTTCATTTGTATTGACGATTATTCTCTCGATCACAGACTTAAAGAAAAGACTATTTGCTTCTCTTTAACTTGCATTTTCATCCTCTGTCTTTTCAGCCATCCTTATTGAACTGCAACTCTCTGCCTTCCAGATCACAGCGGGTGGGTCTCTTCTCAGGCAATCGGCTTTAATTCTCTGCTTTTCCTTATCTGTTTTTATTATTGTCCCCCAGCTGACTGTCTGCTTCTCTGTCTTGCTGGTAGGGGTCTCTGTATGATGAGGGGGTCACCAGTGGTAGCCGTCGATCTTCAAGTTCACGACCTGTGAGATTATTTTCCTTGCTTGAGTTTCTCCTTTTATGATCAGTTATGGCTGGGCAATTAATCGAAACATAATTGAAACTTAATCAAATGTGGCCAAGTTCATGTGATATGTGTTAATTGTAATCGAGGTAAAATGGTCAATTAATCTTGATTTTGAGTTGGGTCATAATCGCCCAGCCCTATGATCAGTGTATATGATAGAACTAATTCTTGAAGTATGTTTTTTTTTTTTGGATTTTAAAGAAATTGTTTGGGGAAGGGGGTTATTGCCTATAGCTTAGTGTACAATCTGTATACATGTATTGTCAAGAGCTAAAGGCCTTATTAGACAGGGTGACGTAGCAGCCAATTGTCTGGAATGAATGCTCAGTCACCTCTTCGTTCATTCATTGGGTGATCAACTGATTTTAGCAGGACAAAGAAAAAAATCATTGTGGCGATAACACATCACCCTGAGTAATAGGAGCTCTGATCCTGACGGACTATGAACATATATACCAGGGAATAGCTTTAGTAATAATCTAGTCTGACACAGAGATACGATATGCCTTGTGCGAGACAAGCGGTGATCAGCACATTTTGTAGCCGATCAGCGATCAGTTTTTTTTTTTTTTAAATCTGCTTATTTAATACAACCTTAAGCCAACTAATAAGTGATCAGGCCACATTTTAATAGCATTCGGTTTAGAAATTTAAAGTAATTCCAAAGGACTGACTTAGTCTTTCTTGCAACTGTAGATCAGAAATTTAGCTATGGCCATCTTATTTAGCTGTATGCTACACCTTTGTTTTGATGTTGCAAGGGCTTGCAGTGGGTAAGATCACGATTTAAAGGACTACAGTTCCTATGATTCCTCTGCCCTCTCATTGCCATTGCCTCTACTTATAGCTGCATGCATACTGTTCTTTTGCAGTGTAAAACTAGTATTGCAATTACTCACTTTCTTCTTACACAACATGTTCTGCTACTGACATTACGTGATTTGCTGCCCAGCGTGAGGAACACCATCCCTCTGAAGAGAGAGGGATGGCTAGCTAGCTAGGTGTGGAAATGAGGCATGTGGTATGTGATGTCATCTAATTCAGGGAGGAGGGAGCAGATAACCACATGTGCAAAGGAGGAGACTTCACACGAACAGGAAATAAATTCCAGGGGTATAGATGTCAAAACAACGAGCAGTAAATTTATCACTTTAATGCTGCTATATGACACTTACCTAGGTGAACCGACACAGACCCGTGTAGTGAGTGACTCCACCTTTAGTCAAGGTGTTCTTCTTTTGACACAGTTTTTGGACTTGGTCATAATTTAGGCCTGAAAAGAGTAATGGGGAAGTATCTCTTCTTCTAAAGCCTTTAGCTTTTCTATAGATGACAATTTATCAGGAACAGCCATGTTTATGAAGTCCATTGTGGAAAATAGTTGAGCCAAACGTTTGGCTTGCCGACTCCAAAGCCTTACTTATCTACCCTGATATCCGCCAGCAGGGTGAGAATTAGGAGACTCCCTTTTAGATGGTTGGCGTGGCCGACAGACTTGTAATGCAAATGAGCTGCTGAATTTATCAGAAAACCCTTCTAACATTTAATTTGGGGTTTTCTTCCTGTAGGCTTTCTAGAAAATGATATCCCTCCCATTAATCTAGGCGATTTCATAATCCTGCACCTATAGGACGCCATTGATGCTGGATTAAAGGAGTTTTAATGAACAGCGGGTATTAGTTTGCTCTGAGGATTAGTATTCATGTTCTGTATCATTATAGATGAACATAATCCGGCTGCTAAGCCCTTAGTCTTTAATTTTGCTAAGAGGAAGTTCAGAAACATGTCCGTCATGATCACGATCTCTTTGCAGAACCATTTTCTATAGACACAGCATCTCTTTTCATGTATTCTCTATTTACTTATTGTATAAATTGATATAGTTACGGACAGGGTAGTCTTTGGAACAGTGTAGTTAAGTTTATTGATGACGTTTTCTTCCGATGCCAAAAAGATGGACATTTATAGAGTAAAGGGCATAAAGGTGACCCTCGGGAGGTACTTCTATTGTATAATAGGGGCGCCACCTTGTATCACACAAACTTCTGTTTTTATAGACCTCTGTGTTTAGATTTCCTATATATGATCATTCTCTTCTATTTCTTTCTCTGTCTTGCTAATCTTCCTTTCCTTCTACTTCTCCTCTGTCTGGCTATGGAAGCCGTCTGAGTACAGTTGTTACTTGGGTTCTGGATCTCGTGCCTCCTCTCGTGCCAGCTCTGCCCGTGCCAGCCCAGTGGTGAGGAAAGCTTACTCTCTTCTTTCTTGTAATGCCTCTCTGTAGGGTTTTGTATGTCCACGTGGTCCTTATGTTATGTTCTCCTACTTTAACTCAGGACTAATCCTGATGATCCATGGAAGTAATCTTATAAGTGTTTCCTAGGGTTAGCCCTATTGTTTATTAGATTGTATTTAAATGGTTCTAGGATTCTTAAAAAATTGATAGACAGAGGGAATAGTGTAAAATTACAAAGAACCAATAATTCCTTGCTAAATTGTCCAGCGCTCCTGTGGTTCTTGGGTCTCATTGTTTTGATGACATCCCTGTCTATACCACTAGCCTTTGCTTTCAGTGGTCTCGTGTCAGACACTGCTGCATTTTTTTTTATATTTTTTTTATTTTTGGATTGTTTTTAACATACAATTCCCTCCCTTTGGCCAAATTTTTTTGGGTCCCTAAAACCCCTTCAGTCTAGGGCTCCATGTGGCATAAACACCGTGGTGGTTTACATTCACAGCAAAGTGGATGAGATTCTAGTGAATCCTATCCCCACGTTGCGGGAAAGTATGCAGTGCAGACACGTGGCGATTCCCAAAACCGTTGTGGAAAGCACAGAGGTGTTTATGTAAAAAATGAATAAATAAATGCAGAATGTTACTTTAAGCTGCGTTTTTTTTCCCTTTGTCTTCAATGTGGTTGTTTAAAAATGTTCTACAAGGAGGGCTTTTCTTTGTCGGTTTCAGTATAAAATCTGTTGAAACTGGGCAGACCCAATTCTAGTCTACGGGGTCTTTGGGTTTCCTTTTTAAGCAGACAGTTTCAGTTTTTCAGGTCCACATGCGGAACCTAAGGACACTAGCATGGCCCTAGTGTAAGTGTGTGGTTAGTTTTGTCCTGATTCCTGTGGTGTAGTAACAGTACAGATTTTGTGCTATACAACTACCAATATGTATTGTAGTTAAACAAAAAAAAGTTTCAACATGTAGTTAATGAGTAATCTTATTTTTTTTGCATCATTTCTTTCTGGTTTGTGAGTTTTCACTGATCCCAAATGATTTCGACATACATAATGGGACCCATTTCCTCTTTAATCAGTCTTCAGAACCCACAGGCCCACCCTTATTTCGTCGTGGGTCCACCAGTGGCAGCGTCCATTCACAGGGTCATCTGGAAGACTTGTCTGCTCCTTCAATAAGTAGAGTGAGTGTGTGTGGGCATGAAGTGCACTGTGTGGCAGCCGCTTGTTAATCTAATGCATTTTATAGCATTTGTGTAGAGAACCAAACTGCTCAGTGGAAACTTTTCCTGTTGATGAAAAATAACAAATTTAGAACGGGTTGTGTCTTATTGTTTTAATGTTACCTTTACCACCTCGGGCAACCATAACAGAAGAATAGATGTCTTCCTCACTAATACACCCAGGATCGATACCGTTCTTTCCAGAGTTTAATATCTGTCTATTTTCTATCATTTCAGATCGAAGAAAGACCAGACAAAGATTTTGCCGACAAGGTAATTTTATTTATTTTTTAGTTACAACAGTGTGGCCCTATCCCGGACTGAAAAATGTCAACATCTGAATTCACGCTTGGGCTAGGTTCCCATTTGTACTGGGATCTGTCATTTGGGTCAGTCGGTCAGCACGCTCCCATCTGTCACAGAAGCCCAATGTTGGAGGTGCTATAAGGGGTGGGGGGACTGTACTTTACAGATCTGAGATTCCTGTAGAGAATGAGGATAGTAATCAACTTTCCTGGGAGGTCACGCAGGTTGGGACTGTTTTAGAGTGTTGATAGAGAGAAGAGGACAGAAATCTAAGTTTTCTTGGGGAACACAGGTTGCTTAGGTAGTGATGTGAGCGCACTTTGTAGAGTGCAGGAAGTGTGGGGCGGGGAACACAGTCTCCTCAGCTCAGGGTCCATCAGACTCTTTAGGGTAGATCTTCCACGGGCTGTATATTGTTCAGCAAAATGATGGACACCATAGCAAATACCAATGGACAGCATTCTACTCTGAGGTCTTTAGGATCCATTGGTGTTGGCCATATGATGGACCCCTCCTTATCCAGCCTGGGGAGGAAGTAAACTCAACCTAGCATCTAAAAATGTTTTGTTTTTTTGTCTATATCAAAAGTGTCCACAGGCTTTAACCTTTTATAGTGAAGCATTTCCATCTTTTGTAACATCCTTATAATATTACATTAACCATTAATATTTCTTTCTGTTTCAGAGTAACCGACCTGTTTCTAGCTTGTCTGCAGCAACTCTTGCTTCGTTGGGTGGGACATCCTCGCGTAGGGGAAGTGGAGACACATCTATATCTGTAGATACAGAGGCATCAATAAGAGAAATAAAGGTGATTGTGCAAACATAGCAGTTCTAAGAATCTGCTAGATTTATTCACTGAAACTGGGTACAGTCCTATATCCAACATTTGTCACACTTTGGTCTGAGTGGTTAAAGGGATTCTACCATTAAAATCAAATGTTTTGTCGATCACACGTAGGAATAGCCTTAAGAAAAGCTATTCTTCTCCTGTCTTTAGATGTCTTCTCTGTGCTTCCGTTCAGTAGAAATCCCTGTTTTCTTCTGTATGCAAATGAGTTCTCTCACAGCACTGGGGGCGGGCCCCAGCGCTCAAACAGTACTGAGGAGGTCCACAATGCTGCGAGACAACTCTCCAGCGCCGCCTCCATCTTCTTTAGGAACGGCCTCTTCACGCGTAGTCTTCCGCTGGAGGTCAAACTTCTAGGCTTCAGGCAGAGCCGACTGCGCATGCCCGCGGCCATAAGAAAAATGGCTGCTTACACAGTAAGTAAACGCGCATTTCCTTGTGACCTGTGGGCATGCGCAGTCGGCTCTGCTCGAGGCCTACAAGCTTGACCCCCAGTGCCGGAAGAAGACGTGTGAAGAGGCCATTCCTGAAGAAGATGGAGGCGGCGCTGGAGATTTCTAGCGCAGCATTGGTAACACCCCCTTGCTGTTTGAGCGCTGAGTACCGCCCCCAGTTTTACGTGAGAACTCATGTGCATACTAATAAAAACTGGGATTTCTGCCGAACGGCGGCGCAGAGAAGACCTCTAAAGACAGGAGAAGAATAGCCTCTCTTGGCTATTCCTACGTGTGATCGCCAAAAAAATTGATTTCAATGGTAGAATCCCTTTAAGCACTCTTACCTTGCAGCACTGGAGTCCTGGCTTCAATTCCAGCCAAGGACATAAACATGGGGAGAACTTACTAACTCTATATAGAAATGGGTTTGCTCCCACACTCAGACATACTGTTAGGGAATTTAGGTTGTGAGCCTCCTATGGGACATTGTTAAAAATATCTATAGCGCGGAATACGATGGCGCTATGTAGGTGAGCGATATTAATAAGTAACATTTTTTTCAGAAATAAGAACAGAGGAAACTTTTTCTTCATGGCCCATTTGTTCTAGAACCTGTTTGTGCCTGTTTTTCCTGTATTCATGCCATTCCTTTTCTTTTTAGTTTTCAAGTTACCCAAAACGTTTTATTTTTTTCCTGAAAAGTAGTAGACACCTGCAGCCATTGTTTAGGATTTTGTATAAGGTTGAGCCACTTTGTTTCTTTTTTACTCTGCGAGCTGCTTTACTTTGCTGAATTGTCTCATTAGACACAATTATGGCAGCAGAACTTAGTTGTAGACTAAATATACGATACTATTCATGCTTCAGTTGTGAAAAATGCTCTTTTATTTATTTTATTGCAGGACAGGAAAATGTGGTCAATGTGTTTTATGGTTTGTTTGTTTGTTTTTTGTTTTGTTTCTAAAACTTTTATACATTGAAGTCTATGTAAAATGGGTACCCTAGCAGCTTGATGGGGTGTAAGCACCACCACACAGGGTTTGAAGACCAAAAATACTAATGTGGAGGGCTAAGGATACTTCTCTCTGCTGTCTGTCTGAGCAGTTTGACATTCATCAAATATTGATGACTCCATCCTACAGATTTAGGCTATTAATGTTACGTCTTCCTTATAGATAAGGAGAAGTTCAGAACCCTACATTTGTACCTGCTGCTGTAACTTGTGCTTGCAGGAGCTGCAGGCAGAAAGGAGTGCCTATGTGGTTTTATTTATTTTCCTTGCGGTACATTCTTTGGTGTGTGCTGCTTTTAATACATAATGTCATACCTTACATATACAGTGAAGAAATGCTTTGCGTGCAGGCTCCTAAAAACACAGTTTGTGTTCTTTATTTTGTTACCCTATAGTAGTCATATCAAGGTGCTCCTTTTTAAAAAAAAAATAAATAAAAATAAACAAAAAATCCTGTCTGCATCCTTCAGTAGATGGCGCTCCATTGATTCCTGTAGTTTTTCCTCTGGCCCCTACAATTCCTGAGCATTATGTGCGTGAGGGGTTGACTGGTAATGTGGGTTATTTGGTTATAGGGTATGTGCCCCAGGACCTTTCACCTCCTGGGGCACATGCGGTTTAATACACCACTAGAAAGCCGACAGTGCGCTGAATTCAACTATCACAATCGGCTTTCCTTTTTTGTGCCCCCGATACCGTAGCTCTTCTTCTTGTACTGAGAGAGCGGTGAGGAACGCCCCCTCCCCTCCTAACAGTGCTTGTCCATAGACGAGCACTGTAAGGGGCGTTCATCACCGCTCTCACAGTACAGTGCTATAGGCGTTGCTGTGAGGAAGGGCGTTCCTGACTGACTGTCAGTAACACCCTTCTGACAGTGAAGAGCTAAGGTACTGGCACTGATAGCTCTTCACCTGGGGGCACAGAAAGAGAAAGCCGATAGTGTGCTGAATTTTGCGCACTGTTGGCTTTCTAGCGGTGTATTAAACCGCATGTGCCCCAGAAGGTGAAAGGTCCTCTTTAATATGATGTTTATCTTACTTTTACTGATTATATGTCCTATAAGGAAAATGTTTCTTTGTACCATGTTAGCCAGAGGGTAGGGGATATTAAAAACAAAAAACTTGAGTCTTCAGTAGTTGATACCTTTTTTTTAATGGCTATCTCATAATGATGACAGATAACAACATTTCGAAGCTCTCGGCTTCTTTCTCAAGTACTGATTATGTGTCAGTAAGTGAATTTGGTATTTACAATTTTGCATAAAACAGTAATTGGAATGTCTCTTGGCCAGAAAGCTTATCGCTTTTATGTGATGTCTATGTAACCACAGCAGATTTATAGGTTAGGAATATTTGAGACATTCTCCTTTTGTCCTGATGTCATTCAGGATTAGGGAGGGCCTGCACTATGTAGGTCTGGTGCAGCTGTGCACAGCTGTCTTACCCCCAATCTGCTAAGCTTTCTGCCACTGGTTGACGATACATGTGACGTTCAGCCTAATCCCCTATAGGAATGCTACATCATACCAGACCTGTGCCTTCTTCTATTTTATTCATCACTCTATTTTTCCTGCTGCTTTATTCCTATGCATTCTTTGTCCCTCTGTCAGGAGATCAGTGAGTTAAAGGAGCAGATTGAGGATGTAGAAGGCAAATACATGCAGGGGCTGAAGGAGATGAAGGTACTGGTGTGTATGTGTGACTCTACTCTTGCAGGGCATGAGACATCTGGTGTGCGGTCGTACTGAACTATTAAACCTGTTTGGTATTACTGGACTACTAACCTGGTTTCACTAATAGCCTTTTTTTTTTTTTTTTTTTTTGTTTGAAATTTTCACTGTTATTTCACATCTTTCTTTTGTCTTTCAGGACTCCTTGGCAGAAGTGGAGGAGAAGTATAAGCGCTCTATGGTGACAAATGCCCAGTTAGACAACGAGAAAACATCCTTGCAATATCAAGTAGACACTCTGCGGGAGGTGCTGCTGGAGCTGGAGGAAGAACTGGCAGAGTCGAGACGTCAGTATGAAGATAAACAGAAGGTGAGTTGTGGAATCTACTGTAGAAGAGTTTTCTTAGTACAAGGTAAGCACCCTTTTATAAGGCAGCTGTTGTGGTAATCTGCGATGGAGACCCCCAGCAGATAGCTGATTCAGTCTATGAATAATCGATCATTTGTCTTTGCTGTATATAGTTGGACTTCTCCAAGACATTGCCGAGTGCCTTGGAGCGATGACAAATACGTTTTCTGCATTTTGTTTACATGTAGCAACATATCACAGCACACGAACAATGAAAGATTGCGTCATACAGTATTGTATGTACCAAATATACAGCACATACATGGGCATCTAAATATTTTCTTAGCATTACCTAACACCATTACTCATTGTTTTCCCAAGTGAACGTGGTTTTTTTCTTTTTTTTTTTGTAAATTATCAGCTGCCTTTTATGATTTCCTCTGATTATGGAAGGGTCAGATTCCTATCAAACTGATATAGAATATGTCATTAATATCTATATCCCGAAGAAGGAAAAAAAAACCTGTTATCACAATTTCGGGATCGTTTGTCCAGATAGGCCAACTGTCCTCCAGGACACAAATGGGGGGAGGGGGGCGAGTATTGTGCACTGATCTTTTTTTAATAGGACTTGTGCATGATATGTGCTTAGCATTGTGTTTAGTGAACCTACTACCCAGTGTAAAGTCAATCTTTCCATGACTGATGTCCCATTGTTCATGCCTAGTGATGTCTGGATAACCTCCTCCTTAAAATACAACATGATGGATTACGTTTATTTGCATTGTCAATAAAGAAAACCTTTCACTACCTCCACCAAGTCCAGTTCTCTCCATCTTTACATCCTGCCATTGCACGGATTCAGCACAGTTGTAATTTTTTTTTCTTGCCGCCACCTTTCCTGAGCAACCAGTATTGTTAGTATGAGCACCCACTATGTTAATGAGGCTTTCTACCATCCAATTGGCTCTTTCACATTGTTTGCTCCAGCACTGGACCACGCACCCGACAGATTCCCTGGCATATTGGGTGCTGAAACTAAAAGCATGGATTGCTCAGGAATGGTGGGGGCTAGAGAAAAAAAATCCAAATGCACTGGAATCAGTGGAGAGTGACCTTTTGAAGGATGCAGAGAGTTGCATTTGGAGGAGGTGGTGAAAGGTGTTCTATTAGTCAATATTATACTTACAATGGATCGGGCATATGGCTATAACATTTCTCAATAACACTTAACCGCCCTGGATTTTATAGACGTGGTGGTGCCAATTTAAGTCATATTGTTCACAAGTGAATGCTCTATTGTAAAGTTAGTGATACATATAAGATTTTGATTGACTGTAATGCAGCTAATCAGTAGTCCTTGGCAGAGACATTCACCAGCAAACACGCCAGACTGAAACTAGATGGTCAGGGAATCTGCTTTCAGGCTACAATGGCCAAATACTTGTTTTCTAAACTAGTGCTGTGCTTCTTGTATGTATAATCTCAGGTGATTGGTCGAAATGGACAATTTTGTCCACCGTTCACCTTGAGTATGGATTGCTGGCTACCTGTTAGTTCAAGGTAACAAGCTAGGTATAATGCACTCTTTTGCTGCTATGTATTTAAAGCTACTTCTTTTCGTAACAGGAGTGCGAGCGCCATAAACACGATCACACTGTCCTCCGTTTTCAACTGGCAGAGATGAAGGAGGCATTGGAGCAAAGGGAAGCCCTGATGACGGTGAGGGGATTCTATTGTTTGTTTTTTTTGGTCAATTTTTGTCATCTTGAAAACAATGGAAATTGCAGAATTCCAGAATGGGACGACCTGCACTAAATTACCACTTAAAATGGAGATCCAGGGCCATTTATCATTTGATTTTCTTAGCCTCTTTGTTCTGTTGGTGATGGGTCTTGTTTCTTTTCTGTGATACCTAGTCTTTCCCTTTTAATTTCTCTTGAATTCTTTTTTTCTCTCTCTTTCCGCTACCCTTTACCGACCATTAGGAAATTCGCCAACTGCAACAGAGACAAGAAGTCAATGACCGTGAAATCTGTGATCTCAAGGAAACCATAGAGTGGAAGGATAAAAAAATAGGGGTATGAATCCTTGTTAAGGATATTTGTTATAGGCTGAGCAGCCGCTGCAAAAACAGGGAAATTACATAAAGGCTAAGGAGGTTCCAAAAGTAATATAGTTTGAACTATCTAAATGTCTGCAAGGAACCTGACAGCTGTGCTATTTAAGCTCTCTAATGTCAGAAGGGCGGTGTCAGGCAGGGGGTGTGATTCAGATCTCCAATCAGAGACCGCTGGTGTCAGAATCACACCCCTTGTCTGCTCTGGCCTGACTCCGCCCACCTGACAGTACAGAGACTAAATGGCATATAAGGCACCAAAACTAAATTGCTCAGGAATGGCGGGGGCTATAGAAAAAATTCCAACTGTTCCAGAAGCAGTGCAGCTGTACCTATTGATGTAGAGGGCTGGATGTGTTGTGATGTTTCCCCTTTTAAATCTAGTAATATTAACTTATTAGTGTTAGAGAAACGTGGCATAAAATAGTGATCATGGAAGCAGGCAGGCGTAATTTATATATATATATATATATATATATATATATATATATATATATATATATATATATTTATTTATTTTTTTCTTTTCTGAAGGTCCTGTCAGTAATTTATCGAGAAAGTCAGCCAGTCAGAAAGTCAGCTATTCCAGAAGTGGCTGATATTAGAAAATAATAGAATACAGTCTTGAGTCATATTTGACTGACCGATACAGTATCATATTATAACACCCTTTCTCTGCAGCAGTAAAATCAGTGGATTATTCCTGAGGACCATTTTGTAGATGGCATAACCTCTTAAATTTCATTGCATCTAAATCTCCTAAAAAGCCACTTGTTCCTTCTCCTATCAAATAAGTTCATCCTTCCCTTTAAACCTTGCATGTCAATTCTTGACTTTTTTCATTCACTTTTTTTCCCCTTCTTCTATGTTTTTGCCTTCTTCAATATCACTTTGCCTTTTCTTTCTTTCTAAACTCTGGAAGTGCAGGCTCTAGAGAGACAAAAAGAGTTTTTTGATCCAGTTCGGAGTGAACGTGATGCCCTCAGGGAAGAGGTGACCCAAATGAGAGAGGTGTTAAAGGTACAAATGCTTATTGTTTTAACCTGTATTGATTGTTTGTGTATACTATTGTTAGGTGGGTTCATAGCCTATGATTAGCATGCAGACCCCTAAAAGTGATCATACGTATTAGTTGTTTGTTGTCCAAACCTGACAAACTTAGCAAAACCTGACCAAATTCCACATACACTTGTATTGCCAGTATGTACAGATATAACAATTGCCAAAAGTAGGGGTGGGGTTGCTTTAAATAGCTGTTTCTAGTGCCATATGAAAGCTGAGCTTGTTAGCTTTCATAGGCTACCCAGATCACAGTTCTAGCTGTGAGAGTTATCACTAGTTAAAAACAGGTTAAGGGGATATTGTCACTACTTAGGGAGATACCACCATATAGGTATGTGGAGAATTATCAAGCCATTTGCGCTCCACTGTGAGAGATCATGGGAAGAATATGCAAATCTGTCTCCCATGATGTTAATATAGAGAGACAGTGCCTCAGTCATGCAGCCCACTAGGGGGTGCTCCCTTGATAAGTCTCCACACACCTATATGCTGGTTTCTCCCTAAGGAGCGACAATATCCCCTTAACCTGGTCTGAAGCCTCTCACCTCTGCCAAGTTAGTTTTCTCTGCACCAGGCTGAAGAAATCCAATGAGATTGAAACAGTTGTCCTCGGCTGAGAGACTGACTTGGTAAAACCCACATCATTGCAGCAAAGGCCTCTGGGAAGGTTGATGTTAAAGGGAGCGCCCCCTAGTGGGCTGCATGACTGAGGCACTGTCTCCCTATATTAACATCATGGGAGACAGATTTGCATATTCTTCCCATAGTTAAAAACAGTTGGGGATTTGAGCTTAATGTGTCGCAGTTCATGCTGCATATAAGGCGTCATGCAGTCAATTGTCTGTGTGACGCCAGCCCTGTTTCTGCAGCCCATTTATTGGGGCCACGGAGCACAGCCGCAAAACCAGACCGTAATAGGACCTGTCCTGAGTTTTTCTGCACGGGTTGTCGGTCTGCACACAGAACTGTAGAAATCCTGGTTGGGCCTATACAAATGAATGTGTCGGTGTGCTATCTGGAATAAAACAGGATAACACCCTGAATTAGCACACGATTGTTTGCATGGGCCTTTACAATCACATTCCTGACAGTGACTCCCACTTTGGAAAGTTAATATAATTTTAATAGTGTATTACAAACATTCTCACCAAACACTCCCCTACACAAAAGTTAAAAAAAAACAAAAACCAGAAACATGAAGAAACGCTTAACCATTAGAGAGCTGCTGGTCATGTAGTCTAGGGAAATTTACAGCTCTGGAAATCTTTCTTGCAAAGCTTTTATCATAATAAGAACTTGGCAGATAAACCTCACCACATTGTACCACTGCCTAGACTACAGGAGGTGCCAGTTGTACAATTTTGACAGAAGCGCCGATGACTATATAGGACGGACATAGAATAGACGATTTCTGTGCATCATACAGATTAGAGCATTAAACATGTCTTCACAAAGACAAGGCTTAGATTCTGGGTAAAAGGTGACCTTTAGCAAAAAATGGCTTGTGCTGTCAGACTTTACATCCTCCCACAGTGTCTGCCATGTATTGTTAGCAAGCAGAGATGAAATTGTTTTTTTCAAAGATTTTTTTTTTTTTTGTACGAATTTTGTAAACACAAGGCAATTACTGGAAAGACCAACTTCACATTTAAAAGCATTTGATCAATTTCAGGCTAAGGCCCCGCATTGCAAGAAATGACTTTGATGTGTTTTTCTGAGCCAAACCTGAGAGTGGTCTGAAAAGGAATGGGAAATTTAAAGAAATCTGTTTTACTTTTCCCTCCTGCTGAAGCCACTCCTGGCTTTGGCTGAAAAAAACTGCTGCAAAATCTGCAACAAAAAAAATGCAACGTGGGGCCTTAACCTTGCGCTGAAACTCATATAGATAAAAATGGAGGTAAAAATTTATATAGAGTTGTGATTATGAAGTCTGAGGCAGTTGCAGTCTTTCAGTTTACATAAATGATGCTGAAAAAATGGGGCAGATTTACTAATGTAGTCTAATATTTAGAGTAGACAATCTAGAGTGTTTGTCGCTGTAGCAATAGATTTGGTCTGTCTATTGGTTTATCTCTAACATACTACCTAATATTTGGCTTATGTTGCACCAAAATTATGGTGTTAAACCACACCCCTTTCATGCCAGGCCATACCCTTTCCCACTAAGCCACACCCCTTTCATGCCAAGCCATACCCTTTCTCACTAAGCCATAGCCCCTTGAGTGATGTGCAAAAACTGACTAAGGGTAAGTTCACACGGGGTTTTTTGGACTGGAACTTGAAGCTGAGGCCGTCTCAGGTTCCTGTCCAAAAGACGGGTAGCCACGACTGAAAGCCGGTGCACTGCACCGGCATCCAGCCGCACACTCCGCTCCGGTTTATGCCCAATGAATGGGCCTAGTCCGGAGGAGGGTGTGTCTTCAGCCGAATCGTGAGGTGAATCGACCTGCAGAATGAACATCTCGCTTCTTTTTTCTGAGTAGAACACAGAAGAGAGACAGTGCTCTGTCATCAGCAGCCTGTGCTGTGCTCATAGGAAACAATGAGAGGAGTACACCAGTCTAATCTAATTGGCATATGAATGAAAAATGACTTATTCAGAAACCACTCAGGCAATCTACGTACTAAAGAGTTATGTTTGCACTTGAAAAAGGGCCTGTAGCGGCCCGAAACGCGTCGTGCTATATCACAATAAATCTATTCCATTGGACTATCTGGTCTCCGCATCATTTCTCCACCAGCGAGCGCAGATCCAAAACGAATTTCTGGTTCTTGTTCCCTCTTTTTTCTGAGTGCCAGAACAAGCCGGGTCACGGAAAAAACTCCTGAGCGGCTCCCATTGATTTCAGTGGGAGCCGTCTTTTTGGTCAGAATTTTGAGGCGGATACAGCCTCAAAATCCTGACCAATAAACTCTGAGCTTGCCCTAAAGCATATATTGCGGTGCAAAGCATGTATGGAAGTTTTTAGGCTGAAATGAATAACAGAACCTGATTTCTTGAAATTGCATTTAAAAAAATAAATTGCTTGCAGATGCTTATGTTCATTCGTATCCACTACTGGAAAGGCGTTCTCTCTAGCAATCTCCAAAAGATGTTCTGCAGTTTCTTCAGTAGTTCACACATGCTTTTATTCTGTTCCATTTAGAAACATGGCATTGCGCTGGACTCTGACGGTACATTGAACGGCGACACTTCAATAGACAACCATGTAAATTCTGACGGCCCTCCAGATCCTCCGATCCGGGCAGTGTCGATGGGTAAGCGATAGCATGAGCGATTCTCTCTGGCAATAAACTCTGAGCTCTGTAACTTTCCACTAACCCCGCATGCTGTGCTTTGTGTAACTTCTGCAGCCTGTTACCTTGTAAGGGTATTCTTCATCCATAACAGCCTCCCTCTTCCAAACTAAAAGTAGCCGAGTGTATAAAGGCAAGCGAGACTATAAAACAAGTCTCAGCTTTAGACCGCAGCAGTTGTTCACACCTGGATCCAGCTACACTTACCTGGTAACTATTAGTTCATGTGCTTTGCAGTCAATGAGATTTTGCACGTTAAGCGATTTTTATGGAAGGCAAGCAGTCTTTTGTGTGATGAGGTGTGAACTAGCTTTATGGATCAATTTTTGGCATTTGCCGTCTAAAAAAATAAAATCTAGCCCTAGCTAACTTGTTCCTTTATAAGGCATGATCTTAGTGCTTTAAAGGAAATGTCTACTAGTTCCAGTACGCTGAAGGCAGAAGATCACAACTTTATACTTTACAGGTCTTACTATTGTAGCAAGAAAGTCTACCGTAACTTTCGCAGTTTTACAACAAACTCAATCCTTGTACAGTAGACTGAAGCGTCTCTTTGGTTTTCAGGATGTAACGAATCTGCTTTGCTGTATGTTTCTTCTCTTCAGCGGCCATCTTGGCTCCAAGCGGTGGGTCGTATTCCTTTGCACTATCCAACCTGTTGCTTTTCATCCTAATCTTGAGCAGCAAACATTGATTTCCCTGTCTTTCCTTCTGACCTCTGCTGGGGATGTAGCTTTAGAAAAATTAGTGGATCCTTCATATTTTTTGTCCATGGTTTTTGTAGGAAAAACAGAAGTAACAATGGAAAAAAAGGAGACCGTGTCAGTGGTGGGTGAATGTCCACCTTCTAGGATTGAGCAAGATAGACAGGAAGTTGCACAAGATGCCGAGGATCGAGATGTAACAAGTGAGCACAAGGAGACGGAAGATGCTAGAAACAAAATTGTGGAAAGAGAACCTGTTGATGTCTGTAGCGATGAGAAATCTGAAACTAATATGGATGAGCAGCAGGAAGAAACGTCCTGTAAGGTGAGAGAAGATAAGCAGGACAAGTCACACACTGACGTTTCGGAGGACGTTTCAGAAGTAGGAGGAGAGACCACATTAAAGCGGAGTGATATAAGTCCATCCGGGAGTGAAGTCTTCCAGGATGCTATAGATTTTGTCGATGAGACTCCCAGTACAAGTGAGATTGATGAAGACGTCACAGGTTGTGAAAGTGAAAAAGAGGAAACTAAGAACAGCCAGCAGGAGAATATTACAGAAGCAGATGATCTGCACACCATTGATGGTCCAGAGCAAGTAGCTGGAACTCCTGTCACTCTCTGTAAGGATGAAGAGAGTAAAAGCAGCAGTCCTGAAGATAGAAGTACTGAATTAGCAGAAAAAATAACTAGTAATGAAAACCTAGATCTAGGGCATCAAGTACTAGCAGAAGAAAAGATCCAGCCTCAGCAGTCTCAACAGGAAGAGTCACAGGCTCAAAATAAAATCTCTGAAATGTTTTCTGCTGCCGAGAGCGCGGATATTGACCAGAGTAACATTATTTCTGAACCTGAACAAGCGTCACAGGATGCGCCAGTCACAAGCGATGACTTGGTCACACAAGAAGAAAGTTACAGTGAAAACATCTTGGATGTTCCAGAGCCTTGCAGTGTTACTAAAAGGAGTAGCATAACAGAAGATGAGGCTATAAAAGATCATGTAATCCCTGAAGAGAAGTATAAAGCTGTCCCAGAGGAGGAAAGACAGGAGGTGGCTTCCTCAAAAAGCGAAGATGTGAAATTAGTGGACCAAAGGGAAGAAGAACTACAGTCACATGGCATAGTTTGTGATGATAACCAGAATGCAGATGATACGAAGGCAAACAAAGCTGAAAGCCCAAAAGAAACTGTTCCTCCTGAGGTTTTCAGTAGTGTAGGAGACTACGATGATACAAGGGCAAGAGAAGCTGAAAGCCCAAAAGAAAATGTTCCTCCTGAGGTTTTCAGTAGTGTAGGAGACTATGATGATGCGATGGCCAGTGAAGCTGAAAGCCCAAAAGAAAATGTCTCTCCCGAGGTTTTCAGTAGTGAAGGAGAATCCACACAAGAGGGCGAAGGAACAGATGACGACGACGATGAGGATGATAATGGTAACAAACGAAGTGAAAAGTACACTGGGGAGAGTGAAATGTCCTGCGCAGCTTTAGGATCATCTGTGGACAGACAATCTCTAGAAGATATTCGGATGGAAGATGCTTCAGATAAGAGTCCTAAGAAAGGAAAAGGCAAAAATAAAGAAGATTGTGTTGTTTCCTGATGAAGTGATCTCCATAATGTCTCCTGTTCTGTAAATGTCACTGCTGAATGTTACTGAACGTTTGCTTTTGCACTAGTACTACTATCCATTGCTTCCAAAGGGGCTACATATCATGTTACTCAAATACAGGCTGGAGGTTTACCGTACAGCACATCTTTTTTTTATTCTTTTTGTAGGCTCCTGTTTTTGCAGCTGTAATTTGGGGGTGAATTTTAAGACACTGAACACTTTTTCTACTGGGCCCTGATCCCTTGTCATTAAAAACGGAGCTGTATTTGTCTACCACCTGTTTCAGTACCCAGTAGCATGGTATGAGTGAGGCCGGCCTCACAGTTTGGGAACAGCTGCTATAGAGGGGGCAATTGCACAAGGGGAATATTTATTAAATGTTGCAACAGGCAGCATTCACTATATAGGCAAATGTAAAGGTGGACATGCACAATAGAAGTGGATGGAAGATCGGACAACGATTGGACCATGGGTTGTCTGGTAAATGGTGGTTTCCCATATACATACTGGTCCATATTGACCATTTGTCCTTCACCTGGTGTTACTGAAATGTATGACCAGTCTGAATGGCAGAGAGTCCTTGGAACAACTTTCTTATTATAAAAAAACAAAAGTGGCCAAAAACATCTCTGGATAAAAATGACAAACACAGCCGAGTTCTTTCCAGGGGATGACGGTCATTGGTAACCTAAGCTGGTTTGTATGTGGTTAAATTTCACCCGCTGAACATTCGTTACAGTTGTAATCCCCCATTGACATCCACTTTAGTCTAATGTGTATGGGCACCTTAAGTAAAATTCACTTCCGCGTTGCGTGTAACAGGTTAAATTTGCACTTCCTCTGTGGTAAGACGTTTGTGCTTCTATTTTACTCTGGAATAATTATATCGGGCGTATAGATCTGGGTGAACATATCCGAACCTTTATATCTATATAAACTAATTTATTTAAGTGCCTATGGTTGCAGCGAATAGATGATTTTTTTTCTCTCATTCTAATGTTCCACCAAAATTGTTGTAAACCATTTTTCGAGTTTTAGCGATACCACGTGTAGTTTTATAACAGAAAATGTTATTTATTTCTCTTTGTCACTGGAGTTGCGTGATCGCGCTCACATTCCATGTAAAGCCTAGTATGAATGCTCAAGATAGTGATGGTGAGAAACTCATTCCTTTATGTATGTGTCCGTCCCGTGTACGCCTGTAGATGCAGAAACAGGCCGCGTGTTTCTTTGTGAGGTTAATTTGAAGTATGTAGTTTGCAGTGTCTGTCCTTGGAGATGTGGGAGATACTGTAGCTTATAATGGGCAGGGTTGTATGGGAAATGTAGGCAGTTTACTATTCTGGTCGACAAATTACATTTGAGCTATGGGATTCACTTATTTACTAAAACCGCTTCTTTTGTTATAGATCAGCTAAATCCTATTTTACAACAATATATAGTCATAACGTGAGTAGCGCTCACATATTCTGCACGCTTATCATGTGTAGACAGACCTTGTATGTATCAGTGCCTTTACAGTCCAATACAAACCACATTTAGCACTCCATCCATGTCAGGGCTTTCTGTTTTTCTGTTCTGTCCCAGGTACTTAAAAACAGAATTCAATCGGGGCAGTGGACCAATAGCATTTTCTATAACTGGGTTTCCTGGGTTCCCTTTATAGTGTTTACCAATCTACCAGATAATGTCGTCCGCAGCAACGCAGGTCTGAATACAACCTAATAGATTATGGCTGCAAGTCTAATCTGTATTATAATGACGGGAGAGGGGCAACACGGTGGCTCAGTAGTTGGCACTGCAGCTTTGCAGCACTGGAGTCCTGGGTTTGAATCCTGCCAAGGACAACTTATGTTTTTTTTTTTTTTTGTTTTTGTTTTTTTTTTAATGTAGATTGTGAGCCCCATATAGGGATCACAATGTACATTTTTTTTATCCCATCAGTATGTCTTTGTAGAATGGGAGGAAATCCACGCAAACATGGGGAGAACATACAAACTCCTTGCAGATGTTATTCCTGGTGAGATTTGAACCCAGGACTCCAGCGCTGCAAGGCTCTAGTGCTAACCACTGAGCCACCGTGTTGCCCCCAGCCAAGGACAACATCTGCAAGGAGTTTGGAAAATGTATATTGTGATCCCCATCTGGGGCTCACAATCCACATTGGAAAAAATAAATGTGCGTGTGTGTATATATATATATATATATATATATATATATATATATATATATATATATATATATATATATATATATATTATATTATTTTCATTTTTTTTATTCCCCCCCCCCCCCCTGGATTGTACACAGCCATGTGAAGGGAAATATCCTGACCTGGAATATACAAGGGGGGTGGATTATTTTTTTTTTTATTTTTTTTTGTTTGCACACTTCATGTAAGCCTACTTGGATTGTCAATACTAGAAAAGTGCCAGGTCAATTCTAAAAGGAAAACATTAACTAGGTTGCTTCATGGCATTGTGTTTCAGAAGTGCTGTATTGCCACCATGTGGTGGATCATAAACACTGTATTACTGAGAGAGCCTGAACTCAGTCATAGATACCATAGCTTTTGTCAAATGTATGAAGCAAATTTATTTTGTGTGCATTCATTCCCGTATATGATAGTTTTATAATTTACATATTAAAGGGATTGTCTAGTGGGGAAAACATTTTGGGCAAAAGGTTCAGAGTGGGTTGAAATTAAAAAAATAAATAAAAATCGCATATACCAATCCCTGCTGATGTCTTATTTGTCCAAGTGACCAATCACAAGCTAAGGGTATGCCAATGATTGGTTGAATGGGCTCTTTTCTGGCATTTGCTATGGAAGCAGAGAGCACCAGGGACCCTGTAAACATTAGAATAATATGGCGGAGGATTGCTGCAGTGAGTATTGCTGCTTTTATTTTGCAAACCTACCCCATCCTTTACCCCCGCTGGACAACCCCTTTAAACCTTGGTCACCCTGCAGATTAATAAATATTTCTTTCAGTCTTGTTATAAAAATGTCCTATGTTTTATGCTGTGTGGTTGCTACTTAATGTGACGGTCTACTGCTACCACTACTTGGGCTGTATGATATTTCTAGTTACAACACATTGGCATTGTATAAGCCGCCATTCCAGGATAGCTTTGCTTTCAGATCCACATCCGGTATAGATACAAACCATATACTGTCTATTCCGTGTCCTGCTGAAATTGATAAATGGTTAAAAAGTAATGAGTGAGAAAGAAGATTGGTTACAAATTCTAAACTGTATATTATGGAAATAAATTTTATTCAGTAAAAATGGAAAATGTGTCCTGATTTATTTAATACGTTAAAAGGAAAAATTCACGTCCCCAGGAAGGGTTATACAAACCTGTGTGGTATAAAATATTAAGTATCTGTAAATTCAGAGATTTCATCCTCCCGGTTGCCATGCAGTGACACTAAGCAGAGATCTTGAAAACTATTAACGCACGTTTATTGGCATATTGTGTGACTATAAGGCCGGGGCATCACGTGGCATAAACTCTGTGGTTTGCAGTTCCCTGTGAAGTGGATGGGATTCACAGAATGTCAATTATACCTACGCCGACCGTTTCCTTCTAGGTATAATGGAAGCAGGAACGCTGCAGACTTCTGTGGAAAGAACCGCAAAGTGTTTTTTGCTGAAATCGGTGTTGAGTGAACAGTTCTTCTTAACCCATTCATGCCGGAGGTTGTATTGTATTTGAGTTCCAATACTGGAACTCTAGGCATAAATGGGTTCATCAGAATATTAAAGCTTTTTACCCCATTTCATATGCCCAGCCTTCTCTTAATTAAAAATCACATTTGGCCATCCTAAAATACAGCAAAGCTGCAATCAAAGACCAGGCACATTTTCCACCTGACTGTCCCAAGGCCTCATCTATTTTGGGAATTGCAGGAGCAAACATGAAAGCTAGATAGGCCATGTTTGGATAAAATTGCACCACAGCCTAGCAATTTTACACTTTTTTGGCTGTTGGGGAGGGGGGGGATTTAAAAAAAAAAAATTTGCGTTTTACAAGTCCTTGCAGAGTGAGTGACTTTTTACTTAAAGGGTTTGTCCATATCACAATTTATTTAATACTGCTACTGAGGGGCTCTTAAATAATCTAGACCAATACTTGCTTCCCCCTCCTCACCAGCAGCGGCAGCTCTGATCCCATTTCTGCTAGGGGAGGGACTGATGTAGTCAATCACAGGCCTCAGCGGGGGACCTGTTTACAAGCTGCACGTGACTACTGTGTAGTACTATTCGTGAAGAAGTGGTCATTGAGGCCGGTGATTGGCTGCAACAGTCACCTGGCAAAAACAGTCAGGGCCCTGTTTACAGAAGGAGCTCTGGTCACTGAAAGCTGGGGCTTGGGGAGAGGCGAGTACTGTTATGGGTTTTGATATTATACACCCTGTGGGTGCAGCTTGTTAAATGTATCTGTGGAAATGCTAAATTTTTTCCGAAATTGGTCTCTGAGGTAAGAAAAACAAACAAACCGCAAAGTGTCAGTTAATTGTGGAAATGGCCAAACACAATGCAAATCATGTACAAGTGGTTTTCTTTTTTAACCTCAATAGTGTCCGCTGCATTTCCTCAATATATGCCCTTAGGCTGAAATGGAGCTTACAACCCAGGCATATAGGCACCAACCTCTTCCACTTTTTACTATACACCCTATATTAAATGCAGAGCAACAGACATTAGAGTAGATACAAGATGCTTTATGTAAGGTTCTGTTCACATCTGTTTTGCTATTCTGTAAGTGATGCTAGATAACGTAGTGCAGCATGCTGCTTTTTGTTGAGTACAATGATGGGAGTCATCTTTTGAACCCAACTGGCCCCATATTCAGTAGGGGTTTGTACTCTTGGTTCCAGTTAGGGCTCACCCAATACAATTTAACTATTTTGATCCTAGATGATGAGCTGTTTTTCCAAACTTTGGATACAGATTTGCATCATTGCTGGTGCAGGTTGGCGTATTACATCGCATAACATTAGCAAGCAGTTTTATGTAGAGTAATTGGATGTTATATTGCATGTGCACACTACATTAATATCATAGCACATGTGATGGCCTCGACCTATGTGAATTATGTGTACATCAACTTTCCCTTGTGTGTTACAAGCTCTTAGACTTTGCAAATCACTTTCTATTATTATTTAGCACCTGTAATTCACTAGTATCAGATTTAAAGGGGCTCTATCAGCAAAATCATGCTGATAGAGCCCCACATATGTGTGAATAGCCTTTAAAAAGGCTATTCAGGCACCGTAAATGTTATATTAAACTCCCCCCCCCCCCCCCCCCGTTTTAAAATAAAACCCTAAAAAAGAATATCTACTTACGGATCGTTCACGCTGGGCGGGCATTCAGAGTGTGTCTTCATCTTCATCCACGCCTCCTCTTCCTCTGATGTCCTCCGGTCCCGTCCTCCGGCGCTCACGAACTGACACTGATAAAAAAAAATGGCCTGGGCGCCTGCGCAGTAGCCGTAGTAGAAGCCGCATGCTACTGCGCATGCGCCCAGGCCATTATTTTATATCAGTGTCCGCTCGCGAGCGCCGGAGGACGGGACCGGAGGAAGAGGAGGCGTAGATGAAGACACACCCTGAATGCCCGCCCAGCATGCACGATCCGTAAGTAGATAACATTCTTTTTTAGGGTTTTATTTTAAAACGGGGGGGGGGGGGGGGGGGGGTAGTTTAATATAACTTTAGCGGTGCCTGAATAGGCTTTGTAAAGGCTATTCACGCATATGTGGGGCTCTATCAGCATGATTTTGCTGATAGAGCCCCTTTAATTATCTCACCCTGACAACCCCTTTTAATGTTGAGCTTGTTGCCAGAGGTTTGTCTTCTAAAACCCATGCAGTCCTCTTATATTACTAGAATAAGTTGCAGCAGCCACTCCAGGTCGGCGTAGTATTAAATGGTAGCCGTTCAGATTTATTCCGCATATAATTGTGTATACGCAGGGTGTTCCCATCTATAATGTCAGTAATCCTTTTCAGTCCCTATATGCACATTGTTTCTAGTTGTATACAATGCAACATGAAGACAAAAACTCTCCATGTACAAGCCTTTAGAATAGAGAGAATCTGCTGAGTGGGACATTTGGGCTGTCACTTTAATAGTTATGTACATTAGTAGCAGGGTCTACTCAGAGCAAGCACGTGGACCAGTGTGTTGAGAATCTGCATGAAAGTTTTTATGCATGTTTTATACATTAACAGGATTTTTTGAGACTTTGATACTGGTGGTCTATCCTCTTAAATAATTCATGAATATCATATTGGTGAGAGTCGGCACTCCCACAATCGGCTGACTCAAGGAGTCACAGCTCTGTATATTTTGAGACAGACCCCCTCTAGGCCAATACTGATGACTTATAAGGGTAAGACCTCAAAATCAAAGTTCTGGAAACCCTCATAATGCATTTAGATGGTGCCTGTGTTCCCTTTTTTCAAGTTTTCCCTTCTTTCTTTCTTCTTCTTCCATTCACTTTGACTCATTCCCTTCTGTCTTTGACTTGTTTTCTAAACTTTCTTCTCAAAGAGATCAGGCTGAAGAAGTTAATGGATGAGAGGGAATCCTTCCTGGAGCAGGTAATGGAAGACTGTCAGGGTTAATCTATTGTTCTTAGAACTGTAAAGGTTTTCTAGAATAATAGACTATTTCTTTTCATGTTCATTTTACATTTAACCTTTTGTCAATTCTACAGTGTTGGCCAAAAGTATTGGCGCCCCTGCAATTCTGTCAGATAATACTCCTTTTCTTCCAGAAAATGATTGCAGTCACAAATTATTTGGTATTATCTTCATTTAATTTGTCTTCAGTGGAAAAACTATAAAAAGAATTGTCAAAAAGCGAAATTGGATATAATTACACAGCAAACATAAAAAGGGGGTGGACAAAAGTATTGGCACTGTTTGAAAAAAATCATGTGATACTTCTCTTATGTAATTAACAGCACCTGTTACTTACCTGAGGCACTTAACAGGTGGTGGCAATAACTAAATCACACTTGCAGCCAGTTGAAATAGATTAAAGTTGACTCAACCTGTGTCCTTGTGTGTACCTCATTGGTCTTCGTTCTTTTCTCCATGCTCAAAGAACTGTCTGAGGACTTGAGAAGCAAAATTGTGAGGAAGCATGAGCAATCTCAAGGCTACAAGTCCATCTCCAAAGACCTGAATGTTCCTGTGTCTACAGTGCGCAGTGTCATCAAGAAGTTTAAAGCCCATGGCATTGTGGCTAACCTCCCTAGATGTGGACGGAAAAGAAGAGAGATTGTGATGAGAGATTTCAACACAAATTGTGCGGATGGTGGATAAAGAACCTCGACTAACATCCAAACAAGTTCAAGCTGCCCTGCAGTCCGAGGGTACAACAGTGTCAATTAGAGATGAGAGAACACTGTTCGGATCAGTCGATCCGAACAACATGCTCCCATAGAAATGAATGGAAGCACCTGTGACGCCGGCTGGCCGCCGGCAAAGTCAGCGTCATAGGTGCTTCCATTCATTTCTATGGGAGCGTGCTGTTCGGATCGGCTGATCTGAACAGTGTTCGCTCATCTCTAGTGTCAACCCGTACTATCTGTTGACGTCTGAATGAAAAGGGACTGTATGGTAGGATACCCAGGAAGACCCCACTTCTTACCCAGAGACCTAAAAAAGCCAGGCTGGAGTTTGCCAAAACTTACCTGAGAAAGCCACAAACGTTTTGGAGGAATGTTCTCTGGTCAGAAGAGACAAAAGTAGGAAAAAGGCATCAACATAGAGTTTACAGGAAAAAAAAAAAAAAAAGAGGCCTTCAAAGAAAAGAACACGCCCTCTACAGTCAGACATGGCGGAGGTTCCCTGATGTTTTGGGGTTGCTTTGCTGCCTCTGGCACTGGACTGCTTGACCGTGTGCATGGCATTATGAAGTCTGAAGACTACCAACAAATTTTGCAGCATAATGTAGGGCCCAGTGTGAGAAAGCTGGGTCTCCCTCAGAGGTCATGGGTCTTCCAGCAGGACAATGACCCAAGACACACTAGAAAATGGTTTGAGAGAAAGCACTGGAGACTTCTAAAGTGGCAGCAATGAGTCCAGACCTGAATCCCATAGAACACCTGTGGAGAGATCTCTTGATGGCAGTTTGGAGAAGGCCCCCTTCACATCTCAGGGACCTGGAGCAGTTTGCCAAAGAAGAATGGTCTAAAATTCCAGCAGAGCCTTGTAAGAAACTCATTGATGGTTACCGGAAGCGGTTGTTCAGTTATTGTGTCTAAAGGTTGTGCTACCAAGTATTAGGCTGAGGGTGCCAATACTTTTGTCCGGCCCATTTTTGGAGTTTTATGTAAAATGATCAATGATTTGACTTTTTTTTTTTTCTCTCCATTCTCTTTTGTGTTTTTTCATTGCAACCAAAATAAATGAAGATATTTAATACCAAAGAGTTTGTGCTTGCAAGAATTTTCTGGAAGAACATGAGTATTATCTGACAGAATTGCAGGGGTGCCAATACTTTTGGCCAACACTATATAAGGTCAACTGATTTTTTAAAAAAATAAGGGTACCATTATTAATGTCTGTTGCCATCACCTGTCATAGGAGGACTGCAACGGACATCCATGGCAATAGAGTAACTGATTAAGGTGGAATAACAGCTAGCTTTTTTTTTTTTTTTTTTTTTTTTTTGTTCCATGTGGTATTTATTAATTTTATTTCATTTTTTGCCATATGGTGGTTTTCCAACTGACATCTTGTCCTGTGACATGACTGCAAGAGACATTTATAACTGTAGTGTGACTGTCCCCTAAGCAGTTGCCCATCTCACAAATTTGATCAAAGTTTTTTGTTATATACTCAAATAGCTTTTAATATGTGTGTATGTGTGTATATATATATATTTATTCTCCATATCCCTGTACCCCTTTTGGAGTATGAGTGAATATATTATATCACAGAGTCCTGGTCTTACACTGCATTCATATTCACACTGTGTGTAGCCTGAATGCGATTCCATTCCTCTGGCTGGTAACATTTCTAGTGTGAACAAGGGTGTGAGCATTGGATGATAAGTCCTGCAAAGCATATACTGAATACACAAGAAGCCAGTAGGCTTCTGTCATGACTGCGGTTAGCACACTGTGTGGCTACTTTGCTGTTTTGCCATGGATGCTTTGTTTCATTGTGAGCTGTTAGACCTGTCAAAATGTCAATCCTGAATATTATCTCGTCTCAGATTAAGAAGCTCAAAGGTCAACTGGAAGAGAAAAGCCCCAGGAACAGAAGCCTGGAAAATCCAGACAATGAAAATATGGAAAATGGCACTGATGTGCAAAGTGAGCAGGGTTTACCGTACCTTTTCTATACCAATGTAGCTCCAGGATACCAGAGCATTTGGTACCCCTCTGTGTGGTCACTGTGAAGAATCGTAACTCACTGCCTAAGATCTGCATGAAGATAACAATGCATGTTCTATAGTAGATTAAAGCATGTAACTGTATGTAGCAGTGTTGAGTTTTTTTTCTATAAGGCAATCTATTTCTTCATGGATACTTACACTGCATATTGCAGTCACTGTGTGCCATATATCTATAGGAGACCTATCCATAATGGACCCAATGAAGGCCAAAAGAGTGTACTGTTTGCTTGTCAGGCCAGTGTACAATTGTATACTGTGTGCTAGCCTAGAAGTGATGGATGTATATCTCCAGTGGACACTGCAAAATGCAGTCTGACAGTAACCTAACAAACACAGCTCTGCTACATCAGTATATATTGTGCCTACACCTTGGTGCAGAGCCAAGTGCCAAACACTGGATATCTCATCCTGTTAGAACACGAAAATCAAAACTTACATGGTGCACATATACTAATGTAAATTTGCGCATGTAAATAATTCTTTAGTGTGAGTCACAACGGCTTTCTCTTCACATTACATTTAGTTTTTTTTCCACAATCCTTTTGCCACCGCCTGGCCTTTCACCATGCAGTGACTTGGATGCAGCATCTGGGACATGTTGGTATTTCTTTCGGAGCTGTGACTGAGTCTAGGAAGGATCAACATCATGTCAGAAGGCTGCATACAGTATATAATACAGCATACACTATATAGGAGTGGTTTTGTATTCACTTTAAACCTACATTACCTGTTGTATAACTGAACTAACTTACAGCCATCAATCACTAGACCACAGTCTGTTGTATGACAGGCCTTCACCATGACCCAGTTCCAGCACTAAATATCATGACATTCAAATTCTATATCCATACTCCCATTATTATAGACCTATATAGCTCTACACAGTTCTGCAAATCCAGGGGGACACCGACGCCACTACATCAGGATACGTTGTTTGCAGGTGTGTTATGAAAGTTACTAATCCTATTATATGAATGGTTATATTCTCTAACACCAGTTAAATGTGTAGATAAACCTTCTATCTCCTAGTGAATTTGTGCCCCACTCCATGCACAAGCAGATTAGTTTACAATGCAGTCTATGGAGAAGGCAAATAGCAGAGACATGAAGCGGTCTACAGTCATTTCTATCAGGAGCAGGCTGGATACTGACTCCTGATAACCCAATTGTATTGTGAAATAAAAGCGCCTGTCTACAGTGCAGATGTGTGTCTGCATTGAAGAGCTCTCCTGTTCTTTCCCCCTCCCCTCTCCATAGACTTTTATTGTACCGATTTGATCAGTGGCAGAAGGAGGCAAATAATTGAAGAAACAGGCACTTCCACAACTATCATATACATTTCATCTTCACTTGAACGATAGATAAATGGAAAAAAAATTGATAAAGGTATACTAAATAGATAAAAGGGCTTTTAGGAGTAATGTATGAAATCTTCATATAACGAAAAAAAATTGAAATAACCCGATATACTTATACTTAAAATGTACCTCCAATTATAAAATCATTTTTCATAAACTTATAGTACAGGTAAATATAAGAATTGTTATTATATACCTTAAGATAGTTGGTTGCCCTCTCTCAGGGTAAGTTCACACAGGGTTTTTTGGACTGGAACCTGAGGCGGAGGCCACCTCAGGTTCCGGTCCATAATATGGGTAGCTGCGACTGGATGCCAGTGCAGTGCATCAGCATCCAGTCGCGCACTCCGCTCCAGATTAGGTCTAAATGAATGGGCCTAGTCGGGAAGAAAGGAGTGTCTTCAGGTGGATGTCGCGTGGCAAATCCGCTTGAAAGAATAAGCATCTCGCTTCTTTTTTTCCGGCTCCCGGAAAAAAAGAACTAACTGGCTCCCATTGATTTCAATTTGAGCAGGTTTTTTTGGTCAGGATTTTGAGGCGGATACGGCCTCAAAATCCTGACCAAAAAACCCTGTGAGAGCTTTCCCTAATAGTGCCCATATCCTTTATAGCCTTTCATAAAGATATCTATGGAGAGGGGAGGAAACTGCCAAGTTAAAGAGGACCTTTCACCATTTTGCCCACATGCAGTGTTATATACTGCCGGAAAGCTGACAGTGCGCTGAGTTCAGCGCACTGTCGGCTTTCCCGATCTGTGCCCGGTGTGAAGAGCTTACGGTCCGGTACCGTAGCTCTTCTATGGTCAGAAGGGCGTTTCTGACAGTTAGCCAAAGACGTCCTTCTTCACAGCACAGCCAATCGCGCTGTGCTGTGAGAGCCGGGAGGAACTCCCCCCTCCCTCCCTAATAATGCTCGTCTATGGACGAGTACTATGAGCAGATGGAGGGGGCGTTCCTCCCCGGTCTCACAGCACAGCGATTGGCTGTGCTGTGAAGAAGGACGTCTCTGGCTAACTGTCAGAAACGCCCTTCTGACCATAGAAGAGCTACGGTACCGGACCGTAAGCTCTTCACACCGGGCACAGATCGGGAAAGCCGACAGTGCGCTGAACTCAGCGCACTGTCAGCTTTCCGGCAGTATATAACACTGCATGTGGGCAAAATGGTGAAAGGTCCTCTTTAATTGATTTATTGCTTCCTTATGGTCAATGATGGGGCATTATCTTACAAGGTATATTAGGGTAGAAAGAGCTCCCTTGGTTACTAAGTGTAGCAAAGCTTAGCACCTGATAATATCGGTGTTTCTCAGCATCCTCTTCTTTGACCCTCTCTATAGACTTCTGTGTTAGGGGGCGTTCACACTAGCGTCGGTGTCCGATACTAATGTCCGCAGAAGATTTTAGCATCGGACACTAGCTGTGTCTGTTCACAATTTGCATTGTTTTAAATGGGACACCATGTAGTATTCGTGTGTGTCCTTAAGGCTAAAGCCCCACAGGCCCTAATCGCAGCGCTAAAGCGCTGCAGAAAGGACCGCGGCGTGAACGCATTGCGGTTCTTTCTGCAGCGCTTTGAAGAGAAAGTTTTACCAGCAGCGTTCAACCTTTGCAAACAAAAATTTTGAAAGCTGCAGCCATTCCTGCCAGTGTGTGGATTTTGATGCGAATTCCGCATCAAGATTCTGACCAATAAACTCCCATGTGAACCTGGCTTTAGGGTGCCATTTCCTTAAAGGGATTCTACAATTAAAATCTCTTTTTTTTTTTTTTTGTGGGTAAGACGTCGGAATAGCCTTTAGAAAGGCTATTCGTCTCTTACCTTTAGATGTGGTCTCCGCCGCTCTGTTCCTCAGAAATACCGGTTTTTACCGGTATGTAAATTAGTTCTCTGGCAGCGATGGGGGCGGGCCCAAGCGCTGAAAATGCAATAGGGACGTCCCCACTGCTGCTCTAGAACACGATCCTGCGACGCCTTTATCTTCGGCTGGATCCTCCCCTTCTCTGTCGTCTTCCTCCTGCGTCACCTCCGACGCCTGCGCAGTTGGCTCTGCTAGTTGGACACAAGCAGAGCCGAGTGCGAATGTCGGCCGCCGCTCCTGCTCTTGAACTACAAGCAAGAGCGGCCTCCCAAAAATGGCCACCAGCCGGCATGCGCAGTCTGCTCTACTAGTGTCTCACTGGCAGAGCCAACTACGCAGGCGTCAGAAAGACTACTGAGAAGGGGAGGATACAGCCGAAGATAGAGGCGTCGCAGGATCGTGTTCTCGAGCTGCAGTGGGGACGCCCCCATCGCTGTGAGAAATAATTTGCATACCGGTAAAAACCGGTATTTCTAAGGAACAGCGTGGCGGAGATCACAAACTAAAGGTAAGAGACGAATAGCCTTTCTAAAGGCTATTCCGACGTCTTATCCACAAAAAAAAAGAGGTTTTAATGGTAGAATCCCTTTAAATAGCATACAAAACTCTAAGGGTATGTTCACATGGCGGAATTTGACATAGTCTTTCCCCCTGACGAAGCCACTTGTGTGGTGAAACGTGCGTCGGGGCGCGTACTGGTGCATGATATACATACAGGTAACGTTCAACTAGTTCATATGCTTCTCTTTATGTCTGCAATATTAAGTGGAAATGTGTTGTTTTTCAGTAGCAATTGCTAGCCATTCAAGGTCTCTCCATATACTTACTTATACACAGTAAATGATACCTATTTTCAATTCATGGAGTGTTCCTCTTTATCAAATATTGCATTGACCCACTATAAAGCATATTGTTTCATGGAAGCCTATTAGTATGTATTTCATTGCACTTACTGTTGGTCGCACCACCTACCTCTGAATTCATGTTCATTGTTTATTAATATATTTTTTCAATAAATTTATACTTTTTATAATAATGTTGTCTTTTATGTGGTAGTTGGCCTGTTTTTGGCCAATGTGGTTGAAAATAAATAAATAGCTTCCTTAGTTGCTGAAAGATGACTGGAAAAGGGGAACGTTATACTTTTAGTATTCATTAGTTGTCCTGGTTCACAACATCTAAAGGAAATGATGTGCACAGAGCACAGGAAACCTTGGTGTAGGCTATATAAACTAGAAATACAGTCTTTCCTCTGAGTCTGCATGTCTGAACTCCTGCATACATTCTGCTTATTGTGCGTTTATTTTGTACACTATGTATCAGTTACTGCGTAATATTTAGCCTGCAGTGATGGGGATGATATAATGGCTGATCTAACCTTTTTAGTTTTTAAGAACATTGACTGTTTTTTCTTAATTTTTTTTAGGAGATGCCAATAGACAGATCAGTGATCTGAAGTTTAAACTCACCAAATCCACCCAAGAGATAACCGCCCTAGAACAGAATGTAAGTTGTTACACACATTGGATGGAAGAAGACGTGTTCATGGTTTGAAGACTTAATAGCAGATACCAAATACATAACTGTGTATGACAATGATACAAAGTGTCCTCAGCAACATCCAGTGGGCAACAGTGCAACTTTTCTTTTCTTTTTTTTTTTTCCTGGAGGTGTAGCAAAAAAATAAGGATTTTAAACATTCATGTAATAGCCATTATTAGGGAGTTTGGGCAACTTTTAATAAAAAATAAAAAAAAAGGTCTGTGTGCAATCTCTCAGTGGGGAAACTGTTTTTTTTTTGTTTTTGCACAGACACACAAATTTGGACAGGCGGGACTTTGTGTCCATGCAAAAAAAAAAAAAAAAAAAAGGAGAGGCTGCATATGGGCATCGGCGGTTTGCTTTAAAGGGATTCTACCACTAAAACACTGTTTTGTGTGCTTTAGACGTCGGAATAGCCTTTAGAAAGGCTATTCGTCTCTTACCTTTAGATGTGGTCTCCGCCGCTCCGTTCCTTAGAAATACCGGTTCTTACCAGTATGCTAATCAATTCTCCGCAGCAATGGGGGTAGGCCCCAGTGCTCAAACGGCGATGGGGGCGTCCACACTGCTGCCCGAGAACCCACTCCAGCGACGCCGCTTTCTTCAGCTGCATCCTCCCCTTCTCTGTCGTCTTCCTTCTTCGTAAGCTCTGTTGCCTGCGCAGTCTTGCCTTGCGGCCTCGAAAATATGGCCGCCGGCATGCGCAGTCGGCTCTACCAGTGTCTCGCTGGCAGAGCCAACTGTGCAGGTGTACAGGGTGCAAGAGTGAACACCCCCTGAGCTGTTTTTAATCTCTATGGTACACTCTGAATACAGTTTTCCATAGTATTGTTAAATTATTCCCTAATTTTATGTTTATTTTTTTTACAAAAATGATTCAAATCCCTTACAATTATCCACTGTAGATTCTGCTGCCTATGGACTCGCTGTATCAGTATGCAATGAAACCAATTATAGGTCTATAGCAGGGGTGGGGAACCTTTGGCTCTCCAGCTGCTGTGAAACTACAACTCCCAGCATGCTCCATTCACTTCCAAGGGAGTTCCAAGAACAGCAGAGCAAGCATGCATGCTGGGAGTTGTAGTTTTGCAACAGCTGGAGAGCCATACGTTCCCTACCCCTGGTCTATAGGGTCCACTGGTGTCTCTTTCATGTGCTATTACGGAATGTTGTGTGATTGTTTTTCTGTCTTTTTTTTCAGATAATCCGACTTGAGAGTCAGTTAACCCGGTATAAGACTTCTTCTGAAAATGCTGAAAAAGTAGAGGATGAATTAAAAGCTGAAAAGCGAAGATTACAGAGAGAGGTGACTTATAATTGTGTCTGAATAAATCCATGTATTATACTGTATATAATATAAAAATGAAAACAAAATGCCCCGAAACTGTGAAGAATGACAGTAACTTCCCCTTTTTTTCTTTTTTTTGAAGAATCCATACCCACATGTCTAGTGTGTTGAAAAACGTTAGCACAAACTAGATGAGCCACATTGACACCATTGCCCAGTTGTAATGACCGTGGTAAATCTGTACCATTATCTATATCTAGACAATTGACAGGGATAATAGTGTGTCATGTGCAACCTGATAAGTCCTATTATAAGTAAATGGGGTCTGTTGGGTACTGGTGGTTTCCATTGTGTGATGGATCCAGCACGGTCATGATTTCAGATTAAGGCCGAGGCCCCACATTGCAGAAACGCACCTTTTTCGTTGCAAATTTTGCTGCAGTTCTTTGAGCCAAAGCCAGGAGTAGATTGAGCGGTAAGCAGAAATATAAGCACTTACTATATATCTCCCATTCCTTTTGTAGCCACCCTTTGCTTTTGGCTCAAAAAACATCAGCAAAATCTGCCACAAAAAGAAAAAGCTGCATTTCCACAACGTGGGGCCTCAGCCTAAATCGGGAACCACAATAGAGATGTGAATAGAGCCATAACAATACAAGTACTTGACCCAATGAAAATGTTGTCATCTACAGCCATTGCTGAGTAGATTGATATAGTTTTGTATACCTTGCCATTTATTTCTCTGTTCTTTCTATTGTTACAAATAATTGAGCCCAGTGGGCGGTCCTAACAGTGATTGACAGCTATCTCTATAGGCACACTCGTAGAGGGGAGGCTGTCAGGCCTTCTAATAGTTGAAAGAACAGAAAAGTAAATGGATAAATGACATGTTATATTGACTCTTTTCAATCTGCTCATCTCCTGCTTTGTAACGTGCTGTCTGTAGAATAGACTATATTGTGCAGTTTTCAAACTTACAATACAAAGGATAAAAGGTTTGTGGCTGTCTGAGAAACTGGAGATTTACGCGGTCGGGACATGTACATGGTCTATGAGTGAAATAAGACAAAGAGAAAAGGTGCGTCTAAGCTCCACACCATGCAATAAAAGACTTTTAGGATAAGGCTCCATTGGATATCCTGTGGCAAAAAAGTGCTCGTGGAAAAACCGCGGCGACAGCGCATTGCGATTCTACCTGCAGCTTTTTAGACAGAAAGTTCATAGAGGTTTCCTCTGCAAACTTTGTTTCAATTATACCTATGGGGAAACCGCCAGCATTTCTGTAGGTATAATTGACATGCTTTGATTTCCAAAACCATTCCGGTTTTGGAAATCGCAGCATGTCTGCACCCCGATTTTTAACGCAAAGTGGGCATGGGATTCACTAGAATCCCATCCACTTCGCCCTGACTGTAAAACGCCACGACTTTTCCTGCGGTGTTTCAGGCCTGGCGCAAATCGCGGCGTTTACATCCCGTGGGGGCCTGACCTTAATATAAAAACATATATAAATAAATTACAAAATTTACGTATAAAAAAGGTAATTTACACTGTTTTTTTGGTCTTCATTGTCCCCTCTTCTTCCCTTGTTTGTAGCTGCGTACGGCTTTGGATAAAATTGAAGAGCTTGAAGTAGGCAACAGTCATTTGGTCAAGCGACTGGAGAAGATGAAAGCTAACCGAAGCGCTATCTTGTCTCAGCAGTGAACCCTTCTCTTAGTGGTCTATGAACTGTGTGCATATAAAGGAGGAGCACAGGACGCCATTTGCCCGGTCTTCTCTGTTGATGCATCAAGAATCAGCAGTGTGCACAATAGCCAGGCTGCACGATGGAGAGGTCTTTTTTTTGCCAATACATCATTTGTTGAACCATCTTCTTTCTTGGGGAGGTGGAGAAATATATAACAAAAAAAATTAAAATAGTATCTTGGAGGTTCATGATGGTGATGGGGAGCACACAACAATGCTAAAGTCTAACTCCAGCAGCAGAATGTGGCAGAGAAAGCCGAGCCTTGTCACCTACTGAACATGGGGGTTGTGTCCTGTAAGTGTAACTCTCATTGCAAGCGTCTCACATCCTATCAGTGCAGAAACTCCGTTACTATGAGCATCTTCCCAAAGCAGCTACTCCATGTCCCTAGTATTCAGAATACCCAGGTAAGAAAATTAATTTGGCAGCAAATAACCCTCATCTTTGGCTCTACGTCACTAAAGCAATGCTGAATTTCGCTGCTCTGACAAAAGCACAATGCGAACTGGGTGAAATTTTTTCGGACACTGGCATGGAGAAGAGCTGTGCTATATAGAGGCAATAAGGGCAGTCATCCTGCATGTTTGTTGTCTGCTTCACTTTATAATCCTCCTGGAAGAGGCAGCTACTGCAGCAGGGGAGCGAGAAATGTCCCTCCTGGTTCGCCTGACACTATGTGGACTATGAAAATGACCAGTGTCTAAGCAATGAGCCCATGATGGTTCCACATTGATAAATGCACTGTTGTCTAAAACCTGTACTTTATATGTAGGATGCCCTCACCTGCCTTGAGCCTTTTTTTTTTTTTTAGACACTTGGAATGTGTTTGCCTATTTTTGGGTGGCCCTGGCAATGATGTTGCAGAAAAGAGCTGGAAATTGAAGTCACCCAAAGATTTCTGAATGTGAGTGTGTTTGTACAAGTGTGTTTATTCATTTTCTGGACTCACAAGCCATTGAAGTACAGACTTACGTGGTATGATGTGTGCATTCCCAATGCCATACATTTTTGAGGAAAGTGGCCTTACTTGACTTGTGCTGGACTCTATGTGAATGAGCATGAAGCTACAGACCTATCACGTCTTCACTGGAATTTTCTCTTTCAGGTTTAATAATAAAAAATAAAAAAAAGTTTCACTGAATAAAGAGGAGGCTGAAACCTTAGAATCGCATCTTGGTTTCTTTCTTTAGATTCATACAGAAAATCTATACTATGAATGGGATGGGAAGGCTTTCCTGACCACTACACTACTATGGCCTGAGCTGGGCTGATTCTGGTCTTGGCACTGAATAAATGAACGCTATCCACGATAAAAGGACATCCAGCATGGCCAATTTGGAAAACTTTGGAACTGACGCGTTTCGGAATGATGTTCCTTCTTCAAAGTCTGTGAACTGTGAAGACTTTGAAGAAGGAACATCATTCCGAAACGTGTCAGTCTGACGCTTATGATTAGTTTCTTTTGATCGAATCATGCGTGTAAGTTTTTTAAACAGACAAATTTATAAAGAGAAGTTTTTATTTTTCCAAATTGGCCATGCTGGGTGTTTTTATTGTGGATGGCATTGCTTGTGCTCTGAGCCGAGGGAGCTGTTTTCTGTGCAGGAGCCAGGAAAAGAAAGAGGTGGAAGAGTTATATCAAAGAAATTCTATTGCTGATGGATGAGTATATCGTTCCCTTTCCTTTTTGCTATTTATGGACGCTAGCCTGCTCTGTTGAGAGAGACCCTTATTTTTAATAGACAGACTGAGACGTAGATAAGGCAAAATATTCTCACTGTAAAGCTGTGCTTACACTACGTTTGTGCCATTGCTTGAGGTTTGAGTTCACAACTGGGTTTTGAAGTCTGTTTTCTGTTGTTTTATAGCAGCAGAAAAACAGAATTCAATGAAACTGTCACATGACACACAAGCAGCGCCTTTCAGAACCCACTGACTTTTATAGTGGTGCCCATTGGGTTCCATCAAGTTGACAAGTGAAAAACCATCAAATCTGGGCTGTGAAAAATATATTGACAACTACATGGTTTTTATCCAATGTGATTTTTGACTGCGTTTTTAAACCCACATTAGGTGTGCTGCAGGTGAAGGGAATTGCAAAAAGACGACCATCTAAAATCCATATTTCCAGACCTCCCCCTTCTGTGCTATAGACGGCCACCTAATCTCAGAAATATGATCATTAGCAACTCACTGTCACCTCCAACATTTCCGTGCAGACAGAAGAAATGCAAAACCTGCCTACATATACTAACCACGGATAAAATGAAGATCCCCAACTCTAACCAGGACTAGAAGATCCCAGGTACCTTCACCTGCAGCACACCTAATGTGGTATATTTAATATTATGTGCCAAATGTCCTACTGGGGGTCTGTATGTAGGGAAGACAGGACAGACACTCAGAATCCGGATGAACTCACACCGCCTCACGCTTACAGAGCAGAGAATGGACCTCCCTGTGCCAAAACACTTCTGCAATCAAAATCATAATATCATCGATGACATAAAGATCCGGATTTTAAGAGGAAGTTTCAAAAGCAAAAAAGACAGGAGGGTATGGGAATATAAATTCATGACCTTTGACCTGCTTCGGGGGGGGGGGGGGCAAATTTATCATTTTGTCTGGTGCTTGATGGTTTGGTGAGGGGTTGTTGGGTCATCTGTCCCATCAGCTTTATTATTTACGCTAAAAACTGGGGAAAGGCGAGCTGGTCTCGAGCAGGTTTTGGCACTGATCTCTGCCCACTGTCAGAAGGGCGTCCCTGACAGTCTAGCTGGGCTGTGAGGAACGCCCCCTACCTCCTGACTGTACTCGTCCATAGCCCTACACTGTCAAGAATGGCGCTAAGCTGTGAGGAACGTCCCCTCAGTACAAGAGTATGGATGAGTACTGTCAGGACGGGTGTTACTTACATCCCACCTACACTGTCAAGAACGCCCTTCTGACTGTGGTGCCAAAACTAAAGGCACCGATATCTCCAGCCCCGGGGCACAGAACAGGAAAGCTGAGAGTGCGCTGAATTCAGTGCAGTGTTGGCTTTCTAGCGGTATATAAGACTATGTGCCAATCTTTCAGCCTCACAAAGCCTTGTATCTAGACAGTGACATGTCTTTTTTTTTCTGGTGGCATGACTTTTAAACCCCTCACCTAATGGGCAGATAGTGTGGTTTGTCTTTAAAGGGGATGTCCAGTAACTTCCTTCATGCATTGTTTCAAGCAGGCCCAGGGTGGTCCAATCCTAGATCAATGTGATGGGGACCAGCCCCTGTCCTATGGGTCGCTGTGCCCTATGGGTCACTCTGCCCCTTCCCCTCCAGTCTGCTGTGGAGCTGGTTTTTTAGTCTGCCAGTCCTTATAGTGACCATGTGACTGGTTCTGATCACATGACCTGAGGAGAGGCCCAGCCCAGAACCCCAAGTCCAGATGGAAGCTGGAACACATACATAGAGGAAGTGAGCGCCAAAAGGTGATTTCTTCTGGTATCTACTATGAATGTTCTTATAGAGGCGACACCTATAGAGCGCCATATTTACGGGCTGTACCCGTATGTACTAAAGATCACCATTGTCCTTCCGCCATTTTGTTGGTGGTAACGTCACCGCTTCTACCCCAGAACAAGCAGCCTTGTGGCCGCGCCAATAGCTGTAGCGTTCAGAGTCCCGCCCCCAGCGCTGATTGGTGGAGAGTCTCCGCTTCTCCTGGGCGGGTGAATAGGGGAATGCTTGCCGCCATTGACGTGAGGTACGCGGGAGTGTGTTGTGTGGCGCCGCTTCTATGGAGAGGAGAGGTAGTCACTTACTGCATAGTCGTGTAGTGGAGCTGAGTGATTATTGCTTTAGTCTTTAGTTAGCGTTTTGTGTATGTGTGAGATGTATATGGCTCCATAGGAGATAGATGTGTATGTGTGTGAGATGTATATGGCTGGATAGGAGATAGATGTGTGTGTGTGTGTGTGATGTACATGGCTCCATAGGAGATAGATGTGTATGTGTGTGAGATGTATATGGCTCCATAGGAGATAGATGTGTATGTGTGTGAGATGTACATGGCTCCATAGGAGATAGATGTGTATGTGTGTGAGATGTATATGGCTCCATAGGAGATAGATGTGTATGTGTGTGAGATGTATATGGCTCCATAGGAGATAGATGTGTATGTGTGTGATGTACATGGCTCCATAGGAGATAGATGTGTATGTGTGTGAGATGTACATGGCTCCATAGGAGATAGATGTGTATGTGTGTGAGATGTATATGGCTCCATAGGAGATAGATGTGTATGTGTGTGAGATGTATATGGCTCCATAGGAGATAGATGTATATGTGTGTGAGATGTATATGGCTCCATAGGAGATAGATGTGTGTGTGATGTACATGGCTCCATAGGAGATAGATGTGTATGTGTGTGAGATGTATATGGCTCCATAGGAGATAGATGTGTATGTGTGTGAGATGTATATGGCTCCATAGGAGATAGATGTATATGTGTGTGAGATGTATATGGCTCCATAGGAGATAGATGTGTGTGTGATGTACATGGCTCCATAGGAGATAGATGTGTATGTGTGTGAGATGTACATGGCTCCATAGGAGATGTGTATGTGTGTACATGGCTCCATAGGAGATAGATGTATATATGTGAGATGTATATGGCTCCATAGGAGATAGATGTGTATGATGTATATGGCTCCATAGGAGATAGATGTATATATGTGAGATGTACATGGCTCCATAGGAGATAGATGTGTGTGTGTGTGTGTGTGTGTGTGTACATGGCTCCATAGGAGATAGATGTACAATGATTGTGGTCTGGAAACCATAGGCAAACACAGGCTCCGCTATGAATAAGCTGTGTACTTGTGTGGCCAATTCTAGGCCAGCATAGGCTAAGTTCACATCTGTCCCGGAGACGTCGCCACATAAAACCGCCAAAAATAGGGCAACACGGTGGCTCAGTGGTTAGCGCTGGAGTCCTGGGTTCAAATCCCGCCAGGATCAGTATCTACAAGGAGTTTGTATGTTCTCCCCATGTTTTCATTTATTTCCGCCCATTCTACAACAAAGACATACTGATAGGAAAAAACATTTATATCGTGATCTCTATATGGGGTTCACTATCTATATTTAAAAAAAAAAAAAAGACAAAAATCAGTGGAGATAAAACTCATGCACAGAGGTCCCCCTCCCCCCTATCTCTGCCGATCCATTGTGTTCAGGTCCACCAGAAGACGAGAACGGCGTGGTGGTGTCAACTTAGCCATAGTTAGGATCCATTCATACCACACACTTCAGCTGATCCATTTCATGAATCTGTTGTTTGAAAGTAAAACGGGTATAAATATTCATCTGTTTTTACATGAAGAAACAGGGCCATGAATACTGGTGTGTTCTGCGGTCTCCTCAGACCCTGGGTATTATAAGGGTGCATTCACACGGAAGAAAATGATGTGGAATTTCATCGTTTGAAAGAAAGCCTCCCATTGACTTCAATGGATTCCTCTTCCTGGAAGTAACCCGTTAAAGTCAATGGTAGGCTTTTTTTTTTTTTTTTCAGCGCTTAAATTCCACAGCAAATTCCTAGTTCACACGGGTCTGCGTATTTTGGGCCTGATATTGATGCACTAAGCCGTGTCAGAATAGGACCAAAATGTGCCTGTCGCGGCTTCCGACAGTCACAGCTTCCCGCTCCGGAGTAGGCCCAAATGAATGGGCCTAGTCCGGAGGGTGCTGTCATGAGGCGGATGCCAGGGCTGAATCAGCCACAAAATCCGCCAGAAGAAAGGAAAGGTAGCGGTCTACATAGACCTCTATTGTGAGAGGCTGGATTCTGAAGTGGATTCAGCGTCAGAATCCGCCCCCTCTTGCCCCGTGTGAACGAGCCCTAAGTGGAGGATCAGGGTAGGTGAGTGAAAATAACAAACAGCTGTACTCTCCTCTCCTGGGAGTTCGTTTATCCTTTGGCCTCTTCCGCTCACTGGATGATGTCACGCTCCTCCGGATCATTACTGAGGCTTGTGATTGGGTCTCAGCAGTCACGCAGGGCACTCTGATTTCACTGCACCCCACATGATTGCTAAGGCCCAATCACAGTCCTCAGTGGAGGCCTGGTAACACATGATGTCATCCCTTGGCCACTTATTATACTCCAAGGACTGAGTAGAGGGATCCTATCATCGGATACTCTTTTTTTTTCCCCCTAACACATAGGAATAGACTTAAGAAAGGCTATGCTTCTCCTACCTTTAGATGTCTTCTCCGCGCCGCCATTCGGTAGAAATCCCGATTTACTTATGCATGCAAATGAGATCTCTTGCAGCATCGGGGGTGGGCCTCCGCGCTCAAACAGCACTGGGGGGGGGTAAGCTGGTGTAAGCGACCATTTTCTTGTACAAGGGCCAAGTTATATGGAGCTATGTTATGGCACCCACAGATGTCTTTGGGCTTGTACCATCATAACCCTGTGTGCTTCTGATTTCATATGATAGTATAGTTTTTTTTTTTCTTTGATTTTTTTTTTTTTTTTTTTGTAATGTCATATTACTGTATATGTGACTTGTACAGCAGCCCTAAAAGTCATACCCAAGTGAAGTAGGATATTAATATAAAGGTTTGTACCTTATAAATATGAGCACACCCCACTTTTCTGCCTTCTATTAGCTGCGTGCTTCTGCTTTTTTCAGTTTTAGGTAACTCAAAGGAGCCAACTTGTGAAAAGTGCAGACGGGAGAAGAAAAAGTCTCTTAACAGGTATGTGATGACTTCACAGTTGTTGTTTTTTTTAATTTTTTATGTTTTTTTATTTTCTGTTAAAGTTTTAAGCTCTCCTCACATGTTTGTTGTGGTCCATGTTAGCATTTCATTTTGATTTCAGTTTAGGGTTTAAACCTGCGCCCCGTTCTCCGCTTTCAGATTTCCATCTTCTGCTGACAGGAGACGGAAACCAGGCAGATAGTATGCACCCGTGAGCGTTTTGTGGTCTCCGTGGTGAAACAGATTTTTTTTGTTTTTTTTTTCTTTTTTTTTTTTTAATCGGACGCAAAGTCTTGCATGTCCGACTTTGTGTCCGGTTAAAAAAAAAAAAAAAAAAGGTTTCACCGTGGAGACCACAAAGCTCTCATGGGCGGTCACTTTGCAAACCCATTCAAATGAATGGGTTTGAAAAGTGACTGCCAGTTTCCGTCTCCTGTCCAGTTTCTTGGGCAGAAGATGGAAACCTGAAAGCGGAGACCGGGCGCAGGTGTGAACCCGCCCTTAGAGTCCATTGCACTACAAATATAGATAATGTTAAGTGGATTCCATTGACTAAAAATGGGGATCTTGAGGTTCCGCTAAGGTGTCTGGTTTTTAATAGGCCAGGGGAAGAATGAGTATGTGCCGAAGGAGAGAGAAGCAGAGCGACGATTGAACGATTTTTGTGCAGAGTGCCTTCACAATTCTGTTTTTTTGTTTTTGTTTTTTTTTCATGGAGTGAGAATCAATGATTTGCGTTTTGTGTTTTCTTTACTCATTTCAGCTATTCAAGTCATTGGGTTCGTGAAAGTAAACCATTTGTCCACAGACTTAAATAATCCATGTGTGGTCTGGATTTATCCATTTACTGTATCCATATCCATTTATTCATTTATAATTTACATATTCATTGTTTAACATAAGACATCATCGGATGCTATTCAAAAATAGGAACATATAGTGCTGTACAATATCCTATTATTTAATTTTTATTTTATAATAACTCTATGTGTGCAAAAAATGTATAATTGTGTTCATGCAGCTTAAGACTGCTTTCACACAAAAAAAACTTGTGCATATGCGGATCTGTGAGAAATAATAAGAATAAAGAAAGATCAAGACCTATCCTAAGTTCTGCCCCTGGTATAACAGCCTCGGGCACACAACGGGAAAGCCGACAGTGCGCTGAATTCAGCGCACTGTTGGCTTTCTAGCGGTATATAAAACCGTAAGTGCCTGAGGACATGAAAGGTTCTCTTTAAGTGTCTGAAATTTACCACAAATGGTATCACCTATTGCTGACTGTTTTGCCGTAGCATTTTACATTCTAGAAAATCTCATCCACACGTTGCTGAAAAATATGCACAATGGACGCGCTGTGATTTCCAAAACAATTTCCGTTTTGGAAATCGCAGCATGTCGATTATACCTACGGAAGCATCGTCGGTTTCCCTATAGCTGTAATGGAAGCAGAAAGTCTGCAGAGGAAACCATCATATTTTTTTTCCATAGTGCTTTTTCACTACAGCCCATTATAGGGAGCCTTAGCCTAAAAGGGTTTTCAAGGTGTAAAGATTGTGATGATCTATCCTAATTAAAGGTCAATCAGTATCAAAGTGGTTGAGGTCTGACACCCGGCCCAAGGACAAATTTTACCTGGAGTCAGAAAAAAAATACTGAGAGACAAATTTTATTGTTTGTATTATGAAAAACTGGGCGACGTTCACACTACCATTTACCATTATTAACATCCATTGTTCTCAGGGCGTATGCAGACAGAGGCGGTACCGTCTGGATCTGTCACTTAATTGTTCCTCTCATCCTATATCCTGATATTTATTCTCCTTCCCTCCAGTGGATACAAATTAGTCCCTGGTCATGTGATGGACAACTCATTACAGTCACTGCTCAGTAATTACTCATCTGCCTAATTACTGGCACGACTGATTTTTATTGACCTTAGGGTCACACTAGCATTTGGGTTTCTGTTCTTTGGGTCCAGGAAAATGTAAACTCTATCCCCTAAAAAAAAAATCGGTTACTGCCGGGTTTCCGCCTGAAATCGGCAGAGAGAAAAGCGGAATGGGGGTGCGGAGTCCCTGGTCACCTAATCCTAGTGTGACCACAGAATAGGTAAACAAAGGATGACATAGAAGCGGGCTAGAAAGCAGCAAGGAATTGATACAGAAATATGTCAGAAACCTGGAAGACTCTTATTATTAGCCTGGTCTTATGTAAAATTGTATTTCTTTCGTAAGGATCAGGGTTAAAATGTACTGGGGCTAGATTCTCCCAAGTTGCACCAGCCCATATAGCTACTGTGCGTTTATCTGAAATGAAAAGTTACCTTTTATTGATGTGTGATGAAATATTGGAAATTGCCTACTCAGGGGTCCAGTCCACGTGTATTCAGAAGATTTGAGCAAGATAGGACCTATGCGCCCTGGTCTTTAACTATGTCTTGACGCTACTCCAGAAGTTAAGAAGTTTTCCGGGAATTTTTTTTCTTTTAATGTCTTAGTGGTATTAATGGGTTAATAAATTCACCCATATACCTTTAGGGCCTGTTCACACGGGGAAAGAGGGGGCAAATTTTGGCACTGAATCCACGTCATAATCCACCCCCCACCACCCACAATGTAGGTCTATGTAGACCGCCAGCTTACTTTTTTCCGTGAAGGTCATGTTGCCACTCGCGGAAAAAAGAATCAAGCTGCTATTTCTTCAGGTGGACTCGCAGCAGCACCCTTTGGGCTAGACCCATTCATTTCAGCCTACTCCGGAGGGGGAAGCCACGACTGCCCGCCAATCCGCCCCCCCGTGTGAATGGGGGTTTAGCCATGTTTTGGGTGATTTCTGGGTGTCTGGGAGCTGCTGGTATCTTCTGCATTTGTTTACTTGGTGTAGCTTCTTGCTCTGTAACTTCCACACTAACGCCTCTCACCTCACTCTCTCCCTCCCATACACCCCCTCCCTGTCTCTCTCTAGCTACCCTGCCCTTCCCTACCTACCTTCCCCAACCCCATTATATACTTACCTTCCACGCTTCTTCCTGGGGGACTTCTTTACTGACTCTGCAGACACGTGCTCTTCTCCAGAGCTGCTCTATTCTCTGCAGGGATGGTCCAACTCTGCTGCGCCGTAGAGGTGGATTGTGCGCACAGCAGCGCTGAGAGAAAAGCGCACCTGCAGTCAGTAAAGAAGGAGGAGCCATCCCCCAGGTAAGAAGCCTGGAGGGGGGGAGGAATAGTGACGATCCATTTCTGGAAATGGGGAAACTGATTGTCACCCGATACATGACCACCCCAGGGATATGGATAACTATATATTTTCAATTTTATTATGTTATTTAGAAAGTAGGAGGGGGTGGGAGGATGTTTAGATTTGTGTAGGTATTTCCAGTTCTCCCCGGCAGCCCTTGAAGCTTTACCCTTTAATACCACGGATAAGATTTGGCTACCGTTCCATGAGTACATGCAGTCTGATTTCTAAAGCTTTGGTTACAGGCAGCTGTGTGATTTGGTAAAAAGACATGGTCTTGTAGAAGTTGATGGAAAGGAGATTCTAGGATGGTACATGCTTCTTCCCGCAGAGGACAGAAGATTTATTAAAGGTATGTTTACATTTTGTTTTCTTGCAAGTTATTATTATTTATTTATATAGCACCATTAGTTCCATGGAGCTCTACATTATATATATTATATAATCCTTTACCACGGTTTCACCCCTTTACAAAATCCACTATAATATTATAGAGGATGTAAGGACTTTAAATATGGCGCCCGTTCATGAGCTGAGTGGGCAGCTTAGTCTCTGGGTCTCCACTGTTATACACCCTTAAGACTCGGAGGCTATGGCTGTATGAATGAGTTCTCTCTCATCGCAGGCATTAACCCTTCTGACGCCCCCATCAAATGTAACTGAGACATCTGGATCTATTTCCATGACCACCAGGAGCCTATTGAAGGCTTCTGGGCCTGTCATTAGTGTGTTACTATGGCAGCCTGTAAATAGTGATCAATGGATTTTTTTTTTAATATACTGCAATACATTAATATTGTAGCATATTGAGATGGTGATGAGACCCTCCTAGAGTAGAATAATAGAATAAATGAAATAAAAATGTATATCAATAGATGTCAAATCGCCTCCCTTTCATAAATTAAAAAAACCCAAAACATTAGATATCCAAAACTACAGACTTAAAATGGCCAAACCACCATTTTTCCACCCCCGCCCCCAAAAAAGGAAAGAAAAAATGAATAAAAAGCTGTCAATATTACAGACCATTCCCAAAATGGTATCAATAAAAACTTGCTTTACACAAAAAGACGCCTTACACAACTCCCCACATTAAATGAAGATATTTAAAAAACAAAACAAAAACAGTTTTGCCGCGGAGAGGCAGAAGACGCTCACGGACGGACACTTTGCAAACCCATTCAAATGAGTGGGTTTGAAAACTGACTGCCGGTTTCCGTCTCCTGTTCAGTTTCTCGGGCAGAAGACAGAAACCTGAAAGCGGAGACCGGGCGCAGGTGTGAACGTGCCCTTTACTGCTTCTGTAACTCCCATAGAGGTAGTGGTGGCTATGGAAACAGTGTCCCACATCCGAGTTACATTGATTTTGTAGCTCTCACTTACAAGAATAGCATAGCTGCGCTGTTTCTGTAGATCCCAATCACCGCTATGAGAGCTGAGGAAATGTGGTTCTGGTTCTGTGGTTCTGAATTCAGCGCACTGTCGGCTTTCCAGCAGTATATGGAACTGCCTGTGCCCAATCTGATGAAAGGTCCTCTTTGACTCACGTCCTGGTGGCTGGGACTTGTGGACTGTAATTCCTGTCTTGGCAGCAGATGGCTCTGCAAGCTTTATAGAGGCTATAGCCGACTTTACTGCAACTCAATTTTTGTTGACGACACCAAGATTTCCGTTTATACAGTAGCTTATCAAAAAAAGGTAATTCAGCCATTGCAATCTTTCTATTCTATTTTCTGTTATTGTTAAATATCATTGTGACATTTTTGGACTCTGCAATGAAAATTGTGTAAGTAAAATGGGGAAAGGTCATGTTCTGAATCTGTAATGCTGCCATTACAGCCAGTAACTCTGTGGACTGGTCTGCCATTTTGAGATGCAGCTAATACCAGTCATGTTTAGCTCATTTGTTTCTGAATGTAAATTGGGAAAAGGGGAATGTTGAATTATGCCATGACAGCCAAGTATGACCAGCCGCAATAGTAATGTATAGAATCTCCCATAAAATTGTGGGGGGGAAAAAAGCAAGCTTAAAAAAACATAATCACAAAATAAAGTTCTAAATCCCTCCTTTCCCTAGAATACATATAAAAGTAGAAAATGACTGTGAAACACAAACACATTAGGTATCCCTGTGTCTGACAGTGCCCGGTCTACTGAATATAGGGGATCTGCAGGGCTCCTGTTCCGTCGGGAAGGGGTTAATAGGAGCACTGCAGATACCCTATAGTCAGCCAGACTGAATTCCAAGTGAGGAAAAAAAAAATAGTCCTCAAGCTCAGGGAAGGGGCAGACAGACAACCAAAACACCCCCTCCCCTTTCCCAGCAACTACTGCACCCAAAAACTCCGACCATTTTAATTTTTGAAATTTTCCAGTAGCCGCTGCATTCCCCCCCCCCCCAGGCTTATACTCGAGTCAATTAGTTTGCCCAGTTTTTTGTGGTAAAATTAGCAGTTTCGGCTTATATTCGGGTCGGCTTATACTCGAGTATATACGCCTTATCGAATCATAGAGTGTTAAATAGGATTGGGCAATTAATTGCAAAATTACCAAAATCCATTCAATCATGTGAACGTCTTCCTAACATCGAATATTTAAATTCTTTTGCATTCATACCATTGTCATTGATACTGTCATATGATACTGTCACGAACTATATGCTCTGCAATCTAGATCACTGAAATGTGAATAATAACCAAAACTCAGTGGCATATACCGGTAAATAGGGGGACTATAAGAAAATCATACATTAATCAAAATTGAAGTAAAATGCTTCATTGTGAGATTTTGATTAAGGTCATAATTGCCCTGTTTTAGCAGATGGGGGTGTGAGTGACCTGTACCTAAGGGGTATTGTACTCCTGTGCTTGCAGAGTCAGAATACTGTTCTTGATCTATTCATATATTTTAGATCTAGCCTCTGCCCTCGACTTCATCTGCGTGTTGTTGGCGTCGATGAACCGCCTATATTCCGCAAATTGCTGCCATCGATAGTTCGTCTGCTCTAGCAGCTCTCAAGCTGTCCTGCTTCTGAACTTGTTCCTCCCACCGTGCCTGTGGGACCATATAATGACGTTGATGATCCTCCTGCTTCAGGGTTTCGGCTTCTCTAAGAGCTGCTTGATGCCTAGCTTGCTCAATCCTCCTCAGCTCTGCTTCAGGAGAACTCTGTGACTTCTGGCTACCTTCATAGCTCTTTTTTTCTTTTTTTTCTTTTTTTTTTTTTTCTTTTTCAAATTTTGCGACAAATTAGATTTTCTTTTCCCCGGCATGTTTAAAATTGGGAAACTGCCAATTTTGGATTAAAGGGGTTTTGCTGTCTGTGTCTTAGCACACTGCCTAGAGGACATAGAACACATGCATATCAGATAATATGCAGATGCTTGGACAGAATGGACTCAGTGTTATCTGTGTGTTCACATAGAAAGATAATAGACCTGGCTTTATCTGCAATTAGCTGAGATGAGGCTGCTGGCAAGAGCAGTGTAATATAGTATATGAGCATAAATTCATAACAGTTGTGAAGCCATGTCATTTACCAGGATAAAACATAGCCTATGTGTTAATCTAGTTTACAGACTATGCCAAATTTCATCCAAATCCGTTCAACCGCTTTTGCGTGATTAACAAACATCCAAACTTTCACATTTATAATATTAGTAGGATTTGTGCACAGAAGCTCTTGTGTACTCTTTAATAAATAGCTCATGAAGATCACATCAGAACAATATTACGGGTTATGTGTCCTAGATTTTAAAGACAAGTTGATCCAGGGTTTTAGACGGATTGCCAAGTTGGAGCCAGGTAGGATTTTTTTTTTCTCCCCCTGAATAGGGCAGTTGGCATGAGCCTCATGGGGTTTGTCTTTTTTTGCCTTCCTCTGGATGAACACTGTAGGGGATTGTAGGGTTATCGATTGAACTTGATGGATTGATGTCTTCATCCAACCTCATCTGCTATGTAACATCAGCGTATATAGTATATGTATACTACACTGTGTAACTGGGCAAGCACAGGGTGATGGAGAGTCCTTGAAGGTTTTTGGGTCACGTCTTTCTTCATACCATTAATCTTCCTATGCCTCTTATCAAATGTTCAATGTCACTTCATATTTTCATTTCAAATGTTTTCTATGGTCACAGTTATGTGTTGAATGTCCAGAGCCGCTTGGACTGGTAGAAGGTTTAGATGGAAATGGCCAAGACCATGAAACTTAACTGAACTTGAATTGTTTTGTAAAGAGGAATGGTCCAAAATCCCTTCATCCAGGATCCAGGAACTGATTAAAAGCTACAGGAAGCGACTAGAGGCTGTTATCTTTGCAAAAGGAGGATCTACTAAATATTAATGTCACTTTTCTGTTGAGGTGCCCATACTTTTGCACTGGTCAAATTTTGGTTTAATGCATATTGTACATTTTCTGTTAGTACAATAAACCTCATTTCAATCCTGAAATATTACTGTGTCCACCAGTTATTAGATATATCAAACTGAAATGGCTGTTACAAACACCAAAATATTTAGAACTAAAAATGATTAAGATTAATAGGGGTGCCCAAACTTTTTCATAGGACTGTATGTATATATATATATATATATATATATATATATAAATATATATATATATATATATAAATATGAAGAGCTCAACGGAAAAATGGCCTAAGTCCACATTTTGTCATATTTCAAATTATTACCTAGAAAGCCTCTTTGTACCTCGTTCTATGCATTGGGTTTACAAGGTACCTAGGATTAATGACCTAAGTCCATATATTTCAATGCAGAAGAATTTACATTCAATAGAATAATGGCCTAAGTCCAATACAAACTTACTTCACTCTCGTTGGTCATTTTTTCATTGAAATCGTGACTTCCGGTCTGTTGTTTACATTAGTGTAAAAACTTTGTCTTATTGTTTAAAAGGCTCTAAATCGACTTTTGCACATATTTAGCGCCGAAAAGGGAGGCAGGTAATTATTCTTCTTCATCGTTTAATAATAGTAGTAATTAATTAATAATATTAAATAAATAATATTTATACATGAAGCTGCAATTTTTTTAATAAATAATACAATTTATGATTAGGATTAACGGTGTTCATTAGCTGATTACATTGGATAGATATATTCCACAATAATGCCCGTTTGCTTTAGGCTAAAACTTTAAATTTCGTTTTTCTCACAATATTGATTTTTGGACTTAGGCCATTTTTCCGTTGAGCTCTTCATATATATATATATATATATATATATATATATTTTATGATTTTATTTTTCACGATACTGGATGACATTATTGTAAATAGAGGGTTTTATGAGTTTTATTGGGAGGCATTGTGCCTCCCAATAAAATGTACATACAATCCAATTCACGTCTGACCTCCTTGACCAGAGTGCGCCTCCCCAACTCCTTTTGGTTATTTGTCTAAGCTCAAATGCTGGACCAACAACTCTCCAAGGTCCAATAATGGCCAGTGATATGACCAGGAGAACATGTAAAGTTCTGAGCAATAACATGGTCGAAAATATTATCAAAAACTTATTACACGAGTATTAATTGGGTTGTGTCACAAATAATCCTTATTCATTATTCACAGGATAGGGGATCAGTGTCAGATCACTGGTGGTCGGACCGCTGGGATCCCCAGTGAACTGGAGAGAACGTTCCCCTGAAGGCTCCATAGAAGTAAATGGAGTGTTGGCCGCACCTGCACAAGCCCTCTATTCACGTGGAACCTATAGGGAAACCTTCCAGCTCCAAAATGATGAAATGAAAATGTTTTGTTTGTTTTTTTCTTTTAAAATTGTTTTATTTTATAAAGTTGGTGATTGCCTATTTATTAAGAATTTTGTCTGTATTAATCAGGTGAATTACGTGACTACTCCAGTGAAACTCGTTCCTCCTTCATGGAAAGTTCACAAAGTCAGGAAGATAATTCTGGTATAAGCTACACACAAGGTTACCGTGACACAATGCTACGGAGCTCTCGGCATACAGACGTCGATTCTCACTGCGATACCTTGAGGTTTGATGTGGCTGATGACTTCAGGAAAGGTGGCTATAGTCCAGAGAATGAAATCCTGGGTACCCGTGATGCAAAATCATTGCATTTGGAAATATGGGACTCCTCAACAGCTAGAGAACATAGAAGTGTGTGTGATAATGAAGACAGTAAGGACTCTCTAACTCCTGAGGATCCAGAAAACCAGGAGACTGCCCAGGATCTTCAGTATGTCACTTCATGTTTAGTAGGTTCGACAAGAGAACCTTGCCTTGACAAGCAGTTAGCCGAAACCAAAGAGTTTTCTAAAAGTGACTTGTCTTATATGAAACCTAAAGCGGGCAAGAATTTTCAGGAAAACAAATCTTGGCCAAAAAGCTTCTCCGATGTCGCCGATTATCCAATAGACTCCGATAGTTCTTCTTTGGATGATGAAACCTTCTTCTCTGTTAAAACTGGCAGCTTTTACAGTAGGTCAAGTTCCCAGTTCTCCCTGGATGACGGTACAGATGTGAAGCAGTGTGATTTTGAAGAGGCCCTTGAAGACCTCTCCTGTTTCTCATTCAATAGAGAATCTCCCTATGTAGAGGATCTGTCTCCAGTTTGGGACCCAACCTCAGAGATCAAGAATGTGAAACGCACCACCCATGAACAAATATGTAATGTAGAGAAATTCTCTCTATACGGTAAAGCCAAACAGAGAAATGTGTCATGTAATACTGATCATTCATGGATGTCTTATAGTGACAAAGAAACTCAGACCAATCAAAGATACTCACAAGATTGTGGAGTAAATACCGACCCGGTAGAAAGTGGATTGTTTTCTCAGACTCAGGTAAATAACTGCAGGGATTTTGCAGAATGACAACTGAATGATTTATGATTGGACAGACGTTGTTTTAGCTTAAAGGGAACCTGTCAGGTGATGTCTCCACCATACACTGGTTCCATCATGTGGAAGAAGAAGTAATTCCCCCTTACTTCAGCCCAATTTGTGATGTGCCAGGTATGTGTGTGAGGCTTTTATTATTCCCTGCACAGCACTGGTAAGGAGCTAACATACATTATATAGCTGACACCCTTTAAAGGGATCCTATCATTGGATACCCTTTTTTTCTGAATAACACGTAGGAGTAGCCTTAAGAAAGGCTATTCTTCTCCTACCTTTAGATGTCTTTTCCGCACCGCCATTCAGTAGAAATCCGGGTTTTCTTTGGTTTGCAAATGAGTTTTCTCGCAGCACTGGGGTCGTCCCCAATGCTGCGAGAGAACTCTCCAGCGACGCCTCTATCTTTTTCAGGAACGCCCTCACCTTGTGTCGTCTTCCGTCCTGGGTTTCAATCTAGGCCTCGGGCAGAGCCGACTGCGCATGTCCGGGCCACAAGACAATGGCCGCTTACACCAGCTTACTGTGTAAGCAGCCACAAGAAAATGGTCGCTTACACCAGCTTTCTATGCAAGTGGCTATTTTCTTGTGGCCTGGGCATGCACAATCGGCTCTGCCCGAGGCCTAGTAAATTGAAACCCAGGACGGAAGAAGACACAGGGTGAGGGCCGTTCCTGAAGAAGATGGAGGCGTAGCTGGAGAGTTCTCTCGCAGCATTGGGGACGCCCCCAGTGCTGTTTCAGCGCTGAGGACCGCCCCCAGTGCTGCAAGAAAACTCAATTGCATACCAAAGAAAACCCGGATTTCTACCGAACGGCGACGTGAAGAAGACTTCTAAAGGTAGAAGAAGAATAGCCTTTCTTAAGGCTATTCCTACGTGTTTGTCAGAAAAAAAGGATATCCAATGATAGGATCCCTTTACTGTTTGAATTATCATGTACATAGGATGGAGGAGTTGTAGATGTGATATGGACTCTCACTGTGCTGCCTGGTGTCCTCTTGTCAGCAGCCCCGAGTGAAGATAAAACTTATCCTGACCCTTTAACCCATTCAGCATTGTGATTGGTTGTGAAAGTGCCCTATATAAAGCGGGTTTGGGCTCACTGTATATACTACTGGCTGTCATACAATGACCGATGCAGTCTAACAAAAGCCAGAGGTCTATCCAGTGATCCTGATTGATACAGCTTGTTTAGGTTTCTTGGTGTAGCACGCTGCCCTGTCCTTTGTATAAGTATAACATTATGGAAGTAGTTGACTGAAAAATATGTCCATGAAGGCAAACTTTTCTCGGATCAGTGATGCACTATAGGGACAAAGCTATTGGGACCATTGCATCTGCAGTAACACTGACGTCATATTATGCTTTAGCTTCTGCTCCACTCTCTAGCCCTGTGGAATGAGGTTCAGTTCACACGGAGTTTGTTGGCAAGGATTTTGACGCTGAATCCGCCTCAAAATCAGCCTCCAGAAAAAGCCTCCCAGGCTGATTTTTGAGGCAGATTCAGCGTCAAAATCCTCACCAAAAAACTTTGTGTGAACTGACCCTTAGAGCTCCAGCTTTGAGAACAACAGCGGCTACTCCGCAGAGGGTCTCCTGCCACGGGTTCTGCATCGAGATTGAATGGGTCTCTAAATCCATTCCGTCATTTTTGCTGCAATTATTCTTGCACATAGCCAGATGTAACATTGTATGCCATGTTCACACTTGCACGGTCTCTGTTGTGCCGGTCCATTGGGGGACCTGAGCACTAAAACAACAGTTACGCACGGAGATGCTTGTTTTTATTAATATATACTTACATAATTTAGTTTTCTATGAAACTTGTTTTCATTTCCATTCTCCAGTTTGTGTAACTTATTTCCTATGCACCAGAAATGGACAAGTGATGAATAAGTTTCTGGCAATCTTACTTGTATATGAAAGATCTCTATTACTATCATTTTAGAATAGCTGTATCGCCTTTTATGGAAGGTAGTGCAATGTGAAAAATTGCTTTTGGTATCTAAAATCTAGTACAGGCGTAGGCAACCTTCGGCACACCAGCTGTTGTAAAAACAAAAACTACACCTCCCAGCATGCACACTTGCTTTGCTGTTCTTGGAACTCCCATAGAAGTGAATGGAGGATGTTGGGAGTTGTAGTTTCACAGCAGCTGAAGAGCCGAAGGTTGCTGAACTCTGTTCTAGTTCATTGCTTATAGATGCTGATGGTATGGATGGCCTAAAGCCAAATGACCAAAATAACTACAGAAGTACATGCAGATGTATTTACTGTCTGTAGGTGGTGGTATATTTTAATTTGCAAGTGTGAAGGAGACCTAGGGGAAAGTAGATTGTCAGCATACATGTAGAAAGGGAATGATGTAAGTATATTTTTGTGTAATATTGGAATGATGGGTTAGAGACAAAAATGTTACTTTATGGTAGAAAATCTGATCTGTATTTTACTTACCAGGCTGCAGCAAATAAAGGGGTAGGAATTGCCAAGAATGTAGAAGAATCCATGGGGTATGTATCTTCCAAAAATGAAGGTGGATTTACAAAATAATAACTAAAAAGTTAAAATTTAGAGGTTTAGGAGCAAAACGGTAACAATGCAGTTACATGGCAAGAAGCTGTGTAACTAATCTTATGCTAAATGGTTTATATATGTGATAGCCAAAATGGTGGGGCCTGAAAGTCAAAAGGGCAAAGCATTGTTACCCTTTTGCTTGTCTGTGTGTATCCTATCCGCTCATGTTATCACTTATAATAGCTGGAGCCCGTGGCACCCTCCGTCATGGACAGTATCTGAGGCGGCTGTACAAACAGCTCCCACCTCTTAAGGTCTCAGCCTGACCATAAATCACACAGAGAGGACAGTGATTTTTAGTGGGCGCCATGTAAAGCTTCTTTCGCCATTCTGGCACTGCAGGGAAAGTACACACGCACTGGCAGGGTGGTCGGATGATTCTAGAAAGTCCATGCAAAAGGATTTTCTTACAGTAAGCCCTCTAACAAGTAGGTCTTGTCTAAAACTGACAACACCTTTAAAGAGTCAGGGTGGGCTCACCCCAATGCCCGGTCTCCGCTTTCAGGTTCCTGTCTTCTGCTTGAGAAACTGGACAGGAGACGGAAACCAGTAGTCAGTTTTCAAACCTATTCACTTGAATGGGTGTACAGAGTGTCCGCCCGTGTGCGTCTTCTGCCTCTCCATGGCAAAACCTTTTTTTTTTTTTTTTTTTTTTTAACCGGACACAAAGTCGGACATGCAGGACTTTGTGTCTGGTAAAACAAACAAAAAAAAAAACGCTTCGCTGCGGAGAGGCAGAGGACGCCCACGGGCGGACACTAACTGACTGGTTTCCTTCTACTGTCGGCAGAAAACGGAAACCCACAAAGCAGGTGTGAACCCGCCCTAAGAAAAAGCACAGGTACATTTCTAAATGACAATAACATGGCTTTCCTAGTTGAAAAATGTAGTAAAAGTCTATTTTGTTGGATGTGTTTTCTATTCTGTGCTCTGGTTATCTACCGCTTTAACCATTATCTTATTGATAAAGGGATGTAAAATTAGTTAAGAGTATTATCTGCTTTTTTTTTCCCCCCGTGGCACCAGAGGGGGCACATCGGTGTCTCTAGAAGATCTCGTGCAGAGAGCGGTGAAGGCTGAGCTTCAGCTGGTTGATGTGCAGCGCTGGCTGTGTTGGCAGATGTGCTGGAAGACTCAGCAGCAGACCATAGAGAAGCAGTCATTGTTTAGCTTAAGTAAAGAACCTAACAAACCGTCCTCCTCAGTGACAGACTTCAGCATCTCATCGGCTCTTGCCGAAGTGGAAAAGAAGTATCAAGAAATGAAGGCAAAAATCCAGTCTGGTACTCCACTCGATAGACTCACCCCACTCACTATGCAGGTAAATGCCATTAATTCATTTTGTTTTATTCATTGTCCGTTTGCATTAGGTGATCTATAACCTGTTTTTCTTTTTATGTTTTAAGTGAAGACGTTTCACCTTGTTGACACTTTATCTGATCTGGTTCAGTCTGCCATACAATAGACCATGTGTCCATTATACAGTAACTGATCATTGCCATCTCCTATTGTGGCTTTTGGGGAAAGGATTTGTCAAGGATTTTTTTTTTTTTTTTCTTGTGGAGGGGGATGGGGTTGACAGCTGACCCCTGCACAGATCTGCTGTTCATGCGTGTATCTGGTGCTATAGAGTGCCAAAAGCAGAAGGCTCCATGTTTTGTATAGTGGATCGGCTGTGTTACTGCAGCAAAGCCAGCTGGATTCCAGTAACTTTTGGGTAGTGTCATTTGATGGAAAGTTGCCCTTTGCCTGACCAACCACACCACCTCAACTATGAGGGAATTGAGTCCATGTGATTATAACAGAATAGCCATAAGCAGCTTTGTTCCCAAAGTTCTATTATGATGTACATATGTTATTAAATAATAAAAGAAAAGGGAAAAACAGACATGTTTTCCCTCTTCCTTTTTGTTTAGGTTATTCAGAATGTAAAAAAAAAATAATTAAAAAACATGCAAAAATAAAAACAAGATAAAACTTAAAGGGGTATTCCCACGTCGCATATTCACCAGTCTTCACTGCTGTAAAATCTTCTTTCTTCCTGGTTTCTTGCATCATTTGGTGGGCGGAGTTTCACATGCAACCTACAGTTTAGCTCCACCCCCAAATTAGCATGTAGCTCCGCCCACCCATATTGGACTATGAAGTACAGGCAGCAGCAACTCCATTCTGTGTTACATACATGACTGCCTGTCTCTGCCATAATGAACACAATTGAATTAGCTAACCTGATAACAGAGAACAGAAGAAATGAAAGCAGCTCCTCTCCCCTATCTGATAGCAGGGAGCTAGGGCACATGTGGGGTAGACACAGGAATAGCTAGATACACAGGCTCGCTCCCGTGCACTTAGCCCCTCTTCCCTCCCCCATGAGAGCAGCAGATACATCACTTGACTTTTGCGCAGATAAGTCAGGGGCTGTGTCAACAATGAATTGAATAAAGTAAGATAGAGGACAAACAAAGCAGTTTTGCTGAAGCAGTGTATTTAGGAAAAGTCTTAAATCCATATTAACAAGCAGTATAGATAGGATCCTTGTGATGGGACAACCCCTTTAAGCCCTATGTGTCACCAAAAAAAAGACACAGGCTAACCCAAATGATGATAATGTTATAGCCCTCAGAACAGCACATACAAAAAATGTCTGGTCCGGTACTGAAGTGGTTAAAATACTATGGGACATTTATGACATACAGTATTTTCTGGATATGCCATTTATAAGCGAGTTAGAAATACTCCTTTAAAAGCTCACAGTGAACAGACAAGCCTGGCAATGTTATTGTAGACTCCCTAACACCCAAATTGTTTTGTTTTGCCCGGATCATTGAAAATTCACTAATATTTTTTTTTTTCATTGTAGCTCACTACAGTTGAAACTTCTGCAGAGTAAGTAAGTTAGAATAAAATGGTGTCCAGCTTGTGTTTGTCTTAATATCTGTGTAGATGACTGTCTTGGAAATGAACAGCATCTTGCCCGGCTGCCAGATCAGATTCACTGAAGACATTCTCCTGGTGACATTGCAGCGCTGTCTAGTTTAGTAAAGATCGCAGCAAAGACTTTGGGCGGTTTGTGCTGTAGGCTATAGCGGTTTAATAACAATCTAATTATATTATCAAGTCCTGTACACTAAGATGAAGTTCACATCTCTGCAGAGCTGACCATAGGATCAGAATGGCGAACACTAAAATCTCATACATATGGGACCCCATTGACTGAAATGGAGTCCAGTGTTTTTAACCTGAAATTGATGGACAAAAAAGTTGTGCATTCAGGACTGGGATATGAACGTAACAGTATTCGATCTCTAAAAAACATTCTAAACTAATAGCAAGACAACAATTCCAGCCTGGCCTTTCTTCTGCTCCGTTGGCCATTCTCCACCTCCTCTTACAGGAGACCACAACAAAACGGCCGACGGAACATCCAACTGTGCATGTCCGTCCGCTATTTTGTGATAGTTTTGTGTATTTGTGGAAAATAGCAACATAGCCTCAGCCTAAAAATGCCAATTTTTTAAATAAAAATCTTTGCATTGGCATTCTGATACCCATACATTTTACATTTCCGTCTCCTAATCTTTGTAAGGGCTCTGTTTTGCGGGACAAGGTGTAATTTTATTTAGCTTTTTATTACATTATTTTAGAAGGCAAAGATAAACCTAGAGTCATGCCTGTTTTACCCCATCATGGCATTCACTGTATGGGCTGAAATTGTAGTACATGCATTTTTCATACTAGCAGCTTCTAATACTAGAATTTAGATTTATCATTTTAATTTTATTAGTATTTTTTTTCAGTGACTTCCCCAAGGATCTCATTGGAAGGCAGAATGTTTCTGATGTTCCGGCTGAAGACCTTCACAAAAGCAAATATATGGAAAACGTATGTACTTGTTCTTGTCTAGCAATGTTGTGGAGCTTCTTTTGTGTGTGTGTGAGTGTGGGGGGGGTTAATTGTCACTAACTTTTTAACAAAAACTGTGAAAATCAATAGTAAAAGCAATTAGAAATAAAATGCTCCGTTCTCTACTTAACAGCGTTTCCTCCTTAGTGTCCCAAATCAACTTGACAGGTTCTCTTTAAAACTGAAACCAACGGAGGAAAAAGTCGTCCAATTTCAGGCGGACATTACAACAGAGTTTCCAAGAGAGACTCCGGCACAGATGTGAAATAAGCCCAGGCAATATTCTTAATATTTTTGTATACACTAGTAAATACGTTTTTTAGTACATTTATTTTTCAGATAACCCATGGCTTATTCAGATGCAATGTATTGTTTGTACTGACCAGAGATTTGCACTTTACATTTAGTATTCTGTACAGCAGAGTATATTTTTCCTTTGTTCCGTGTCAGCTTTTTATATTTTGTGATGTAACTGATATTGAATATTTTATTCATGTATTAATACAGGCTTTTGATGTCGTAATACATTTGGTGTCTAATATGCTCATAGGTGTATTACAATGACACTTTGATTTATAGGTTTGAATTTTGGGTTTGTTCTCTGTTATTGTGTTGTCTTTTAGTAAGCGATCATAAAGATACAGACTCTCTTATTTCTCACCTACCCGCTGGGGTAAATCTCCGACCAGCCTCAGCCGCCTGATTCTCCTGCCTCCTCAGGTTCTTCAAGAGCTTCTTTGGTGGCTCTCCTCCCCAGGAATATCTGAGGGAAAGTCCATCCTTCTTCCCCTCTGTTGGCAGGTGATTTCCACCAACTCCAGTCTCTCTCTTCACCTTAGCACAGGAGCCTTGCAGCCCTACTAGAGGCCTTCCGTTCTCTTCTTTTGGTGGAACGCTACATTCCCACTCTTTCCACGGTCCACATTCCAGGCGTGGACAATTGGGCAGCTGACTACCTAAGTCAAGAAAGACTTGACCCGGATGAGTGGTTGCCTCATCAGATCTTTCTTCAGTCTTCAGTGCCTTGACTGTTCAGATCAACATGGTGGAACTGAGGGCCATCTTCTTAGCTCTCACTCCTCCAAGGACATCTAGAGAGTGTCCAGATGAACAACTGGCCTTTCTCCAATCTGGTCTGGACCAGGGACTCAGCCTTTCTTCTCTTAAGGGGCAAGAGTCCTCCTCGCCCCCCAAGAAGTCTCTGTCCTTCCAGCCTCAAGTGAAGACTTTTCTGCAGGGTGCTGCACATTGTGCTCCTCCTTTAGGACCTCATAGATTTTTGCACTCTCCATAATATCCTATTCTCTTGTATTTATTGGGGCACACAGATCTCCCTTTTTTTCCCTTGTTCTTGTCCCCGTGCTGTTTTGGCTCATTTATGGGTTCTGGACTTGTTGGTGGCTATTGGTTCTCTGTTCTGCATTTTGTTTTTCTCTCTTACTGCTGCGGTACAAACTGTGTAGCATAGTGTTTGTAGAAAGGGTATAACCCACAGGCATAGCCAACTTCTTTTGTTTTCCCTAGTGTCAGCCTTCTAGTGGCCAAGTCTATGCCCATAGTGTCCCCCAATGAATACAATGAGAAAAAGATTTTACGTTAAGTACAAAAATCCATTTTTTGTGCAACTGAGATTTTAGTCTGCCAAGAGAAAAACGGAGTAAAAAAATGCAGAATAAAAGTTATATAATGGCCAGTAATCGCGTTACCCCTCATATATGCATACACATGCCATCTTATCCAAAAAGGTTGTATATTTTTGTGGTTTTTACCTTTCTTTTTCTGACTTTATGCATTTTATATCTTTAGGATCCTAAAGCAGCATTTCTATCTTCTCCGGATAAATGTGATCAGAAACCAAATGGTGGGTCTAATATTAATGTATTTGTGATTAATTGATACGTAATACATTCTCTTATGGTACCAGTCTCACAGTCACTGCTGTTGCTTGTGTCTGTGCGCTGATGATCTTCACTTTTGCCTACCTGGAATGACATGTTGCAGGGATATGCCCTCACTTTACGATCGCCAGAGGTCAACTCCTGAACCTCAACTGATCACGATGAAACCCGGCCCCAGTGGCGTGTGATGGTGGTCGCACAAATGCATAATTCTGGTGACCATTCAATTATGTCATTCCTTGGGTAGGAAGATAATTGATATGGGTTTTTGGGATTCAGAAACTGCATAAAAAAACTGCTTGTGTGAATATATGGTTAGTGTTTAAACTTTTTATTGATGAGGATGGGTGTTATAGTGATGGCATTATAGACTAGCATAAAATAAGACTTCATTAATCCCAATAGGGAAATTGTATGCTGTAGTAACATCTTGAAGTATAACATTATACACATCGAGTACAGTACAATGATTGTTCTCACGCAAGAACACACCAAGAATATCCTATGTATGTGGACACACATTTACATTTTAACGGCCTCGTGCTGTTCTTTCTTTTAGAACGATTGTTATGACGTTGTATTTTATTGAAATGTTTTCATGTTTTGTTTTTGTTTAAAAAGAAATCCAGGCTACGCCGCATGGGTCAGAAAAGCCTAGCCATTACTACGTCCATGTGGGAAATATAGCTCACAGTGTTAAAGAGGTATGCTTACAAAATGATCTGTATTTATTGCACATACTGCCAGTCTCATTCAGTGCAAAAATCTTTTTTTCACTTTCTAGGTGACACAACTTTAATGTAGACAAAATGATACAGTAGCAGGCAAAACTTAGGGGGCGTTCACACTACCGTCGGTGTCCGACAGGTAGTGTCCGCTCAAAATCTGTCACGGACATTAGGAGCGGACACTAGCTGTGTCTGTGACACCTTTCATTCATTTCATTGGGTATCGGGTGTGTTCTTTTGCACTCCGTGCCTGTCCTTCCCTGTCCGCAAGTGAAGATGTCCGACTTCTCAAGCGGACAGAAGAACCCTGCATGCACACAACACATCTGTTGTTCTTTGATTTTTCTGTTTGCAGTGCTGACTGTGGAGGCGGACACAAATATGTTCTGCTTATCTAGTTTATAATTGAATGCCTATTAGATCTGTAGTCTCTGTAAAGATCCGTGCAGTACTATCAATCCTTGATGATTTCCCTGTGCTGGCTCTATTATTTTGACTATGCTTTTTGAAGGTAACCTGTCGCCAAGATTAGGGCCCCTCAGTGTCCACAGTCTGCTGGTATTTAAGGCCCGAAACTTGGTGACACCCCCCCCCCCCATCCCACCTGGTGCTGAATTTGGCAGTAATTTAAAAGCTTTATTTTCATCGGTCATGACCCTTTTCTGGCATCTTCCGGCATGTGTGAAGTAGAAGCTGAGGATAGTACACCTTACTGCACTATGCAAGCACAATGAAGCAAGCTGTCCACTACTCAGCCTTTGCTGGGATCTGCCAGAGAAGAATCGTGGCTCATCCCCAACATTAAATTTCTTTTCAGTTCAGCAATAAACAGGACTAGTGTCAAAAGATATGAAGGCCCTAAACCTGAGCAGCGTAAGAATGTTATTTGTAACAATTGGCCAGTGATAAATGTGGGGCTCAGTGGAACTTTAAAGGGATTCTGCCATTGCAATCACATTTTTTTTTCTCATTCACACGTAGGAATAGCCTTAAGAAAGACTATTCTTCTCCTACCTTTAGATGTCTTCTCCACGCCGCCATTTAGTAGAAATCACGGTTTTCTTCTGTATGCAAATGAGTTCTAGGTCTCTGGCAGAGCAAGACTGCACATACCCGCAGCCACAAGGAAAATGGCTACTTACACAGTAATTAAGCAGCCATTTTCTTGTGACCTGTGGGCATGCGCAGTCTGCTCTGCCCGAGGCATAGAAGTCTGAACCCAGCTCTGGAAGAAGACGTACAGAGAGGCCGTTCCTGAAGAAGATGGCGGCAGCACTGGAAATTTCTCTTGCAAAATTGGGGCACCCCTAGTGCTGTGAGAAAACTCATTTGCATACAGACGAAAACCGCCATTTCTACCGAACGGCAGCGCAGCGAAGACATCTAAAGGTAGGAGAAGAAAAGCCTTTCTTAAGGTTATTCCTATGTGTTAGGGAGAAAAAAAATGGGATTCCAATGATAGGATCCCTTTAAAGGGAGTCCCCTAGGTATATTCAACGAGAAAAGATTTGATTTTAATGGTAGAATCCCTTTAACTAAAATATTGACTGTGGCTGCTGCTTCCGTATTTGACACTTCCAGCTATTTTGGTAGATTCTGAAAAGCTGTTGGGCAGTCACTGCTAATACACTGTTGCTTTAGATCTATTTTATTGTTGATTTAGTTATTTGCTTTTAACCGGACCTACTTCATTGTACTGTAGGCTGGACTGAGGGATGTGTTCCAGAAATACCACGTATCTAATATTTTCCTTGAAGAATCTTCTCTGAGTTGCTGGTAACGTGTTGTCCTTTTAAGCTGTGTGAAATGTCTCTGTTCCATGGGTGTTATCACATTTAAGAGATCCATTTTTCCATGTGTGTATATGTATGTATATGTATATATATATATATATATATATATATATATCATATTTTCCGGCGTATAAGATGACTGGGCGTATAAGACAACCCCCGACTTTTCCAATTAAAATATAGACTGTGGGATATACTTGCCGTATAAGAAAATAATCATTGGTCTCAGTTTGGTGCCATCAGCTGTACATGTTAATACCACTGTAAAACTGGACTTCTCATGCCCTGTTGTTTTAATTAAAATTATTTCATGCACTTTGTGCTCAGGTTTGGCATCCATGGAGGGAAAGAGACACCCACAACATGCTGGATTTTTCATTGTGATGTTAGGAGGCATTCAGGGTCTAAACTAATGTGTTGGATGTCAGAAGAAATACTATAGAAAGAAATAGGATCAACTCTAATTTCAGATCTCACTCCTGCAGTGAAGCTGTGCAAGAAGAGAAAAAGGGGCGGGCCAGACGGGTGAAGGAGACGTAGTTTTCTAAGCAAACTTGAAAACACACCACCTTCACCCGTCTGGCCGCTCCTCCTTCCCTGCCTGTGTGGCTCTATTGCAAGAGCGAGATCTGAGATGCTGTGAAGGAGGGGGGGGCGCAGACGGGAGAAGGAGGCGTGGTTTTCTCGGCAAACTTCAAACCACGCCTACTTCACACGTCTGGCCCGCCCCTCCTTCCCTGCCTCTCATATCTCGCTCCTGCAATGAAGCGACACAGGAGGGAAGAAGGGACAGGCCAGACAGTTGAAGGAGGTGTGTTTTTCTCGGCACAGCGCTGCTCTCCTTTTGCTTGGCACAGATGGGACACAGACGCATAGCCGCTGCATTCGGACTATAAGACGCACCCCCATTTTCTTCCCATATTTGGAGGAAAAAAAGTGCGTCTTATAGTCCGAAAAATACGGTAATAGTAATAGTCCTATGGTGGGCATGGGAGCCTTCAGAAGGCCATAGAAACAGAACAGCTCCTTCAATCTTGCCCTGCACGTCCATGAGCTGTCCTGCAACAAAGAAGGTCGGGGCCGGTGGGAGCCAGTCCCAGGGGCACTTTTTACACCTGGGCCTTAGCGACGGGTCTCCACTGTACAGATTTCTGTAATAAGATATATTACAACGTTTCTTATATTCACCTATACTATTCATGAAAAGTTGTTTATAACTGGAGATATGATTTAACTTCCAAACTATTGGTAAAAAAAAAAAAAAAAAAAGTTCTGGTAGTGTTTTTTACAATTTGCTTATTTTTCTCCTTCTTCTTCTCAAGCTATGCAGTACTGACTTTCTGTAAATCAGAAGACGTACAAGCCGCTATAAGAGAAGTGGATGGAAAGATGATGCATGGAAAAAAGCTAAAAGTTCGTGCTATCAAGACTTCTAATTGCAATCTTTCACTTGCTTTTCAAAACATAAAATCTGTTAATAAAGAAACGACCCCAGATGGCAAAGGATATGATAGCGTCGGGCCTAAACAAAGTGTTATGCCAGTGCCTCCAAACAGTGAGTCTACCCATCCAAGCCAAGCCTGGAGTGCGGGAACTCACGCCGCGACAGTCGCTGGAAATTGGACCAATGTAAATATACCAAGTAGTAAATGTTATACTCCCACTAATACAAACCAGGGAATTCCGGCTGCCCCATCTTGCAAATCATCCAACTCCTCTAACTTCATGGCTGGGGGTTATCAGTATATGATGCAGTCCCATCATTCACACATGATATCCTACAACAGCATGCCAAGTTATATGTGTCTTCCTTATTCTTATCCTTTATATACATTGCCTAACCCTCCTCTTTACCAGTCTTCTGTGACATATCCTAATATCATTGCACCAGGCATTAACACAAATTCAAATCTATATACTCAGTTTAGTAAAGATGGTGGCAATATTGCACGTGCACAACCAGTGAAAAATATTTATCGTACAGACCATCAAAGCAAGTCAGGAATTTCACGATCCTTGCATAACAAGGTGACATCCTCAAACGGCAACCCCAAACTATCGGAAAAAGATACCCTGGCAAAGTTCATGGAAGGTAAAATTCCTACGCTAAAATGTGTTAATGCGCCAACATTCTCATTCGCCACATCAAGCAATGCGAAACCTGTCGCTTCAGAAAATGCATCTCTTAAAGTGTCAGTCACTACGTCTCAAAATGACAAACCATCAGCGAGTTTACTTCCTACACCAGAAACGCTTGCCAAACAGGACAGGTTTTCTGAACCATCACCCATAAAACCTACAGCACCTTTGAGGTTTCCAGTATTTGTTCCACCAAGTGTCACCATACCCGAAGCCAATAAGCCATCCGAAAATCCTAATCCTAGCTCTGAATTTGTGACGCCTTCCGAAAATAAGACTGACACAAGCTCTTCTGCCACATCAAGGCAAAACGATTCTCCTGGAATAATGGTAAAAATATTTACATATAGTCTTTATTTTCCTTTCATTACAGAGTTTCTTAGAATTGCCTGTACTATTGACTTATACAAAGTTTGTTGAAGGCTCAGTGACCATATAACACCATTTATAGGTATGTTGGCGGGATTTTGTGTGGTTCACCTAATGTACATAAGCTTTGTTTCTATCCTTTTATGAAGGACTGGGGTGTCTACCCACAACTTACATCCTCTGAGGGTCCCATCACTGTCATTCCTAACAAGCTGAATTTCTCCCAGTTCAAACGAGTTATGAAGTTTCTGATGGAGAAACATAAGAACGCTACGAGGTGAGTAATCTGAGCTTGGTTTTTAGTTTGTCAGATTCAGTCTTTCATATTTGTCGTTCGTTTACTTGCAGAGAACAGATTGTTCGGGCGTTAGAAGATGTTAGAAAAACCACAGGTGGATCTTTTGGTTGTATGACAATTCCAGAGATTATATTTGCTACATCTACTACATTGGCTGGAAATATTCCTCCAGCATGAAAACCTCACGTAACAGGTACTATTTGTATGAAGGTGCAAGTGCTCATATGATGTAGAATTACATTATGTATAATTCCCTAATAGTCAGAGCTCTTACAGAAGCGCAGTAGCAGACTATTCTAAGGGCGGGTTCACACCTGCACCCGGTCTCCGCTTTGCCGGTTGCGGTCTTTTGCCCGACAAAGTGGACAGGAGACAGAAGCCGGTAGTCAGTTTTCAAACCTATTCACTTGAATGGGTTTGCAAAGTGACCGCCCGTGAGAGTCTTCTGCCTCTCTGCAGAAAAACCTTTTTTTTTATTTAATCGGACACAAAGCCCCGCATGTCCGACTTTGTGTCCGGTTAAAAAAATAAATAAAAAAGTTTTGCTGTGGAGAGGCAAAAGACGCACACGGGCGGTCACTTTGTAAACCCATTCAAGTGATTGGGTTTGAAAACTGACTACCGGTTTCAAACATTTTCCTTGACGTAAAATTAGTACATTATTTATTCTACGTAATAAATTCCATAAACCTTAAAATTCTGATACCAGAATTGATGTTTTCTGATCATCTCGCCTCTTAAAAACCAGAATTAATAAAAAATTGATCAAACACCCTAATGTACCCACAAAATACAAGGTGTCGCAAAGCTACAATAAAACGTAAAAAGTTATGAAAGCGAGAAAACAAAGTCTGAGCATTTTAGTCTAAAACCAGTAACAATATATCACTCACTAAAGGGTTAAAATGCGCATAAGCTAGAGTTCTGCTCCAGCAATATTTTACTAGTTAATATGCCTTGTACCTTTCTGCTGAGAAGTCTGGATTTGTTTCAGTGTTGTGCATCGTGTTTTTCCTCCACAGATGTCCTCGTAGCTTTCCGCACATCTTTTGCTGCTGATGTTGAAGGAGTAAAAGGCTGAGAGATACTTGGAGATTATTTCAATGTTACCGAAATGTGCTTGTGTTTCTTCTTTCCAAGCAGGTTGTTAAAAATCTGTGTAGTTTTTTGTTTTTATTCCTGCAATTTGGTTTTTATTTTTCGTTCTTGCAAAAACATGTTTAGAAAGATTTACTAAAGGGAACCTGTCACCCTGAAGATGCAGTGTAATCTCTGTAAGACCTCGTTCACATCTCTGTTGGTATTCCGTCCGGGGGAGTCTGCATGAGGACCTCCCGAACAGAATAACGAAAGCAACTGCAAGCAGTGTGACTGTGAAAGCACACGGACCCCATAGACTATAATGGGGTCTGTGTGCTTGCCACCAGATCTCCACAGGGATCATGTGGACAGGAAAGTAGTTTGCAATCTATTTTCCTGCCCGCATGACTCGTGTGGGCAGCGCGCGGCCAGCACACAGACCCCATTATAGTCTATGGGGTCCGTGTGCTTTTACTGCACAGCGCGGGTTCCCCGAACTGAATACCGAACACCAATGTGAACGAAGGGTGAGTGAAAACATCAATGGCCCAGAGACTGGATGCATCACTACCGAGGGGTGTAACCAATTGCTTCTTCTCAATTTTCAGCCAATTGTTGGAGTTTCAAGCAGCACGACACTTTATTATGGGAGCACACTTTTATCCAAAATATAGTCCAAAATCTGGCACTTTAGTACTTGGGTTCCCTTGCTTGTTGATATGAGCTGCACTTATTCATGTACTGACACACAGTTCTGTGTAAGAAGAGGGGAATCGGGTAGTCATCTACAATGCATAGAGTAAAAACAAACTGAGTACTAAGAAAACAAATATTATTACCGTTTGTCTGATAACCCAATGCTGTGTTCACACTGGTGTCATGGTTATTGCTTACAAAAGGAGGCAGAAGCAAATATATTCAACTGCCACCATGGTATTACACTGATAAACAATATACTTTTTTATGGATGTCGCTTTTGTAGATCTGGAGAAAAATAAATTTGAAATCTTAAGCAGATGAGGTTGTTTGTGCACTTGCTGCTCAAGTAGGACGGGAGATGCCATAGCAGAGGGACGATCAGCTCTCACCGCACAGGGTGGTGCAGGCGGTAGATGGTGGGGGTTTGAATGGTACGAGCAGTGCTCCTGGAAGACCTGCCCCCAGTGCACCAACAGCCTCGATTGCCTAACACTTCAAATTATTTTTTCTCTAAATCTACAATAGTGACACACATTACAAAGGTATGTGGTTTATTACTGTAATGTGCTCTGTAACTAGGTGGGGATAGTTGAATATACTTAGGGGACTCCCTTTAAAGGGATCCAATCATTGGAATCCCATTTTTTTCCTCCCTAATACGTAGGAATAGCCTTAAGATAGGCTATTCTTCTCCTACCCTTAGATATCTTCTCCGGGCCGCCGTTCAGTAGAAATCCCGGTTTTCTTCTATATGCAAATGAGTTCTCTAGCAGCACTGGGGGCGGACTCCAGCCCTCAAACAGCACTGGGGGCGTCCCCAATGCTGCAAGAGAAATCTCCAGCACTGCCTCCATCTTCATCTGGAACGGACTCTCTCCGAGGCTGCTTCCGTCCTGGATTTCAAACTCCTGGGCATACGCAGACAGCTCTTCCTTTGGGCCTCAGGCAGAGCCGACTGCGCATGCTTGTGGCTGCTTATACAGTAAATTGGTGTAAGCGGCCGCAATAAAATGGCCGTGGGTGTGCGCAGTCGGCTCTGCCCGATGGGAGTGTCGACTCCGCATGCCTTGGAGTTTTAAACCCAGGACGGAAGAAGAAGCAAGAAGAGAGGCGTTCTAGATGAAGATAGACTCATCGCTGTAGAGTTCTCTCGCAGCATTGGGGACCCCCTAGTGCTGTTTGAGTGCTGGGGACCGCCTCCAGTGCTGCGAAAGAACTCATTTGCATACTGAAGAAAACCAGGATTACTACCGAATGGCGGCACGGAGAAGAATAGCCTTTAAGGCTATTCCTACATGTTAGGGAGAAAAAAATTCAATTTTAATGGTTGAATCCCTTTAAAGGACATTGAGTAATATAACTCTGTGATTAGTTGTTGTATTTTCTTTTTTAGTTTACATTAGCCATGTAGAATAAGGTAGCAGATTATGTGGAATCCTGACATAAGGTGGCATGTCACCTGCGTCAGCAGATCATTGATAAATATCAAAGTAAAGCCCCTTCTTTTATTTCCTGTCACTTGGTTCCCAGCAGTAAGTACAAGGAAATGTTTGTGACGTTTCTGCATTTAGTTTTTGTTTAGGTTCTAGCTTGAGAGACTACAAGTTTACTGGAATGTTTAGTTGTAGTTGTGTTTACTTTCATTTATGTTCAATAAAATGACTGCAGAAAAATCTGAGTTTCTAGGCATCTTTTTGGAATACAATCACTGAAGCCAAACAATGAGAGGTGTCTTTACGTTTAAGGGACCACTAAACACAGGTAATGCATTTCTGTGGCCTTAAACAGTCCGTAGTTTTCACTGATCAGTCTCCGGACCATAACAAGTATCCACAAAATATGGAGCAGGGCCTATCGTTGTTCATATTTTCAGCAAGAGACTCACAGATTCAAGTGAAGGAGATAATACAAGCCTTCTTGCGAAACTGTGATTGTGGATGACATGCAGAAGCAATGCAGACATGTTTCATCGCAGACGGTAGTAACTACAACAGTTGTGCATGTAGCCTGAGTTGATGTAGAAAGATATAGAAGACAAGTTTTCACACAGGGGTGCCCAATACGTCGATCTCAATTTACCGGTCAATCGCAATGGATGTATGGGTCGATCGCGGGATGCAGCCAGGGATCCCCGGTGTCTGCTTGTTCACAGTGCAGGCTGAGAGTCGACTCTCAGCCTGCGCTGTGAACAAGCACTCCGGACACTTGCAGGCCGCTCTTAGGGATGGAGGGAGCCCGGGTGCTGCTTGTTCACAGCGCAGGCTGAGAGTCATCTACGGACACTGGCAGGCGGACCTGCCGCAGCCCCAGCCTGCCACTGTCCAGAGATAACTCTCAGCCTGCGCTGTGAACAAGCAGACATTGGGGATCCCTGGGCGGCCACAGAACGCCGCTGTCTCCTGCTCTCGCGGTCCGCCCCGCATGCCTGTCCCCACCCTCAGACATGCCACGGCCCCGCCCACAAGAAGTGGGTAGTAGATCTTTCGACTTGGGCATGTTATAAAGTAGTTCACATGCTGACAAAGTGTGAGTACTCCTGCTTTAGCACAAGCCTTCCTGTTGTGCTGTCTGCATTAGCCCCAAAGATGATTTCCTTCACCCCCTTTATTTGACATCCAAGATGGAACTTATCAGCAGAAGATGTATCCTGTTCTCTGCAGAGTTTCTGCTTAGCAAGGGATGAACCAAATTCCATTTTATGTACTGCCATGTGGTATGCCAGCCACAGCTATCGGAGGTGGTGAAAGGTTCTCTAACTGTTATACGAGACAAAATAGCAGGAAGGATAATTAAATGTAGGAAGTCCTGCTCTTTTGCTTTTTTTGGCATTATCTGTGTTTTAAGACAATTTGTAGCATTTACACAATAGGCTTCCAAATCATTAGTGATTAAAAGTGTCCAGCCATAATGAGATCTATATCTCACGGCTTGCATGCAACCACTGCATTTACATGTATACTGGATGAGATAACAAGTGTACAAACTTCTAGATGTTTTTTCTTTAGGATCTTGAATATTTACAGGAAAATGTTACAATTAAATGTTATCCTGATCTCACATAGCAACAGGGTTAGGAACATTTAGTACTTGTTAGCAAAGTGAAGTTATTTTTCTACTGTGCTACACAATAACGCCTTGAATAGCTTAGATAGAAACTCTACCATAGACTGTACGTAGAACCATATTGTGACATGCTATAGTTAGTCGACCCCACCAATATCTCTTATATGCTGCTGTAGGGGTGGTGGTGTGAACCTACTTTTTTGTGTCAGAGTGTGGTTTTGCTACCAAGAGAATAATCTAGTTATTCCATATTGAAATTAGCGGTTTTGTGCGTCCGGGGTGTGGCTGCGCCTGCTCGAAACCCCATGGAGAGCATGTAACGATGGTCAGTCATGGAGTCTCTTCTCTCAAGATGAATTTAGAGAAAGAAAGCTGAAAATAAGGGGGTGGGGATTGAAGGAAAGTGGCCTGAGTAGTGGGTAAAAAGGATCGAATGTGAAGTCTCCTCTATTTACTTATTCTTAGTTTCATGTACTATTGATTGTATTTGGAGTCCCTTTTAAAGTGCAAATATTCTGTGACAGATTATAATCTCATTTTTATAGCGACATGGGTGATACTTTTTCAAATGCCAAAAATCCTGACAAGCTTCTTGTATATCTCCAAGTTACCTTAGAAACTAAACTAAATGCAGCACCTAGGCAGCTACAAATACAGGCGTAACCACTGGGGAAAGACTTTTATTAGGCATTGTCATTCCAACAGACCTTGTATAAATGAATAATACAGCCAATAAACCTTGTAATCTGTTTTACTAGAGAAAGTAGCAGGTGTTGTCTGGGTATTAAGTGTGAGTGCAAAAGATTCCACCGGAGTGAGGAAGATCAATGCCCCTCTTCAGGGACCATTCACACGAAGGAAAATTGGGGAGGAATTTAGTGTGGAATTTCAGTGCTTGTAAAAAAGCCTCCCATTGACTTCAATGGGTTCCTTTTTCTGCTAGCAGAATAAAACGCTATCAGAACCCATTGAAGTCAATGGGAGGCTTTTTTTTTTTTTTTTTTCCCAAGCACTGAAATTCCACAACAAATTCCTCACCATTTTCCTTCGTGTGAATGGACCCTCAAGAGTCATGACTGAAAAGTTTATGCGCTGAAAAAGCATACAATGTAATGGTGTGAAAAATACAGACGGTGAAACAATTTGATGTCTGCGGTCATCTGTCCAAAGCCCCTTTAAAAAAAGAAAGTAGACAATCACTCTGCTGAACCTTCCATTGTAGGATTATGTAGTAAAGTGAGTGGCAAATCCTGGAGACTGTTAGATAAAGGCCATATTATGGCCACAAATCCCATATTGTAATGATCTGAAGTAACTATCTATAGCCTCTCAATACAATCCTCTGATACAAGAAAACAGTGGGCAAGTGTATATGGGTTATATGAATGCTGTTTTCTGACAATGGATGATACCAGAACAGTAGTGAGTGCTGCAATCCTCTCCTAATACTGTATGCCAGTGAGGCTATTAAAAGTGAAAGACCTGTAAGCTTCTATTTGCTAATACAGGTCATGTGAATTCTGTCCTCTAATGATGGCTGATAACAGAGACCAATAGCTAGTGCTACAATACTCTGAAAATGTTGTGTAATGCTGGAGCTGAAAAGGAGATTTCCATCATAACCAAAGTACTTCACTCACATCAGGGCCGGGCACTGCTTTTGCATTTGTCCTGCATGATTCTGGGGCTGTTTCTAAGGGAGACTGTTATAAAGTGGATCCCTCCTGTACTGCTGGATGTAGTGTATGGTAGCTAGCCTTCACCCTACATACACCTGATATAGCATGCAGAGGGGAAAACTGTTACAAACTGACTGCATAATATGTCATGTACACACATAACCATCCTGAAAAACACACATACAGTGCCTTGTGAAAGTATTCGGCCCCCTTGAACTTTTCAACCTTTTGCCACATTTCAGGCTTCAAACATAAAGAAATCAAATTTAAATTTTTTTTTGGGAAGAATCAACAACAAGTGTGACACAATTGTGAAGTGGAATGAAATTTATTGGATATTTTTAAACTTTTTTAAACAAAAAACTGAAAAGTGGGCCGTGCAAAATTATTCGGCCCCTTTACTTTTAGTGCAGCAAACTCACTCCATTCGGCTCTGCTCGGATATCTGAATAATGTTGTCCCAAATGACTGATGATGATAAATAGAATCTACCTGTGTGTAACCAAGTCTCCGTATAACTGCACCTGCTCTGTGATAGGCTCAGGGTTCTGTTTAAAGCACAAAGAGCATCATGAAGACCAAGAAACACACCAGGCAGGTCCGAGATACTGTTGTGGAGAAGTTTAAAGCTGGATTTGGATACAAAAAGATTTCCCAAGCTTTAAACATCCTAAGGAGCACTGTGCAAGCAATCGTATTAACATGGAAGGAGTATCAGACCATTGCAAATCTACCAAGACCCGGCCGTCCCTCTAAACTTTCATCTCATACAAGGAGAAGACTCTTCAGAGATGCAGCCAAGAGGCCCATGATCACTCTGGATGTGAGAGCGGGGAGGAACATCTCCCTCTGCTCACAGTACTTGTCCATAGACTAGCACTATCAGGAGGGGGCATTCCTCACCGCTCGCACAGTACAGCACTATAGGCGCTGCTGTGAAGAAAGACATTCCTGACACACTGTGAGGACCACCCTTCTGACAGTGAAGAGCTACGGTACTAGCACCGATAGCTCTTCACCCGGGGCATAGAACGTGAAAGCCGAACTCAGCGCACTATTGGCTTTCCAGCAGTATATAAAACCGCCTGTGCCCCAACTCATCAGACGTCCTCTTTAAATGATTTATTACACAATGATGAGCTAAGAAAATGACCAGCTCTTGTGAAAAATGTACACAGCTATCCGTAAGCACGCCCTTACAAAATACTCTGATGTTTCTTCCCACTCCCTCTCTTAGTAAATTATGTAGCTCTGGTTTTGGCATTCCTACTAGACAGGAGTACCCTAAACTCCCCTCACTCCAATTTCAGACTTTGATAATTCCTTGCAAAGCACAAATCTTTGTTGTGTTTTTTTGTTGTTTTTTTTTAAGAAGCATATAATGTAATATGGCCACAAGATGGCGGCACGGTCGTGTTTCATCCTTCATAGCCATTTGGAAGAATGTAAGTACAACTACGCTACAATTGCAAGTGTGTTCGCCCCAATGTACTTTGATTGTCTCTCACATTCCAAATTTCTAATGATTGGTTAATTGGTTGTAATAGTTTACCTACTGCTAGGAGCCATAGCTGTTAACCCTTTTAGATGCCTTGGTCAATATCCATTAAGGCATCTAAACAACAAAAGCGCATGGGTGTTGCCATATTGGTCCTGATTGTTGCCCTCTGAAATTTCATCAGGGAACAGTGTTTGGTTGTGTAGACACCTGGCCTGTCATTACTATGGTTGTATTAGGTGACATGTAATAGAAAAGAATGAATGAAGAAATGAATAAAGCTGCCACCGTGGGGAGGGGTGAGATACATTTGCAAACTTCTATGTCCATCCAGCTACTGACTACAGCAGCAAACTATGAACAGTCTACATGGAATATATCAGACCCGGGGTAAACCAATATTGATTTCATAACTCTTCTAAATGGATAAGTCATCACTATGAGATCACTGGTGGTCTCGCTCCAGGACAGCGTGGCTCTTGGTAGTATTTACATGCCCAGAACTGCTCTGCTGTCCAAAGTGTAGTTGCAGCTTTTGGTACTGTAGTGCTGTAGTACCTGGAGCTGATGAACTATGGAGGTCCCAGTGGTTGGACTTTTGTAGATCTAATATTGATGGCCTATTCTAAAGGGAAAAATTACAGAGCCTCTATGTACATTAGGTGGTCCGCCAACATATACACAGTCCAGTCATATTAATGTGACCACCACCTACTTTTGACACCAACGTTAAATAACCAATCGCAGAAGGCACGTGTCATCAGCCATCTGGGTGCACTCATCATTGTGGATGGCACGATGGGTCAACACAAGTATGCATCTATCCTTGTGAACCATGTTCACCCCTATGTGCGAATTGTTTTTCCTCAGGATGATGGCATCTACCAGCAGGACAATGGGACATACAGCTCGCAGTGTAGGTGTGTGGTTGGAGGAACACCAGGATGAGTTTACCGTACTCCCTTGGCCAGCAAATTCCCCGGAATTGAACCCAATCGAGAATCTGTGGGACCACCTCTATTGGGATGTTCGTGCCATGGATGCTTAATCACGTAACCTAGCGCAGCTGGACACGGCACTGGAGTCGGCATGGCTCAACATCCCAGTGATCATCATCACAACATCCCCTCTCTTCCTGCACGTCCCGCAGCGGTCCGCTCTGCCAAAGGGGGTTATTCTGGATTTTGACAGGTGGCCTCATTGGTGTGACTGGACTCTGTATATCATATATGGGCAGCTTTATACTTATGTCTCCCACTAAGGCTATGTTCACATCTGAGCCACAGTTTCCATTGGAGACTATGTTGCAATGTCCTCTGAAGTCCAGCACAAAGTACTTCTTCCTCTGCAAGTTTCCATTCTCAAACAATAGTCGATAGGGTCCGCTGAGTTTCCTGCATAACCTTTATTTTAGCTCTCCACCTCTCCGTTGTTCTGGTCCTCTGACGGAGAGACAGTGCTAGTATGAACGTAACATACATTGAAAAGAATGTACATATGGACTGACAATAAACTGTTTTGATTCTGTAGAATGTAATGGGGTATTTACTTGCTGCTGAGTTTGCAGGTTTATCCACTGGATTAAGCCATTCTAATATATGGACCATTATTGTAGGACACAGAAGATCATCCCAAACAGCCAGAATATGTCAAATCCATTAAGAAAGCTGAAAACACTGTTTTCATATACATTTACATTTGAATTTTCCATCCCTCTTTCTGAAGCAGAAAAAAATTCAGACTTTAACAAAAACTCTGTCTCCCCATTGAAAGCTGGTAAAATGTATAGAGGATATTGTTGTAGATGTCAGATGGAAAATGTTCTCATTACAGGTTTTCCACATCTAGTCTGCATATGCTGAAGCTGAGCTCTTTGGTAAACATCATGTAATTGGAAAGGTAATATATTGTATAATAAAGATGATGGACTGTGCAGGATACTTGTGGGATTGTCCAGATTATATTGTGTACAATTCATTTCTAGGATGCAGGAACCCATCTCACTGGTTTAACAAATGGAAAGCCAAATCTAATAATCATTTTCTATGCTGAGAATCAGATGTTCTATTTAGTCAGGGACATGTATCCGATATAGTCATGGTATACATATGTATGATGTGTGTGCCTGAAATTCACATTACGTATTTAGTGCAATATGTGACTATAATGATCCAGTAACCTTTAAAGCAAATAATTGATTTATATTAATATTTGTGTTGGCTTGAGATGAGGTATTGGTTTATTACTATCGGAGCTTCTCTTCTTGTTTTAGGATCCTTAAAGGGGTTGTCCCATCTCACGGATCCTATCTATACTGCTAGCTTATGTGGATTTAAGACTTTTCCTAAATACATTGCTTCAGCAGAAATGCTTTGTTTGGAAGTTATCTTAATTTATTCACTTCATTGTTTACACTGTGTTTCCATAACCAGGGACCTGAGGATGCTGTTATCTCTCCACCCATAGCTCCCTGGTCTCAGGGGAGGGGGAGCTGAGTGCTTGGAGCAGCTTGTATTTCTGAGCTGTTTATCTCCCAGTTATCAGTCAGCTAATTACATTTTGCTGATAAGGCATGAGATAGGGAGTCTGTTACCTCTGTATGTAAACACAGAATTAAAACAGAGTTTATTGCAAGCTGAGTCTTGTTCCTGTAGCATGTAAATAAAATTCGGCTCTGCTACATCAGCTTCATATTGTGCATCTTCCAGTGATACTGTGCTAATTTATTTACAACCATCCCACATTACTGACTGCAAACATGAACTGCTATGAAGAGAGATAGCAGAGCTGGCTTTGTCTGTGAGAAAGCAAGTGAAACTCCGCCCACCAATTCACCGAGAAAACCAGGAAATGAACAGAGCAGACAGCATGCAGGTTGCTGAACAGGCCGGTTGGCAATACCCCTTTAAGGCTAAGGCCTCACGGAACATCCTGCAGCCAAAAAGCACTGGGAAAAACCGCGACAGCAACACATTGTGGTTCTTCCCGCTGTGCTATAAACAAAAAGTTTGCAGAGTTTTCCTCCGCTGACTTTCTGTTACAATTTTATCTATGGGGAAACTGCCGAAGTTTCCATAGATATAGTTTTTACCGCAAAGTGGGCATAGGATTCGCAAGAATCCCATTCACTTTGCAGTTACTGTAAAACGCTATGATTTTTCCTGTGGCATTTCCGACCCCTGGGACTCCGGCGTAAAGTGGTTTTCCTGCATAAAGGGATTATGCCATCAAAAATATTTCTTGTATCCATAGGATAAAAGATAGGTTGCTGATCAGGGGGCTTCAGATGGCCGAGGCTCCCACCAATCATGAGAATGAGGAATTAAAGTCTTGCAAGCAGGACTTTTCTCACTGCATTTTTTTCCAGCGGAAACCCGACACACCCCATTATAGTCTATGTGGGTAACCACTTTTTAAGCAGGTTAGCTTTGTGTTTTTTGGGTCCCTAAGCAGACCCATAGAACTGAAAGCCGAACGCTAGTGTGAACCTAGCATAAGAGAGATCTAGAATGCCCAGCCCACTTATTTCTTATTGATAAGCCTTTCTGGTTAGTGTTATCCAGAAAGTCAATATATTATGAGCTGATCTCCATTATTGCTTATACACACAGGGAATTTATTATAGTGCATACACTAGTTTTCTGCCATAAAAGTGGCACACCTTTTGGCACTGCACTTTCTACTTAAAAAAAAAAGTGGGCTGAATAGGGTGAGGATCAAGGTGGACTGGAAAAACTGGTGCAAGTTATAGCTGAGAACAATGCCAGTCTGTACCAGTGTATATATCAGCTCTTATGCCAGAGAACTCCTGAGATACGGCAAAATAATCAAGAGCCTGGAGCATTTAGACAATGCTGGCGCTTCTCATATCTTCAGAGGAATACATAGAAAATATGAGCCTCAAAGGGAGTCTGTCAGCACAAAATTGAGATATAAAGTAATCACAGAACCTTGTAAGGTTGTCAGGAACAGTTTACAATGATATATTTCTTTTTCAGGACAGCTGGTCCATTCTTGTAAAAATCATCCTTATATCCCTATGCAAATGAGCAGAAAAGCGCTTTAGGGGCATTACTTTCCCTCAATGGGCTTCACTATCTGCTGCTGCTAATGGCTGCTAAGCCTAGTTAATATGGGGACAATATTCCTTTAATTCATGGTCTTATAAACAGAGATGAGCGAACCATAATATTTGATATTCGTTTCGAATAACCCCTCAATGGGGAAAAGTGCTTCGTTTCAGGGGAACCCACAATTCGACTCAGGAGGGTCACCAAGTCCACTATGGCACCTCAGCAAATGATGCCAACACCTCTGCAATGCAACTGGGACAGCAGGGGAAGCATGTCTGGGGCATCTAACAAGCCCAAGTCACTGTATTACGTCGGGATCCCTGTCAGCTTGCGATATGCGCGAGCTGACTTTTTCCCATAGGAATGCATTGACCAGCGTTGATTGGCCGAATGCCATACAGAGTACAGCCGGAGGTTCTGCCGGAGGCTCGTCTGAGAAGGCGGAGTCTAATATCGGACCAGAATGGAGACTGCTGTGGACCGATCTTAGACTCCGCCTCCTCCGGCAGAACCAGCGTTGATTGGCTGAATGCTGTACTCTGGATGGCATTCGGCCAATCAACTCTGGTCAATGCATTCCTATGGGGAAAAAGTCAGCTCTGGCATATCGCAAGCTGACAGGGATCCCAACCAGATAGAGCCCCAAAGAGCTGGGTGAGTGACATTCCCACGTAAATAAAGGTAATCCCTAGCTAACCCTGCCTGTACATCTGTCCCTGTCTCACAATCACATAGTTCACAGTCGCAAATTAACCAAATGTTAAATCCACTATTCGTATAAATTGGAGGTCACTTGAATTCGCCAGCCAATTACTTTTTCCGATTTTTTTCGATGCCTCCGTTGTCGTAGTTCCTGTCCCACCTCCCCTGCACAGTTATTGGTGCAAAAAAAAGCGCCAGGGAAGGTGGGAGGGGAATGAAATTCTTTGTGAGTTTGCCTCGTGGTATTCGATTGGAATCGAATACCTCGAACGGCCTGATATTTGATCGAACAGTGTTCGCTCATCTCTACTTATAAACACACTGGTTAAAGTGACTTTAGTGCAGACTGTGGTAACTATTACAGGGATGATAACTTACAGGGAACAGAAGATGATATATAATGTAATTCCTACGTATAGGTATTCAATCCATGTAATAGTCTCTCTTATAATATTTGACAATGTTCTGTTTGCTATTGTATTTGTCTCTGAATAGGCTTTTATTATAAATGTTTTAGAGAATGTTGCATCAATGTAATCTTTATGCAATGTCTTAAAAATAACTGCTCTGAGTGGCGATAACCAGCCGAATTATCAGCACAGCTATAGGAAATAATATAGGCTGTATCTCAGCATCTGTATACGGCTACACGAGGATCAAAACCACTGTGATAAACATCCATTCTTCACAGCCGTCTTGCAAACAAGGGGCACCCGTTTTCTCTGGTTCCCTATTCACTTGAGTGTATGGAGGGTTCGTAAAAACGGACAAAATAGGACATGATTTTTTTTTATTTTTTTTTGATGGATCGTCAAAATAATGGTCATGTGAATAGCGGAGCCTAACATAAGTAATGCATTTTATATATTCAAGTTTTCATGTAAATTGCCTTTTATTAGTTGGACATTACCTTTAATAAGTGTTGATCTGCCGGCCATTCTCAGCTCACTGCTAAGGGTATTACAGGTCTGTATTCACTTCTATTTTATTCATTGCATTTACAAGTCTTTGCCATCACTCTATCATGTCATTCCTAATTTTAGCCAGTAGATGTCACTGATAGTATTATAACTGAGTAGATTGTGATTTTTTTTTTTTTAATTCTTTAAAGCCGTATATATTACTAAATAATATATAAATAAATTCTGCCTTGTATATTAACCTGGTGTCAATTTCAGCAAAATAATCTATATGGATAAATAATTGAAGTCAGTCATTGACTTGTGTCTTTTATGTAGGCGTTAAAATCATTCTAGGTATGTGGATGTGCTACTGACCATAATGCAAAATCAGGGGGGCTATCCAACACCTTATGTAATGAATACTATATTATGGATGGGGTCTTCAGTATCAAAAATCTTCCATTCCTGGACATCCCCTTTAAGACCTTTTCCCCTTTAAGTTTTTCATGAAACAAATGCAATACTTTGACAATATGATAGCAAAACCTTTGACAGACTGCAATGCAGAAAGCGTCCACTGGGTGGCCACACATAGGCAAATATAGGAAAGACATCTCAACAGACAATTGTGAAATAATGTTGTTTTGAAGAGCTGGTCATCCCAAGATAAAGGGTAAGAAAGGACGCCTCTAAATGAGCCATAGGTGGCAGGTACCTAATGTCTATGATCATGTAAGAGCTACAACAAACCTTACAATGTATAATAATTTGAAGAGTAAATTTGGGGCAAACCTAGTAAAGTAACTGAATACTTCCAAGGTGCAGAATTCCTGACGTTTATATGACTGTGTGTAACAACTCAATGGTATACAGTAACGGATTCCTCAGAGTATGACATCTTACTATCTACTAAGAACATTAGTGACAGGAGAGACCAAATATTTTAACATTTCCTTTATCTTAACAGTTCGAAAGGAGGTTATAGCCAAAAATATCTCCATGGTAAGGAAAAGAAGCGAATACATCAAGTGTAAAGACTTTTATTTGACAACTTAAAACATACATTCAAGATAAGTATACTTCAAGGGGAGCGCTGAAAGATTAGGAGAAGTATGTCCTGTAAGTCATCTGCTTTTACTCAAGGAGGAATGAGCTGTATGTTGTCACTGCACAATACTGTGGGAAGTTCACATCTGGGCCAGGTGTCTGTCCGGGAAAGATCCGTCCTAAATCATCAGACTAAAATGTGCTGCAAATCCAATGGACCCCATTATAGTCAGGGGGTCACTACAGATACAATATCACGGATGATTTTTTGAAGCAGACGTAAATGGGCCCTGGGGTGACTACGCCCCAAGTTAACCACCATGCATCTTCAGCAATGGCTTAGGGCCCCCAGCTGACCACATACCAACACTCAGATTTTTTGTTTTTTCACATCTGCTACATATTGGATTATTTCAGTAGGTAATGGCCAATATTAATTCTCCGCTCTCCTCGCTCCGAACACTATCAGCTTCTGGATGTAACATGCAGCACCCGAGTCCACTTCATGATGGCAGCACCAAGACTTTACTGTTCATATGACAGGCAAGTGATGTGACCACTTATTGGGGAGACCTTTGCTTGGCCCTCTGCCAAATCCGCCCCTTAAATTAGGGTGTCGGTAACACATAATCGAAATTTTGTCAGTTTCAAAAAGAGCTGCTTTGACGTGTGTATGTTCAAAGTGTTTCTTCCCTTTCAGAAAATAGGGAGTCTCAGTAAAAGGAAGGACATGTTCTTAATTCCTCCTGATAAGATCGGTTCTCCTTTTTCACTCAGAAGACTAAAATTATAGTTCTAAGAACACTTACCACAAGTACAATCTTGAGGCGCTGTCACCTTTCCTGCACGTCTGCTTTAGTGATTCGTGGTATTCGCAGCAATATAACAATTCTGGAGCATCTTTTCTTACAGCCCCATTCTATGCAGTTTTATTATTCCTTAACTTTGTAGTACAGGGCATATTAATGGGAACTGAACGACACGGCCAATGACCAGGCAAACATATCACGGGTCCCCGGATGGTCATGTGATCAGCGGACTGACCTGCTGATTCACACAATGGCCACCTCTTTTTATGTAAGTCTTTACAGCCTGGATAATATGCTCTCATAGTGGAAACAGAAAATAGGGACTTTCAGATGATGTGTGAATTGGTAGATCAGTCTGCAGATCACATGACCAGCCGAGGACCTGTTCTGCAGCTGAAAAGAGTCCACTTGACATTAGTGCACCCATTACTGGAGATGAGCGAGTACTGTTCGGATCAGCCGATCCAAACAGCACGCTCGCATAGAAATGAATGGACGTAGCCGGCATGCGGGGGGTTAAGCGGCCGGCCAAAGTGGAAGTACCAGGTGCATCCATTCAGTTCTTAGGAGCGTGTTGTTCGGATCGGCTGATCCGAACAGTACTCGCTCATCTCTACCCATTACTACACCCTGCACTATTGGGCTAATAAAGCCACCCAAGGTGGGGCTTTAAGACTGTGTCGTACCATTCCTCTGTTATTCCTCCTAGAAATGCATGAATAAATTGACAATAGGGCAATATCCTGAAAGTGTTGACATTGAGTGAATGCAGGCAGATTGTGTAAGGACAAACTCTTGAAAAAGGGATTGGTAAAACTTGGGTGTTCATTCATTCATAATTTCCAGGAGGAATAACCAGAACAACACAGTGCTGCATCTTAAGAATAGATGTTCCATGACTGTATTATAGAGAATACAATTGTTTAGTAGAGAATATGAGAAGACAGGTCATTTATTCTATACTGTTTCGTTTTCTTTAATCCTCACATAGTTAAGGCATCATAATGGCAGTAGTGAAAGTGTATGATTAAATCAGTTATTAGATTTAAAATTCCTGTGTAGTCAAAGCAAATCTTCCCAGGTTCTGAATAAATCTGTTATGGGAAATGGTAAAAACATGTTGGGAATTATTTAAGGAAATGGAGCTCATGCACACGGCTGTTAGGTGGAGTTCACAAAATTCAGTTTTATAATGAAACAGACAAATAGAATTCACACTGTGCATGTAAACTCCAACAACAGCGTGCACACGCACTATGACTTGTAATGGTAAATATTGCGTTCCATCATGACATCATTCATTTTACCAGAAAAAAATAGCACTGCTAGTGTCTGCTGCATGATTCATCAAATTAGCGTCAGAGGCTTCTCATACCTCCTGACTATACCTCCATGGCATGCCACTTTGTGTACACTTTGATTTTTTGCATGGGGGGGGGGAAAATGTAGAGTCTCTGCATATTGCAGGGACTCGTAAGAGTGACTTAACTGAATTATTAAGTTCAGTGTTTTGGGCTTTTTATTAGGAAAAACACTGTTAGAATAAGACCCCACATTGTGGAAAAATTGTTTTCTTGTACAAGATTTTGTTGCAGTTTTAGGAGTCAAAGTCAGGAGTGGATTGAGCAGAAGGTAGTATAGTAGTAAAGTATAGGAGATTCCTTTATATTTTCCATTCCTTTGTGACCACTCCTGAGTTTGCCTTTAAAAAAAAAAAGTAGCTAAATCTGCACCAAAAATGCAGCTTTTCCAAAATTTGGAAGATATAAAGAACCTTATATACATGGTGGTTACTTGTTTTTGTTTTTAACATTTCATTGTTTTGTTTTTTCAAAATGCAACATGCTCTGGGTTTGGTGTTTTTTGTTATTTTTTTCCAGGCATTATTTTATAGATTTCATTATATGGGGAAAAAAGCCAAAATAATAAAAAATGAGTCACCTAAAAAGTCATAAATATATACAGTGTGTGTGTATATATATATTAGCCTTTCTTTTAAAGGGGTTATGCCATGAAAATAATTTGTCTCCCTACCTATAGGATAGGCATACCTCCCAACCGTCCCGATTTCCGCGGGACAGTCCCGATTTGGGTGACATGTCCCGCGGTCCCGGTTGGAGGGAGGTATGTCCCGATTTCAACTCAGATCTGCGTCCAGAGGACGCAGATCTGAGTTGAACACATATGCGGCTGAAGGAAGGAGCTGACACAGGTCAGCTCCTCGCTTCGCCGCTGCCCGCCTCTCTCCCTGACACATGCGGCTGAAGCTGCACGCGTGCTCGCTTCGCCGCTGCGTCTCTCTCTCGCTGACACATGCGGCTGAAGCGAGGAGCTGACCTGTGTCAGCTCCTCGCTTCACTGCTGCCGCCGGCTCCTGGCTTGTAGACGCGATGTACAAGCCAGGAGCCGGCGGCAGCAGCGAAGCGAGGAGCTGACACAGGTCAGCTCCTCGCTTCAGCCGCATGTGTCAGCGAGAGAGGCGGCCAGCGGCAAAGCGAGGAGCTGACCTGTGTCAGCTCCTTCCTTCAGCCGCATGTGTCAGCGAGAGAGGCGGGCAGAGAGCGGCGAGGGAGCGGGGAAGAAGGTAAGTTTAATGTGGAGGTGGAACGTGAATCTGGGGGCAGATGAAGGAGAGGACAGCATGACACTGGGGGCAGAGATGGAGAGGACATGAATCTGGGGGCAGAGATGGGGGACAGGAATCTGGGGGCAGAGATGGAGTGGACATGAAACTGGGGGCAGAGATGTGGGGACATGAAACTGGGGGCAGAGATGGAGAGGACATGAATTTGGGGGCAGAGATGGAGGGACATGAATCTGGGGCAGAGATGGAGGGACATGAATCTGGGGCAGAGATGGAGGGACATGAATCTGGGGGCAGAGATGGAGAGGACATGAAACTGGGGGCAGAGATGGAGGGACATGAATCTGGGGGCAGAGATGTGGGGACATGAATCTGGGGGCAGAGATGGAGAGGACATGAATCTGGGGGCAGAGATGTGGGGACATGAATCTGGGGGCAGAGATGGAGGGACAGGAATCTGGGGGCAGAGATGGAGGGACAGGAATCTGGGGGCAGAGATGGAGTGGACATGAAACTGGGGGCAGAGATGGAGGGACATGAATCTGGGGGCAGAGATGGGGGACATGAATCTGGGGGCAGAGATGGGGACATGAATCTGGGGGCAGAGATGGAGAGGACATGAATCTGAGGGCAGAGATGGGGGACATGAATTTGGGGGCAGAGATGGGGGACATGAATCTGGGGGCAGAGATGGGGGACATGAATTTGGGGGCAGAGATGTGGGGACATGAATCTGGGGGCAGAGATGGAGAGGACATGAATCTGGGGACAGAGATGGGGGGACATGAATCTGGGGACAGAGATGGAAGAGGGACATGAAACTGGGGGCAGATGAAGGGTGTATATGAAACTGGGGGAGAGATAGAGGGGGGACATAATTTACGGGTGACTGTAGGAGGATTATACGGTGTGCGGGCACATGAAAAATTAATGAGTGGGTGGAGTCAACACAAAAGTGGGCGGGGCTAAGTTTGCACATTTTGTCCCTCTTTCGGTTCTTCAAAAGTTGGGAGGTATGGGATAGGGAATAAATATCTGATCATGGGGCCTGACTGCTGAACTACCCAACGATTCGAAGAACAGGACTAATCGCAATGCCCTAGTTGTAGTCATTTCAATGGGAGTGATGGAAAGAGCCGAAGTGGTCTTCAGCAGTTCCACTAAAATGTATGGAGCGAGAGCCTGGATTCTGCGGCCACCGCTACAATCTGTACAGGGTTGTAAACCAACCAATTGGGATCAGTGGCGATCTCCGTGGTCAGACCCCACCACTGGTCTGTAATTTATTGTCTGTCCTATGGTTAGAGAATAAAGGAATTTTCAAGGTCTATACCAGAGTTCGGTAACCTTTGGCACTCCAGCTGTTGTAAAACTACAACTCCCAGCATGCATACTTACTTTGCTGTTCTTGGAACTCCCATGGAAGTGAATGGAGCATTGCTCACCCAAGGTCTAAACCAGGGGTAGGGAACCTTCGGCTCTCCAGGTGCTGCGAAGCTACAACTCCCAACATCCTCCATTCACTTCCATGGGAGTTCCAAGAACAGCAGAGTAAGTATGCATGCTAGGAGTTGTAGTTTTGCAACAGCTGGAGTGCTGAAGGTTCCCTGACCCTGGTCTAAACCCTCTAAGGCTAAGACCCCACGTTGCAGAAACGCAGCTTTTTTTGTTGCAGATTTTGCTGCGTTTTTTTGAGCCAAAGCCAAGAATGGCTATAGAGGAAATGGAAAATATATAGGAAGTTCTTATACTTCTCCCTTCCGCTCAGACCACTCCTGGCTTTGGCTCAAAAAAACTGCAACAAAAGAAGCTGCATTTTCGCAACGTGGGGCCTCAGCCTTAAAAGAAATCAATGCCAAGGGAAAAAGAAATGTGAAGCACAGCAGTGAATCCATGAAGTCTTTATGTAATTACCAAAAATCATCTTTATTCCAGTTACATCTGAGCATCTATTATGTGACCTGCAATTGCTGTCTGCGCTTTACATTTCTTATAGGGTGCATTGTACATGGTTGTATTTTTGTCTGTATGTGTCAAGAACTTTACACTCTTATCTCAAAGGAAACATTGTGTGTCCTGCTGGTCTGTTTCTATCTTTATGAAATAAAAGGCTACAAGGCATAATGAACATAAACTGAGAATGATCCCAGCAGGCTTTATGCCATCTAGCAAGGTTTGCAGCTATAAAGCTAGTTTCTAGTGATTGATGCCACTTTCTGAGTGATCCTTGTGATAATGAGAATTCTTTGGAGTTTTTCTGTGTCTTTCAGACTTAAAATCGATGTCTTTGCAAGGCAGGTAATAGGTAGCTAGTGTAATAAAGGGAAGTGCAGAGAGAATGTAATGAATGTGGCGTGATCAGATTGCAGGGACAACTGGAAATGACAGGTACTGCAGAGCTTGTATACTAATGCACTGCCCTGGCAATGTGGGTGGAAGCAGCACAGCCTGCAGTCCACAAGAAGCACCTAACTCTCCAAACTCCTGCACACAGAGCACTGACACCCAGAGCACAGGCATTCCTGCCACTATACATCTCAGCTGCAGCCTCTTCCTATTTATGTCAGATCTGGAGCTAAACTTAGATGCAAACAGCAGCAGAGAACTTGGAGAGCCAGGAGACCCTCCACTTACTACTCAGACAGGAGGGGGCAGGATCCTCCCTATCTATACAGTGGGAGTAGGCAGGGGGCTAGACTGTACAGTACAAAGGCATTGAAGAGCCTGAAGCTACACACCTACACAAATCGTGAGGAAAACCCCTCCACCTACACAGAGTGAAGGACAATCCTATGCACCTACACACAAAGAGGGGGTCTTCCATTCAGCTCATCCAGAGAAGAGGAGATCACGACCTGCAGAGGAGGACTTCCCAAGTCATGGAGAGACCCTGAACTTCACACAGCACATGGAACCATAAAAGAAGCCAAAGCAGCCTGTACAAGATGAATGAGAAGTAGCATACAATTCCTTACAGCCTTCTCCTGGAATTGTTCCTTCTCAGTCCTCCAGCTGATCAGAAGATCTCTCAAGACTTGAAGCATCTTCTAAGACTGAGCACATTTGTTTTTTAAGCTGAGGACCATAAACCACCCACAGGTGGTTGGTCCATTCAAGAACCTCCCTCGTCATCTTGGGGGCAGTTTGAAGTTGTCTTTCACCTGGATGTGCCTGGTTCTTTATATACTGAGAGTGGGGACTCCAGATTTGTAGAGCCTTCAGATGGTTCATTTAATGCCTACATCCCCCTAAACTGTGGACACCTTGTCCAGAAATGAACCTGGGATTTCTACTTACTTCCAGACATCTCCTCTGGATCCTTCTAGGTAAGAGTCTCTTCATGTGATCTATAATAAGATCTGTAATATATGCACTTGTACCTGTGACACTTAGGTGTGACATCCAAATGCTCCTATTATCATAATGATCCCTGTGTCACCAACCAGAGATGTTTATTTAATGTTCCAAGTAGTCGGATGACACATCTGACCAATATTTCATGTCTACCTTCCTGCTTGCCTTATACAAGAGGGATTATACCTGTTATTTATAACTATAATATATTCAGAATATTCCCTTAATATGTAATGTGATATATGGAATCCTTATGTTCTAACAATGACAGAATATTGTCAAATTATCTTTCTTCTATAATACTTATTATGGGCTGATATCCTAATAATAGAATTAATATCTATACTCCAAAATGGTTCAGACCGAGGAGCGTTCGCACTTGCTACAATAGTTTTACAAAGTATGTAGAAAAAGGGGTCTGACTATGGAGTGGGAATATGCTCCAAATTTATAAAATCGGAGTACCGATGTTGAATGTTCGTTGATGCATCTGTGAATTATACTGTCCTATGTACCACTTTGCACAATTGTTAAATCTAGGATTCATATAGCACTATTGGTAAATTTCCAGGAATGGGTTAATAACATCAGTCATTTCATCTTTTATATAAAAACCTTCATGCAAGTGATAGAAAATCTAGTTCAAGCTGTAGGTGACCATAGGGATGTGATAGTTTATTCCAACTATTGGTCATTTGGTCATGTCCATCTGCTGAAATTTCAATGCGTTATGTTACATTATGGCGCAAGTGGAAGTTATAAGAAGTGTTTTCGTTTTAACTTTATCAAGTGAATTATTAGATGACAAAATTACATTCAATTATTGTGATGTCAGTTCAGTGTGTTCCGCGTCGCTCATGAGCATTGCTATAGATTTCCATATTACACTTCATATTGGGGCTGGTGCTGGTAACTAAGGCATCGTGTAGTATGGATTGTAGTAATCGCTCTCGCTAGATGTAATGACTGTGGCAGCCTATAGCTGATGATAAAGAATGGCATAGAGATTATACAGGTAATCCCATAGATCATTATATAATGAGACTTGTTTACATAGCATATTAGATCCTATTCTTATTGTACACAGTTTGTATAATGTTTAGTCATTGTAGACCCTCTTCTACATAAAGTCTGACCTCCTGCTCATAAAACATATTCCCTTACGTTTTTTTAATAGCTCCATATCAAATCTATCCAGTGGGGTCACGGAAACTGGAATTTTAGGTGGTAGGGAGAAATAAGGGGCGTAACTTGAGGGGATGCAGTCGCAACGGGGCCCTGGATCCTTAGGGGGCCCATAAGCACTGGCATCAGTATTGAGATTGCAGTTTCCATCTGGTCCATAAGCCAAGGAGATCCACAGATTACCCCTAACACACTAAGGGTGATTAGCACCCGTAACCATCACTATCAAGAATTCACTATAGGGATGAGTTAGGGGGCCCGGACAGAAGATTGCACCCACAAAACTTTAGTTACGCCACTGGGAAAAATCTATTATTTCCCTCAATAGAGTAGGAGAAGAGCTTGTGGATGAAAATCCACTTTTGTATTACAATTTTTAGAATATGTTGAGGACAGAAACCATCCAATCCATTGAAGTCTTAAAGGACTAAGCAACGTAGGTGAAAGGTAAACAGTTGGATAATTTTATTTGTAGATAAGTGTTAATATCTCCTTCTGACACTATTGTCACTGGTCATAGAAGTAAGGGTTGGTTCACATCTACGTTTGTATTCCATCCGGGGAGCATGAGGATCCCCCCCAAACAGAATACCAAACGCAGTTGCAGGCGCTGTGCAATAAACACACACAGATCCCCATAGACTATAATGGGGTCCATGTGCTTGCCACACAGGACATGCGGACCGGAAAGTAGTTCACAATCTATTTTCCTGTCCGCATGATTTGTGCATGGCAAGCACAAGGACCCCATTATAGTCTATGGGGCCCGTGTGCTTTTACTGCACAGCGCTTGCAATTATGTTTGGTATTCCGTTTGGGGGTCCCCATGCTCCCCGGATGGAATACCAATGCAGAAGTCAATCAGCGGGTAAGGCTCTGTGTGTAGACTCCATCATCAAATCTGTTTTTTCTAGGATTATTTTAAAACTCAATGGATGCTGGGGTGGGGTCCAATAAAAAAAAAATACTATATAAATATACTCGCCTACTCCTTATCCGGGATTTAGATTTCATGTCCCCCAATCCCTCTGGTCCTTGGAGTGTTTGGACACGAAGTACAGAGACTTAGATGATGAAAGCGCCAATCACTGGCCTCAGCAATCACATGAAGGGTATTGGTGACGTCACTGACATTGCTGATGGGTCTCCAGTACCAAACTTGACCACTGAGGCCATTGATTGGTTCCAGAGATCACCAGAACCCCTGCACTTCTAGCCCAAGCAGTCCGAGGACAAGAGAGAATTGGGGTGCATGCTGCCTAGACTGAGCAGAATTTTTTTCTTTGCTCCAATAAACATCATTGTTATTTTTTTCTGGGTTTCTGTGATAAATTAAAAAATTATAATAAACCTACTTTTTAGTGCTTCAATATAGAGGACCAAATACATTATCTTGTCCAACTCTGTTAAACTCTGTATTTGGAGTTGTGAACCCAGGGCAAATTTCAGGACAGGTTTCATTCCTTTTTTATGTATAGGGATCACAATGTAATTTTTTTTCTTTCCTATCAGTATGTCTTTGTAGAATGGGAGGAAATCCACACAAACACAGGGAGAACATACAAACTCCTTGCAGATGTTGTTCCTGGAGGGATTCAAACCCAGGACTCCAGCGCTGCAAGGCTGCAGTGCTAAACACTGAGCCATCATATTGCCCCAGGACAGGTCTCATTCCTATCCATTTTTTGGCCAGGCCTCATTAATGAAATAGCATCCATGTGCCGTTCTCTCACCGACCCGCACATGCATGGGAATTGTAGCCATAGTGATTGCTATGTATAGAGGCTGAGAATATTGCATTTTATCACTTTGCATCTGTTTGTGTTGATTTAGTACATGGTGTTATATGCTGCACATCTTAGGCATCGTTCACATCTGCGTCCGTAGAAGGCTCTGTGATGGATTCTGCCAAAAATCAGTATAAACCCAGGTGACTCAATTATAGTCTATGGGATCTGAAGTCTTCCATAGGTAACTGCTGTTTTAGTTGACAGGCTCTTTGTCATTCAGGTCCCCCTGTGGATCCGGATGATGGAGACCAAAGCACAAGTGTGAACCTAGCCTTACCTGCTCATGTCTGGCTCTCACTTTTTTTTTTTTGTAGATTGTGAGCTCCAATATAGGGATCACAATATACTTTTTTCTTTCCTATCAGTATGTCTTTTGTAGAATGGGAAGAAATCCAAGCAAACATGGGGAGAACATACAAACTCCTTGCAGATGTTGTTCCTGGCAGGATTCAAACCCAGGACTCCAGTGCTGCAAGGCTGCAGTGCTAACCTCTGAGCCACCTTGTTGCCCCAGCTGGCTCCCACTCCTGTCCTAGAGGATATTTAGAATAAATAAGTATGAGGTTGCTAAGAATCCAGGATCAGAAAGTCTAAGCACATGCTGGTAACCCGACCGGTGTACAGGTTCAGGGGATATACTGTACCATGCTGCCCTGGACACTCACCTAGGTTGCCTGGATAATAAATCTCGCCCAGCAGCAGGTAAGGGGGTTAGCAGACCACCAGTAACCCTAGCCAGGATAAGATGATCAGTATGTTTGTAAACAGTAAAATGAGTATGACAACACGAAGAAGACACCGCTCATGTGTCGTCAGAGGTGGAGAGGGGCATGTTTACCTCTTCTTCAGCTGTGGCTATTTCTATAGTATATTTGACTTGTGACTCCTTTTACCATGTCTCCCATAAGTCCAGGAACAAATCGTGTAGCACCCTGGTAGCCAGAAACAAATCATGCAATAGATGATACTTTTGTGTCAAGTGTGTGAGACCGTTATCATATGAAAATCTCATGAACATAAAACCGAAACCTAATGCAAATGTATTTCTGTGGTCTTTGAATGTCTCCCTACACAGTCGTCTTCCTGTGGCCTGTGGGCAACACTTATACTGTATGTAAAGCTTTATTGGGCTTCGGTTTCTTGCTATCTATGATTTGTGTTAGTGAGTGAATACATCACACATCTGAGAAGGTTTCCAGTCTAAGCTGTGAGATAAATACATTGGCAGCAAAGGATTTATTCAGAATCTGGCCATATGTTACAGCAGTAAATCATGTCCCGAGCACAGGTCTAATGACTCGGACTAGTAGCATCTTAGGTGTTCTTGTCATTCGATCCATTGTTAAGGAGTGGATGGCTGCCATACTACAATACGTATAATACGGCCACTTTCAGGTACTAGGTTCTATTTTGTCGCACGTTTTAGGAGTATTTTTTTCAGTTTCATTCCTATAGACTCGCCTACCCTTTATCCACCACTACTTAGACTTTCTACAAAAACAGTGTAAGGGTGCATTCAGACTACGTAACGCCGGGCGTGTATGAGAGCCGTACACGCCGGCGTTACAGCAGGGCTGCCGAACACTTCCCATTCACTTCAATGGGAGCGCTCGTAAACGCCGCTGTTACGAGCGCTCCCATTGAAGTGAATGGGAAGTGTTCGGCAGTCTGCTGTAATGCCGGCGTGTACGGCTCTCATACACGCCCGGCGTTACTCAGTGTGCATGCACCCTTAAACTGCAAATAATGGTTCACTTAACTTAATATTTTGTTGCACAACCTTTTGAGGCAATCGCTGCGATGAAACGATTCCTGTAACTGTCAATGAGACTTCTGCACCTCTCAGCAGGTATTTTGGTCCACTCCTTATGAGCAAACTGCTCCAGTTGTCTTGAGGTTGAAGGGCGCCTTTTCCAGACGGCATGTTTCAGCTCCTTCCAAAGATGTTCAGTAAGATTTAGGTCAGGGCTCATAGAAGACCACTACAGCATAATCCAATGTTTTCCTCTTAGCCATTCTTGGGTGTTTTTAGCTGTGTGTTCTGGGTCATTATCCTGTTACAAGACCCATGACCTGTGACTGAGACCAAGCTTTCTGATACTGGGCAGCACATATCTCTCTAGAATCCCTAGATAGTCTTGATATTTCATTGTACCCTGCACAGATTCAAGACCCCCCTGTGCCAGATGCAGCAAAGCAGCCCCAGAACATAACAGAACTTCCTCCATGTTTCACAGTAAGGACAGTATTCTTTTCAAGATATAATTCATTTTTCCATCTGCGAACATAGAGCTGACGTGCCTTGACAAAAAGTTTGATTTTTGTATTATCCGTTCATAGGACATTCTCCCAGAAGCTTTGTGGCATGTCAACATGTAGTTTGGCAAATTCCAGTTTGTCAGATTCAAGTTATTTCTGTGACCATTGTGGGTTTTTCTATCATTAAACGAGGGGGACCAACAATTTTGCCCATGTCTGTATCTATGATGCTAGGAGTCTGATCCTCTCTGCTACATACTGTCCCATAGGGGCTATAATATGGGACACTATCTAAGGAAGAAGCACAGACTCCTAGCATCATGGATAACTCTTTCTCTCACACACAATTCAGGTTGGTAAATCCAGCGCACACACAAATCGAGATTCACATCCGAGACTTGGGTACGGTGAGACCAGCCTTGAAGGGTAGATTTGGGAAGTCTGCATACATGACATTAGATGCTTAGCTGTCAACAGGGCCAGGTATCTATGTATTCCAGTAAACACAAATGTTATCAGTCACCATCAGGGGCATAACTACCAGGGTAGCAGCTTCCACGGGGCATTAGGGTCCCGGCGACAGCTGCTACCGCTGCATTTTTTTTTTATTTTTTTTTTCTTAATAAGCCGTTACCGGCTGGAGATACTCCAGACGGTAATGGGCCCTATTTACATACCAATCCTGGCAGGGACTGGGATCGGTAAGTGACGCCGCAGGCCCCAAAAACACTATTAACATACTTGGGGTTTTTTTTCAGACCCCTGAGTATAATGATCGGAGGCCCAGGAGAGGTAAGAGAACATAAAAAACACTGTTACCTACCTCTCTGGGATCCAGACAGGCTTCGGTCCTACTTCTGTGACGCCCCTGATGTCACATGACCAGGGCCTGCGTCTCGGGTCATGTAACGTCCCGGACGTCATTGAAGATGGCCGACACCATCGAGGAGTGCAGCGGAGCCGGGAAGAGGTAAGGGGGTCGGTCGGGGTCTTTGGTGTCGGGGGGAAGGGGGGGGACACGTATTTGTATTACACTTATAGAAGATCTTACTGGTTAAATTCAGCCACCTAGTGGTCCGGGCCACAGACAGATCTTCGATGTACAATGAATCTATTCAACAACAAAATCTGAGATCTGGTGAGGAGCTGAATCCTAAAGTTGCATCATTTTTCATTGTATAAAAATAAACATAAGACAATTTGACAGTAAAGGTCACTGAAAGTTACATGTGTCCTCCCAACTGTTACAGAAATAGCCAGCCTTATTGGAAATTTTTGCATTGCTCCTGGTCGCGTGTGACTTTTTGCACATGAGATTTAAGTTCTAAGACTTCTGAGTGTGAGCTGAAAGGACGGGGAATGTAAATCCTGCAAATTAATTGAAATCATTCACTTCTTTATGTTGTTCATTTCCTCGGTTATTAACAATGATGGTTGTTTACCAAGGTCCTGGAACATTTGGGATTTCACAAGACCACGATCCAGGGTCAGTTATTTGCAGACGTCTCCCTGAATAAATGTTAAAAGACAAAAAAATGGGCATTTGTTTTTGTTTTTGTTAGTAAATTCTGTATCGTCTCCAAACGACATTTTAGATTCCCCTTTCACATGGCATTTTTACTGCAGATTTTTACAATTTGATTTATGGATGGACACTAAGTATAGCTGAAGCACATAAAGACCATATGTGTCACCCATGTTTACTACACAGCTGAAAACCACAGCATAGGAATTTGTGATAAAACGGCCTGTAGTGTTTGCTAATGCGTACAGGCATTCTAAGAGTGTGTTCAGATTGTATAGTAAAAACTGCATTTTTTTTTTTTTTTTTACAAGTTTAACATATTAGGTTAATGGGTTTTATTTGTAAAATGAAAAAAAAAATGCATTTTTCCTACACCATCTAAATACACCCTTAGACTATATGTACGTGACCATGAACGTGTGCCTGACCTGTGGTACAATGACACAAATGGCACATTGTTTCCATCCACGTAACACCCACGCCTCCACAGACCTACAGAAAATGTCAGCCATGGTTCATGTGTGTATGTCACAAATGGCCATGTTTGCTATACGGAATATATTTTTAAAGCTGGCTAATTTGTACAGTTTGGTTGATTGTATCACTGGTGTCATCACTTGTACACAATGTGGCGGATCATCATTAGAGATGAGCGAATACTATTCGAAACGGCAATTTCGAATAGCACGCTCCCATAGGAATGAATGGACGCAGCCGGCACGGGCATCCGGCCACTTAATCTCCTGCGCGCTGGCTGCTCCCATTCATTCCAATGGGAGCATGCTATTCGAAATTGCCGTTTTGAAGAGTATTCGCTCATCTCTAATCATCATCTTATGTGTTTGGTTGGCCTAAGGGTAAGTTCACATGGAGAAAACTTTTTTCTCCGTGTAATTTTTCCACGCAGCTAGCCTGTGTCAAAATCTGCCTGCAAAAACTACATGTAAACATAGCCTTAGGATGTCAATGAGTTTTCCTAGAAATCGAGTAAAAGTGACATTGGAATTCCCATTGTTGTTCAGTTTAGAATGATGTATTTACACTGATGAGCAAAAGGGTAACAATGTCTTGACCTTTTGCCTTTCAGGCTCCATATATCACCATCCACTACAGTTCTGAACATGAGACTACCATCATTTTATAGACTAGAAGAAAAAGATTTTTCCACCACCAGGAGCAAAACAGTAACAATGCAGTTACATTACAAAAATCTACATAACTAATCATATGCTATATAGTTGTAAGTCAGATTTAACTATCAGATAGCCAGGATGCTTGTCTATAAAATGTTAATAGTCTCACGTTCTAAGCTATAGTGGATGGTGAGAAATGGAGCATGAAAGCCAAAAGTATAAAATATTGTTACCCTTTTGCTTATCTATGTATATCTCTAATTGATCAAAGATACAAATGTAGCAACGTGACGTTAAAAACAACAAAGAACTTAAAAATACAGAAAAGTATTCATAAGATGAGTTTGATAACGACATAGCCACAGTAACTCAGTTGTCATCATAGAGATGGAAACACAAATAATACATTCTACAATGTTTCTGTACATCTATAAAAATAGTTTCTTCAAAATTGCAGGTTGCAATAATAAAATGTATCAAAAGGAGAAAAAAAAATTAAAAAAAAAAAGACTACATGGGAGTATAAAATCAGCCAGAAAAGACAGAAAAAGTTGTCAGCAGAGAGAAGTGATACTGTGTACTAGGGCGGCTCTCAGATATGATCAAATTCTAGGAGAAAAGGTTTACTAAACCAACATTTCTGTCCGGATTCCATGGTAATAAGGTGTTAAACCTTCATAAAGTTTCTTGTATTTATCAGATAAAAATGACTCTTGCTCTACCTATTCGGCTCCTATATATATATATATATATATATATATATATATATATATATATATATATATATATATATATATATATATATATATACACACACACACACACACACACACACACACACACACACACACACACACACACACACACACACACACACACACACACACACACACACTTACTTTGAAATCTCAGCCCAATCCATCTTGGTCTCCCAAGATGGACTGTCATCTCAGTGCAGTATCAATCTATAGAAGTCTATTTGAGTGAAATGGAAAGACACAGACACAGAGGTTAGTGCACCGAGACTACTAGTAAGTTTCCTATCTCACCCTAAGTGCTTTATTCACATCAATACAGGTTGGTACTTCTCTACAATGCTGTATATGATCATGTGTCTGAGAGGAAGATCACATTCTCCTTTACTTTGTGGGTGCTGTGTATGGCAGGCTTCGTAGCAGCTAGACTCCAACCACCAGCTCAGAGACCACCAGGGGTGAACCTGCCCTTTTCGCTGAGGAGGGGGCGGGGCGAAGTGAAGGGGCGGGGCTTAGTGGCGTTCGCAGGCACGGAGAGGACCTGCTCTCTGCCTGAGCATGAGGGGAGGCAGCTGGAGCTGCACTGCTCCAGCGGCCTCCACAATCCACCGCTCAGTGCTAAGCCAGTCCAGGACAGCTTGTCCTGGACTGGCTTAGGTAAGCAAAAATGCCGCCCTCCCTAGGGCCCTGGCATAGCGCCGCCTGAAGCGGTCGCTTCAGGTCGCCTCATGGGAGGTGCGGCGCTGGAGACCACTAAGAGATAAAACCTGCAGAGAGGAAATCTAGAAGACACATAATAGCCAGAGTTAGTGTTTCTCCTTATGTACCCACACATAGTACTGAAAGTCATCAAAAAGATTAATTAGACTGTATGCACATTGACTTACAGAGGATTTCCAGATATTGGGAATCTATTAGCCATTAAACTGCTTTAGAATTTTTTTGATATGTGGATTTAAGTGACTTATCCCACTGGAATCTCACTTGGTATGTTTTTAGCATCACATGGCGCCTCTACAAATGCATGGCCATGAATTACAGATCCTACAGAGAGGGTTGTATTTTTGCAGTGGTGCTCCTTATAGAAGGGGTCCCAAGTAGAGATGGACAAACTGCTTTATCACAAACTGGATTTGACTCAAATATTCCAAATTGTTCTGTTTTTAACAAAACCGAATAAATGATGATTTGCATCGGACGAACAAAAAATGCCCGTCACATTATACTCTATGGTCTCTTCATGACGCTCAGTGTGGCCATGTCACAGGTCTCAGCAGTGACCCTAGACACAGATGAATGCCAGAAGTCACCGAAGAGAGAGGGAGAGAGTTCCATACACTGCAATGAGGTAACAGAAGGAGAGTATGAATGTTTTATTTTTTACACCTCCTCTGGGCCTCAACCTATTATAATCTGGGGTCTGCAGAGACCCCAGAGTATAATAATGTCACTTTTACTTTTACATAACTTTAGCTGTGTTTGCTTTAGAGAGCTAAAAATTGGATAGATAGGTTCCTAGGAGCCGTGACAGTGTTCTACACTATGTTTTATAGATAGGTTCCTAGGAGCCCTGACAGTGTTCTACACTATGTTTTATAGATAGGGTCCTAGGAGCACTGACAGTGTTATATACAATGTTTTATAGATAGGTTCCTAGGAGCCCTGACAGTGTTCTACACTATGTTTTATAGATAGGTTCCTAGGAGCACTGACAGTGTTATATACTATGTTTTATAGATAGGTTCCTAGGAGCCCTGACAGTGTTCTACACTATGTTTTATAGATAGGTTCCTAGGAGCACTGACAGTGTTATATACTATGTTTTATAGATAGGTTCCTAGGAGCCCTGACAGTGTTCTACACTATGTTTTATAGATAGGTTCCTAGGAGCCCTGACAGTGTTCTACACTGTGTTTTATAGATAGGTTCATAGGAGCCCTGACAGTGTTATACACTGTGTTTTATAGATAGGTTCATAGGAGCCCTAAGCCAGTTTAAGGTGTGGTTCATACCAAACTTGTTCCTGAAAAATTATTGTACCCAAAATAAAACAAATCTTGAGAGGTTTGCCCATCTCTAGTCTAAAGCAGAACCACCTTTATAGTGTAAACACTATTAGGATAGTAACCTAAGTCTGGTAATTATGTTAATTTAATTACAAGGATATTGTAATATTTATTCTATAATTTTTGCCACTTGTTTATTCAGAAAGTGACAGCTTTACCATCAGTCTCTAAGAAGCCATTTTGGCTTCGCTGCGTTGATACTTTCGGCCCTTGTTGAACATTTGCACAAATTTTTCAAACCATAATTAGCAGAAATGACTAAACAAAATTGGGTGAGAAATCTAAATCAAACCAGTATTTGATATGACTGCTCTCCAGGACCGCACCAGTCCTTCTTGGTACACTTACAGACAATTTTTGAAGGAACTTGGAGAACTAACCAAGGATCTTCTGTGGTTACAGGTTTGCAGATTATCTTCATCAAAAAATCCATATACCACACACAGCCTACGTGGATGTCATGTAATACAAAAGCATGTTGTATTGTATCTTCAGCGCAGGTTCCCTTTGCTCACGATAGTAGATCCGTGCTGAGCACCCTGTCGGTAACCGGTGATGTTATATAAGGTTACTGCCATTCTTCCCTCTCCATATAACACTGCTTTGTTTTCAGCCGCTGGAGCAATAGTCGGGAGGTTTTCTGTAATGATCTGCTTTGGTCAATAAACAATTTTTTTGTAAAGTGAAGTATTCTGGCTGTAAATGCGCCATCATTATGTGGCTTTCCTATTTATTCTAACCTGCTATTCACACCATTCATTCTTCTCGCACAGTATGATTTCGATGGTAATTATCTGTATAGAAGCTTCTGCTTTTAATTCTCCGTCCGTATTAGAATGATGTTTGAGTGAAGTCATTTTATGCTCCTCTATGAATCTATTATATGGTAAAACAGATTGTAAGTGTATAGATCATGGGAATGTCACACGGCCGCTCAAAGCGCTTTTCAGCCTTTACTACATAGGAGCAAATAATCAGATCTGCTTTCCATAGACCTGGCTGAGTCTGTGCAGAGTCAGGACTGTGAGCGTTAATAGCAGAAAGCACCGGATGTGATATTGATACCCAGTAACAGGAATTAGCCTGTCCTTAATATCACACAACATTCCTGCTCTTCTGTCAAACTACTCTGCAGACCTTGCAAGTCATTGCCCTTGTGACGGACAAAATGCGTCTCTTTTTAAGTGCTTGGTGGTGGTATATATTGCATAACCAGTCGAGGGCGCTGTTTTATTGATTACTTACTTTTAGGTAACATTAAAAAAAATGTATGTTGTATATTTTTGCAACCATTTATTAATCATTTTCAATCAATGCAGCAAACACTGAAAAATTGGTAAAACAATGTGAACCAGAAATGCAGGTGCTCATTGCTGTGGTTTGTAGTACAAATGCAAACATGAAAGCTTACAACAGCCCCCTGCTATCACCAAGAGCAATGCTAGAAATACCCACTGTGTATAAGGATACTTGAATATGAGGTTCTTAGTCTTTACATTTTGATCAAACCGTATAAGCCCATCTGCCAATGACAAGAAAACCTCTTTTAGGGAAATAACTCACCTCTCTTAGGGACTTGCCCTTCCATGAGTTATCATTTCTTTATTAAGCTTACTTGTATAGTACCATCATAATCCGCAGCACTTTACAGACAGAAACCCACACAAACACAGGCAGAACATACAAACTCCTTGCAGATGTTGTCCCTGGCAGGATTTGAACCCAGGACTCCAGCGCTGCAAGGCTGCAGTGCTAACCAAGGGGTAAGTGTCTTTCAGCCATATTATGGCTAGCATACATCAGAAATGGCTGCCTCACCCTTCCCTGAGCCTCTGAAGGAATGGGGAGTGTAGTTACCTATATCATGCTCTCATGGGGGCATGCACAAGCCAAAATGGAGGTCAGCTGAAATATACTTGCACTTAAATCACAGGAGGCCAAGACCCTAAGAGATGTGACTGATTTTACTCTAGGGACCCACCTAACCGAGGTTATATTGTCATTGGTAGATGAGCTTAAATACAGTTTGATCAAAATGTAAAAACCAAGAACCTCCTCTTCATGTAGTTTCATACACAGTAGGTATTTGCAGTAATGCTCTTGGTGCTAGTGGAGGGCTGCTGCAACTGTTTGTGCTCGCATTTTCAGATATTTTCTCTTTTTTTTTTGTTGTGTATTACTGATTTTTCATAGGATCTAATCCACAACAATTGATCCTTTCATGTAAGAACAATATTCCCTGAACATTCTCTGAAAGATCATTCTATACAATATACAACAGGGGTGCCCAATACGTCGATCGCGATCTACCGGTCGATTGCAAAGAACGTATGGGTCGATCGCGGGATGCAGCCAGGGATCCCCGGTGTCTGCTTGTTCACAGTGCAGGCTGAGAGTCGACTCTCAGCCTGTGCTGTGAACAAGCACTCCAGACACTTGCAGGCCGGGCAGCAGCAGCTCCCGGGGATGACCCGCTCTTAGAGATGGAGGGAGCCGGGGTGCTGGTTGTTCACAGTGCAGGCTGAGAGTCATCTCTGGACATTGGCAGGCGGGGCTGCCACAGCCCCAGCCTGCCAGTGTCCAAAGATAACTCTCAGCCTGCGCTGTGAACAAGCAGACAGCAGGGATCCCTGGGCGGCCACAGAACGCCGCTGTCTCCTGCTCTCACACTCCGCCCGACCCCGCCCACATGCCCGGCCCCGCCAACAAGAAGTGGGTAGTAGATCTTTTGCCTTGGTCAGTTTATAAAGTAGATGACATGCTGAAAAAGTGTGAGCACCCCTAATATACATTATCCGACTAGTCTAAAGGCCTATGATGTGTATGGCAGAGTCGGTGGAATGATTGTCTCCCTTGCAGTTGTTTGTTCTTTAATGGTTTGACTACCTACTCTATTATGGTCTGATATGGATAGCCAGCTCCTGCTTGTTGTGTAGGGTGCGTGTGTGTATGTATATATGTATGTGTGTGTGTGTATATATATATATATATATATATATATATATATATATATATATCCAGGTGTGTGACAGCTGTGACGTTTATGTATTTTTGCCTTGGGTCATGTATGCTGAATATTTTTCATAATAACATATTTCTTTCACATGACAAGGATTCAGGCAATATTCTCCGTAAACGGAAAAAGAGCTCCCGTTTGACTTGGCCTACCTCATTCTTCTATATTTCAGTAGTACTATGCACCTTGCCAATTTTTAGATCTGCAAATGATGCGAAAGTCTTTTATTATGGGCTCTGCCACTGAATTATTGTTATAAGAATAGAATCCTACTGAGTGAACCTATTTTCTGAAATGACGAGAAAAAATAGAAAACTTGGCACTATAACGTTGGCCCTAGAGCTGAGGTTCCCACCTTTTGTAGATCACATATATAACTAGGGGTGCACTGCTGAATATTAAGAAGTGAAAAGCCTATTAAAGATATGAGCAAGTAAAAGGACTATTAGTCCAGTAATAACAAGGTAGAGGCTCTAATGTGTCATAATACTATGGCGTTTCTGGTACCATTATGGCAGCAGCCATCAGATGGGGAGCCAAATGTAACTCCCGAGCTCCCGGTGGAGGACCGTTGCAGATCTGTGTCTGAACACTAGCTAATATCTGTTAGGAATGAAAAATAATACTTTACTTTACAGTCGTTCAAGGGTTGTATAGCTTTCCAACAATGTGTTTTTGTTCTTGCTTCACATTATGGCCAAACGTGTTAAACATAGTATATTTAGTATACAGAGAACTCTGAGACCGAGCATTTACATGCATGCATTGCTTCCTCCTATCTGCCGTGCCTGGAGAAATAGGTCATAGTTAAATTAACAATGTAAACCTCCTGTAATTAACATTATGACTCATCCTGTTAGATTAAAACCTGAAATATTTGTGTATTTGGATATTGACCAGCTAAGGAGGAGGAAGTAAGGACAATGTTTATCTACCAGTGAATATGATTTTGCACATTATGAAAGAACTCCGCCCCAAGTGCAAACTTTATTTTCAAAGATAACAACTCCCTTGCCCAGAAGTATTACGTCGTCCATGGACTCCGCTGCTGGAATCAGTTTAGAGTTTCTGTCCTTATCCTGCAGCTCTAGCCATGGTTGTCCTCCAAAGATACCGACCCTACTCTATATTACTGCCTGGCTAACAAGAGCTATAAAGTATCTACCTGTATCTGCTGCGTAGTTTCTGGCCTTACTTTATGGGCTGTCCTAACAAAAAGAATCACTAAGATATGTCAAGCCTGTTCCCTATCCCACAATGCCTAGAAGACCGGGAGCTGAGTCCCCATAGCTAATTTTGTTTGAGATTTCAAGTACATTAAACTTGTAGTAGGGTGTTAACCCCTCGTTCACATCTGCGTTCGGTAATCCGTTCGAGGAGTCCGCATGGCGACCCCCCAAATGGACTACTGAACGCATTTGCAAGTGGTGTGCAGTGAAAGCACACAGACCTCCATAGACTATAATGGGGTCCGTGTGCTTGCCGCGAGATCTCCGCATGGAACATGCAGACATGAAAGTAGATTGTGAACTACTTTCATGTTCCCTGCGGGGATCTTGCAGCAAGCACACAGACCCCATTATAGTCTGTGGGATCCGTGTACTTTCACTGGCACACCGCTTGCCAGTGCGTTAGGTATTCCGTTCAGGGGGGTTCCCCATGCGTTCTCTGAACAGAATACAAACGCAGATGTGAACGAGCAGTAACGGTGCATTCACTTGGAGGAAAATGGCCATACACTTTCTGTAGATGTCAGTCAGATGCCTGCTCAGAGAACACCCAATTGAGAGCCTAACTAACTTACCAGGCAACAAAACTAACTGCACTGATTGCTCCAGAATGGTGGTGGCTACAGGGAAACATGCCGATTGTGTCAGAATCAATGGAGCAGGATGGAGGCCTGCTAGAGGTGATGAAAAATCCTCCTTAAATACAGATTATTGGGTTCAGTTCATTATGATACCTTTATCCTGTTTATACGCTGAATATATGTAATAATACTTTTTAGCCAACGCTTTAAGATACCAATCAGCTATTTATTATTGTCGTCCTTGAATATTGCAAAGAACTTGGTGCAAATGACAGAAATGTTCATTTGTATTCTGAATGAATCATATTCATGGCTGACAAGCAGCGAGACTCCAGAAAGATAAAGTACGAAGGCGCAAAAGACTTACAATAGAAGAATGGAAGATGAAGTCTGATCCATTATAGAGGATGTCCTGACAGATAACAAGCTGCATTCGTTTTTAGACAAATGCGCTTCTGATGTTCCTTGTCATAGACCGTCCAGCATTAACATGTCTTCCTGTGAATATCCCAGTCTTGAAGCATAAGACAGACTGAGGAGCAATAAGAGAAGTCATTCCTCTTCATAGCTGCCAGAGCTTCATGTTCCTCATTTGCCTGAGGCCACTCCATGTTTCTTCTCGGTGAAGATGTAAAGGAAGTTGATGTTTTTGTTTGTTTCATCAGTGAACAAGTTTATTTTAGGAGCTTAATCTTTGGCTGAAATATTGTCATTTCTGAGGCACTTCATATTTGTAACTTCCATGTACCGTATAGCCAGCAGAATATGGAACACAATGCGGTACAAAGGAAAACGGTCACTGCCTATAGCAAGAGTGGGGAAGATAGCTCGGTAGAATCAGCAGTGAGGACCCGACCAGTCAAAGACAGGGAAACAAAATATGCAGGAAACAGGTTTATTTAGAAAAAAAAAACAGGAAAATAAATAAACCTTGACTTCAGACACAAAAGGAGCAAAAATAAAATAAGCCTTAACTGCAGGCAAAACAAAACAAAATCCTGCTCGTCTGAGCAACTAAACAGTATAATCAACTAATTATATGTGTGGTTTACTAACAGTCACACGAACAAACCACATTGGTATAAGTGCCGCGTATTTTAGTCTTGATTCTAATGTGGAAAGCCGTATCAGAATTGGACCAAAATGCGCCTGTCACGGCTTCCCCCTCCGGAGTAAGCTCAAATGAATGGGCCTAGTCCAGAGGGTGCTGCCGCGAGGGGGACGTCGGGGCTGAATCAGCCGCGGGATCCGCCTGAAGAAAGGACAGCTTCCCGCTCACGGAAAAAAGTAAGCTAGTGGTCTACATAGACCTCTATTGTGAGGGGGCGGAATATGACGTTGATTCAGCGCTAAAATCTGGCCTGTCTTGCTCCGTGTGAAAGAGCCCTAACAGGATACTAACTAGATTTTGGTAGACAATAACTGGGAACAGGTGCCTACTAGGTTCCCACCTGACTACTGCAACAAGCATGTTACTTGCCATGAGACCATCCCCAAAGGTGGGGAATATTTCTGTAATGATTATTACCATAATGAATTAGCATAAATTCCTCTTACATAGATAAGGTAGACGCCATTGTATCCCACAGTGTGCGTTATGGAAAACCTAACCAAAGCACCGACAGATCAATTTCACGGACCACGTTCTCCGTCTCTTATTTTTATTGACGTTTCAGTCTCCTTTGCTACAAAATGTCATAATTTTACTTCTATACAGGTCTCTGTGACATGTTCCTTCATGCAAAACGGTAGATTGTGCCAGATCTAGAATGTCAACTCAGGCCTTCATAACAGTCAAAGAAGTTTATTGTAAATGAAGTTTACAAAATAAAACAATCTCTAGCCCAGATCAAATTAAAGTGGAGCGTGTAGATTGCTTTTCAATAAACTACTTACTGTTCTCATGGGTTCCCCTATGTTGTAATACTAACATGCCAGCGATTCAGTAAAGGAACTGTCAGGTTTACGTAGTGAATTCTAAAAAGCAAATCTAGTGAGTTTTTACAAAGAATTGTAACAGCTGATTGTAGAATGTCTGTGAGGTTTTACAATTGTATCAGGGACATTGTGGTGAGTGAAGGTGATATCTGTCATAGTAACATCCCCATAAATGTCAGGACCCAAAGCAGAACATTGCCCATAGCATCACACTGCCCAGCTGGCCTGCCATCTCTCATATGGGTATCACAGTACAGCGACCTACACCTGTAAAATAAAACACGATTCACCAAGCCAAGTGTCAGGAGATATGGAGATATTGTATTATGAATGATGTATCTATGGAGGAGTTTTTCATTCCTGGATGTAGTTAGGAGATGACCCTTGTGTATTGTTTGTGCTAGAGATCCTGTGTAATTTATGCAGTAGTGATAATACGCAGGCTAACAATCAGTCTCCAGGTGATAATTCCATTAGTGGTCATTAAACTAGTAAGCCAGGGTTCCGGCCATGGCAGACATGGTGGCAGCAGACCTGGCTGATCAAAAAGCCTATATGTTGATCAAAAAAATAAATGACTTTACAGGTGGGAGGTTGTAAGAAGTAGCTGGGACATCGAGGGGCTGATGAGGTTCATTATTTCGGTTGTCAGATACTTGGAGTCACAATATAATGTGGAGTCTGTCCCTGTCTCCTGCAACGCCAGGCTTAAACCGCCAACTCTAGGAGTTATTTCCTGTTTATTGTACATTGAGTGTGTGTATTTGTCTATGTGTAAGGGCAGGTTCACTTCTGCGCCCCAGTCTCTGCTTTCATGCTTCCATCTTCTGCAGATAGGAGGCAGAAACCCGGCAATCAGTGTCCGCCTGTGAGTGTTTCCTGGTCTCTGCGGTGAAACCGTTTTTTTTTTAACCGGACACAAAGTCCTGCATGTCCGACTTTGTGTCCGGTTTAAAAAAAAACCAAAACGGTTTTGCCACGGAGACCTCAACACGCTCACAAGCACTCACGGGCAGACACTTTGCAAACCCATTCAAATGCAGCGTCACTCATTGTACATATATCTCACCATCAGGACCACACTATATAATGCTGCATCTTTCACTGGTTGTTGCAAATTTCAGCAAGGGAATTACAGTGCTTGAGCATTACCCTGTAATTTTACCACTGATAACTTTTCTATAGGCCGTCAGTATGTGATAGGTCCTTGGGATAGGTCTTCAATATCAGAACAGTGGGAATCTGTCACTCAGCACCCCTACTGATCAGCTGAAGAGTTCAGATGAGTGTTAGTGTCTTTGATGCTTACCAAGCACAATGCTGTCCATTATATAGCAACTGTCGTTGGTATTGCAACTCAGTCCCAATTGCTTGAATGAGACTGAGCTGTAAACAGGCCAAATGACTGATGGAATTGACATCAGAGACCTGTGAAGCAGAAGCGCCATTCACACAAGCACCGCTGCTGCATCAAGTACATGATTTTGGGGTTACTGGTAGCTGTACCCCAACTGATATCATATTCATGACCTATACTAACAGTAAGTCATCATTCTCTAATCCCTGGAAAAACCCTTTAAGGCTCCATACAACTTTAAGGTGTATACAGAGCCATATGGACAAACAAGGTAGATTTTCTCATTATCTAAATGGAGATTGCAGAAATCAATGTGAGTGGACCCATTCTGATGGATTCTGCTGCAGGTTTATACAGTACATCCTAATACTACTGTGTGCAGGAAGCTTTAGGAATCGGCATCATTAAACATAATGTCAGACTTACCACACAGGTTTCCAGTCCTGCAATCCTTCCTCTGAAATGTTGCACCTGCCCCTGAAATCCTTCTGTACTGGAAAACTAGAAATGCGATGAAATCTACTGATCAATCATTTCTAGTACTGGATGCCAGCCTTGCGAGAGGCGCGGGTATAGTAAGGGATGCATGGGCCTTCCCTGGAAAAAAAAAACTGCGACCTTTATGAAGTAGGCAATGTGCCCAAATAATTTCATTATTGGAATGTAAACTTGTCTTGCACTATATACACAGCATTACTCTTTTTTTCTTTTACCTTTTTTTAACACATTCATATGCCATGATACTATATAAACATAATGAGCACGGCAAAGCGTGTATGTATAGGACGTGACGCCCTGGCTTCAACTACTGAAAAGTGATCTGCACCCGCCAAAGTTAATTTGAGTATTGCGGTATGTTTCCTGTCACCTCTGACTGATGGGGCAAAGGACACCATCCCAGGTCTCGTCACACCTCTCGTATTTCATGTATATGGCTTCATAAAATAGCAAGGAATACTGTACATTGCAGGCATGCTCCGGCTCTGACGCACGGGGTTATGGAGTTTGTTTCCCTGTAAGATTGTATTTGTCCCCTAAAAAGCATTTTTTCTACTGGGTAACTACTATTCTTTCCTATGGATGATGCTTGTCATCTGTGCTAGAGCTCATACGTATAAGAGGTATATTTTTGGTATGTCATTAGAGCTTAAAAGCTATACAAAATACATACAGTATAAATGTTAGTATATTTATATAACACCAACATAGTCTGGAGCGCCTTACAAATCATATTGATAATATACAGAGAAAATTAGAATTCTAGAGTAATAGTGGAGTCTTGATTTGGAGTTTTCATCACAGCGACTGCCAGGAATCAATAGATGTTATAGTCAGTGGGGTCATTCCAGTATTGTTGGCATCTGCCGTGGTTATAGCGGGCTGTGTGTCCTCTTTTGGACCAAAACAATCTGCACCCTCAGTGACGTAACTAGGAATGGCTGGGCCCTAAGGCAGACATATGAAATGGGGGCCCTGCACAAACCGCATTGCTGCACACAGTATTATGCCCCATTGTGGAGCACCCATGAACAATTATTATACTCTTTTCAGACCCCAGAGTATAATGATCGGAGACCCAGGGGAGGATAAAACCATAAAAAACAATGTCACTTACCTCTCCCTGCCTCTGACACACTCCCTGATACTTTCAGCAATTTTCAATGTTGGACCAGACGTCATGTGAGCCAGGCCTGCATCACAATGCATAATGACGCCAGCCTGACCCACATGACGTCTGGTACGTCATCAAACAGGCCCGCAGACAGCCAGAGTGCAGGAGAGGTAAGTAACAGTGCTTTATTTGTTCCCTAACCTCCCCTAAGGCCTTTGATCATTACACTTTTCAGACCCCATAGTACAGGGGTAGGGAACGTACGGCTCTCCAGCTGTTGCAAAACTACAGTTCCCAGCATGCATACTTGCTCTGCTGATCTTGGAACTCCCATGGAAGTGAATGGAGCATGTTGGGAGTTGTAGTTTCACAGCAGCTGGAGAGCCGAAGGTTCCCTACCCCTGCCGTAGTATAATGATAGCAGTGTGTTGTGGTTTGCGGGCCTGCGACCTCACTTACCGATCCCGTCTCCTGATCACAGCCGCCTCCGCTTCTGCAGATGGGGAAGTGCAGGCAGCCATGAGCAGGAGCGCAGATGGGTAAGTAAGTAGAGCCTGTTACCAGCTTGAGGTTACTCTGGCACGTAATGACCTATTAAAAAAAATCAGGGGCCCGCCTGGACCACTAATGTCCCGCTACTGTTGCTATTTACCCCCTTGGACACCCAGATGCAGCCTAGTGTAACATGCCAATCTCTTCATTCCAAGCCAAACACGGGGAGCAGGTGTATAATAGGATATCATGCTGTGACATTTCAGAAGATACGTCCCCTTTCTCAAAAAGGGTGTTAGGTGTGTCATCCTGCTACCCGCTTTAATTTCTAGATTGTTCTGATGAAAAGCATTTGCCATAGAATAGAGGGGTTACTTGGTCCTGTGTACATGAGAGCATTGAGACGCTAGAAGCCAAGCGGTCTGCCTCACTATCTCCTAGCTGGTCATATGTCGCCATGATTATATTTATGTGGCGCTGGAGCTCTGTAGCAGAAGATAAAGTATTATGACATAGACTAGTGAGAAGAATAAGTATCCTATTATACTCTACTACTTCACCATCATTTAGCGCTATGGAATTACTTGTTTATTGGCCACGCTCGTGATAAGATGTGCCATCATTCCTCTCCATAATTCCCCTCTACTACATCAGTGACATGAAGGTAATGGAGCAGCGCCCATAACTCATAAGGACGGTTACTTTTACTGGCTTCATCTCTGGGCCGCTCTATGTAAGCTCTGCAGTTCCTGTAGCAAAGTAATGATATAAACTGATGTAATATACAATTATGTCAGTGTAAATGATATTAGATGCTCACTGTAAGTCATTTCTACTTAATCACTCTTACTTTATAGCATGACGTTGCTAAGTAGCCGGAGTATTTGAGGACTGTCCCTATGGTAAGAGGCAGCTCTTACTAATAAAATTCCCTAGGAACATTAATATGATACAATTATCAAAAAAACACAATAGAAAATGAAGCATCGACTCAAGATAGGGAACGGATATTTCATGCATGCAACAATGCCTAAAAGTGATGCAGAATCCGATAGGATATAAGACAATGCACAATGGCGTAATAAGAATCCAGAGGACGCCAGGGAACACTCATGGTGTATGCAAAAATATATTGAACTTTGTCTATACCTTTGCAGATGCAAGATGGCAAGAGTTTTCCCAGTATGTGCCAGAGGTAAACTATATTACTGGGTTTTAGCTCAGGCTAGATTAAGACCTACGCTCGTTGCCCATTCGTGGATTCTGTACCCTATTCTGCTGCAAGCAGGACTTTTCTCTACACATTTTTTCAGGTGGAATTTGAGTTTCCGTTTTTTAGGTCCCCAAGTGGACCAAAAAACAGAAACCCGAGCGCAGGTGTGAACCTAGTGTCAGTAATATTTGCTTCTTTAACACCTCTATCTACCTAGCCCTATAGACAGACCTATAGGATATAGTTTTTGGAGTTTTTTTCCCCTATCAGTATGTCTTTGTAGTGTGGGAGGAAACCCATGCACACATGGGGAGCACACACAAACTCCTTGTAGATGTTGTCCTTGGTTGGATTCAAAACCAGGACTCCAGCACTACAAGGCTACAGTGCTAACCCCTGAGCCACCATGCCACCTATAGTTTTGGTTTTACCACCTAACTAGTACATCTTATTACTGTATCCCATGGCCATAGTGTCAGCCACTCCGCTTATTACTCATTACTCACATCTACACTATACTACATATACGCTACACACATATACTGGATACACATGCACCATATACATAATGCATAAAAGATGCAGCCACCCAACAAATGGCTGTTTGCTTTTTGGGGGGATTTTTTTTACGTAACCAGTTATCAGGAATGAGCATTCCTAGAAATGTTAGTTCCCAATAATAGTAAGGCCATGTACATTTGCTCACAAAAGCTACACACTAGTATTGTGCCAACATTAGGCTTTCTGAGATATTACAGAGCAAAGGACATAACTGTAACTCTTCCAAAGGAGATCTCTAAATACCGTGTGTGTGTGTGTATATATATATATATATATATATATATATATATATACAGTCCTATAAAAAAGTTTGGGCACCCCTATTAATCTTAATCATTTTTAGTTCTAAATATTTTGGTGTTTGCAACAGCCATTTCAGTTTGATATATCTAATAACTGATGGACACAGTAATATTTCAGGATTGAAATGAGGTTTATTGTACTAACAGAAAATGCGCAATATGCATTAAACCAAAATTTGACCGGTGCAAAAGTATGGGCACCTCAACAGAAAAGTGACATTAATATTTAGTAGATCCTCCTTTTGCAAAGATAACAGCCTCTAGTCGCTTCCTGTAGCTTTTAATCAGTTCCTGGATCCTGGATGAAGGGATTTTGGACCATTTCTTTCTACAAAACAATTCAAGTTCAGTTAAGTTTGATGGTCGCCGAACATGGACAGCCCGCTCTCAAATGATCTGAAAACAAAGATTGTTCAACATAGTTGTTCAGGGGAAGGATACAAAACGTTGTCTCAGAGATTTAACCTGTCAGTTTCCACTGTGAGGAACATAGTAAGGAAATGGAAGACCACAGGGACAGTTCTTGTTAAGCCCAGAAGTGGCAGGCCAAGAAAAATATCAGAAAGGCAGAGAAGAAGAATGGTGAGAACAGTCAAGGACAATCCACAGACCACCTCCAAAGAGCTGCAGCATCATCTTGCTGCAGATGGTGTCACTGTGCATCGGTCAACTATACAGCGCACTTTGCACAAATAGAAGCTGTATGGGAGAGTGATGAGAAAGAAGCCGTTTCTGCACGTACGCCACAAACAGAGTCGCCTGAGGTATGAAAAAGCACATTTGGACAAGGCAGCTTCATTTTGGAAACAAAAATTGAGTTGTTTGGTTATAAAAAAAGGCGTTATGCATGGCGTCCAAAAAGAAACAGCATTCCAAGAAAAACACATGCTACCCACTGTAAAATTTGGTGGAGGTTCCATCATGCTTTGGGGCTGTGTGGCCAATGCCGGCATCGGGAATCTTGTTAAAGTTGAGGGTCGCATGGATTCCACTCAGTATCAGCAGATTCTTGAGAATAATGTTCAAGAATCAGTGACGAAGTTGAAGTTACGTCGGGGATGGATATTTCAGCAAGACAATGATCCAAAACACCGCTCCAAATCCTCAGGCATTCATGCAGAAGAACAATTACAATGTTCTGGAATGGCCATCCCAGTCCCCAGACCTGAATATCATTGAACATCTGTGGGATGATTTGAAGCGGGCTGTCCATGCTCGGCGACCATCAAACTGAACTGAACTTGAATTGTTTGTCCAAAATACCATTATCCAGGATCCAGGAACTGATTAAAATCTACAGGAAGCGACTAGAGGCTGTTATCTTTGCAAAAGGAGGATCTACTAAATATTAATGTCACTTTTCTGTTGAGGTGCCCATACTTTTGCACCGGTCAAATTTTGGTTTAATGCATATTGCACATTTTCTGTTAGTACAATAAACCTCATTTCAATCCTGAAATATTACTGTGTCCATCAGTTATTAGATATATCAAACTGAAATGGCTGTTGCAAATACCAAAATATTTAGAACTAAAAATGATTAAGATTAATAGGGGTGCCCAAACTTTTTCATAGGACTGTATATATATATATATATATATATATATATATATATATATACACACCTTTACTAATGTAGAACATTCCCAGCTTTCCACCCTCGGCATTGTAAATGGAGAATACATTAGCTTTACAACAACATGCCACATTTGTCATTCTTGTCTGACCTTTTATCCATTGCTACATTCCTGCCGTTACCAGTTTAGTTTGACCAAATTGAGTCATTAGTTCTATAGGATACAGACGGGTGCGATAAGTATACGGACACTGTAGTGTATATAGCGCATTAGCTACAGGGGAATCTAATGGCAATGTAATAGGCTTAATGTGTAGTAACAGTGAATGTTTTATTGTGTACAGCACAGACCTCTCCGGTGTGACACTTAACACACGGCAGTAATTGCAGGTACTTCACTGTACTAACATGGCTTAGCAGTCGTAACTTTAGTGATAGAGGAATTTCCACAAGAGTCCAACATATCTGGCACCTATTCTAAATGCCCCGCAGCACAGGGAAGGTGAAGAACCTGAGACTCCTGCTCCATCAGACACCAGGAGGTTTATTGGGATATGCCACCTATTATTACAGGCACACAATAGGAGATCTTACTGCAAATGGTAGCAATTCACTGGCACCAGTTATGCAGAACTGATATATCTTTCTATTATCTTTGCAGATTACTTGTAGATTCTATTAATGATGCCAGAAATTGATTCAAGCAAGGAATTGTGTAAATTTCTTCTGTATTGTCATCTTACTGTTTGCATTATCCCTTTATTGTATCATCACATTCTACATTATCCCTATACTGTGATATCAATATGTGTATTATACCTCTACTGTGCTATCATTGTGTGTATTATCCTTGTACGGTGGCATTGCTGCCTGCATTATTCCCATACTATGACATCACTATGTATATTATCCATATACTGTAATATCAATATGTGCATTATTCCTGTACTATGCTATTATTGTATGTATTATCCCTGTACTGTGATATCAATATGTGTATTATTCCTCTACTGTGCTATCATTGTGTGTATTATCCCTGTACTGTGGCATTGCTGCCTGCATTATTCCCATATTATGACATCACTATGTATATTATCCATGTATTGCATTATCACTATACTGTGACATCACTGTGTGTATTACCCCTGTACGGTGGCATTGCTGCCTGCCTTATTCCCATATTATGACATCAATACGTATATTATCCCTGTATTTTGACCTTACTTCATGCATCATTATACTGTGAAGTCACTATGTGCATACTCCCTGTCCTGTGACATCACTGTGCACATTATCTCAGTACTATGACATTATTGTCTACCAAATTTTAAATATTCTGAACTTCCTGCTAAATACGGTGATGGTGTAGGTGGGCTCCTTCCTAGGTCTTGGTGTTGGACCCCATGGTTACTTGTCACGCACCTACATCCAAGCACTGCGAAGCTGTTCTTCTAATAACATTAGACCTTGCATTCTGGCAATAAGCTGTTATTAGAGGCGGACGTGACTTAGAGATCCACAAACAGCAACTGCTTGTTTATTCCTCCATTATTGCTGAGCTCGTGTTTAATTGCTTCCCAATTCTTAATGTAGTCCCCCACGTGCCTTATATTCACTTATCTGCCCACACTGGACATAGTTGCTGTTAATTTCCTCCCTTGACGATTGTGACTCAGAAATCTCCTGTGGTCCTTATGGTTTGTGTGACGCCAGAATGGCCCAGTATAGTGTGTGAGACATTCACGAACTTCTCTTGTACGTGTAACATTCAATGACTTTTAATTCTTGGTGGGATTCTGTATTGTCCATCTGTTTTCTAAAAATACCACATTTAAAGAATCTATCCTTGTATACATTGAAAGGCGACTGACCCTCCGAGCACAAGCTTATTCAATATGAATTAGTATTGTCAACCAGTCTAGATCTCTGTATAGTATATGCCTTCCCTAGTATGAGATACTATAGAAAGAACATTACGATCCTGGTTTATATGTCACCAACATGGCATAAGAAAAAATATATCTTTGTACCATATTAGACAGTGGATATGAAATGTAAAGATTGAGAGTCTTCAGTAGTTGATACCTTTATTAATGGCTAACAAAAATGACAAATAGCAGGCCCGAAAGCTTGCAGGGTCCCTTCATCAGGCATGGTATAACACAAGGCACGCATATTTATACAGGAATAGAGTGTTTGGTGCACAATTGATGGGAATAGAGTGTTTGTTGCACAACAGACACACTATTCCTATATAAATGTGCGTGCCTTCAGATATTGTGTTAATACGGTACAAAGATACATACATACATACATCCTATTATTAATATTATAAATGTGAAAGTTTGTGAGTTTGTGGGTTTGTGTGTTTGGATGTTTGCATGTTCGGATGTTTGTTCCTCAATCACGGAAAAACCGCTCCACCGATTTGGCTCAAATTTTCCACAAACATAGTTAATACACCCGATTAAACAATAGGATACCTTTCGTCACAATAGCGCACATACGTTTGTGCCAGGACCACCACAAAACCCAAACTCACACCACCATCTCTGCAATCTCACACACTTTGGACCATAGCAAGCCACAAAATTCATATTGCCCTCTACAGCCTAGCCCCTCACCCCACACAATCACATATACATATACTTTACCACTTTGCCCCTCACCTTAACGATACTTCAGGAGGCTCTCTTTAACGCTCCGGAGCAGCCATGTTTGCCGACCCCCACCGCTCTGACAATCTGCGACACCAGCCACCCATGTCAATACCCCTAGGAAGTCTAATAAATGCAAAAAAAATTTTTTTTAAAAAAAAAGTAAAAAAAATATAAAAAAATAAATAAAAAGGATTAAAAATTCAAATCACCCCCCTTTCCCTAGAACACATATAAAAGTAGTTAAAAACTGTGAAACACATACATGTTAGGCATCCCCACGTCCGAAATCGCCCACTCTACAAAGCTATACAAATATTTTTCCTGTTCGGTAAACGCCGTAGCGGGAAAAATGGTCAAAAGGGCCAAACCGCCATTTTTTCATTGTTTTGATTCTGATAAAAATTTGAATAAAAAGTGATCAAAGCAATAACATTTCCCGAAAATGGTAGAACTACAAAGTACACCCGGTCCCACAAAAAAAGACGCCCTATACATCCCCGTACACGCACGTATAAAAAAGTTACGGCTGTCGGAATATGGCGACTTTTCAAAAAATAATTTTTTAACACAGTTTTGGATTTGTTTTTAAGGGGTCAAAATGTAAATAAAACCATATAAATTTGGTATCCCCGGAATCGTAACGAAACACAGAATACAGGGGACATGTCATTTTGGTTGCACAGTGAACGCCGTAAAACCAAAGCCCGTAAGAAAGTCGCAGAAATGCATTTTTTCTTCAAATCCACCCCATTCTGAATTTTTTCCCTGCGTCCCAGTACATTCTATAGAATAAATAATGGTGGCATCAGGAAGAAAAATCTGTCCCGCAAAAATTAAGACCTCATATGGCTCTGGGAGCGGAGAAATAAAAAAGTTATGGGGTTTAGAAGGAGGGGAGTCAAAAACGAAAATCAAACAATGCCATTGGCGGGAAAGGGTTAACTTCAAAAACTTCTGTCCCAAAGTCACTATGTAAAGTTTCTCACAACACCGTATAGCAGCTCAAATACAAAGTAACTGCAACACAAAAGTCTCACGTATTCTCTGAAACAAGATACAAAGTTACATTTCATATCCCATACCTTATACACACTACGAAAACCTTACCCGCGCCTGTATATACCCACTGCTACAATCACCGCAGACGAAGTCGCGGGTACCAGCTAGTATATATATATATATATATAGAGAGAGAGAGAGATAGTTTAAATGTGGATTGTGAGCCCTATATAGGGCTCACTATGTACATTTTCTTTTCCTATCAGTATGCCTTTGTAGAATGGTAGGAAATCCACGCATACACAGGGAGAACATACAAACTCCTTGCAGATGTGGTTCCTGGCAGGATTCAAACCCAGGACTCCAACGCTGCAGTGCTAACCACTGAGCCGTCGTGTTTCCCCATGTTGGTGACAGATATGTTGCTATCTAGACTTACTTTCTCATACATCAGATAAATAAAAGTACTTCTGATCACGGATTCACGCCCTTTTAGCTGTTTTTTGCAAAATTCAAGCACTGGTGAGGGATTTATAACTGAACATACAACAAAATATGGTACTTATGCCCTGTCTTCAGTATGCACTTTCCTTAAAGAGGACCTTTGGGCACAGACAGTTCTATATACTGCTGGAAAGCCGACAGTGCGCTGAATTCAGTGCACTGTCGGCTTTCCCGATCTGTGCCCCGTGTAAAGCGCTATCAGTCCCGGTACGTAGCTCTTTACAGTCAGAAGGCCGTTCCTGACAGTCAGTCAGGAACGTCCTTCTCCACAGCAGCGCCTATAGCACTGTACAGTGTGAGCGGGGAGGAACGCCCCCTCCCCTCATGATAATACTCGTCTATGGACGAGCCCTTTGAGCAGAAGGATGGGGTGTTCCTCCCCGCTCACACAGTACAGCGCTATAGGCGCTGCTGTGGAGAAGGACGTTCCTGACTGACTGTCAGGAACGGCCTTCTGACTGTAAAGAGCTACGGTACCGGGGCCGATAGCGCTTTGCCCGGGGCACAGATCGGGAAAGCCGACAGTCCACTGAATTCAGCGCACTGTCAGCTTTCCAGCAGTATATAGAACTGCCTGTGCCCAATCTGATGAAAGGTAGTCTTTAAAAGAGAGCAGGCCTTCATGTCACGACAGATTTAAAGAAGACCTCTGCCAACTCCAGCTCTTTGCATCCTTCAATAGGTGCAGTTGGAATTTTTTCTGTAGCCTTTACTGTTCCCAAGCAATAATTCCTGTTCATATCAGCACTGTTTTTGCATGGGTTTCCTTGGGGTAATCTGCCTTCTTCCCACATGCTAAATATATACTAATAGGTAAATTGACCCTTCTGAGTGTTGGGGATGAGCGTCTGTATGGCAGCCAATAACTAACTCTGGATGCTTTGAGTCCGCTAGTAAGAGAAAAGTGCATTACAAACGGTTGTCATTGTTTGCAGATACAGATTTAGATGGAAATAAGTTGTTGCAGATTTTACCAGAGTCCATTGAATTCAGATCCCCGTGATATAGGTAGCACATAGAGAAATGCAGATATATTACCACCATACACTGATGGGTTAATGGTTGTTGGTAGAGGACAATGTATGTAAAACCTATTTACAATATTGACAGGCCAGGAAATTGCCACATTAATGAACAGATTGTAAGGAAAGATCATTATTTCTTACACTGTAAATAGAATTTCATTTTTCTCTTGTACATGGATGAAGAAGGATATTACTTGTTCCCCGGGTCATGTATTGACCAGTTATCAGCTACTTTACCAATTTCTATTATCCAGAAATCAATTGTCCCATAGGGTAGTTACAGGAAATCTATAGCGTTCTTAGCTACCAGGGTTTACACGTTTTCTATGACATTGTCTTTTCGGATGCATTGTCTGTACATCTGTGAAAATTCAATTAACCCAACACAGAATGAAAAGCTGAACTTACAATTTCAACAAAGCAGCTCATCCATGCTTAGCAGCCGGACCGTGACTAATGTGGTTTTAAGATGTGTAATAGTAATGTCTTCCTGGAATGGAATAAGTCACAACCTCGTATTATAGGAGTGGTGATGATATCAACATACGCAGGAATGTGCCAAAATAATGATTCCATATGCTCTAGAATTGTAGAAGATTCACTGGCACCTAAAATAGAGTCTAGTCTATGCCACTAGGGTTTGTAAAATATTTTGGAGCCTTCAGCTCTTATTGAATGGGGTCGTTCATATTTATGCAAACTGTCATATAAGAAGTCTATGGGGCAACCGGGCACTTAGGTAAGGTTATGGAGTTTCCATGGGATTCTGATTATACAATTGCAGCATGCTTTATTTTATACTATACTACAGAGATATCCTTCCCTCTGGGAGAACATATATATGTCTGTAATATAGTATAATTTATATGCCAAAGAGTGACCAATATAAAGTTCCCATGGGTTCATAGCACTGAATCATAGGCCATTAGGCTGCCCTCGTATGTCATGTAAGGCCTATAGTTTTATTGCTGCAGCTTTTGTCAAGGTTTTGCATGCATTTTATTTAGCAAAAACTGGGACTGAATCCAAACTATACAGCACACGTGTCCTTTTTTCTGGTTTGGACAGTAGCAATGCTTCCGTATGTCACCTTTGTGATCACGTCCTTATAGAAAACCACATTAGAGACGCATTAATGGTTGATCATTATGATAAAAGATTATTCAAGGGAAATGGAAACTGTGTCACCATGGAAATACAGAGTGAATTGTGAAGTCTCTAATCTATGTGGGCACGCGACCACCTATTGCACATTATAAGGTTATAGAGGAGGTAGACAGTGAAGAATGCTCATATCTACAAGGATCTTCAGATCTGCAGAGTATAATAATTGTTCAGGGGCGTCCACTATGGGGCATAATAGTGTGTGCAGGGGCCACTATGGGGCATAATAGTGTGTGCAGGGGCCACTATGGGGGATAATAGTGTGTGTAGGGGCCACTATGGGGCATAATAGTGTGTGCAGGGGCCACTATGGGGCATAATAGTGTGTGTAGGGGCCACTATGGGGCATAATAGTGTGTGCAGGGGCCACTATGGGGCATAATAGTGTGTGCAGGGGCCCAGGTCCGCCATGTGTCTGCTCCCCCCCCCCGCCGCCATTTTAAAACTACTTTATTTTGCGACATACCAATTATGTATTAAATTTAATTTTTTTTCTCTACATCTTTAGGCAATGAGTCGATTCATGTCCCCCCATCCATCTCTGCCCCCAGATTCATGTCCCCCCATCCATCTCTGCCCCCAGATTCATGTCCCCCCCCATCCATCTCTGCCCCCAGATTCATGTCCCCCCTCCATCTCTGCCCCCAGATTCATGTCCCCCCTCCATCTCTGCCCCCAGATTCATGTCCCCCCTCCATCTCTGCCCCCAGTGTCATGCCGTCCTCTCCTTCATCTGCCCCCAGTTTCATGCTCCACCTCAATGTGTACACAGATTCACATCGCGTCTACACAGCCAGTAGCCGGAGGACGCGGCAAAGCAAGGAGCTGAACTGTGACAGCTCCTTGCTTTAGCTGCGTATGTATTCAACTCAGATCTGCGTCCTCTGGACAGGACATACCTCCCACTAACCGGGACCGCGGGACACGTCACCAGAATCGTGAATGTCCCGTGGAAATCGGGACGGTTGGGAGGCATGCCCAGTGAGCAGCGCCAAGCTCCAGCTCCTCGCACAGGTGCAGTACTCCCACTCGCTGGCTTCAATACGGGTAGTACTGCGCCTGTGCGAGGAGCTGGAGCTCGGAGCTGCTCACTGAGCACAATGACTTCTGCGGGCGCCAGCACATGGTGGCGGGCCAAAACCGGCAAAAGTTTGCCACGGGCCCCACCATTCCTAGTTATGCCACTGCTGCCTAGCTTATGTAATGGCTGACTATAGATGTCTTATTGAGTTATACCTGGAAGAACAGTCCATGAACACCAGGTCACACATGTATTTATCAGTTTCTGCCACACTTGCTATATTGCTATCAGGTATATAATATCCAGCATGGAGGTTTCAGTTTTCTACCACTAGCAGTAAAAAGAAGTTGTACAGAACTGAGTGACCTTCTCTTGATGCCACCATACACCCTACAGATGGTGCAGACATGTTTCTCTCTTTATACCCCAAGTTGAAGCTTTGCTGGAGCTGCCCAGTCTGTTGCAATTTGTCGACATTGTGACAACTGCTTAGCCATGAAGTGACAAGTCACAGAAATGGCTTGTCAATGTAGAACGTTCTATCATATAGATCCCTGAGTACTGGTAGACTCCATGGCTTTTTGTGTGTGCAATAAATCCCAACCGGAAAGGTTTTACGGATACAGAAGTGAGATTCCAATGGATTGTCCGGGATGCTTAGTGCACATTGATAAGGGAATCCTTACATCCACCTATCCCAATATATTCTAAGGAGAGGTAAGACCTGGTGCTCATCCCCAATAATAACTAGTGGATGTGTTTTTTTTTTTTTTTATAACAACCACAAATGATAGATAGTTACTCCAATATGATGTGTGGAGAACATATACCATGACTAGTAGCCACTGATCCACCGATAGCCAATACTGCCCCATCTCATCTTCAGGGACATATTGTATTGTAACAGGCTGACTTCCGCTTCTCTTGTACTGATCATGTCAAAAGAAATAAAATGCTGTCAATTTGTAAGGGAGAGTCCACACCTACCGCTCTACTGCATTTTTGCGGTTTTTAGAAAAGCTGGCTTACGTGACCTTCCCATAATAGCTGTAAGAAGTGCAGCGACTCTTCTCTCCATTATTAGAGGATCTATTGACTGTAACATGTCAGAGCTGACGTGGAGATGTTGTCCGTCATACTTCATGTACACTAACCTGTCATACACCTGCCAGTACATGCCATTGGTATGGTAATATCATCGGCGGTTTGACACACAACGTGACACAATTACTGTGTAAATATACACATGATAAACATGTATGTCATTGATGTAATGGTGGTTTAGTTGACAGCTACTCACTTGGAACAAGATGAATGTAAGCTATTATTATTATTATTTTTATCTTCTAGCCCCTCCGCTCATGGCGTTCGCAGAATGTGACAATGAGTTTTATTCTGGCCTACTGAATGAATATTGTCTGCTACAATTCCAGCTAAAAATGGACGCCTTGGGAATGAAGCTGTGGTGTGACTGGCAGGCGACAGAAGAGTAAGTACACATGGACATGAATGAAGCCTGAATTCAAAGCATGTCCAATAATATAGAAGATTTAGATTTTCAAGGATTTCCCTAAATACACTTAGTTTGTCTTTGCTTTCTTATCTTTACTTTCTAGTAAGCTCCCTGGATGGTGAGAATTTAACTTATGGGCTCTATACTATGCGCAGGAAATATGAAGCTCTGGTTTAGGAAAATAAAGTTTCTAAAGAGGACCCTTCACATTCTCTGGCACCCGCGGTATTATATACGGCTAGACAACTGGCAATGCGGTAAATTCATTGCATTGTCAGCTTTACCGATGTGCCCCGCAGGTGGAGGTGATATCGGTACCATTCATTTCGGCACCGATAGCTCTCCACTGTCGGAAGGGGGGGGGGGGGGACTTACAACCTAATATCATCACTGGGCGGTAAGGAACACCCCTCCAACAGTACTCCTCTATGGCATTGTACTGTCAGAGGGGGCATTCCTTACCACTCAGCGATGACCTTGAGCATTAAGACCTGCCCTTCTGATGGTGAAGGCATATCTGTGCCTAAAGTAACGGCACCGATATCTCTGACACCCGGGCACTTACCATCAAAGCTGACAGTGCTCTGAATTCAGCTTTACAGTGGTATATAAAATTGCCAGTGCTAGAGGATGTGAATGGTCTTTTTTTTTTTTTTTTGGTTATGAATTTATAGGGATTTGCTACAGGTAAGGGGTTAAATTGCGGATTGGAAGGCACACTGCCGTTCCATTAATTTCTAAAGGACTGTTGGATACCTCTCATGTACAGTGTTTTGGCACCCATGTTCTCATGGTTGGCAGGGGTCCTAGTGCTTGGAACACTACTGATATGTAACGTATTACCTATCCTGTGTTTTGCATTGCTGGACTAAGCATTTCAATTCCTTCACTTTGGCCTTATTGAAACGAAAATGTATTTTGTGGTTACAGATAAATATTCACCATAATCCTACAATGGACATATACGGTATTAATATGCGCAAAACTACTGAAGGCACAATTTAGAGAAGATCTCCTACAGCTTAGCTAAACTGAATACTGGTGTATTTGGACGCAGGAGTAGTAACTTTATGCCAGATAACTCCAGTATAGCCTGTCTAGGAGGAAAACAATACCCAGACATCAAAAAGTAATATACATAGTGTAGTAGTATTAAAAAGAGACCCAGGTCCAGCCAGTCCAATCTATACGTCTACCATGTTGATCCAGAACAAGACAAAAAAAAAAAAAAAAGTGAGGCCCACGCCCCATGTTCCATATTAGTGAAGAATCCTTCCAAATGTTGCAGTGAGAATAAACCCATGGTGTCCTATCCTCATAAATCTAATACTTAACGTAACATCCAGGCCATTTTTGTACTTTTTCAATGGCCCAGGAGTCAACTGGAAATGGGTAATTGTTGGGCGAACCTCATTTGATTGGAAATTATATTGTTGGGGGCCTCTATGGGATATTATACTATGTTCAGGCCACCATGGGACATTATACTGTGTGGAGGGGCCACTATGGGATATTGTACAGTGTGGGGGCTCGCTATGGGACATTATACTGCACATAGGGAGACTATGGGACATTATACTACATGGAGGGCTGCTATAGGACATTATTCTGTCACAGATACCCTCAGCGTAAATGGGGAAGGTTCGCACTTTCTAAACAGCCCGGGGCCCATGGTCCCCTTATTCCGCCCCTGTATACACCTGCTCTGGTTCAGCTGTGCACAGTGGGGCAGATTTACTTTTGATAATTTGCCAGAATTCTATTGCAGTTCTGTCGTATTTGCTTAATATCACATTTATTAACTATTTTAGACACTTTCTAACACTTTTGCGCCCTATATGACAGAAGACTGTGGCTTGCCAGAAAAGTAAGGGGTCTAAAGATGGAATTCTGTGTTTCAGTTTCTTATCGTGGTTGAACGTGCGGTAGAGGACGATGAACATCACTGAACATATTGACCACGGCACTATCTAAACTAAATAGTCACAATAAAATATTACATTTCCATAGTAACCGAACCCTGGGAGACCCCTCATCTCCTTGGAGATACGGGTTTTCATACGTCTTAAAATAAAAGGGGACAAAAACAAGAAAATGAATGGTAAAGGTGTCTTCTCCCCATAGAGTCTGTCTTATATACATGTGGTCCGTGACCCTACACACTCGTACAGCATAGCTTATATGGCGCACGTAGATTTTTAACGGCTAGGATATGTATCCACATGGAAACTGTGTTCACAGAAGAGTCAGCTCTGGACTCTGCATTTCCAGTTACATTAAAATTAAATTGGTCATTCCTACGATAACAATGACGTCGCGCGGGATGAAGTCAGCGCGTCCTAGCATATCAGCGCTATATGATGAGATATACACAGTGTGTATGTCATCCCTCTGGGCTTTCTATAATGAGGGGATACAGACAGCATTGTATGTATATACAGTAACCTTCTGCTCATTATGGAAATGATAGGTTGTGTATACATCTCCTGAGCACAGCTGCGAGAACTTTCCAGTGTGACGCAGTCAGGACGTACAAATTGACCTTTAACACTTTCACATTTTCCCCAAGAATATTGTATGGAGACCGAACCCATGAGGTGTAAGCATTTAGGCTCCGGTTACACAGCGAAAATCACAGTTACAGAAAAGTTGCAGCCTAATGTGACTTCCATGAATCCTCGGACGCGGGGCACTTTGGATGTTAATGCTCGCCAAAACTTTGTTCATATTTTCTTTCCCGCCTTCCAAAATCCATAACTTTTTACATCTTTCTGTTGCCATCGCCATACGAGGGATTATTCTTGGTGGAACAAGTTCTACTTATTTGGCACCTTATAATGTTTTTTGGGTGTTTATATGAACCTCTATTATTCTGTTTTGCATTTTGCTTCTACGGCATTTATTCTGCATTAAAAATGATATGGCTGTTGGTTCAGTACGATTACAGCAAAACCATATTTATATCGCTTTTTTTCATATTTTACCACTAGTAGAACGGAATTTTTTGAAAGTTAATGGTTTTCCTGGGGTCACCGTAGTCTGACACCTATAACCTTTTTTTTTAACTGTTTAGTGGATGGGGCTTTTTCAGGGATCTTTATTTTGTAGGGCAAGTTGTAGTTTTAATTGGTACCAATTTTTGGTATGTATGAGTTTTTGACTTTTTGGAGCAAAATGCATTAATTTGTGCATTGCAGTATATACTGTACATTGTTTACGGTGTTCAACACATTTGTAAATAAAACCAGTTTTTGGATAGTTTAGACTGTTTTTTTTTATTATTATTATTATTATTATTAAAGGGTGGCTTTTATTTAGATTTTTATTATTTATACTTGTTTTTAAGGATTTTTTTTTAACCTTTTTTTTTTCCTGTTCCATAAGGGGACTTGAAACTGGAATCTCCTGACCCCCAGTGCATTGCTGTGCATCGCATATAAGCTCCCTATGTTGCCCTCTAATACTTTGAATCCATTGAAATAATTGAGATTTTAAAGCAATCTATGTGTCTGATTCGTGGGGCCCAATTGTTTGGACCACCATCAATTGCAAGAAAGGATGCCCTATGTTCTCTTTGAATGGAGCGGCAGTCAAGCAAGTACTCTGCCAGTCCACTCATCTCTATGGCACTGTCTGATCTCTGGAATGGAGCAGCAACACATATGCTTGTCTGCTGCTCCTTTCTAAAAGGGATATGTGGAGCCCTCATTGCTGTGATCATTGGGGTCCCAGTGGTCAGTCCCCCATCTATCGTAAACTTATTATCTATCCATAGGGTAGGTGATAAGTATCTATTTTGGGAAACCCCTTTAAGGAAACATACAAGTAAGACCAGTGATAGTTTTTTCCTCTCACGTCATCTTTCGACAAAAACACAATCCTGGAATCTTTTTGTATTCAACGTTAGTGGAGATCCCGGGAACCAAATGTCTTCCATTTTTTCTGTACTCCAGATCTATCTAAATAACAAACTGCAGAACAAACCCTGAGTATTTTTATCCTGAACTCATGTGTCGCTCCCCTGCTTATTCCTCATCTGCTTCAGTCAAACCTGAAATTTTTGGGGTTTGCTACCCACGAATCGTTATTACATTTTGGGGTCCCTCACATAGATACTCAGCTTTCCTCACCTCACCTAGGTGTTCGGTCTTCATTCTTGCCATACGGCCTTCACCCACTGAGGCCTGTGCAATCACATAGGGCACACCAATACCATGATTTGGGCATGCCCCACATTACCAGTTAAGCCCAATCAAAGGCCTTAATGGTGACCCTTGGGTGCATGATGTTAGAGAAGACACGAGAAGAGGCTTTGGGTGAAGAAGGGATGTCAGGAAAGAACAGCGGACACCCAGGAGAAGCAAGAATCAGTGATAGCGATCTTGTCTACACCTCCCCCGAGCCTCCGCTTATTATACTCTGGGGTTTAAGAAAACTCAAGAATATTCTTGGAATGACTCTCATGAGATTTGTGCATGTGTGTGCGAATATCTCTCTGTATTATAAAAATGAATTCTTATTTGTCTGTCTGTTCTCTATTGCAAACCAAACGACTGTACTGATCTTCACCAAATTTGGTACAGAGATACCACACAGGAGAGGATTAGATACGCACTTCTTTACACAATACCACACAGGGGAGGATTAGATACACACACACACACACACACACACACACACACACACACACACACACACACACTATATTATATATGTTATATAAGACCTCATGCCCTATCAGGAAAGCAGATTATGAAACTTTAAGAAGCCATAGATAAATGGGAATGTAATGTTCTGCACCTTAGACATGTCACACAGATACATATCTAAAAATACTTTTAGTTCTACTCCTACTTCTGTTGTCAGATTCATGAATTTTCTTTGAATTCATGAACCCTTTCTTTGCCGAAATGACTTATTCCACCCTTCATAAAGGCCAATCTCTTTTCCTTTGCACATTAGACACGAAATGACCCAGTCACCAAGGACTCTTGCCTCCTGGACTGTATATAAGAACAGCTGCCTGGGTCAGCCATAGAGTGTGGGAAGAATCCTCCGCTGGAATGAGTTTTATTTGCACCTGTCCGGCACTGTCAGGGCAGCGCTCAGTAAACAATGATGAAATTACAAGGCTCTATGAAGGCAATGTGCCTCTATATGAAGGCTACAGCACCTAGGGGGGAGGGGGGGACAGCAGGGAGAATTAGAATATTTACTAACATTTCTCATTGGTTTTGGTTAATTATTAGTTGATTCATGAAGATACAGAAGTGTCCAACTTTCACTTTCTGCAAATTACATTAAGGGTGCTATACACTAATAACACGTCTCGCATAGAGGTAATGCATTTTTTTGTTTTTTTTTCATAGCTGGTCATTTACACAAGGCAATGATGGGAAGTGTTTGCTCACCTTATCCCTGCCCTGGGTAAACCTGTCCCCAGTCAGAGGTGATTGGATTGTTCACTGGGACATAAAGCTGTTTGCTGGTTGGCAGCACATTGTCCTGTGTATAAGGGGATGTGTTACTGACATAATGGAACTCTGGGGGACGCAGGATCCAAACAAGAATCATTCTTCCCCCATGTGGTTTGCATTGCCTGTGTAAAGGACGAAGCATCCAAGTGCATATTCACATTATTGACAGGGTCTCTAAAGAAAGACATATCGGTATATAAAACGCAATAGGTGGCCATGACTCTGCTCCGATCTCTTCTACTAGTATCAGCGTCAGAACACGCCATGTCATTATAATTTGCTTCAGCGAAGAAGGGTTCAGCGTCCCCATCTCCGGTTAGATTGGAGCAGCCATCCATATCTCATTCAGAAACTGTAATCTTTCTTGAGAATGTTTAAGAGGAAGTCTGCGAACCTCTAGGGTACATGACTCAGACTCCTTTGCTGACAGACCCTATGTCCCATAGGTACTCAATTCCCACACTGCGACAATACAATTCTGTGACCTCTCCCTTGAAGTGTTGACATCATTACTATAAAAATCCAGAGCGCCTTTGGAAATCCTCTATAAAGGGCACATTGCCACCGGCGGCTCCAATAATCTCACATTAACCCTTGTCAAGTATTTTCCAGGCGTAAGCCCTGCTATCAGTAGTTCCCATTTACTGTGGCCATTGTGTCTGAGCTCGCAGTGTAGACTGCGCTGTATAAAGATCATAAAGGGGCGACCGAGTATTCCAGTAATAAGACATTTCAGGTCAAGCTATCTCTAATGCAATTTGTGTTTATAGCTCATCTGCGATATTAACCAATTATACGTCAATATAACATAATATGCGGCTCCTTGCCCAGAGCAAACCCTGGTCCCCTAAAGTGGTCGCTGACTATTCCAGGGCACATTGATTTCTCTGGGCTGACTGCTGATAAGATGTCTATGTTCTTTCTTTTGTGTGCAAATTCATTAAGATTCTTCATTAATAAAGCTGATAAAGCTGAAGTTACTGATAAGACGCAGATGTTTTAATATTAAGAGCTGAAGGTACAGAGTCTTTAAGATAAAGTAAATGTGGCAGGTGATGTAGTTACTCTCCAGATCTATAGGCAGAGAACAATCAGTGGCACAGACATAGGAAATATGGCGCAAAGAAGAAGCGCATAGAGAAATGTTATTCTCCGGAATCTCAGAAAAATCACTCCTTGGAACACAAGGATAGGATCAGGGCAAAATCAGTGCCGTGTGAATGGGCTCTTACAACACAAGACCTCTCAGAAAGTAACCAAAACCAATGTAGACCAGAGAAGAGAACATTCATGACCATCACACATAATAAATTAGTAGGAATAAAGTTAATTTTTTTTTGTTTTTTTAATGTAGATTGTGAGCCCCATATAGGGATCACAATGTACATTGTTTTTTTCCTATCCGTATGTCTTTGTAGAATGGGAGCAAATCCATGCAAACACGGGGAGAACATACAAACTCCTTGCAGATGTTGTTCCTGGGGGGGGGGGTTCGAACCCAGGACTCCAACGCTGCAAGGCTGCAGTGCTAACCACTCATCCACCGTGTTGCCCCTAATAAAGTTAAAATATGTAATCACAATAATGTATCAGTATGACAATATATTCATTACCTCTGCATGTAAACGTGTAGCATGTGCCAAGGAGACAAATAATAAAATGCAGGAGACTGAGAAACAAATTAAGAAACAAAGTGCCTGCGGAATTCTCTGACCAGGATCACGTGATCGCTCACCAACGCTGATGGGGGAAATATTCGTAGGCTTATAATTCACATATATAATAAATATCCAATAACAAACTCCTCCACAATATGGAAATCTCCCACATAAGGAAAATAAATGCATAATGTAAATATGACTCATCAATCCATAGAAAATATATCAGATGAGATGAAACCAATAATAAATCACGATTATTAACAAAAAAAAGAAAAGAAAATGCAAATTAACAAGGAGTAATACTAAAGTATACCAGATTTAAGACTGAGTGAAAGTAAAAAAACAAAGAAATGCACCGAGCTGCATATGGTGAAGTAGTCGATCCAGCTCGACGAAAGACAGTCTATACACTTGAAAAAGGGCAGTATGCCCGAAACGCGTAGTGTCTGTTTCAATACAAATATAGATTACCTATTGTTGACGTTGGACTGAGCGTGGTGATCCTCCTTTTTTTTTTCTGATCCTCTCTGAGATTTAAGACTGAGGCCCTCCAGGTGTCCACATTGAGAGTCCGAAGGTTTCCCTGGATTAGTAACCGGACACTGTCGGGGAAGCTTACTATCCAAGGAGGCCTGGTGGATGTGGTCACCAGTTTCTTGGACATTGTTGCCACTAGAGATGAGCGAGTAATATTCGAAACATTCGAATAATGAATGGGAGCAACCGGCACGCAGGGGGTTAAGCAGCCGAACGCCAGCGCTGGCTGCGTCCATTCATTTCTATGGGAGCGTGCTATTCGAAATTGCCATTGTGCAAGCCACATTCAATAGAGGGCTGGAAATACAGAACAGACACAAGTCTTCCCATTATATCTTATCTCGGTGTAGACTACACTCCAGGTTTTGGCTTACAATTCTTGATGCAAAACACTGAGCATGTGAAAGCAGCCATATTCATATATTTCCAGGTGGAATAACAGAGGAAGGAATATCAGCACACAGATAATGCGTAATATAGTCTAATATTGCCTGCTTCACAATGCATGAGCCATATCTAAGATGTGGCACTAACCTGGTGCCAAGCTTCTGTAATGATTATTACGCGATAATACATCGATGACATGGTATTTGTTTTCCTTCTCTTACAGGATCTACACTGAAGTCACAAACTGTACCAGCCTCTTGGCTTTCCATCAGAACTGCTATTGGCCAAACCACATAGTGGACAGGTTCTTCACAGATATTCATAAGAAGTATTTCAAGGACTGTGCCCTGACCGGCAGGCTGCCGACCGACCCTCCAATGCCCATCCTGTGCTCCTTCATCTTTATCCCTATCCTCATAACACTTCTCATGACGGCGTTGGTTGTATGGAGAAGCAAGCGCAGTGAAGGAATTGTTTGACAACAATGCGGACTGCTGACCTTATAGACCACACATTTTTCCAACTTATTTCATGGCTTTTCCAATCAGACTTGGGGAAGAGAAGGAAACCAGCGATGGTACTTCTACAGTCCACACCAGACTGGGGCTGGGCCTTGAGAAATGTCAGAGAAGCTGCTTGTACCTCCTTCTAGGACATGTCTGTCCGGTTAGATCTTAGCATATGGTAGAATAAGAGAAAGATATTATACTTACCTTGATCTGTCCGTAAAGAGTAGGGTTTCTATAACCACCGGACACACCTATGGGGTTGTCCCCTTACGGCAAAAACACTTTGAAGATGTGTCAACCAGAGTCTGGCCACTAGGAATCCCAAAAATGGGCCACCTACGGTGTTGACTGTTTATAGGGGAGTAGTCTCTCCATTATAATGAATGGCAGATGGAGAACTGGAAGCATTTAGAGGTTACTTGACCTTGTTCATTTCAGTAAGGACTGGAATGGTCACTTTACTATTGAAGACAAGCACTGAAATGAATGAGGAGTCTCTGATGCTCCTTGTCAAGAGGTCATATAGCGAATCCACAATATGGCATTACCAAGGGTATAACAGCGATAAGTACTCCATGACTTAGTAAGGCAACAAGACGCAACATTATATCTGATATTCATCAATAGTCAGAAATATTCTGGGTCATAAGACACGTAGGATATTCTGAATACAAACCGCAGTTCAGAGGGCGACAATCTTTGTACGATACAATGTGGTTTGTGTTATGTAGGTACAATATGGCCAATGTCCTACTATTTAAATGGCCGCTATCCTCCGAATTGTGTAACATTTTATTTCAGAATTTGTAACAGCTTTAAATGAAGCAGAGATTTATCTATTTTGTATATTAAAATGCAAAAAATGTCTATTTTATTGTTTCTGTTTTCCTGTAATAAATGTATTTATATAGTTTATTGCCAATTGTTACGTGTTCCTGTCGCTGTGAAAGACAGATTTTTTTTATATGCAGTTTATATAGCTTATCCTAACAGGGTACTGGTTTCATACATGGGCGTGTTTTTAATTTCAGTATTTAGTAAAATATATATGACATGAAGGCCATAAAACAGAAAAAATAAGCCATGCAGCCTATAAAGTAGCATCCTCCAATGTATATGCACTGGGATACGGCCGAGATGCGCATATTACCGTATATACTCGAGTATAAGTTGACCCGAATATAAGCCGATCTACCCTAATTTTACCACAAAATAATGTGGAAAACTTATTGACTCAAGTATAAGCAGAAGAGGGAAAATGCATGACGTTCTGTTTGTGCTCATGTTAATCCTAGCAGGCTTTGGGCCTGCATGTTGTCCCAGGCTGGGTCTTGGACATTACCATATAGGCCCAAAGCCTGTGCTAGTAGTATAATGCTAATGCTAGCACAGGCTTTGGGCCTGTATGGCAACAGGCTGTTACTGCTATCATAAGGCTTTGGGCGTGTATGATAATGCCCCAGACGTCTGGGATATTATTATACAGGTCCAAAGCCTTATGGTAGCAGTGAAAGCCTGTTGCCACACAGGCCCAAAGACTGTGCTAGCAGTAACAGGATATTACTACTACTACAGGCTTTGGGCCTAAATGGTACTACTAGCACAGGCTTTGGGCCTATATGGTAATATCCCAGACCACGTGACGTCTGGGATATTACCATATATGCCCGAACCCGGCTAGGATTAACATCGGATCTCGGAGAGGTGATTAAAACTGTTTATTTTCTCTCACCTCCCCTGGGGCTCCAATTATTATACTCGGGGTTTCAGACCCCCGAGCATAATAATAGCAGCAGTGGGATCGCAGCCTGGTCTTGGGCCTACTCACTGCTGGCCTCCGTGGCCTATATAAGGTGAAGCTGGGGTCAGCAGATAGCGGCCTATTAAAAAAACCAAAGTTCTTATACTTACCGACCTCGCGCTGCTCCCGCTGCCTCCTCTTCTCCCGGCAGTACACTGCATCTCAGCGTAAAGGGCATGATGACACTGCCTGCGATGAGACGCAGTAAGACGTCATTGACACACGCCAGGTGCACGTCTGAGCTTACGTGGCCACGTGTGATGTAGCCGAGGGAGGGGGCCGAAACTGGAGCGGAGGCCCGCTGCTGACTGTGGGCGGCCACTGGAGTAGCGCTGCTGCCGATTGGTGAGTGGTGAAGCAAGCGCTGTCTCCAGGGCCGCCTTAAGATGTTTCCAAGGCAGAGAAGACGCTCTGAAAACATCTTGGGGCGTTCCTGAAGACAGCGCTGCCTCACCACTCACCTATCGGCAGCAGCGCTGCTCCAGCGGCCTCCCACAGATGTCTTGCACAGGGATGTCCTCTTTAAATTACCGTATTGACTCGAGTATAAGCCGAGCTGCACTTTTTCAGCACAAAAACTGTGCTGAAGAGCCTTGGCTTATACTCGAGTATATACTGTACTTCAATAGCCTTGGAGCTGCTTCCGGCTCCATCCATCTCTAGGTCCTCACTCCCACAGTTGATTGCTGCAGGGTCTGGGTGTTGGACCCCCTCCGATCCACCACGGATGACCTATCCTTTGCACCAACAGTTTTGAAAATGCCAAGGAGTCTGAAAACCCTCTAAAGGAAGTCCTAATTTATATGCTGTTGTAGGGGCATTGTCAAAGTGGTAGAAAATAAACTTGTAATCCATTTGCAGATGAGCTGTTCAGAGCACAACGGGGCTATTTTGTGTGATCGAAAAGAGAAATACAATATTCTATTGTAGGGGGAGAATCAACCCCTTTAACACAAATGTGCACTTCACAGTGATCTAGATATTTATTATGGCAACAAGCTGACAGTCTGCAAACAGATACAATCCTAATACCTTGGTAGATCCCCTATAATACTCCTCTGCCCTGCATTCTGGGAGAGTTAAGCTGGCTATACTCCAGACATATCAAACAACTTGCATCTAAAAGGCTTGTTCCGGATCTCAATGCTATATGTTACAACATACATGCTTCTGCCTTATACTGTAACTTGGGCTTCCATTGATGGGACTCATATCTGTCAATTGGTGTGAACAATTTTGCAAGGATTACCATCACTATCTCCACCCAAGGACTGAATCTTATGGGTACAGTTTGTTCACATTGCAAATTAATTGTGTGCACAAAAAGCACATTTTGTGTTTAATGTTGTCACACGCGACGCAGAAAGATATATATATATATATATATATATATATATATATATATATATATATATATTGTGGCACGCATTGTTATTTTATGACATAATGTGTTTTGCATTACCAAATTTACACAATGCATCATGTCAAGTTACAAAATAATGTTCTGAGCAACAAAATAACATTCTATGCCCCAAAATAACATCCCGTGTCCCACACTGACTTGTTTGTGTCCCACATTGACTGTCCATATTATATACAAATGGCAGCGTACAGGATGCCATTTGTTATAAAATAGAGTATTGTGTCACAAGCTTTATTTTGTGATCCTGAGGTCACAAAAATGGTTTTCTGCATGACAATGTAAATCTTTGTGACAGAAGAATTGTACACACAAAAGAAACAGTAACAAAATTATTTCACAAAATAAATACTGTACACACAGAACAGACAGCACCACAAAATCAATTCTGTGCATTCTGTGAAAAACAAACTTTGTCTATGTAAAATGAACTCTATGACCACAAAATTCAATACATTTGTGTCAGAGTATTCAGCAGTGGCACCCCATATGATCTAGCATGTCGTCATATTGAGATCTCAAAATATGTAATAGACAAAAATATATGGTCGACCAATGATAAAAAAAAATCATGTAAAGATGATTTAAGGTTGGGTGAAGGTTTCTGGAAACCACTGTTGGCGATCACTACCCCGTATAATCCTGATATGTAAGACATTTGACTTATACATCCCCCTATGTGTGAAAGAGTCAACTGTAATAAGTGATCCTAAGGTCACCTTAAAGGGAACCTGTCAGGTCGATTTGGGACACTAAACTGCCCATAGCCCTTATAGACCTGGGGTTTAGTGTCCCAGATCGCTGTTATAATGCTATCCATGGCTACATTATAAATTTAAAAGCTTTATACCTACCCTGCCGCTGTAGTCCTCACACCGGAGAAATTCTTCAATGAAGCCCGAGCCTTGGCTTTAGTGCGCATGTCCCGTACCTCTGGCACTTGTGCAGTGAATCCAGGGTGCACATATCTGGCTCCATTGAAGAACAGAGCAGGTGCCGGGAGCCCCAGGTAAGTTTTTTATTTTTAATGTGACTGCAGATTACTTTAAAACAGAGCGATTTGGGACTCTAAACCTCTGGTCTATAAGAACCTGTGTGCGGTTTAGTGTCCAAAATCGACCTCTTTAAGAAAACTGTAGCAAAAACAAGAATTCAACCTCACAAGTCACTAGCCAAGCTCACAGTGTAACCGCCGTCTCCAACGCCTCCACCTTACTAAAGCTTGGCTCTGACTCCTCCATAAATATCTGATAGCCAAGGTCAGACAGAAGCACATTCAAATCATTAAAGATTGATTCCTATGAAAGTAGATATGTAACAAAATAATATAAATTTGAGCCAGAGTTGGAATCAGTAACTTTTTTACCAACTTTAACTCCACCCAAAATGGTTCACAATTCAGACCCCAAATGTGAGTGCTTTACTCTCTTTTTTATCTTATGGATGAGATGGGGACCTGGGGTCCGTGGACAGGGAATCTGCGCTCACTGGTAAGGAAGGTGCGACACAGTCCAGAAGGTTATTTACCACAACCTTTTTATTGGAAGAAAACCTTAACAGAATGGCGTGACGCGTTTCGGGCTATAACATAGCCCTTTATCAAGAGCAATTTACAGGTACCATCGGGCCAGATGCGCTTTTTTATCTTAGTCAGCCTTATAGACTTCAATAGCGCAGTAGCCCACATATGTGATCACCATCTGCTCCAGAATGGAGGGCTCAGGACATCTGTTCTGATGAGCAATGTGAGTCCCAGTAATTGTATATTTATCACCAATTCTGTGGGATTTTTTTTTTTTCATGGGCTAACCTTTAATGTTTGTAAGACAAGACCCCACTATTCAAATAAATGACATCAGGTACCCCAAGGTTATTATGATATACTGTGCTGAGTGCCAAGGATATGGCCTGTACCTACTGGAGTACACATACCGCAGGATCTACGGGTAGCCGTCTGGAGGCAGAAGACACATGGGTAAGAAGATTTACATCTGTCAGAATGAATTCCAGTATTCAACCCAGATACACTCGGCCCAATATTATATTGCCCAGAATCCCACAGGAGACAGAACATCAGATTACAGGTGACAACTCACAAGGAAAATTCTGGGTCCCACTGGAGTTTCCCTTAAAAGGAAGCACAGCGAGGCTCAGAACATAACTGTATTTCTGCAACATTTCAACAATATTCCTACAATTGTATCTTTTATGGCATTCCTTTTTTATTGACTGGAGATGTCATTCTGAAAGCTTTTTGTGTTAGTAAATATTTAGTAATTTATAATGTTTTTCATCAAAACGTTGCTTGCTTTGGATAAAACCCACTTACTTTGGATACTATTGCAGTGCTGCCATTATCTCTTATCTATCTATCTACAGTATATATATATATATATATATATATATATATATATATATATATATATATATATATACTAGCTGGTACCCGCGACTTCGTCTGCAGTGATTGTAGTAGTGGGTATATACAGGCATGGGTAAGGTTTTCGTACTGTGTATAAGGTATGGGATATGAAATGTAACTTTGTATCTTGTTTTTGCTGTAATTCAGAGAATACGTGAGACTTTTGTGTTGCAGTTACTTTGTATTTGAGCTGCTATATATACGGTGTTGTGAGAAACTTTACATAGTGACTTTGGGACAGAAGGATTTGAAGTTAACCCTTTCCCGCCGATGGCATTTTTTGAGTTTCGTTTTTGACTCCCCTCCTTCTAAACCCCATAACTTTTTTATTTCTCCGCTCCCAGGGCCATATGAGGTCTTAATTTTTCCTGGGACAAATTTTTCTTCATGATGCCACCATTATTTTGTTCTATATAATGTACTGGGAAGCAGTACACTTTCTTACGGGCTTTGGTTTTACGGCGTTCACTGTGCAACCAAAATGACATGTCCCCTGTATTCTGTGTTTCGTTACGATTCTGGGGATACCAAATTTATATGGTTTTATTTACATTTTGACCCCTTAAAAAAAATCCAAAACTGTGTTTAAATTTTTTTTTTGAAAAGTCGCCATATTCCGACAGCCGTAACTTTTTTATACGTGCGTGTACGGGGATGTATAGGGCGTCTTTTTTTGCGGGACCAGGTGTACTTTGTAGTTCTACCATTTTCAGGAAATGTTATTGCTTTGATCACTTTTTATTCAAATTTTTATCAGAATCAAAACAGTGAAAAAACAGCGGTTTGGCACTTTTGACCATTTTTCCCGCTACAGCGTTTACCGAACAGGAAAAATATTTGTATAGCTTTGTAGAGCGGGCGATTTCAGACGTGGGGATACCTAATATGTATGTGTTTCACAGTTTTTAAGTACTTTTATATGTGTTCTAGGGAAAGGGGGGTGATTTGAATTTTTAATCCTTTTTATTTTTTTTTTTACTTTTTTTTTTAAATTTTTTTTTGCATTTATTAGATCGTCTAGGGGTATAGACATGGGTGGGGGGTGTCGCGGATTGTCAGAGCGGTGGGGGTCGGCAAACATGGCTGCTCCGGAGCGTTAAAGAGCGCCTCCTGGAGTATCGTTAAGGTGAGGGGTAAAGTGGTAAAGTATATGTATATGAGATTGTGTGGGGATAGGGGCGAGGCTGTAGAGGGCAATATGAATTTTGTGGCTTGCTATGGTCCAAAGTGTGTGAGATTGCAGAGATGGTGGTGTGAGTTTGGGTTTTGTGGGGGTCCTGGCACAAACATATGTGCGCTATTGTGACGAAAAGTAGCCTATTGTTTAATCGGGTGTATTAACTATGTTTGTGGAAAATTTCAGCCGAATCGGTCGAGTGGTTTTTCCGTGATTGAGGCACAAACATCCGAACATGCAAACATCCAAACACACAAACCCACAAACTTTCACATTTATAATATTAATAGGATATATCTATATATATATATATATATATATATATATATATATACAGTCCTATGAAAAAGTTTGGGCACCCCTATTAATCTTAATCATTTTTAGTTCTAAATATTTTGGTGTTTATAACAGCCATTTCAGTGTGATATATCTAATAACTGATGGACACAGTAATATTTCAGGATTGAAATGAGGTTTATTGTACTAACAGAAAATGCGCAATATGCATTAAACCAAAATTTGACCGGTGCAAAAACATGGGCACCTCAACAGAAAAGTGACATTAATATTTAGTACATCCTCCTTTTGCAAAGATAACAGCCTCTAGTCGCTTCCTGTAGCTTCTAATCAGTTCCTGGATCCTGGATGAAGGTATTTTGGACCATTTCTTTCTACAAAACAATTCAAGTTCAGTTAAGTTTGATGGTCGCCGAACATGGACAGCCCGCTCTCAAATGATCTGAAAACAAAGATTGTTCAACATAGTTGTTCAGGGGAAGGATACAAAACGTTGTCTCAGAGATTTAACCTGTCAGTTTCCACCGTGAGGAACATAGTAAGGAAATGGAAGACCACAGGGACAGTTCTTGTTAAGCCCAGAAGTGGCAGGCCAAGAAAAATATCAGAAAGGCAGAGAAGAAGAATGGTGAGAACAGTCAAGGACAATCCACAGACCACCTCCAAAGAGCTGCAGCATCATCTTGCTGCAGATGGTGTCACTGTGCATCGGTCAACTATACAGCGCACTTTGCACAAATAGAAGCTGTATGGGAGAGTGATGAGAAAGAAGCCGTTTCTGCACGTACGCCACAAATAGAGTTGCCTGAGGTATGAAAAAGCACATTTGGACAATGCAGCTTCATTTTGGAAACAAAAATTGAGTTGTTTGGTTATAAAAAAAGGCGTTATGCATGGCGTCCAAAAAGAAACAGCATTCCAAGAAAAACACATGCTACCCACTGTAAAATTTGGTGGAGGTTCCATCATGCTTTGGGGCTGTGTGGCCAATGCCGGCATCGGAAATCTTGTTAAAGTTGAGGGTCGCATGGATTCCACTCAGTATCAGCAGATTTTTGAGAATAATGTTCAAGAATCAGTGACGAAGTTGAAGTTACGCCGGGGATGGATATTTCAGCAAGACAATGATCCAAAACACCGCTCCAAATCCTCAGGCATTCATGCAGAGGAACAATTACAATGTTCTGGAATGGCCATCCCAGTCCCCAGACCTGAATATCACTGAACATCTGTGGGATGATTTGAAGCGGGCTGTCCATGCTCGGCGACCATCTAACTTAACTGAACTTGAATTGTTTGTCCAAAATACCTTTATCCAGGATCCAGGAACTGATTAAAAGCTACAGGAAGCAACTAGAGGCTGTTATCTTTGCAAAAGGATCTACTAAATATTAATGTCACTTTTCTGTTGAGGTGCCCATACTTTTGCACCGGTCAAATTTTGGTTTAATGCATATTGCACATTTTCTGTTAGTACAATAAACCTCATTTCAATCCTGAAATATTACTGTGTCCATCAGTTATTAGATATATCAAACTGAAATGGCTGTTGCAAATACCAAAATATTTAGAACTAAAAATGATTAAGATTAATAGGGGTGCCCAAACTTTTTCATAGGACTGTGTATATATATATATATATATATACACACACACACACACACACACACTAGCTGGTACCTGCGACTTTGTCTGCGGTGATTGTAGAAGTGGGCAAATACAGGTGCGGGTAAGGTTTTAGTAGTTTGTAAAAGGTATGGGATATGAGCGGGGATGTCTTTTTTTGCAGGGCCGGGTGTACTTTTTAGTTGTAGCATTTTTGGGAAATGTTATTGGTTTGATCACTTTTTATTGATATTTGTATGATAATGAAAATAGTAAAAAAAAAATGGCGTTTTGGGACTTTTCAGTATGTTTGCCGCTACGGCGTTAAGCGTCCGTCCAGGTAAAATATTTGTATAGCTTTGTAGAGCGGGCGATTTCGGACACAGGGATACCTAACATGTATGTGTTTCACAGTATTTAACTACTTTTATATGTGTGCTAGGGAAAGGGGGGTGATTTGAATTTGAAATACTTTTAAAAAATTTTTTTTTTTTTTTTTTGCATTTATTAGACCCCCTAGGGGTGTTGAACCCCAGGCGGTCTGATCACTAATGCAATGCATGACAATGCTAACACATTACAATGCATTGCTAAACAATCCTAATTTCTTTTGCAGGCTGCATAGACCAGGTTGCAAAAGAATAGGGTTGTTGAACAGCAGGGGGTGTGATGACTAATGCAATACATTGCAATAGTAATGTATTGCAATGCATTGCATAATAGCTGCAGCGCTATTACAGGCTAAGTAGCATAGTTTGCAGAAGCCTGGAAACAGTGAGATGAGTGGGAGGCGTGGGAGACCTGGGGGCTGCCATAGCAACTTGACACCAGCAGTGTAGCTCAGTGTGGGTGGTGGAGATCAACAGGAGGATGCCTACGCGAAGTGGGGGACATACCAGAGGCGCGGTACAGGTATGGGTAGGCTCAGGAAAGGGTAATGTCCATGACTGGTATGGGCACCGACCAGGGACATTAGGGCGGGTTGGCAACTCTCTGAAATATTAGGCAACTGGAGGGCTATGGCGGCCGTCTGGCTCCCGGGCGGCTGCCATAACAAAATTGCCGCCATGCGCCATAGTACAACGGCATATGTCGGCAAGGAGTTAAGTGAGCGGCAGTAGCGAAACAGCCGGCGGCTATGCCGGGCGCTTGCTATAGCAACACAGCAGGCATGGGCCATAGTTCTACAGCATATGTCGGCAAGGGGTGAAGTGAGCTTGAAGTGAATGTGTGGTGTTTTGCAGAGGAGGAATTGATGGAGAGGGCAGTAAGGCAGATTGGTGAGATATTATCGACCGTAATGTGTCTGTGGTGTGTTGAAAGGGTACAGCGGAGTATAGAGGCCAGAAGTAGTGATCGCGGATGTGGAGCCGCTGTCCCAATGCAAGCATGGTTTGGGAACTTACCAGTGTGGTTGGCCTAGAGACCTGCGGAAGGTCGATGGATCGTGAAGACGAAACAGCAGTGAGGTGAGAGTGCTGTCAGGGAGTGTGGCGGGCTGGAGAGAGTATTTCGAGTGCTGCGGCCTACGGTGGAGGCGCAAAATGGTGGCATGCAGGAACACGTTCTGTAGGTGGGTAAGACACACATGCTCCTGGCAACACAGTGGAGTGGCTGGGTGGCCGGTGTCACGGATCATGAAAGGGGTGGAGGGTCGGCAAACACGGCTGCTCCGGAGCCTTAAAGAGGTAGCCTCCTGAAGTATCGTTAAGGTGAGGGGCAAAGTGGTAAAGTATGTGTAAATGTGATTGTGTGGGGTTAGGGGCTAGACTGTAGAGGGTAATAGGAAGTTTTGTGGTTTGCTATGCTTGAAAGTGTGTGAGATTACACAGATGGAGATGTGAGTTTGGGTTTTGTGAGGGTCCTGGCAAAAAAGTATGTGCGCTATTGTGACGAAAAGTAGCCTATTGCGCAATCCTGTGAAGTAACTATGTTTGTGGAAACTTTCAGCCAAATCGGTGGAGCGGGTTTTGCGTGATTGAGGAACAAAAATCCCAATATCCAAACACACAAACATCCAAACTCACAAACTTTCACCTTTATAATATTAATAGGATATATATATACACACACCTCTTACCAATTGCCCATTGACTATATCCATCCAGATGGTTAACATACCATGGCATACTAATATATATCCTTGCAGCATTAGCAACTGCACAAGATGGAGTAGGAGCAAGGAGCTGGCTGTCAGTGACAGACGGATTGCCCAAAGAGAAGGTAGGGTGGTTTTCTTCCAGATAACTGTATACACAGTGCTCAATGTATACAACTATAGAAGCACACATCTTGCAGCTTCCTTCCAGCAGTCATGAGATGCTAAGGAACCACAGCAGAGGCTAGTGAGTACTAGGAGGCTGAATTTCTCCTGTAACTGGACCTAATGGACTAGTTGTTTCAGTTACATGGGGAATCAGCAAAAAAAAAAAAAAAAAAAAATGGCATAATGGGGGTTTCCATTTGTAATAAAAAGAAATAAATAAAAACACCACTACCGCAGCCATATCTAGTTTCCAAACAAAAAAATGTTATAGCTTCTACAAGCCCGCAAACATAAAACCTGCACACGACCTGGACATTATATGACTTATGTAGGGCCGACAGCTTTAATCATTGCATTGTGCAAAAAATCTGTCCTACCTCCACAATACGCTATAAATGGTGGGTTCGGCTTATATGACTCCAATGTGCATAGCCAACCTTAGATTCCATTGAAAGGCCAACATTGTAGGATGTCATGTAGGTAGAAGTTTGCACCTTGAAGGTTTGGACCTTCTGACCATTCTATCTGACAAAAGTTCGCCCAAGAGCTAAGATCGCCTGCACAGGTTAATGGATATTTTAATCTTTGAACATGGATTTTCTTTTCCTGTGGATTATATGTAAATAATATTGGAGGGCAAGAAGGGCCGGAGGAGGCCGGCTATGGACAGATGTTTCAATATTCCTTCCAATTTTCCTTACATCCTTGTACAGATTATTGCAACTTCAATAACACTGCTCTAGTAAAATATATACAGTGTATAAAAAAGATTTGTAGTATAGCAGAGCTTTGCCGCCATATCTGACTGCAGCCATGGTGTCGTCTCTCATATAAATCCATGAACTGATTCGTCCTCAATAAATGATAATAAAGTGTCTCATCACTAAAAATACAGAGGAACTTTGCTGAAGTTTTTACTTTGAATCTAACAAGTTCCCCTGAGATGTGAACAGACGCAGAATGAAATCCTGCAGCGATTACATGTGAAGGATGGCAGTCAATAATAACAGTGTACTGTCGTAACACATCACAACAAGAGAGCGCACCGCCATTATGATTTAGTGACTGTAATTCAACACATTCAGGATTTGCTTTTAGTAAAGGTTAAGTAGATCAGGTTTAAACAAACTGCGGCCAAACCTAAATCAGGGCGGACAAGTCTAAATCTTGAGTCTTTAAAGATTTATATGTGCAAAACCCTTATTCCGTGAGTGGTTTTCTGATTTGTAAGTCTATAGACATTACCCAAACTAGGGAATATGTGGCCAGGAAATGACCTATTGTTTATATCACATTTTTATGTTAAACATGTTTTTCAAATTTTTTGGTGATGTTTTTAATTTTCCAAATATCTCATACCTTCTAACCATTGCAGATTCAGTGGATTCCAGGTCCTGTCCTGCTGTCCTCGTTGGTGGGAGGTATATCCCTTTCACAACTCTTCTGCATCCAGAGGATACACCTCTACACCACTGTGTCCCTGTGTTATCCGGCCCCAGGAGCTGTAGGCGCAATGTGATGATGTCACCCACATTGTGCCTGCAGCTCCCTGAACACTCCAGGAGCAGAGACGGCTGACAGAGCAGCAAGGGAGTGAGGAGAGGTTAGTATTAGTGGTTTTATTATGTTAAATTTGGGGGCCAGATGGAAGGGTGTCAGGCAGTTGAAGAGAGACATTAGACTCTGGGGCCAAAGGAGGGGGATATTAAATCATGAGGACAGCTGTAAGGAGGCATTAAACTGGGGGCAGCTGGAGGGGAATATTAATGTCCATCTCTACTTGCCCCCAGCTTAATGCCCCCCTCCAGCTGCCTCTAATTTCCCCCAGTTTAAACTAAGGCACCATGGGAGGTACTTTATATTGTGTGGGCAATTGTAGGGGAACAATGTTAGGGTGACTGTAGGAGCATTACACTGCCTACCAATAAGTATTTGGACACCCATGCAAATGAAGATATCTGCGGTCGGGATGTGCATCACACCTTCTGCCGTTAAATAGGAAACAGCATTGGCATTAGTGCGTTGGCATTAGTCGCATGCAAGATGCCACGAAGTGCAGAGTTGTCCGATTTCGAGAAAGGGGTAATTGTGAGGTACCACAGAAATGGTCAATCCTTAAAGGACATAGCAAGCAAACTCAATTACCCCAAATCGACAGTGGCCTATGTGGTTATGAAGTGGAAGGTGAACGGTGATTGCCGGAATGTGCCCCTGAGTCGGCAGACCCCGAAACTGGGAGATAGAGACCGACAAGTGCTGGCCAGAGAAACCGCACCCAACCGATGGCTCACATACACCAGGAGTGTCACCAGGCATCCGGGAGTATTGTGCCGATCAATACCATCCATAAGGAAGCATCTGCTGGGGAATACCGACTATTGCATATAAATAAATGTTGTTTTTCTATTCTACCACAGGGGGTCCCAATACTTATTGGTAGACAGTGTGTAATGTGTTTTTTTTTTTTTTTTTTTTTTTTTTAAACTTCACCGAAAATTCATTAAAAATACGTTTAATATAAAACTTGATTTAAAAAATGAAGACACATTCTGGAGACACATTGCCTTAAAAACAAAACATTACTTGGTGTTACTTTTTTTTTTTCTCAAAAAGTTGAACCTTTCATGTTTGTGTGATAGGAAATTTTAACACAATTAATTGCAGGCTTCACTAGTCAGGTATTGATATACTATAAGGGTGCATTCACACTACGGAATGCCAGCGTGCATCACAGCCGTACACGCCGGCGTTACAGCAGGGCTGCCGGACACTTCCCATTCATTTCTATGGGAGCCGGCATGCGAGCGCTCCCCATAGAAATGAATGGACTGCTTTTTTCCATTCATTTCTATGGGGAGCGCTCGCATGCCGGCTCCCATAGAAATGAATGGGAAGTGTCCAGCAGCCCTGCTGTAACGCCGGTGTGTACGGCTGTGATACACGCTGGCGTTCCGTAGTGTGAATGCACCCTTATAATAGACTGGATTGTATCAAGGTAATTTATACCAGCTTCTATGCGAACGTAGGTTTCAATGAAATCACTGTGGTGTCACATTGTTGCTTGACTACACAGATTTACCATAACATATAAGATGACTGAAACAACTGTCTTGGTTTGTATGCATAGCCTCAGTTATTTTTAGCCCCGTGTGGTTGTGGAATATCTGCGGTATTTTTCTTTTCATACTTGCTAAAATCCCTTTAGGTCATGTTCACACTTTTGAGATTTCTATGCACTATTGAGCACTGTACGCTGTCATCTAAACCTATTATTTCTACTAATTAAAGCCAGATAGTGATGTGACTTTTTTTTCTAATATTTTAACTTTACAGTTACATATTTTTATTCTACTGCATGTTCATATTAATTCGGGCAGCCATCTTGCCTGAGCTGGTGTTACCGCATATAGAGATATGCATTACAGTAACCACATGGATCATAGACACGGTAGTCTGAAGATGTTGACTGAGGTTTATGGGAGAGCTTTATGGCATTCTCTATGGCTTGCGCGAAGGACATTCGGAAGTGAAGAGGAACAGATAAGATGTATCCATCATCCATATAAATGGTGGATCCCTGTGTTATCTGTATATTGATGATACTGATTAAAGATTATTAATGCTGTTGCAAAAAAATAAATAAAAAAATTCAAGAAAAGGAATTAGCTCCCTATTATTAGGTTTAGTGGCCAGAGTGAAAACTGGAAGATTTTAGAATATAGATAGAAAATTAATGCCACATCTAGAATATTGCTGTTTTAGCACATGAGTTATATAATACATAAGAAAAATAAGTACTTTTTTATGCAGTTAGGTTGAAAAGGAAATCAAACCATCAAGTGGAACCAATCATGTAGTGTTGATCCATAGCAAGGCAGAGAATGAATATGAAGGAGCGATTGGAGATGAGCGAATAGTATTCAAAACTGCAATTTTGAATACCTCGTTTCATAGGAATGAATGGGAGCAGCCAGTGCCGGCTGCTGGTGCTTAACCTCTTGCTGTTGGCCCGCTCCCATTCATTCCTATGGGAGCGAGGTATTTGAAACTATGTTTCGAATACTATTTGAATCAACCCTAGGAGCGATCTATCCTGATCACAGTGATCTATCAGGATGGACTACCACTCAGTTTTAATTGCACTTGAGAAAGGGCTTGGCCTGAAACGCGTTGTGATCAACACTTAATAAAATTGTTGAAGAATTCCTGTGAAGTTTTTGGTTGTACGCGCCCCAACCCCACTCCTCCTACCCGATCAGTTTACAACCTGAGGGATTCCTTATCCTTGATAACTATAATCCTAGGACACAGTAAGAACTTGCAAGTTCCTAAACTTTTCATATAGCCAGAGGAAACAGGAATTAGAATGATGAAACATTTTATGTTAGTGATACACAGGATAAAACCGTGGCTATATATGAATGATACAGTATGTGTGAGGATAGGATGTGGCCGTGCGGTGGGGAATCACTAGACACTTAGAAACAATGGATAGCTTGTTTTATTCCTGGAGTTAAATCTATTTTGGAAATCCCACATCAGCGCACTTATCTTCTATAGGTCATGTATGAATCAGTTCACCAGAATAAACGATGAAGACAGGAAACATAGTGATTAATAACATACAAGACTTCACCACTGGGTCTGGGGCTAAATCATTCTACTAAACCTACAGGACCTTCTTATGAGTATTTCCAACAAGGTTTTGGATGCCCACCAAAATGTTCTTCAAGCTTCTGCAATTCCCATGTTAACTGTTGCTAGACCTTCTACCATGAATTTAACCTCCATTTTCCATGTCGACCCTATAAAATAATAAGAGATTACACCAGGGTGTAGATCTTATGCCATTACATTAAAAGGGCTGTCAATAGGATAGTGGTTAAATTCATCATCATTGAGAGCCCAAATGTTGGGACCCCCACCAATACTGAGAATGGGGTTCCTAACGGAACAACTTCAAAACATGGTACAACATCTTTAAGTTTACTCTATGGTACCACCAAAACTGGAGAAAATACTAATAACTAATAAATGGATTGTCCTGTTCTTTTATTGATGACTTATCAGGATAGGACATTAATAAGAGATCAAAAGTGATCGGACACCTGGGACCCGCACAGGTCAGCTGTTTGAAGGGGTTATGTTGCTCATAAGAGCTTCATGACTTCTTTACTGTTTTTATTACATGCCATCTGTCCTAAAGAAGTGAATGGGACAAAGCAATAATCACATCACGCAAGCACTATGAAATGGACTTTGTGCAATGTAAACAGTGAAGAGGTCACAGCTTGTGTAAGAGAACTGCTCACTCTTCAAATAGCTGATCAGCAGGGTCCTCGGTGCTAACACCCCACCTCACTGATCTTTTACTGAAGACCTATCCTGAACATAGATCATCAATAAAAATTAATTGTACAACCCCTTTATATATCTTGACATTTATATGTCGTTATATGCCCATGGCATTACTAGCCAATCATTGGCTATGTCAATTTCTTCCCGACTGTCTTTTGGCATAAAACACTTCATCTTGGGAGAAAAAACAATACAACTCTTCCTTAGCAGCAGCTTATTCCCCTTTTTCCAATGACAACACCTACATGCTTGGCCAAGCGGAGCCTACAGGACCAAAATGAGTAATATCTATTGGCTGATTGAGCTATTAAAGGTATATAGACGACTTAACATTTCTTTTTGAGGCATCTGATTCTTAGATTATTAGTAGAAATGAGCGAGTAGTATTCGATCGAATATCGAATAACATTATAGTCTATGGGAAAAAACAGGAATGTTGTTCCGGTTTCCATGTTCTGGAAGTAGCAGGATGACGAGCACGAGGAGGTTTTTGCATTGAATTCAATGGAATTTTTCCGCACGGTATTCGACGGATACGAGTATTCGATTGAACACTACTCGCTCATCTCTAATTATTAGGCATGGAGTCTACCAAATATCACATTCCAAAAACCCCTTCATTCATTCTTACCTCAAACCACCTTAGTATAGAGGGCAGTAAAGTATTCTATAACTCTGGTCAGGTCTGTTGAATCAGACTTGGGGCCAATTTTTGATGGAGATCGGCTTTAAAATAAAATCATTATTTTTGATTATTTTGCACAATTTTTAATATAAATTGTCTAATTAATTAGATATTTAGTTTGTTACATATTTACTTTCATGAAAATTCAATCACTGACTTTTCAAAGAATTTTAGGGTTTTACTGCTTCTGACTGACCATGCAACTAAATGAAGGAGTCAGAGTTGGTGTTTAGTCTACCTACTCCATAGCCCCGATTCTGGATCGGTAATATAATCTGGTCCGGATTAATTGACAGATTTGTCCTACAGAACTGAGATTACTTTTAAGGTTTAGGAAGAAGAAAACCGACTTTATGTAAGTATTAGCTGTGTAGGCAGATTTGTTTCTTCCACAGAGAGACAAGGCAGGTGTATTTATAGCGTAACATCTTCATAGATGATGCCAATCAAATAATAAAATATAGAATTATATAAAGAGTGTGGGTGGAAATGCCTCCAGTCCAAGCCGGTGTTACTGATCGCTGCTATAAAGCCATAGAGATTTCTCTTTAAGATGGAATGATGGTTAGACAAATGACGCCATCAATAGTCTGGAACAGGTTAGGCGTAAATGTCAGAGAATATTGAGAAATGAAGATGTACAGTAGTAAGATAAGGAGTTACATTTATATAAAAATAAGCAGTCCTTTCTCATAGGCCGTATCTGTGCCACTACAGCCTCGAGACCAGTGTTCTGTACCTCGGGCCACCCCTGGAAAAAAAATTCTTCAGGTGCACCCCTACCAAATAATTTGTAGCACAAGACTAAAAAAAAAACTAAACATGATGTATTTTTTTTTCAGTTTTTGAAGTTATAACTGAAACATAAATTTGTTCCAGTTGTAAATTTAGGAAACTTCCCCAACAGCAACATCAAATCTGCATGCATTTTCCCATTGCTGTTTTATGCAATTGTAACTGCATCATGTGAACACTTATATAAATTCATCTTTTACCATCACCAAGTTTCTTTAGTGGCCCAACTACAGTATATGCTCCCCAGTGGCCCCCCAGACACCTAATAATGACCCCAGTGGCCCCCAGACAACTAATAATGCTAGTGAAGATAGAAAGGATCCACATCACATCCCGGCGTCATTAAAATTTAATTTAATTTGAAAACTGCTAACATACAGAATGTCTGTATGTTAGCAGGTTGCAATTGCTAATGAAATTATACAATACAGGTGTAGGGAGCAGCTATTTAATCTGGGTTTTTTTCAACAGGTCTTCAGAACACCTTACCGATGCTATGACTAAGGGACAAATAGTCCCGAAACGCATCAGTCGCGGTTTTTAAATACTGTTTCTATTATGTTTTTTTCCTACTTTTTCACTTTTGTAAACTATCTTCAATTTTTTATTATGACTATGGAATAAAAGTTAAATTTTAATGAAGCCGGGTTGTGATGCGGATCCTTTCTATCTTCACTGCAATTCTTCATGGCTTTGTTCTAAGTCCCAAAGCGTGGATTGTGCACCCCGAAGCTTTTAACTATTAATGGAGAGTCCAAGCCAGAACTATTGCACCTGTTGTTGTATAACTAATAATGCTCCCCAGTAGCCCCCAGGCAAAGAGTAATCATTTCCAGTGGCTCCCAGATAAGTAATAATGTCCCATAGTGTCCCTCGGGCAACTAAAAATGTCCTCCAGTGGCCACTAGGAAACTCCTATTGTCCTCCAGTGTTTCTCACATGTCTAATATTTTTCTCCAGTGCCCCCTAGGCAAGTGAATGTATCCCAGTAGCCACCACACAACCAATTATGTCACCTCAGTGGCCCACAGACAACTAATAACGTTATTATACATGAATACCCAGAAGCTTGTCCTCTTACCATCTCAAGTTTCCCATACTTATAGTAGAGGAAGTAAGGCTGCGTCACATCAGTGACCATTTCAGGACACCGTCCCCCACTCTGCTTAAAATATGAGGCGAGAAAAGCCCTGCAAGGAGAACTTTTCTCTTTGCTGCTTTTGGGTGGAAACCCAGTGGGCCCCGTCATAGTCAATGGGGTCCGTGGGTTTTCGCAGGTGACTGCTCTTTAAGCAAATAAGTCTTACCAAGGAGACCCAAGGAACGGAAACCCGAACGCTAGTGTGAACCTACTGTAAGCGGTACAAGGAAATAATGAGCAGAGTATTATTGGGGTACATCTCCTGAACACCCGACCACTCACCCCACTGTCTGGTTTTCCTTCACAGAATAGAATTATTCATAGGGTTGCTTCCATAGGGTACACACACTGGCACTGCCTGTAAACTCCCCCCCCCCCAAAAAAAAAAAAAAAAAGACAGAATTCATTTTTTTTTAGAGTTTTTTTTTGTGAAAAAAGGCGACACACAATAGATCCCTTACTGATGATTCTGCTTAACACTTTGGCTTTGTTTGTTCCCAATTCTTATCTGGGTTCCATGTTTTAAAGATATAGTCCTGATTTTTTTTTTAGCTATGCAAGGAGGGCCTGTAGGGAACAGGTTATGTGAGAGACAAAGGAGGAGCAGGGAGGCATTACAGCCGAAGACAGGGGGCAGGACTTTGACAAATCCGAGGTGACATAGTAATACTAAGGGCAGGTTCACACCTGCACCCGGTATCCACTTTGTGAGTGTCCATCTTCTGCCGATAGGAGATGGAAACCCGGAAATCAGTGTCCGTCTCTGTGGAGAAACCTTTTTTTTTTTTTTTTATTAACCGAACACAAAGTCCTGTATGTCCGACTTTGAGTCTGGTTAAAAAAAAAAAAAAAAAAAAAAAAGAAAAAGGTTTCACTGCGGAGACCACAAAATGCTCACGAGCGGACACTTTGCAAACCCATTCAAATGAATGGGTTTGAAAAGTGAGTGCCGGTTTCCGTCTCCTGTCCAGTTTCTAGGGCAGAAGATGGAAACCTGCAAAGCGGAGACCGGGCGCAGATGTGAACCCACCTTCAATAGTATCTGCAGACAGTTCAGAGAGAGCTCCTATTTACACAACAACCCATGCTAGAGAGGAGAGGTCACACCGTAATCATGTGATTTACTGAGGAAACTTAAAATAAGAATAAAGAAGGATTCTGAGCATAGACAAGTATTGCTATTAAAGGGATGACAATGTGAGTAAGAAATAAAGAAACACTGGAGTATCCCTTGAAGTTGATAAACATCAGACAAGGCCCTAGACACTAGGGGATAGGGCCCACAAGACAAGGGGAGGATCAGGAAATGAAGGGGTTAATTGAATGCAGGCATTAGAACGGGAAAAGTAGGGGTGGAGTCAGAGGTGTTATAAGGTGGTTCATGGGTGAGTGCTAGGTCACTTATTTCAGTCATAGACAGGAGTGGCCTGCCAGCCCTGTTTAAGGGTATTGAGGGTGTGTTGCAGGGGTTAGTGGGGTGAAAGGCTTAGCAATCAGTTAAAGGACCTCATCCGTGGTATGGGGATCCTGGGGTGGAGTGTAAAGGTCTGGGAAGTCCCCCAGTTGGGCTAGGGTCTCTCGGGGGTCAGGCTTCATGTTATTCACGCTAAAGGTGTACCCGAGATTATGTTTCTCAGTAGAAGGGTGGCGATTAGAGATGAGCGAACACTGTTCAGATCAATATAGTGCAAAAAAATAGAAAAAATCAGGGCACTCACCAGCCAGTAGTAAAATTCACCAAACTTTAATAATCTTCCATAAGAATAGGTACTTGAACAGCATTTACAGACGGGGGTAGGGTAGATGGAATGTAGAAGAAATGAAGCGACGACCATTTCGTGCTAAATGCACTTCATCAGGCTTCCCAGGGGAAGTGCATTTAGCACGAAATGGTCGTCGCTTCATTTCTTCTACATTCCATCTACCCTACCCCCGTCTGTAAATGCTGTTCAAGTACCTATTCTTATGGAAGATTATTAAAGTTTGGTGAATTTTACTACTGGCTAGTGAGTGCCCTGATTTTTTTTCTATTTTTTTGCACTATATTGGACTATTTGTTTAACAGTGAGCACCACCTGAATGCAGATCATCTAGTTTGAGATCCAGTGATTTGGTGTATGTTCACACCCACAGAACGGTGCCGCTGCTTTTGAACTTTTTTGCACACTGTTCAGATCAGCTGTTCCGAACAGCACGCTCCCATAGAAATGAATGGAAGCACCTGGCACAGCGGCCGGCCGCCGGCAAAGTGTACGTGCCAGGTGCTTCCATTCATTTCTATGGGAGCGTGCTGTTCGGAACGGCTGATTCGAACAGTGTTCGCTCATCTCTAGTGGTGATGCCTCTCGCCATTTGGTTGTACTGTTTTGTTATACTGCACTGTAACATAGTTTAAGTTGGAGTATTTAATATCGTTCTGTACAGTAATTTATGTATATTTATGCACCACCTGGTTATGGCCATCATTTATATGTTATTTAGGTGTTAAACTGTTGTTGTTTATGATGATTAATAAATCGGCCTGTACAGGTCACATTTCAGTCCAAAGTAGGAGTCCTGGTCATTCTTGGGGTCAGGGAATGCGTTGGTTAATGGTAAGAGGGGGCTTTCAGGAGAGGGTAAGTAAACTTGGAGTGTAACTATATTCCTCCTCCTCCTCCTCCTCGAGTCATGACTTCTGGCTTATTGAATGCTATGCTCAGCTTATTCATGGCCTGGTCTATCTAGTCCAGCACTGTATGTGTGAGAAGTCCTCGTATCTCCTATATACTGTATACTGATGCTGTATCTCATCTCAGCTTGCATTTGGTTCATCTAAACTTCCGGATATATGTTACTCTTCTGAAAGTGGAGCAAACCTCAGTTGTGTGATCTGCTTGTGTGTGGGTGGCTGTGGTCAGTAACGCCTCAGAAAAAGCTTTACCTACTCAGAAGTGTCGTCTGCCCACATCCCCCTGCATTGATATAGTGTTTCATTTCTTTAGGTACACGTTTATTAGGATGTCCTCCTTTGTAGGATTTATATGAAGGATACATTGCATATCTTGGCTGCTTTGGATATTGTAGCTCTTGCTATGTTATAAAGCTTGAGAATCAATTTAAAAAAAAAAAAAAAAGCAAAATCTGATGGATGAGTAACCAGACCGACAACTTGTAGGAACATCATATGGCATATCAACACTGACAGATCTCTGGAGACTACATAACAGTCTGTCTATTGGTGATAAATAGCAAATTTGGCTAAACAACAATTCAGCAATTTTCTAGCTCGACCTTGTATTTGGTTGCACTGATTCTGCTCGGTATTGCGCAAGAAGCTAAAAATCTCCTGTTCAACGTCATCATTTTCTTGTCCATTTTCCTACATGTATTGTTGAAGTCCAGCTGCTTCTAGATTTTCTTCCGCCTCTTTGGGTACAAAGCTTGACATCACATTAATCAGAAAAATCAATCGTCAATGAATTTATCTGATATTATTCTTTCTACTTGAAGGAAGTGGATTGAAAATGAGCTGACATAAGAAATAGAGAAGTGAATAGCATGCTGCATCCAACCACAGCTCTCCTCCTGTATATTGTATAGAGCTCTCTCTTGAAGGGTCAGTAAGCACTAAATGACTCTGACCTCAACCAATGCTCTCTGAGCTTTATGAGGCTCCTTCCTAGTGTGCTCCGCACCTGACGATTAAGGTCCTTTAAGATCCTGTCTGATTTGGTATTGACTCGACTTCTTAAAGAGGACCTTTCATGTCCTCGAGCACTTGTGGCTTTATATACCGCTAGAAAGCCACAGGGTGCTGAATTCAGTGTACTGTTGGCTTTCCCGTTATGTGCCCCGGGAATGGAGATAGCGTTGCCATTATAATGGCAACAATCTCTGTCCACTGTCAGAAGGGCGTTCCTGATCGTCTCACTGGGGAGTGAGGAGCGCCCCTCCTGTCAGTACTTGTCCATAGCTCTGTACTGTCAGAGGTGGAGTTCCTTACCACCCACTGATGACAATAAGCTGCGAGGAACGCCACCCCGATTGTACTCGTCCATACATTAGTACTGGGGGTTGTTCCTCACAGCTGAGCATCATTCCTGGGCATTAAAGAACCCCCCCCCCCCTCTGACTGTACAGAGCTGTTGACAAGTATTGCGGTGATGGTGGTGGTGGTGGGGTCCTCACAGCCCAGCTAGACTGTCAGGAACGCCCTTCTAACAGTGGTCAGACATCGGTAACGGCACGGATATCTTTTGTCCTGGGGCGCATAACGGGAAAGCCGAAAGTGCATTGAATTGAGCACTTTCAGCTTTCTAGTGGTATATAAAACCGCATATGCCCGAGGACATGAAAGGTCCTCTTTAACTAAGTCATCTTGTTTCCGGCCGGTCCTGAGCCTTGCTTATATATGGCTCATGACCAAGCACTGCCTGCCTGACTATATGCACTGTCTGACTACAATTCCCGCCTCAGGGTTGTGAACTGGTGACTTCAACCTATGTCCCACCTGTTGCTAACCGAGACTACTCCTGGGGATCGCTGTATAAATATTATACAGCGATATATATATATATATATATATATATATATATATATATATACACACAAAAAATATTTATACAGCGATATTATATACAGCGATATTTATTCAGCGAATATTATATATATATATATATATATATATATATATATATATATATATATATATATATTTATACAGCGATCCCCAGGAGTAGTCTCGGTTAGCAACAGGTGGGACATAGGTTGAAGTCACCAGTTCACAACCCTAAGGGCTAGTTCACACGTGAACTGCCCGCGCGGGTTTTGACAGAGAGAGAGACGCGGCGAGCCACGTCTCTCTCTTGTCAAAACCCGCCCGCCGCGACCATCGCTGTCGCGGCTTAACCCTCTGCTGTCGGCTCAAATGAATGAGCCGACATAGGAGGGAGCTGCCGGGGGCGGAAGCCGCGCGGCTGAGCCTGCGCGGCTTCCGCCTGAAGAAAGGACATGTCCTTTCTTTTCGCCGCTAGCAGCAGCTCGCCGCTAGCGGAGAACAGAAGCCCGGCGGTCTCCATAGACCACCATTATAAGGGGAGGTTTTGGATGCGAAATCCGCTGTCAAAAACCTCCCCTTATACTCACGTGTGAACTAGCCCTAAGGCGGGAATTGTAGTCAGACAGTGCATATAGTCAGGCAGGCAGGCAGAGCTTCTTCTGTAATTCAATTCACACAATAGTAATAAAAGTATTTTTTATCAGGGCCGGCTCCAGGTTTTTATGGGCCCTTGAGCGGCAGAGCCTCAGTGGGCCCTCCTTGTGGAGGAGGCGGGAGTCGGGACACTGCGCACTGCTGCGGGCGGATGAAGCGAGTGACGTCACGCAGGAGCATGGCGTCACCTACGCCATACCTCCCAACTTTTGAAGAGTAGAAAGAGGGACAAAATGTGCGGTGCGCTCAGCTGCAAATTTAGCTCCACCAACTTTTATGTTGACTCCGCCCATTCTCAATCATTTTTCATGTGCTCCCACACAGTATAATCCTTCTACAGTCATCTGTAAATTATATGCCCCCTCCATCGCTCCCCCAGTTTCATATACACCCTTCCTCTGCCCCCAGTTTCATGTCCCCCCTCCATCTCTGTCCCCAGTTTCATGCCGTTCTTCCCCCCTTCATCTGCCGCAGTCTCATGCCGTCCCCCCCCTTCGTCTGCCCCAGTGTCATGCTGTTCCCCCCTCCCCTTCTTTTGCCCCAAGTTTTATGGGCCCCCTTCATTATGTTCCACCTTAATGTTTAACACAAAACAAACACTTATACTCACACTCACCTTCCAACGCTCCCCCGCCGCTCTCTCTGTTCTCACTCACATAGTTGTAAGGCCGATGTGACATTATCACATCGCGCCTACAAATGCAGAAGCCGGACCGCAGCGTTAAAGCAGGAGCTGAGCTGTGACAGCTCCTGCTTTAATCGCTTATGTATTCCGTTGGACGCCGATGAGCTGAAATCAGGACAGGCAAGTGCTGGGGCAGGCAAGTGCCGGGGGGCCCTCAGAGGCTCTGTGGGCCCCGGCACTTGCCCGACTATGCCGTGCGCTGACGCCGGCCCTGATTTTTATCCACTGAAGTAAGCAGAGACCTAGAAATCCACAAGGAATTGATACAGAAAGTATATTGGAAAATTATATAACTTTCCATTATATATAAAAAATAACATTTATTTACTGAAACTGGGCAACCCTTTTAATGTCGTTTACTGATATTGTAACTGGAGTATTGTGCTTACTGAAGTGCCATGGGTACCAGCGCATAGAAACAGAGCACTAGCAAGGACAAGACAGCGACTAAACCAAGTATAAATATTGCAAAGTTTAACTTGACAACTTCATTGTGAATTACCATGCTGCAGCAAGTCAAGAGATTCAAGTTAAACGTACATCGGTACATACAACACAGTTGATGGACATCATTCCTTTAACAATACGGACACTTAGAAAGCATTATGAGCATCAATTCAAAGCAGGAACAATTGGTGGCCAGCCAGCATACATCTTTTACATGCAAATCCAGTAAAGGAGAGATCACATTTATTCAGTCCACAATTAAATCAGAATCTATGTTAATGTATCTTCACATGAGAATAAAAGCGATGTATAAATAGAATTTCCCCTTTTAAGGTAGAATACAATAAGTTTAGAAGCCATGTTGCCTACAATCGCTAGGCAACTCTCTTTTCTGTCCATTAGTCCTATTTACATTAAGTACATTGTAAAGGACTGCGATACATTGTTGCACATGCGAAGTAAATGGATTCTGGAAGCATGGAATCTAAAATGCAGTCTCCAGAGACCATAATATTCTGGCCGGGAAATTTGCCTTTACTAAGTTTTCTACAGCTGCCTTGGTAATTATGAATAAGATATGCTTAATTAAACCCAATCTACACACGCCTGACAAAAGAGGAAAAATGACATTGCTGAAAAATATTATTAAAATAGGAAATTAAGACAGAAACCAAGAGAAATGCAAGCTCCTTTTCTGCGTGTCCCCCGGGGCCTGTTAAGACACACATGATGGCATCTTGACATGAGGACCAAGTGCATTCATTCCGCTGTCATAAATGGAACCCATGAAATGAAAATCTAGAGGTTCGGGTAGGATGACTGTGCCCTCCAGGGCTTATCTTCGTGATACAGAGAATGGACTTTGCAATGCAGCATTTTCCTGACGTACACGTAGGGAAGGAATGCTATAAAACTTCATACACAGATATTATAATGCTAAGATTTGGTGTGATGGGTTAAGCGTGCATAGTTATTATTATAGAATATTTAATTTATACAGATTCAAGGCATTGGGTCTGCATTTAGATAATGGTAAATATATGTCATCACTTAAAACTAAACCAACATGTGAAAGAGGTTTTCTGAGCTAAAGTTATTGATGATGTGACTAATCATAAGGACAGGGTATTTTGTGAATATAGTAGAGGAAACTACATCCTACTGGGAGAAGAAGAGGTCACTGTGGAGATCGCTGCCCAATACGTGTCCAGTTGTCACCAACTAAGAGAAAGATGAGACGCACAGACTATCAAACCCCCCACCCCCCATGGACTATTAAACCCCCCTAAGCCCCCCCATCACCTGTCTACCCCATACCCACTGACACCCAAACGCGCCAAACAAGAACAAGGAGACCCTAAAGACACCCAAATCCCCAACCCCGTACCCATCCCCCTCCACCACCCCAAACCTTCTTTCTGCTTTGGCAACACCAAATGTTTTATTCTTTGGTAATACTAATAAAGCTTATTTGTATCTTGTAATCTATGTTCCCCTGTGTGTCTCCATGGTTACAGACTACAATCCTGCAGTTGTACATTATTTGCTTCCACTAGCGACTTATTTTAACTGAATTGCAGGTTATCAAGAATAGCGGGGGCAGGGGAGGATGGGGCACAACACTAACTCTAGGGTCACACCTGCGCTTGGGTTTCCGTTTTTGGGGACCCAAAAAAATGGAAATCCAATACACTTAAAAAGTGGTTACCTGCGGAAACTATAGATTATAATGTGGTCCACTGGGGTCCATGCGAAAAATTAGTGACTGCACTTTCCTGAAAAGGTGTTAAGGCTTCTTTTTATATAGCGTGCCTTCTCCCCAGCATAACCCAAACGTCTCACCACAGCCAGTACGTGGTAATATCACGGGATATCCAAAGCAATCTACTTGAAGTACAACCAATGCTCCGCTGTCTCATGTTTACAAGGAACCTCAACAATACACACTTTACATGATCATGAATTACACAGCACATCGGGGAAAACATTCTAAAACCACATAACATTGCACAAAACACCATCTGTAGAGGGATGCCACCCGGTTTTGGAAAGGCGCTATAAGTATGGCCATTTACGGATCCTCTACTTTGGGTTGCTAACTACAGTGGTTTACCTTCTTACAAACACATTCCCTGCTTATGGCCAATTATTATCCAATATTAGACAACTCCTTTTAGATAAGATAATCATTTAATAGTCTCACCGTGTTGGAAATTCAGTGTGTTACAGCAGCATGGATAATACAGTAATATATTACCAGAAAGACACATACAAGCTCATAGCAGATAGAAAAGATACTAAGAGTCATAGCAACTGAAAAGAAAAGAAAGACTCAGGATCATTTAGTTCTCTGTGCGGAGTGATCTTCACTTAGCCTGATGTAGATTATACAGCCGGACCGCGGTTGGGAGGAAGGATCACTGATAGCGCTCCTTATCACACTTGGGGTGAAGCAGTCAGTCACTGACAGTACTGCGCAGTGCTATCACAGTCTCATACGTGGGATGGGATTTATTCTTCAGCATGAAGCTCACCACGGACAGTATCCCTCCGTCACCCACCACCTGTACTGGGACCAGGGAACTCCCCAGGATAGAGCTGGTCCTTCTAACCAGCCTGTCAAGTCTCTTTCTATCCCTGGCTGCTATGCTACTCCCCCAGCAGGACACTCTGAAGAAGATGGCTGATGCTACCACAGAGTTGAAAAAGGCCCTAAGAAGTGGCCCCTGGACTCTAAAGACCCTCAGCCTCCTGAGCAGGTAGAGCCTGCTGTGACCCTTTCTGTGCAGCGCCTCCAGGTGATCAGCTCTGTCCAGCGTATTATTAAGGAGAACACCCAGATACTTATAGGATACAAATATTTAGACAATATAGGTAACAACTATCCCTATTCATGTATCAGAGATGCCTGGTATATACATGATTATTTAGAATCTTCATTATCTATGCTGCTTGAAATTTGCATATTTTTCTATGTGGGCTTTTTTTCTCGTGTGCATATATGACAATGGGGTTTTTCTACCTTACTAACATTGTGGCTCAAGCAGGACTTAGTAATATATGTCAGGGAATATTCTTGACATAAAGCTCTGATATATGAACACAGCCTAAGCCACAAATAGATGGATGTCTTCTGTGGATGCCTGTACAGAATACTGTGTTGCACTCCTACACTTTAGGAAAGTATTACCTAGCAATCTCTGCAGGATTTCCATTGTCGGACCCTGAGCTCTTAGCCCATTGTGGGCACATGCATAAATGCAACTTTACAAACAAAACTTCTGCAGTTCAAATGCCTACATGTGCAAAGTTGTACAAACCGTTGCCCCGGCTTAAAAAGGATTGGTCATCATTCCATTCTGCTCTTAATCTATCAGCTTCATCTATGTACTATGAAGACAAAACAGAGAAAAGTAAAGAGTTTTATTTCTTGTTGGCACAAAGTATCACGCATGAACAAACCAAAAATGCAGTGACAAGTCCCATATAAATGTACTATCAATAATTTCCTGCAGGTGTGTTTTGTACATACAAATATTAAAGTTTGGACCATAAAATAAGATAACATTTGCCATCTGGCTTTTATTAAGGGCTGCTCTTTTATTTTGCAGATATAATTACATTACTGTTTATCTGGCTTTTCTTCCTTACTTTGTCTATTTTACTAGTGTGTATTTTTCCCGTAATAAAACATAAAAGATGTATTCAGTGTTTATACAGAAGGACGGTAGCCGCAGCAAGGATTGCTTACTTAAGTCACAATGACAAATAGGAAAGCACTGGATTGTTTTATTATTTTTGACTTAGGATATTACCTAATGCAGGTACAAAGTGTTGCATTCCATATGTTACAAGACTACAACTCTCAATAGTCAGAAACTTTATATATATTGTATCTGCAGTGCTCCTATTAACCCCTTCCCAACAGAACAGGAGCACTGCAGATCTCCTATATTCAGTAGACCGGGCACTTTCAGACACAGGGATACCTAATGTGTATGTGTTTCACAGTAATGTTCTACTTTTGTATGTATTCTAGGGAAAGGAGGGATTTATTTATTTATTTTTTATTTAATTTTATTTTTTGCACTATTTTATGGGAGATTCTATACATTGATATTGTGGCTGGTCATAGACCCCCCCCCTGCCCCCTCCTAAAAAAAAATATATTTTTTTTTTTTTGCTGACTTGAGTATAAGCCAAGGGGAGCTTCTTCAGTTGAAAAGTGGGCTGAAAAATTCGGCTTATGCTCGAGTATATACGGTATTTTACTGTTTCTGCTGGTAATAGAAAAACTATGTACAGACTGCTTTATTCACATGGATGGAGGTGCCCTCAGTATATGACCCACATAGCAATAATAAAAGATATATGGCAATAATCACTACTCATCATAAAACCCATTTGTTCAGCATTTTGTAATGGCTCAGACTATCTGCCTGCAGGCGCCTAATTCCAAAATCATTTATTAATAACTATCTTACATCTAATAGACTTGCTTAATGAATTACTACCTTTAAGGACCTGAGGCATTTTGGAGCTTCATATAGTTGAGTTTAGAGGAAGGAGCGTCTTTCACTTAATTTTTTTTACTTTTCCCTGCACTAGGGAGAGGAAAGTGATTAGAATTGTTTATTTTTTAATTCTATATTTTTTTTAAGTTTTATTTTTAATACACACTAGTGGTCCTGAATTACAATGCATTGCAAATTGACAGAACTTGTATTACAGGCCGTGCAGAGCTGCCTGTAACACAAGTACATGCCAGACAAGTTTGTCTGACTTCAACACTTTCCTCCCAGCAGTCATTGCAACAGGTTGGTGACCCTGGATCTCGTTCTTGGGGATGGCAATCTTATCCAAAGATAGGTGGCGCCCATGTACTGCGAGGAAAATGGCACCGGGGGGCTTTAATGCCCATAATTAGTGTCTCTCCTGAGTGGCCGCCATATTAATCTACCCAACATTCTCCACACTATTACAGCAGATGTCGAGAATGGACGAATGTTCTTTGACCGATTCCAATTCTGCAAAAGTAAATTTAGCTTTAACAATACTAAACAGACCTTGACCAAGGTATGTAGTCAAAAACCGGTCCCTAATTGTATTCTAATGTATCTCTACATTTAGACTGTGGGATATGAGGGGTCCACACATGGGTGCAAACAACATAATAAGGATAGGTTCACACCTGCACCTGATCTCTGCTTTAGCCAATCCGACGGGTTTCCGTCTTCTGCTCCGAGAAACTGGATAGGGGATGGAAACCTAGCTGATTGACTGACAGCCGGGTTTCTGCCTCCTGTCCAGTTTCTCGGGGAAGAAAAGGGAAACCCTTTAGGATTAGCTAAAGCAGAGACCGGGTGCAGGTGTGAACCTGCCCTAAAACCTGCAAAACCTATTGAATTTTATTGTAAATGTAAAAACAGGAAGTGGTAGAAGTGGACCAGATTTCCTGAAGCCATTCACTGGGAAACTTTTATTTGCATTTTTGGTGATATTAGAAGACCATTATTTCATGACATTTTGTTTACATAGTTTGGGTGGTATTATTTGTGCACGTAGCAGTATTATATTGGCATTGCATGTGCTATTGTTTGTACAAAGTGCTCACCACATTGACAATGTGGGCGTACGATCATTGCCTAGGGCAGCATGAACTTTACATGCAGTCCCTTCTTCATATGATGGAATGCTAGGAGTGGGTTGAAAGAGTTTCCATACTCCGAGCATTAGCAACTAAACACAAAGATGTAGCAACACCTTGTCAGTGCGAAGATAAATGTGATATTTTACTATAATTGTACCTGAACAACAGGAACCTATTAAGAAATTAAGAGAGCGCCTGAGACAGGTTAAACAGAGTGTACGATCAAGATGGAGGCTGTTAGTGTCCCAACAACTACAACGTAAAAAGAGAAAATTAGTCATCACCCCGTAACAAATGGGTAGGAGCAAAGCACACATAAAGATGCAATGACACAAACTAGTAACCCTTGGTTCACATCTGCGTTGGTAATCCGTTCAGAGGAGTCTGCAAGGGGACCCCCCCGAACAGACTACCGAACGCATTTGCAAGCGGTGTGTAGTGGAATCACACGGACCCCATAGACTATAATGGGGAGACTATAATGGGGTCCGTGTGCTTGCCGTGAGATCTCCACATGAGTCATGCAGACAGGAAAATAGATTGTGAAGTACTTTCCTGTCCACATGTTCCCTGTGGAGATCTCGCGGCAAGTACACAGACCCCATTATAGTCTATGGGGTCCCTGTGCTCTTACTGCACACCGCTTGCCAGTGTATTTGGCAGTCCGTTTGTGTTACCAAGATAAGGTGAGCTTATTCAGGTGGGATCCGATACAAAAGTCTGCAACATGCCAGTAGTTTGTACAGATTCTCCCTACAGTATGGTCCCCAGTGATCAGTATATAGGACAGAGCTTTCCATCATCCAAAGATTAATTTGTATATAAATACAAATACACTTTCCACCAAGAAGCAGCAGCCGGGGCACAGGAGTCAGTAACCCCCTCAGCTATATTGTGGTTTAGTAACAGCTGTATTTCTGTCTTATTACTACAGTGCTTTGGTGGTCATATAAAAGCTGAGGATCACAGCTCTGGGTGTACTAAGTGCTGCGTATGAAGCTCCCATTCTTAACAAGTCTCTGCACCTGATGAAGTCTCCAGTTTCATTACAGCTAAGGCTGCGGTCACCAGCGTTGGTGACTGTTCAGGATTCCCTCCTCCATTCCACTTAAAATATGCTTGAAGGACTATTCTCTCTGCCAATTTTGGGCAGAAATCCAGTGGATTCCATTACAGTCTATGGGGTGCATGGGTTTCTGCTTTTTAGGTGTTATCAATTTTTATTGAGAATTTTTACAAGCATAACAAAACAAAATATGAACCAAGGCAGACTCAAAGACCCAAACAAGGTCAAAATGCAGCGTCCAAAGAGGCAGAGAATCACATTGCCACAGAAGTAATAAAACCAAATGAGTCAAAACAGGGAAAAACAGAACGATAAGAGAAAGGACAGGGGCCGGTGCACGGATATGACAAATACAGGGCCAGGAAGGAAAAAGGAGGGAAAAAGGGGGAGCCACATGGACAGGGGTAAAACCGAAGACCTCAAGGAAACATCAAACCCAGCTCGGAGGCAGGACATCTCAGGGAAAAAGGGCAGAGAAGTCAGAGGACTGCTGGAACAGAACCCATGCCCACCAGAGGGCTTCAAACTTAGACCGGCCAACAGAATCCTCTGCGACCAAGGCCTCCATCCTCCTGATAAGAAGGAACTCCTTCCTGGAGCCACTCCATCAGTGTTTGGGTATAACCGTCCTGGTGGCCTTAAGAAAGTGACTGAGGACATCACCCTTGACCTGGGAGATCTTACTAGGAATGAAAGAGGGGTTTCTGCTTTTTAAGTGGATAGGGTTTCTGTTTTTTGGGTCCTCAAGCGGCCCCAAAGAACGGAAACCTGAACGCTAGGGTGAACCTAGTGTAAGACTGCAATCCTGGAGCCATATGAAAGCGGAGAAGCTCGGCTCTGTACCATCTAGAAAACACTGTTCTAGATAGCATAGAACATGAGGTACAGCTATCCCTCTCTCTAAAAAAAAACAGTGAATGCTGCAATGTATTTCAATGAGCAACAAGTTCTACATCAAATCTGCAAGAACACCTATCACAATCCGCACTGAAAAACAAAAGTTGGTGCAGATGTCATGAGCTTGTATCTATTATTTGATGCTGATTTTACACATCAACATAAAACTTATTTTATAGTTATAGATGAAGAATATGTAATTGAAAATATTTCTTACGTTCCACAGAAGGTGGGCTACGTGTAGTTGTTATCTCCCTATGTCCTGCCTTTGTGGCGTACCAGAACCTCATGAGCTATGTCTATACAGTGCAGCCAGTGTAAATGTTGGGCCACAGTTGCCTTTTAATGTATTTTCTCTGTACAACTCCAGCCAGAATTTCCATACTTACAGGATGTCACTCAAGTTTTTGTCTTTAAAGCAGATCCACACATCACAGAACAAACTTTAATAGCTGAACATCCTGGCTTTGTGACACGCACCTCAAACAAATTAAAGTGCTGTAGAAGGATTAAAAGCAGATTGGAAAAACATGCCCCAAACAAGTGAGAAAACTGTAAATTAATTAATGGCAAATGTTATATTCAGATCAAGTAGAGAAAAAAATTAAGTAAAAGGAAAAACAATGAAATATTAAAAATCAAAGTACTTTGTTGCTTTTTCTTATGTTTTGTAATATTTATGAAGTCTAAATTCTTTGAAGCAAGAACTTCAGTAATTAAAAGTAATTTTCAACATCAAACTGGTTCCAACTTTCTCAAAAAGCAGCTAATAGCTTACGACTCATTTACACGTGGTGTCTGAACGGAACATGCGGACAGAAAAGTACTTTGTGATCCCATTATGGTCTATGGGATCCGTGTGCTTTCGCTGCACACCGCTTGCCAATGCATTTGGTATTCCGTTAGGAGGGTCCCCATGCAGACTCCCCGAATGGATTACCAAACGCAGATGTGAACGAAGCATTAGGGATAGAGCTCAGACCTCTGCACAATTGATCACTACCACCTACCATGTCCCATCTGTATATTTTAGCAGCGTTTAAATTTTCCTCTCCTACTCTGAGCCCAAACCACAATAAAGATTTGGTCACAATATGTCTGCACACAAGCTTCCCATCATCCCCATCCCACCCAGTAAATCTCTCTCTCTAAAGAATCCCTCCCTGAATATATGCTGTTAACCAACGGTTACTATTGTTATGAGAAGAAGAATTTTCTCGTTTCTGACAGTGGAAGGCCATGTATCATAGATTTCACTCCAGTTCACCAGAGGGCAGGAGTAATACATTTATGATGCACAGAATGCCAGACATCCAAAGAAAACATATAGTGATGGCTCCAGAAGCAGTGAACTGGGCGTATAACATGGGGACAGGAGCACTTAACTGGGTATCATCACAACTATACTCTCTACCACTGGTTGTGACAATGCCCTAGGGAGCAGCACCCAGCACTGGAATAGTGACAGTCTCTCGATACAGATATGAGTGTTCCCAGAGAAGCATCACAATGGTGCACAGCAACACAGTCTCTACTGAGTGACACTTCAGGGCTGGTCCTATTACCGCTAGCCTGAACATTCACTCCGCAGAGACTGTACTGCACTCCGGGCTGAGGAGACAATCCTTGAGCTGGGGGAAGAAGAGGAGATGGAATGCCCTCTTAAAGTTGTGTCTAAGTGTAGCTGTATACTGTGCTTGGCATTCAGATGAAATGGATATTTGGGAGGGTAAGAACACTGGGGATAAAAAATCTCCTTAATCACCATGTTTAGGTGACTTCAGATACAGTTCCCTTTAAAATCTGATCTTGATCTTATCTGGTTGCTACATAGGGGAAGCTCTACAGACCAAACCTGCTTAATTCATAGACGTCTTACAGATCTTCTCATCCTTCTAAACAACACTTGCAACGTAACACTGTTTCTTTAATATCACTCCTTTGTTAACATTAACAAGTCTCTGCCGTTTTGCTTGAGGAAAATCTTGCTACCTGAGCTTTGTATAGACCACACAGATTCTCAGCTTTTTAATTCAGTGTGTGCATGTGCAGCTTCTGCTTGTCCTGTTTGCGTACGACTGTTTAACAAGGTCACCTTTTACTCAACTTCACCTAGGATTACCTTTCCCAATGCACAGATATATTACCAACCAAGGCACTGTAGTGTTTTAACAGATCCTCAAATAAGGAAGCATTTAAAGGGACGTGGAAAATATTCCATGCATTGTCCCTGCAAGATAAATCTTCGTCAGCACTACCGTGTGGTTGCCTCAGGAGCTCAGAACTCCTAATATGTCAGCGGTCACAGAACCCCCCTCTTTGCCCACTAGCTCGGAGCTATTCCTGGCCAAGCAGCTGCCTGCACCTAAGGACAGGGTACTGGTACTTCCTTTCACACAGATATTGGGATTTGTCTCTTTGCAAAAGTTCCAATCCCATATAGGCATTGCCTCAACTGCCCAAGAACATGCCTTATGGTGGGAAAACTTCATTTCCAGTGGTGCATGTCAACAAATATCGCTTCCTATATTTAGATGCATGACCTTGGGGAGTCGCGGAGTGAATGCTGGAACCTCACACTACATTCTTTTTTCCTCATTGATGATGGAAGTTTGCAGGAGGTCATAGAGGATTATATATAGTAGCTTTAGTATCAGATAAAACACAATGTTTACTCTGTATAGAAGAAACAATACCGAGAAAATTGGACAGCGCTCGCTCTCAGGTCAAACGTTAGCGATGAGTACGAAGAAAGCTTGTGTGTAAACAAGCGGCTTATTCCTTGTTGAAAACCGTGCAGTTAGCTCCATTACCACATGTCGTGAAAAGTCCTCTTTGCAGTGTTTACTTCCACAAAAGCATTGTGCTCTTGGGAATGGTCAATGCTCAGGTCTGGAACTAGGCCACTTCTATTGTAGCTTTAGCAGCGAAGCACGCTTGAACGTCTAAGCTTCCAACACAAAACGGATTTGATGCCTGGCTTGCCTCGATCTGACTTCACCGCTGCTAGCCTTTTAGCACATTTTAAGATTCGAGCAGGTTTATGGGCTCATTAAATGGCAGAAAATAACTGTGATATATCAGAATAGTACAGAATTTGACACTGGAACGAGAAAGCAAATTCACATGTATGCATAAAGCTATAAAAATATAATCTTCTAACATCTCTGTGCAAGTAGACTTAATTTTTCCTAACATGTCAGAAACCTAGGTATTAGGTACAAACATTACAAAGAGGATACACCCAATGCAAAGAAGAGCATGAAACTAAGCATGTAACCATGTAAGCTTCTAGACAGACAGTGCTGGTTGTATAGGTTGTAAGGAAGAGCTGAGCGAGTTACCTCCAGATATAAACAACTTCTCATAAATAAATTATTTCAATATAAGAACCTTGTCATACCTCTCATTAAAGGAGATCTGTTTCCTTGCCCACTTATTAAGCTGTTCTTCTGCTTATCTTCAATTTGATTGTTTACATTAAATTTGCCTGTATATAGCGTCACAAAAAGAGCTCTACGGAGAAGGGAAGGGTGGAATACAATTCTGCAGCCCACTTAGTTGATTATTTGCCTCGTTCTGTGCAGTGGTAGCCACTTATCTGCAACCTAGTAGTGTTAAAAGACCACAGAGTAGCAGAGCCTCTTCATTTTATCACTCCACTCTTCATAGACTAAGGACTGGTTCACATCTGCGCCCAGTCTCCACTTTGTGCGTTTCCATCTTCTGACCGAGAAACTGAACAGGAGATGGAAACCCGGCAGTCAGTGTCTGCCTGTGAGTGTCTTTTGGTCTCTGCAGTGATAGTTTTTTTTTTTTTTTTTTAACCGGACATAAAAGTCCTGCATGTCCGACTTTGTGTCCAGTTAAAAAACCAGTTTCGCCACGGATATGCAGAAGACGCTCACGGGTGAACACTTTGCAACCCATTCAAACGAATGGGTTTGAAAACTGACTGCCGGTTTCCGTCTCCTGTCCAGTTTCTCGGGTAGAAGACGGAAACCTGAAAGCGAAGACCGGATGCAGGTGTGAACCCGCCCTTATATGTAGAAAGTAACTCAAGTAATTCATGTAAAGCTTGATAAGTGGAAAGGATTTCTTTAATAAGATATATTATAAAAAAGTCTTGCATTACTATGTACCATTCATTTACGCAAAGTTAGATGCTTTAAATGTTGCCCACTTAAGAGTAGGTCAGAATAAATGTATCTAAGCTTAGCACTTTTAGGATGAAGGGTGGTTCAGGCATTAAAACTTGGGGATTTTTTTCATATTTTCTATCTCCGCCTTCCATAACTATATCTTTCTTGTTATATTTTTTTTGTGCCACGAGTTATATTTTTAGTTGGCACCATTTTGGGGTACATATAAAGTTTATTACCATGTTTTCGGTCTGAAATCCTATCTTATTTTGTTTTTATGGTACTGCAAGAAAAAATGACGGCCTTTTTTTCTGGTAGGTCTACGATTACAACATATGTATCTGTTTTATTACGTTTTACCACTTAAAACACCATTTTGTGAAAATCAACTATTTGTTAATAGGCACTGTAATCTGACTTTTTTGGTGATTGAGTTATGCAAGGACAGATAACCGTACAGGGCTGTTCTTCAGGGTTGGGTCTAAGCCTATTATTGGGGAAGTGTAATGTTAATACTACAATATACAAAGACTTTGTGCCAAGAGTTTGGGGAAGTTTCTTTCGTATCCAAGCATGACTGTGCTCCTGCACACAAAGTTAGGTAAGCAAAACAAAAGTTGGGTAAGTTTCCGATGGCAGAAAAATCTGATCAAAACATCACTGTACTGAAGCCATGACTATGAGCCAACATCAATACAAAATTATACTTTGGCTGTTTGGGCACCAATTTCCACAGTCACATTCTTAGCGGAAAACCTTCCCAAAGAATTGGAGGGTGTTGTAGCTGAAAAACAGGCCCAACTAAATGACCAAATGATCAACAAGCTGATGTGCACATATTAAATCAGGTGATCATATTTTGACCATGTGTATGCATTAGTAATTGACATGTTTAAAGGGATCCAATCATTGGATTACCTTTTTTTCTCCCTTATACGTACCTTTAGATGTCATCTCTGTGCTACCGTTTGGTAGAAATCCCGATTTTCTTCCGTATGCAAATGAATTCTCTCGCAGTACTGGGTGGCGGTCCCCAGCACTCAAACAGCACTAGGGGTGTCCCCAATGCTGCGAGAGAACTCTCCAGTGCCGCCTCTATCTTCATCTGGAACGGGCTCTTCACACGTCTTCTCCTGGCGATGGCTTCAAACTTCTAGGCATGCACAGTCGGCTCTGCCGTTGGGCGTTAGGCACAGACTGTGCATGCCCACGGCCATTTTCTTATTCTTATTACTAAGTTCAACGTACAGAGGAAAACTTTGCGGGCCCTCAGTGAAACACTGCGGGGAAAAAAAATACACTGTGTTTGTTGTGTTATTTGGCTGCGGCTTGCTACGCGGGGCCTTAGTCTAAGGGAGTTTCCAAGAGTTGAATATTAATGATCTATCCTTAGGAGACTCTCATAGATCAGGTGTTTGGAGATACTACAGTGTTCAGGTGTATGGGTATCCTATTCACTGAACACCAGCACCAGTCACTTGAATGGAAAAGAGCTGCAATGAGTATGACATCCCTGGCCTGTAAAGTGGAAGTGATTGTGACCCGAGTACTGCTGGTTTCAGTAATTGATCAAACATTAGTAGACCTACCCCAAGCATGTGCCAGCAATATGTAACTCACATAAAACCCCTTTAACACTTACTGGGGTACAGAAATACTGAGCAGCAATTCTGGTAATATTATAGTAATTTCAGGAACTAGGCGCTCTGTATCAAGTCTTACGCTTAACTACTATTTGACATTCTACTCTAAAGGCTATGTGAGCGTAAACTGGTGTTATTTCTTATCATTGAGGTTCTTGTGTATTTTTTCTCTAGTGTACCAAATGACTTGTTGCCCAGAACTCATAAAAGAGATGGCTTACACAGGATGATGAGGAAGTATAGCATTGCGGAAAGTAAAGTAGGGCACGGGGGCTGCAATTCTGCTACTAAACCACTTTTTTCATACAGTACTTGGACGAATTTTGAAATGTTAAAACCTTGTGAAGCAACTTTTTGTAGGAGTATAAAAGGAGATAAGATTTTTTTTTTTAAACCCTTATACTGTATATATAAATAAGGTTAAAAAACAAACTATGGAATTGGACCAAATTGTGCAGTGTCATTCTCTTTCTATTGCAAAAAAAAAATAAAAAAATAAAAAAATTGATAAAAGATCAAGTAACTAAGAAAATTCTACTGAATGGACAGTAAAAACTGACAGAAAATATTTCAGTGTGCTTGTTCTAAGGTGAGTTTCTCTCCCTATTACAGACAAACAGTATGCACAACGTATTCATGAAATCCTGCCTAACTGAGTTTGCACATTCTAATTCAAATATTTGCTAAGATGTTATTAAATAGAGTATTACCACTTTCTCTTCAGAAGAGGAACTACACCTTTGGAGCCATAAAGAATTGCTCAAATACTAGCACTCCCTGGAGGGCAATTTAAAAGTCCTTCACTTGCCAGACAACCCAACAGAATATTGAGGCACGCAGGTAAAGAGGACCTTTCACCTCCTGGGGCACATGCGGTTTAATACACCGGTAGAAAGCAGACAGTGCGCTGAATTCATCACATTATCACCTTTCCCTTTCTGTGCCCCCAGTGAAAAGCTATCAGTACTGATACCGTTGCTCTTCTCCGTCAGAATGGTGTTTGTGACAGTCAGTGCCTATAGCGCTGTACTGTGAGAGCGGGGAGGGATGCCTCCCCTCCTGATAGTTCTCGTCCATAGACGAGTACTGGGGGGCGTTCCTCAGCGTCATTGCTCCGCTATAAGGAACGGCCCCTCACAGTACAGCGCTATAGCCACTACTGTGAGGAAGGGCGTTCCTAACTGACTGCTTTCCTGTTCTGTGTTCCCAGGGAAGAGATATCAGTGCGGGTACCGTAGCTCTTCACTGTCAGAAAGGCTTTTCTGACAGTCAATCAGGAATGCCCTTCCTCACAGCAGCGTCTATAACTTTCACAGTACACTTTTGGACAACTTTGGATTTTCTGGCAGTAGCTGTGCTACTAATAAGTTTAGTAATATACATTATTAACACATTTTGGATCCTTTCTGTGAAATCCAACATTTCTTAGCTCTTTCCCTTCTTTCTGACAATGTTACTGTGTACTGGAGCACGGGCTGTGTATTACGTAAAGAAAATGAGGGTAGGGTAGGTGAGGAACACTTTAAACTTTTATCTCATACAATATAAAGCAAATAAACTTGCTTTTGGTGTCATATGAAGAGGAGGTTACAATGCTATCTCAATTACATCCAGAGATATTACTGGTACGGGATTAGGATATTTAAATGCAGCTACATGATATACTGTACATGATATAAACATCCCATCCTGACTGTGTTTTCAAGCAATGCTGTCTCTGGATATAACTCAGATAGCACTGTAATCTTGTGTCATATGAAAGAGGAGGTAACAAGGCTCTCTCAATGACATCTAGAGATCTCACTGGTTCAAATCACAGGTCGGGATTAGGATATTTATGTGCAGCTGCACGATATATCCTACTAATATTATAAGTGTGAAAGTTTGTGAGTTTGGATGTTTGTTCCTCAATCACGCTAAAACGCCTGGACGGATTTGCGCGCAATTTTCCACAAACATAGTTTTCCCTTAGGATTGAGTCACAGGCTACTTTTGGTGCCACTAAACAACATGGCTTCCTAGCAGGAGACTCACAAAAGCAGGACTCCTAGCCCCAGCTATAGACTCACACACACTGCCTGGCATTTCCTGCCTCAACCTGCCTGCACACTCCTTACTGTCACCTCAGGAGTAGCCCTCACTCTACTCACTCACATTTTACATATAGCTTTCCACTATATAACACATCACATTGTCTGTATCACGACATACACAATACAACACATCACATTGTCTGTATCACGACATACACAATACAACACATCACATTGTCTGACACAATACAAAACATCACATTGTCTGACACAATACAACACATCACACTGTCTGTATCACAATATACACAATACAACACATCACATTGTCTGACACAATACAACACATTGTCTGTATCACAACATACACAATACAACACATCACATTGTCTGACAATACAACACATCATATTGTCTGACACAATACAACACATCACATTGTCTGTATCACGACATACACAATACAACACATCACATTGTCTGATACAATACAACACATCACATTGTCTGACACAATACAACACATCACATTGTCTGTATCACGACATACACAATACAACACATCACATTGTCTGTATCACGACATACACAATACAACACATCACATTGTCTGTATCACGACATACACAATACAACACATCACATTGTCTGTATCACGACATACACAATACAACGCATCACATCACATTTGCTAGCCCACCAAACTTTTTAAAGCACTTTTACAGTTTCACACGTCTGTGTCCACCCAATTCTCAAATCACCGCAGACGAAGTCGCGGGTAAAAGCTAGTATGTTATAAAAATCCCAACCTGACTGTGTTTTCAAGAAGTGATATCTCTGGATATAATTTAGATAGCACTGTAATCTTAATGTTATATGTAAGAGGAGTACGTTTTATAATGTCTGAGATATAACCGTTTGAAATAACCCTCCCCTTCCATCATTTTCTCTACATGTTACACAGCCCTGTACTCTGTACACAGTAACATTCAGTGAGAGGCAGAAACTGCTCAATGCAGGTGCCAGGGGAAGAGTGAAAAAAAAAATGAAGGATTTCACAGAAAGGATCCAAAATTTGTTAAAGTATATTGCAAAATTTATTAACGACAACTACTGCCAGAAAATCAAAAGTTGTCCAAAAGTTTAGTTACACTTTATAGGTACAGACCTGTCAATCAAGTAAATCTAGCAAAAGTTGCACAGTAAACCAAATAGTTGGACAGCATTCCCAAGTTCAGGCTATTTTTTTTTAACACCATGTTTCCTCTGAGACACAGCAACATTTAGAAGAAAACATTTTTCTGTGTCCTGAGGGACCCTGTGACATTCTATGTGGCCCCTGGTTCGGGTGTGTGAACTAGTGACAGTTTAATGGACTGCAAACACAGGCTGCTAATAATTTATAAAACCAAAAAAATAAATAAAAGAGGGAGACGATGAAAAGAACGATGAATTCCAAATAATCCAGCACATTGGTAGCAGAATGTTCCTGCAGGAGATTATTAAAATAAATGTACAGTCGGCATCCCTTCATCTGACAATCTGCAAAGGCTGAATCCACACCAGACCAGAAAATTAGAAATTAAAAAAAATTCTCTAAGGCCAGGGCTCCACGGCGTTTATTTGCGCAAGGTAAACACGCACGCCTGATAAATTTCACAGCAATTTCATTTGCGATGGTGTTCTAAGGGAATGTTTGACGTAGTAAGTGAATATAGAATATAATAAGGGCTCACAGTTGGAAAAAAAAATTGCAATTATAGCAGGAAATTAATTTGACACCCTCGCTCAACTTTGGTAACGGAGGCGATCAAGTTACAGGAGGGTGCCACGTTGCACTCTATGCAGCGTCACTACAGAGGAAAATGGAAAATAGTGATGACAAATATATGAGTATTTATTAAGTGCAAGTTTCTATTTAATCTATATTAGGAATCTCTTACGTGACACAGGATGAGGAATGGACTTCGTATAAGGAACTACTAAATGTTTGCACGCTGTCACCGTGACTGCTTTTAAGCTTGGGGAATTGCTGCCTGGAAAACAAGTGGAAGAGCAGGCTATTTAATTTGGACTGCTCCGCTGACTGCTGGCATTACACTTAGTTACCTGGAACCAGCACAAAAAGCACTAGCAAACAAATCCAGAATTGGAGCCAGCAAAGCTTGAGAGCCGAAAAGAGGAAGATCACGTGGCGCCGAATCAATGTTCTATCATTTCTCAAAAATAAAAGTCGCTGCTAGAAGCTGAACGGAGACTTGTACGGCTTCATATCAAACACAACCCTTTTGACTCCTCAATTCCAGAATTGACAAGCGGGCTTTTAGTGTGACACAATATGGTCAGAAACTGAAGAAAGAAAGAAATTACATTAGAAAGATTTGTCTCAACCATTCTATGATAAAAACGACCCGACTGTTAGAAGAGATGGAAGACAGCCTTTAATCTCGAGCATGTACTTGTAATCGATCAAAAGAAAAATGTAGTTGAATAGATTGTGTGTAGGTGCGGGGAGAAGACAGTACAAATGTCAAGGACAGTCCATAATACAGTCTCAGAACACCAAACAAATGAAGGTTTTAATTCTTTCATCTGGTTAACCGTGCTTTTAGGAACCTGTGCCATCTGTGTCTGAAAGACTAATTTAATGGTTTAGAATATAGTATGCAAAAGAAACATTAACCCCTTCCCGCTGCAGTGCTTTTTCAAATTTCGTTTTTGACTTGCACAGATCTATATGAGGGCTTAATGTTTGTAGGACAAATTACACTTTGTAATGGTACCATTTGGTATTCTAAATGGTGTACTGGGAAGCTTGGCGGGAGGGGGAAGTGGCTGAATGGGGGTAGAGTAGGTGAAAAACTGAATTTGTGCCAATTTCCTTTTTACGACGTTCACTGCCAAAAATGAATGTCAGGGTGCGTTCACATTTGTGCCATGTCCGCTTTGCAGTTTCCGTCTTCTGTCCGAGAAACTGGACAGGAGACGGAAAGCGGCAGTCAGTTGGATGAGTTTGCAAAGTGTCCGCCCGTGAGCATCTTCTACCTCTCCGCGGCGAAACTGTTTTTTTTTAACAGGACATGGAGGACTTTGTGTTTGATTAACAAAAACAAAACGCCGGGGAGACCAGCAGATGCTCTCGGGCAGACACTGACTGCCGGGTTTCAGTCTCCTGTCCAGTTTCTTGGGCAAAAGACGTAAACCCACAAAGTGGAGACCGGGCGCAGGTGTGAACCCGCCCTCTCCTATATTCTATCCTCTGTACGATTCCAAGGACACAAACCTTTTTTTTTTTTTTTTTTTTAATACGTTTTAAGCACACAAATATTCTGACACTCGATTTTTTTTTACATTTCAGTGTATGGGTATGCATATGGCATTTTTTTGGGGAAAGATATGTTTAATATATATATATATATATTTTTAAATGCACCATTTTGGAGAATGTCTGTCACTTTGAACGCTTTTTATTAAATGGTGATAACAGTCATTTGGCCATTTAGATTTCTTTTCCTCGTCATAGGAGAATTATTTTTATATGTTTGTAGACCGGCCATTTTCAGATGTGGGGATGCATAATTTGTTTATTTATCCTTATTGAATATGTAAGTTCTTACGAGCACGGCCCTCAATCCCATTATGTGACTTTTTTTTTTTACACTACTGTCTACCATTTTCTGAGCTTATGTCTGACCAGATATTGATGACCTAACATTAAAGTATAAGTCATCAATATAAAAGTACTGGAAAAGCCCTTTAATGGGTGTGGTACAATTAGACCATGCCCCCTCAGACTGTTGACTTTACAGGCTCCACCTCCCCCAGGCATATTCAACTGCCACCATCTTACAGAGCACATTACGGTGATAAACATACCTCTGTTATATAGGTTACTTTTGTAGATAATAACTAGAAAATATCTAGTTGGTGTCTTTATATACTATGCGCACTACTTTTACAGCTCAAGTAAGATAGATGATGCTAGAGTGAAGCAAGATAGAGATTACGAAGCATTTCCTCCACTGCACATCACCACTAACAAAAGGTATGTTATTTATCACTGTAACAGGTTATGTAAGATGGTGGTGGCGGTTGAATGTACTTGGGATAGGTGGTAGACTCCATATAAAGAGGACCTTTCACCATCCCCATCAATTCCAGTTCTTAGCCTCTGCTAATAGATGCATCTCCACTACTTCCAGCACAACTGGACTTTTCTATCCAATCTTCACTATTCCCGAGCAACAAAGGCAATGTCAGGCAGGAGGGGGGGGGGGGGGGGGGGTAATTCAGAGCTACAATCAGAGGCAGCCAATGTCAGAGCTCAGAATCTCCCCGTCTGTCCTTGCCTGACAACACAGAGTCTAAAGAGTATATCAGACACTAAAACTAAGTGCACTGATTGCTCAGGAATGGTGGGGGCTAGAGAAAAAATTCCAACTGTGCTGGAATCAGTGGAGCTGTACCTATTAACAGATACTAGAACAGAACTGGAGGTTAGAAGTTGGTGAAGATGGTGAAAGGTTCTCTTTAAAATTGATTGATATAATATAATGATTCTTCATTACCTCCTCAATGGAATAGTGTGAAACAGTGCAAATGTATGATTGTTCTGAAAGAAAAAACCAACAATAAAAAAACAACACGCAGCCTTGTTAGAGCAAAGAAAGTGCATATCCATGTATTTATATAACCCTGTATACATCTTCAGGGTGCGGATACAGAGGTTTTCAAGCTCCTTTAAACAAGATAATAATTTAATGTTGCATTAACACAGTAAAAAGTATAGATCACCAAAGTTCTGTGAATCCCTGTGCACTAGTAACGCTTTCATTGCCAGACAATCTGCATATTCCTTATTACTGCCAGCACACAGATAAAAACATTGCTTAAAAATAATATATATTTTAGGATAACGCCACATAAGCCTACCTATTAGTGAGGCCTATAACATGGATTTGGTATTCTGCTCCAGCCACGTATGTTGTCGATGTAAACGTCACGTCTGTTACGTAAAGGCTGGGAAGTATACTTACCGGATGTATAGTGGTACTGCTCATGAGGATTAACAATTTACAAGCTAGACTGAAATTTAGCAAGCCGCCAAGTTAGCCATCCAAAAAAATGAAATGGCACCTGACAAAATATATAGTCCTAGGACAAAAAGTCTACAGAGGTGGTCATCCTCCACAGTACACTTCAGAGCTCAAAAACACATGGTTAACTTAGGACTACCACCCAAACGTTCTGCTTAGAGACTCCGTGACATAAGAAACATCAAACACATTTCTGGTAAGATTCCTTACAGCATTGCATATATTGTTAGAGATATTCTGAAATACAGAAAAAAAAAAAAAAGAAAAACCATTGCCCCACTCCATAAAAAGAAGAAAAAAAATTCACACGTCAAAAAGTAAAAGAAGTGGGAGAAGTCGTTTTGAGGCTCCTGCTGGCTGGATGCTGAGATGGCATTTTATTGTAGGGGCTGGAGGTAAACTTTTGTATCAGTCTGGCAGGGAGAGGGCGCAAAACCTGTCAAATGGTTTCCAGATTCCTCCCCTATATGGCTCTGGAGACCCTACAGAAGATGGCCACTTCTCTCAACAAGGCGATCGGAGACTCAAAAGTTGGCATCATCTGGCGTAACGCTTGATGTAATCTTCCACTTTACTACGGTATTCTTCCTGTAAGAAAAAACCAAAAAGAAACATGTATAACACTCACAGGACTGAGTAGCGGGCTCTTCAGGGAGGAAGGAACAAAATGGCAATCGCAACAGGGAGTTCACAAACAATTAGAAGTGAAATGTCAGTGACGAAGAATACTGTTACATAAAAAAATAAAAAAAGCGCCTTGTTAATTACTTCTACCTCGTTATGATGAGACGCAGGGAAATCCAGGGAGGCCAGAAGTGTTTATTGCCAGTTATGTTAGAACAGACACAGACTTATTTAGATTATAGCTACATTTGGACTAGAATTATTACATGGCTTCCTATGGGAAAAAATCCTCTTGTTCCAATTTGGTAAAGACTAGAGATGAGCGAACAGTAAAATGTTCGAGGTTCGATATTCGTTTCGAGTAGCCCCTTAATATTCGACTACTCTAATTGAATATCGAACCCTATTATAGTCTATGGGGGGAAAATGCTCGTTTCAGGGGTAGGCAACGTTCAATCAAATTATACTTACCAAGTCCAGGAGTGAGGGTCGGGCTGGATCCTCCGAGAAGTCTTTTCCGTGCAGCGTCCCCGCGGCATCTTCTGGCTCTGAATTCACTCTGCCAGGCATCGGGCCTGGGCAGAGCAGACTGCGCATGCCCGCACTACAAGCAGACATGTGCAGTCGGCTCTGCCCAGGCCCGATGCCTGGCAGAGTGAATTCAGAGCCAGAAGACGCCGCGGGGAAGCTGCACGGAGAAGACTTCTAAAGGTAGGAGAAGAACCAGCGTTGATTGGCCGACTGTATAGCATTCGGCCAATCAATGCTGGTTCTGCATCGAACTTTCACATTCGAATAGCGAGTGGTACTCGATCGAGTACGAGTATTTAGAATACCGTAGTATTCGATCGAATACCTACTCGATCAAATACTACTCGCTCATCTCTAGTAAAGACAGTACAAATAACAAGACCATACATTACTGGATTTAAGGAAGGGTACAAGGGGAATGTGCCCGAGGGCCTCTACTAGTTTGGAGGGCTCATTGTTTTCAATATCTGAATACTATACCTTTTTTTTTTTTTTTTAATGTAGATTGTCAGCCCCATATAGGGATCACAATGTACATTTTTTTTCCCATCAGTATGTCTTTGTAGAATGGGAGGAAAGCCACACAAGCACGGGGAGAACATACAAACTCTTTGCAGATGTTGTTCCTCACGGGATTTGAACCCAGGACTCCAGCGCTGCAAGGCTGCAGTGCTAACCACTGAGCCACCGTGTTGCCATACTTAGTCCTTCGTGAGGAAAGAATAAAAGGAAGGGATTGTCGTGGTTGCAAACACTGTGTACTGTTAAAGTCCTATTTCCCATAGACTGCAGCCCACAAAAATGTACAAAAACCCATAAGAAAAAGATGTTATTTACTTCATGTAACACTCGATTGTCTGACTGTTATTTCTCCAATATACACACACCCTCTGAGGCTGGGCATGCAGGTGTTCTCACTGGAAGAGGGAGGTATGTTTTGGGAACACAAAAGACCCTTCTTAGCCCTACATCATGGACATAAATAAAGCACAGTCAGATGATGTAGATTTGCTAGTTTCTTCTGCCATCTGTCCATAATCCATACAAGTCTATGGAGGAGTATTGTTGGGGAAAGGAAGGGGAGACTCTGGCGTTCCTTACAGCCCGGCGATGAGGCTAGGCTGTAAAATTCGCCCTTTTGACAGTGGGGAAATATTGGTGCCAAAATTAACAGCACCAATATGTCCAGCACTGGGGCGCATATCGGAAAAGCTCTGGCAATCAAGACTAGGATTCCGATGCGGCAAACTACTCCTTTACATACAACAATTGATTTTTCTCAGCCCCAAGATTGCTCTTGAAGCCAAAAACAGAACGTTCAGGATGTTGCCAAAAAGCCCCTACAACAACATATTAGTGGTTAGAGGTGCGATGCTGCTAGACTTCCAGCACTGTCCAGGCTACCCATAGGATAGGTCATCAATAGAGATGAGCGAACATTGTTCGGATCAGCCGTTCCGAACAGCACGCTCCCATAGAAATGAATGGAAGCACCTGGCACGTACACTTTGCTGGCAGCCGGTCGCCGTGCCAGGTGCTTCCATTCATTTCTATGGGAGCGTGCTGTTCGGAGCGTGCTGTTCGGAACGGCTGATCCGAACAGTGTTCGCTCATCTCTAGTCATCAAGGCACACAATGCAATAAATTCAGCTTTCTAGCAATATATAATACCGCACATCTATGCGGACGTGAAACGTCTGCTTTAAGTTGATTCTTTTAGACACCAAGATTACACTTGAACATAAAAAGCATCATTATCAACCTTTTATTAAGTGATTTAGGAGTGATTTAGGCGTTAAACTGCTGATGAGGAACAATGTGATAAAATGAACAGTTCTTTAAAATGCAGATAAAGCGGAAGATTCATTGCAGGTTGGATGAGCGGTAATAGGTACCATGTGGTGCAGCCCATGAACAAACTGCTGCTTTATTCTGCAATTACTTCTGCCTTGCTCATAGGGTCCCGTAATATTCTTCTATTTAAGCGGAGTGCTTGAAAGGGAAGTATTATAAAATTTCGGATTAAAAATACTCCGATTGCAAGTCAACACATTTTCAAGGTAACCGCATTCCTTCCATTACCTAAACCTCAGACTATAGCGCTAGTAAACAGAACACCATCACCGATACATGACTTGCATGCGATATGGAAGCCATTCTACTGCTATATAATGAAGTTGTCATTCCTTGATCACAGGATGAAACTGGTTAGACACTTAATAGGCGATACATTTGGCTGTAAGATACCAATTTTCTACCCAAGCCCTGCTGTGCGCTATTTCAGAAAATGGGTCTTCAAAAGCCTTCCGAGTTTCCAATGAAAAAAAAAGGAACAAAGTGGTGAAAGTCCCTCTCGGAAGTCCTAGTGACACATTGTTTACGGCTTCTTTTCATGTGGAATGAAAGGCCAGTAGCATGAGCTGATGTATGCGCTCGACTGATGGCTGCATTCAGCGGCAAAGCCTGACTGACTGCACGCCATTTTCTTTATCGTGCTCTCACCAGAGGCGTAAATGGACTAAAAGGAGAGACAGAGATCAATCATTTTACAGCTGTTTTCAAAAATAATGATAAAAATCGCTCTGGAGACATGATGCCAGGCAATAACCGGATCAAGCTAGAAATAATGTGTCCGTAAATGGATACTCCCACTAACATAATCTGAGCTCGGCACCACTGCAAAAATAAAAGAAGATTGCCAAATACAAGTAAATGACTAAAGTGAATGCTACATCTTCTAGTGGTATAGGAGGACAGAGAAGGTTTCTTCTATAGCTGGAAACATCTTTGTTCTGCGCCGTGGGATGGTAGATTTGCATCTGCACTCTCCTACCTGTATCCGGCAAGAATGCACACTATGTAACATCTGCCTATTAAGTATAAGGTAATGTGTATGGGTCCATGACAATGAAACAGATGGCACATGGATTGGTATCAGTGTGCAGTTTGTGGTTTTCATTTCCCCATACACTTTCACTGGGGATCAAAATAACACTTTTTTTTTTGCACATGAAGTAAAATAGGTGATCATAATAATATTTTTTCCACTCAATTCAAATACGTAATTAATTTTTCTCCATCACGTTTTTTTTAAAATGTAGATTATGAGCTCCATATAGATTTTTTTTTTCCCTATCAGTATGTCTTAGTAGAATGGCAGGAAACCCACGCAAACACGAGAAGAACATACAAACTCCTTGCAGATGTTGTTCCTGGCAGGATTCGAACCCAGGACTCCAGTGCTGCAAGGCTCTAGTGCTAACCACTGAGCCACCGTGTTGCCCGCATGTTCAGTTTTTCGGTGATGCACAGTTTAATTTTGAAAAAAAAAATTCTACATTTATGTTTTCTTTGTTGATACTCAAGTTTTCTTCTGTATTTGGCACCAGGAATGTCTCTTTTTAGTGTCCAGCAGTAATTGACAAGTATCCTCCCCTTCATTCTATTTTTCCTGGTATTTGCTTGCCATGGTTGATATTTCTTGATGAAAACGCTCCCCATGTCCATCACTGACCGCGAGATTGTCAGGAAAGAAATCCAAAAAATTAATTTTGAGGGATATGTTACAGCCTAAATTATTGTAGGATTGTAACAGTTCAGCTACAATGTCAGGGTAATTTGAAGATTTGTGGTTTCCTAAAAAAAAATTCTAACCACACTTTTAAAAGACTTCCATGCAGCTTATTCAACTTGGCTAAGCTGCTCTTCGAATAATTCATCATCAAATCAAAGCTCTTATTTGGGGACCTACAAAAATTCTTTCTTTGACTTTAGCATCACTTACACGAGGGAATTTTTTATTTTTTTTCAAATGCTGGAAACCAGAACCAGATTTATCCATTGCTTTCGCATGGGAGCACTTTGCTCTTCCTACATAGATCAGGCATAAGGAAGGTCGGATGACCGAAACGTCCCATTACCAACTGATCCATCTTTCTACTTTGCACATATATGCCTTTATGTCCACGGTGCATCAATTTTTGGTATATCTACAATACAAGACTTTGTGTTTCACTGCAAAATTAGAATGTGCAGCAGAATTTTCATTTTGGATGTCGACAGGATTGGAGGACCCTATTTTTGCTTGCACCTCCATTTCTACACGGGAGTGTGCACTACCATTGTTATTTTATACAGTGACTGACGTGTTGGCCATTCCTTCTTGATATAGTGATTTGTCTCATCTCTGCTGTCCCACTCGCACAAGAAAACAACAAAATTTTGTGTAGACAAGCCACAAACCCGTTAACAAAATAACTACTTTTAAATCACAGAATATTTTCCAACAATACTTTTTATAATGATTTTTTTTCCCAAAAGAATTTTCATGTTTTCATATACGAGTTGCATAAGCTAATGGCACAGAAGGAAAAGAACTATAAATGAGTGAGCAAAAACTATACGTGATAGAGAAAATCTGATTGCATATTTGAAATTGGCACAGAACGTTACATATAAAACACAATAAATAATCCACGTACCAAAAATGTGTTTACCAGTGTTTTGTGTCTCTTTTCTACGACCCGGACAAACATCCAATAAAACTATAAATGTCCGTATTGAGACATAGAAATATAAAAGGGCATACATTATCCACAATTAAGGATAATTTATGGCAGCAAGCTACAGTCGTGTGCATAAGGCCTAATAGGAATTTCAAGAAATAAACAGTGGTCAAGTGGAGAAAGCTGGAGGCGCTTCATTACACACACAAAAAGAAAGAAAAAAAGACCAAGAATATGTTCTGCACAATCCTTACTTCACTACTGGGACAGGGTTTTATAAGACATTGGTGTAAGGAAGGCCTGGGCACTGTCCTTGTCAGGGTGGGAGTTATTTGGGGCGCAGGGTGAGGATTCTAAAGACCAATAGGGTCAGTTGGTAGGATCTCTTTGACTTGGTGGAGTAGCCTTTTGTCTGTGAGGATCACCAATGTTGCCACCTAGAGACCACAGTACAGGGCTTGAGGATCCAACCTCACCTTAATAATTGGGTAAGATCTATATCCGATATTTGTGCCTGAGTATCTCATGTCAGGACAATACTAGTGGGGTCTCTTGATATAATTGGAGATGTCATGTATTTCTGTTTGTGTGTTAATATGGTGATCATGTTTTAAATGATCAATTCTCTTTTCCCAAACTATCATCCAATCCACAAACAAACTCCTTATGATTTTTTTAAATATAATATTTGCCATTTCGTGTTGATTTGATCCAAGTATATGTTTTCTACTGGTTGAATGTTACAAGACCTGTTGTATATCAGCCCAACCTTGAGCATGTACTTGAGACAGGGACACAGCCCCAAAAACTTTGCAAGGCGAGTTAGTTTACGCAAACCTCCTACCACATACATCTTAAAGGGATCCTATCACTCAGACAATTTTTTCAAAGTACCACGTCGGAATAGCCTTAAGAAAGGCTATTTGTCTCATACCTTTCGCCGTCTTCTCCGCGCCGCCATTCACCTACAATCCCGGTTCTTGTCAGTATGCTAATGAACTCTCTTGCAGCACTGGGGGCGGGCCCCAGCGCTCAGACAGCACTGGGGGCATCCCCAATGCTGCGAGAGAACTCTTTCCAGCGCCGCCTCTTCTTCTTCAGCAGCGTCATCTTCAGCCTCTTCTTCCGGCGGCGGCTTCTTACTTCTAGACCTCAGGACTTGGGCAGACCAGACTGCGCATGCCCACAGGCCACGAGAAAATGGCTGCTTGCACAGTATTGGAAGCGGCCATTTTGTTGTGGCCTGTGGGCATGCGCAGTTTGCTCTGCCCAAGGCCTGGAAGTAAGAAGACACCGCCGGAAGAAGAGGCTGAAGATGATGCTGCTGAAGAAGAGAAAGTGGTGCTGGAGAGAGTTCTCTCGCAGCATTGGGGACGCCCCCAGTGCTGTCTGAGTGCTGGGGCCTGCCCCCAGTGCTGCTAGAAAGCTCATTAGCATACCGACGAAAAACCGGGATTGTAGGCGAACGGCGGTGCAGAGAAGACGATGAAAGGTAGGAGATGAATAGCCTTTCTTAAGGCTATTCCAACATGGTACTTAGAAAAAAAATCATGTCTGAGTGGGATCCCTTTAAGCATTCCTGCTGCACTGTTCTGCGAAATATATTACTGACATTGAGTGATTATGCATTATTAGAATGTTTTATAATTAGAGATGAGCGAACAGTGTTCTATCGAACACATGTTCGATCGGATATCAGGGTGTTCGCCATGTTCGAATCGAATCGAACACCACGTGGTAAAGTGCGCCAAAATTCGATTCCCCTCCCACCTTCCCTGGCGCCTTTTTTGCACCAATAACAGCGCAGGGGAGGTGGGACAGGAACTACGACACTGGGGGCATTGAAAAAAATTGGAAAAAGTCATTGGCTGCCGAAATCAGGTGACCTCCATTTTAGACGAATAGTGGATTTCAAATCCGGGTCATATGAGAATGTGAACTTTGTGACTATGAGACAGGGATAGCTGTACAGGCAGGGATAGCTAGGGATAACCTTTATTTAGGGGGGAATGTTATTAAAAATAACTTTTTGGGGCTCTATCGGGTGTGTAATTGTGATTTTTGTGAGATAAACTTTTTCCCATAGGGATGCATTGGCCAGCGCTGATTGGCCGAATTCCGTACTCTGGCCAATCAGTGCTGGCCAATGCATTCTATTAGCTTGATGAAGCAGAGTGTGCACAAGGGTTCAAGCGCACCCTCGGCTCTGATGTAGCAGAGCCGAGGCTGCACAAGGGTTCAAGCGCACCCTCGGCTCTGATGTAGGAGAGCCGAGGGTGCACTTGAACCCTTGTGCACCCTCGGCTCTGCTACATCAGAGCCGAGGGTGCGCTTGAACCCTTGTGCACACTCTGCTTCATCAAGCTAATAGAATGCATTGGCCAGCGCTGATTGGCCAATGTATTCTATTAGCCTGATGAAGTAGAGCTGAATGTGTGTGCTAAGCACACACATTCAGCTCTACTTCATCGGGCTAATAGAATGCATTGGCCAGCGCTGATTGGCCAGAGTACGGAACTCGACCAATCAGCGCTGGCTCTGCTGGAGGAGGCGGAGTCTAAGATCGCTCCACACCAGTCTCCATTCAGGTCCGACCTTAGACTCCGCCTCCTCCGGCAGAGCCAGCGCTGATTGGCCGAAGGCTGGCCAATGCATTCCTATGCGAATGCAGAGACTTAGCAGTGCTGAGTCAGTTTTGCTCAACTACACATCTGATGCACACTCGGCACTGCTACATCAGATGTAGCAATCTGATGTAGCAGAGCCGAGGGTGCACTAGAACCCCTGTGCAAACTCAGTTCACGCTAATAGAATGCATTGGCCAGCGCTGATTGGCCAATGCATTCTATTAGCCCGATGAAGTAGAGCTGAATGTGTGTGCTAAGCACACACATTCAGCACTGCTTCATCACGCCAATACAATGCATTAGCCAGTGCTGATTGGCCAGAGTACGGAATTCGGCCAATCAGCGCTGGCTCTGCTGGAGGAGGCGGAGTCTAAGGTCGGACCTGAATGGAGACTGGTGTGGAGCGATCTTAGACTCCGCCTCCTCCAGCAGAGCCAGCGCTGATTGGTCGAGTTCCGTACTCTGGCCAATCAGCGCTGGCCAATGCATTCTATTAGCCCGATGAAGTAGAGCTGAATGTGTGTGCTTAGCACACACATTCAGCTCTACTTCATCAGGCTAATAGAATACATTGGCCAATCAGCGCTGGCCAATGCATTCTATTAGCTTGATGAAGCAGAGTGTGCACAAGGGTTCAAGCGCACCCTCGGCTCTGATGTAGCAGAGCCGAGGCTGCACAAGGGTTCAAGTGCACCCTCGGCTCTCCTACATCAGAGCCGAGGGTGCGCTTGAACCCTTGTGCAGCCTCGGCTCTGCTACATCAGAGCCGAGGGTGCGCTTGAACCCTTGTGCACACTCTGCTTCATCAAGCTAATAGAATGCATTGGCCAGCACTGATTGGCCAGAGTACGGAATTCGGCCAATCAGCGCTGGCCAATGCATTCTATTAGCCCGATGAAGTAGAGCTGAATGTGTGTGCTAAGCACACACATTCAGCACTGCTTCATCACGCCAATACAATGCATTAGCCAGTGCTGATTGGCCAGAGTACGGAATTCGGCCAATCAGCGCTGGCTCTGCTGGAGGAGGCGGAGTCTAAGATCGCTCCACACCAGTCTCCATTCAGGTCCGACCTTAGACTCCGCCTCCTCCAGCAGAGCCAGCGCTGATTGGCCGAATTCCGTACTCTGGCCAATCAGCACTGGCTAATGCATTGTATTGGCTTGATGAAGCAGTGCTGAATGTGTGTGCTTAGCACACACATTCAGCTCTACTTCATCGGGCTAATAGAATGCATTGGCCAGCGCTGATTGGCCGAATTCCGTACTCTGGCCAATCAGCACTGGCTAATGCATTGTATTGGCTTGATGAAGCAGTGCTGAATGTGTGTGCTTAGCACACACATTCAGCTCTACTTCATCGGGCTAATAGAATGCATTGGCCAATCAGCGCTGGCCAATGCATTCTATTAGCGTGAACTGAGTTTGCACAGGGGTTCTAGTGCACCCTCGGCTCTGCTACATCAGATTGCTACATCTGATGTAGCAGTGCCGAGTGTGCATCAGATGTGTAGTTGAGCAAAACTGACTCAGCACTGCTAAGTCTGCATTCGCATAGGAATGCATTGGCCAGCCTTCGGCCAATCAGCGCTGGCTCTGCCGGAGGAGGCGGAGTCTAAGGTCGGACCTGAATGGAGACTGGTGTGGAGCTATCTTAGACTCCGCCTCCTCCAGCAGAGCCAGCGCTGATTGGCCAGAGTACGGAACTCGACCAATCAGCACTGGCCAATGCATTTCTATGGGGAAAAGTTAGCTTGCGAAAATCGCAAACTGACAGGGATTTCCATGAAATAAAGTGACTTTTATGCCCCCAGACATGCTTCCCCTGCTGTCCCAGTGTCATTCCAGGGTGTTGGTATCATTTCCTGGGGTGTCATAGTGGACTTGGTGACCCTCCAGACACGAATTTGGGTTTCCCCCTTAACGAGTTTATGTTCCCCATAGACTATAATGGGGTTCGAAACCCATTCGAACACTCGAACAGTGAGCGGCTGTTCGAATCGAATTTCGAACCTCGAACATTTTAGTGTTCGCTCATCTCTATTTATAATGCAAATTATACAGAACTACAATGAGCAAGATGATAAATATTTTGACCTGCTAATAAACAGCACCCTCTAATGAGCAATGGACTTTTTTTGAACAATCGAGCATAGTCCTAACGAAAACGGAAGCGAAAATTCATCAAGTGAAAGTAATGTTTTATCCTACCACAGTCAAACCATCTGTCTTCTGATCAAATTTTTATCAGATTTCTGCAGCATATTAATATTAATGTAGAATCTGCCAACAATTTTTCTTAAAGAGGATGATGCACTAATTTGTCATTTTTAAAGAAACTTTAAAATTCACAGAATTTACGTAATATCTAAGCTTTTCCATTTTTGCACAGGGTATTTCAGACACAATAGAAACAGTCCATTACATTTACATTTCTACAAACTTTAAAACTAATTTGTGCCTACTTTGGCTGTACTGACTAGGAGAACATTAGAACAGAAGCCAGGAAACTGCTGATCCTGCAGAGTCTGCTCAGTGTCAATAAACTCAATATGGCGGCACCTACTGCACATACCACTAGGCACATTTCATCTAAAGAATGGAAAAATGGAACAGACCATTGGAAACAAATGTGAAATAGATGGAAGGTAACAGATCACAGAACTGCTGAACTATACTGGAATATTTATCCGTGATCTACTTTGGTTCACCTTCCGTCTATTACATATTGCTTTGGCATGGTAGGCTATATTTACCCTATAGTGGAAAACTATGTCAATCAAATACTTGGGTATTCAGATCACCAATACCTACAGTTCTCTCTGCCTTTCTAACTATTCATGAAAACCCCTCTGCCTCTCTCTTCTAGGTCGGATTTCATCTGTGAAAATGTCAGTCGTTGTAAAGTTGCTCTCTCTCTTCGACACTCTACCAGCCATACTAACCACTGTCTTCCACTCGATTTAGTCCATCTAGTTGGATGTTGTGTTGGCCTACAAACTGCCCTGCAAGATGTTTTGGCTACAACGGTCTAGAAAATAAGGGACAGATCACTATGACAAGTCTTGACTGCTGGTTTGTTCTGGAGGAGGCAACTGCCACCATCCTGGTGGACCTCTATGCTAGGAGCAAGGAATGGAGGTCAATAACATACCATACTGCTCTTCTTTCACAATAAGGCCGAAAAAAACATGGAGATTTGGTCCACATGGAGCCAAATAATACAAAAATGTTCTAAAACTAAAGATTGAAAAATTAACATAAAACACAGCATTAATCAAATTTATGTTCAAAACCCTTGTGTATTGTGCTTGCCAAAATGTGTCTATATATCTGTAAAAGCCTATGACCTAGGTTGTATTTGACACAGTCTTGCAGATATGCACTGGGAACGTTCCAGACTCGTATGTCAAATGCATCCATAGGCCTTATTTACCAGGATGCCAAAAGAGCAGATAAAGAGTTGTCAGTTGTCAGATTACTAAGAATTACTTGTCTTTGTTTTTTCAGGTGATCAACATCCGAAAAGGGTGCCGGCTGAGCTGACAAACAGGCATCTTTGTCTGAGTTGGAGCATCATACCCCAAATCTATAAAGACATGTGAGTGGTTTAGTGTCTCAAATCGCCCTGATAGATTTCCTTTAAATGTACCCGTGTAGTAAGAAGAGCAGTGGGAAGCTTTTATTCCTTTACATTTGCACTCCACTTAAAAGGACAGCCTGACAACTCTTTTATCGAGGACCTTTCACTGCGTCCTTGCATTCTTTAATAAGGAACTCTACACAGATTCTGATGCAGATGGAATTTTATCTATGTAAACACCCATATTCCAGAATAATCATTTGTTACATTTCTAAACTAACATGCTAATTAGCCACCCTGCAGTCAGATGGGTGGTCTCTCAATGGTTTGCTCCATCTCAGGACCACCCACATACGATGACAAATTCTAATTTGCATATTGGGTGCTGAAACTGACGTTATCGATTCCTTAGGACTGGTGTATCGGAGTGCCACCCTCTGCACAATGCAAAGATTTGGAGTTGGTTTAGGTGATTAAAGACCCTGTAAGTCATGCACAAGGGGTGATTACGTACCATTTAGAAATGCAGATTTCAAGGTTCAAGTGCTGGAATCTCGAGGGTTTCCAATGTTTATTTTTTACAGTCTCTAAGGGACTTTCCATTTCTAATTTACCGTAAAAGTATCAGAGAACTCTTTGCTCGGTTCTCCACAGCTGTTACATCTCTATTACTTTGCTGCATATTAACCTGAATCTTAATGGAAAATCTCCCAGCTCTGAAGGAGGTCAATGATCCTAATTATGAAGAGTGACATTAATTAGCCCCTGTTGTGACAACAAACACCTTATGAGAGTCTGTTTATGTCTGCTGCATTTGTTGTTGGTACATTATTTTCATGGTTCATGGCAGTAAGAGTTCATGGGTGAATCTCATTATAAAGGAGATAAAAAAAGAAAAGGTCCTGGCAAATCGTACGGTCATAGGAAAGGTTAGAAAAAGGTAGAGATTAAAAATACGAAATAACATGCAGTGTATACACCGAGAAAAATCCTAGCTGGTCATCTAAGATCAGTTCTTGAAGTTTGGTACTTGTCAAAGTCTATATCAGAAACCCAAACTTCTTGATCTCCAAGTGTTGCAAAACTTCATGCATGATACCATGTTGGGGATATAACCGGTTAAATTTCCATGTTGTTTTTCTGAAAAGCTACATATACAAAACCAAAAAACCCCAAAACACAATTTTGCTGCGTTTGCATGTTTTAGTTGCTGCATGTGGATAAGATTACGTTAAGTGGTAACTAGAGATGATCGAGTAGGTACATGCCTGGCAGCGAAAGGGTTAAATCCAGTAATGTATGGTCTTGTTATTTGTAGTGTCTTTACTAGAGATGAGCGAGTAGTACTCGATCGAGTAGGTATTCGATCGAATACTACCGTATTCTAAATACTTGTACTCGATCGAGTACCATTCGCTGTTCGAATGGAAAAGTTTGATGCAGAAACAGCATTGATTGGCCGAATGCTATACAGTCGGCCAATCAATGCTGGTTCTTCTCCTACCTTTAGAAGTCTTCTCCATGCAGCTTCCCCGCGGCATCTTCCGGCTCTTCATTCACTCTGCCAGGCATCGGGCCTGGGCAGAGCCGACTGCGCATGTCTGCTTGTAGTGCGGACATGCGCAGTCGGCTCTGCCCAGGCCCGATGCCTGGCAGAGTGAATTCAGAGCCGGAAGATGCCGCGGGGACGCTGCAAGGAGAGGACTGCTCGGAGGATCCAGCCCAACCCTCACTCGTGGACTTGGTAAGTATAATTTGATCGAACGCTGCCTACCCCTGAAACGAGCATTTTCCCCCCATAGACTATAATAGGGTTCGATATACGATTCGTGTAGTTGAATATTGAGGGGCTACTCGAAACCTCGAACATTTTACTGTTTGCTCATCTCTAGTGGTAACCCCATCTACAGGATCATATTTAAGCTTGCAGCTTAAGCAAATCAAAGTGGTTTTCCCAATACATTGCTTTATGCACCTTTGATACAATTGAATATAATCTCCTTAGAGTTTACAGCTTGTTTCCAAGGTTTTAGCCCAATTCTTTTCTCTAACCTCTAGTGGTTGAGCTGATGAGTCTGTCACTGGTCCCAGTCACCTATGTCCTCTGCAAAGTACTTTCAGTTGTTGAGTCATGATAAGGGCTAGAACAGAACCTCTATGTTATCTCTCTATATAAACCTGCTGGTTTAAACTGAAAACCAGGAAGTGGAGGGGAGAGGAGCCAAGAGAGCAGGAGAAACCCTGAGATGGGAAACCCCATTTAAAATTTGATCCACTAAGCCGCAGCAGGTTAGCCTGTGACAGCTACAGGCAGTAAAGGATTTGCCACTTCACACTAAACCAATGACTATATTAAGGTTTCAGAACTGCTACCACCACACAGGACAAATTGTTAAACCACTTCTTTGAGGCGGCTGCAATAAAACTAATTAACGTGTAGCTCCATGTTGGATATCGCTTCTCCTCACCAATCACTAGTTAGATAATGGGATTTAGAACAACAGGGGACCATAAAATTAGATGTTTCTGTAGTAAGACGAACAGTGGGAATTTAACAATCCTTCAGTTTCAAAGTCACCAATTTCACCCAGTTCTAAAATTTGTATTTAACTCAGTAAGAGACAGGCTTTATAGTGAAGTACAAAGAAATTACATTGTGCAAACAGATGTATAAGCCAAGATGAAAATAGTGGAGGGGAATTTTACGAAACGGCTCATACCAGTTTTCTGGCGCAAATGTGGCACATTTTTGGGTTATGGTGGGCACTGAAGGGGTCATTTCACTAAGTGTCAGGGTCACTATACTACATGCGGGGGAGCTCCCACCGGTTAAGAGCACTGTGATTTGGACCCCAGTGTGAATGGAGTGACATGTCACAAATGTGTGCAGGTGCTCCATCCATTTCATTTGGAACCACTAGAGATGGTCGAGTTCTGTACTTCAGCTATCTCCAATAGTTCCCATTGAAAGGATTATATAATATTGACCTTCCATTTAAACCAATTTAATTCTTGGTGGCTTAGTGGTCAGACCACCACATACCAGCAAGTTATCCCATCCAGAGGATAGGAGGTAACTTGACTTAGCCGGAAAAGTCCTTTAATGTCTGTTCAGCACTGGTATATGTTGCTGCTATGAAAGAAAAGGTAAATGTGTTTTTTGCTTAGTTTTTTGGTGGCTGAAAGTTTTGGGTGACAATAGGATGGGCAAAACCACATTGGTCGGTACTACGACCCCTACTACATAACTCTCTAGAGCAGAGGAAAGAAATTCATTTTGACCAACGAGAGCTCATCCTTCCTGCTACATCAGTAAATGTTAGAGGTCTACATTCGTGATTTACATCATACATGCAGGAGAGACAATACATCACTAAGACTTTTTAATGGCACCCAAAGAGCAAGCCAATGACCTACTAATCTACTTTTTATTACCAAATGCTATAAATCAGGAGAAATCTTGCATACAGAAGGTAACACGAGATCTGGCTTATGGGATTTATCTTCATCGTCAGAGCAAAGCCAATAAAAATACTACAATGGTTACAAATGCCATATATTCAACCTGCGACCATTCATTTTGTCAGGCTGCTTTAGTGAGCTCATTTGAGAGTTCCTCAACCCACTATAGTGTATTTATACCGCTATAATACTAAGAACGGTCAGGGAGAGGTCAGTCTACTTTATAGGCTTTGTATGTTTGTTAAAAGGCAAATAAATGAAATAGAAATGTGTTCATTACAAATAATGGGATGAAAATAGACGTGAAAAACCAAATCATTTTACAAACACGCACAAGGTGTCAAAAGGGATTTAGATGATGATCAATATGGTCTCAACCAGAGTAGAGGAGTCAAATTGGGTGAATTTGGGAGTCTGGCGTCAAATTAAAATGATTACAATTTTTTTCAATACAGTATAATTAATTTGTTGCATACATGACTTCTCCCGAGCTGCACCACTTCTCTGGAATGCTCTACCCGGACAATCAGATTAACTCCCAATTTCTACAGTTTCAAGCGCAAACTAAAGACACATCTTTTCAGACAGGTCTATCACAATTCCTAATGTAAACCCTTCCGTACTATAATTAGAATCCTCAAAATCCAACCCTCCTCTGTCCCCGCTCCCACATTACCCCACATGATATGATGCCATTTCAGGCTAACTTTATATGTCCAGGCAGCATCCACATGTTAAAGGACATGACTGGTGATGGCTCATTAAATTTTATGTTTGTATAATGACAGTCACCTCTATTACAAAATTGTCTGACCACTGTATAAGCGATGCCGCCCCTGCTACCTCTTATGTCACCCCCTCTACCTCTTAGATTGTAAGCTCTTGTGAGCAGGGCCCTTAGTCCCAGTGTGTGAAATGACTATTTCTTTGTAATGTATATGTATTTTTGTCTGTATTTGAACCCTACAAATTGTACAGTGCTGCGGAATATGTTGGCAGAATATGTATTATTATAGTTTCATAAGAATTTAATCACAACTTTTTAAAGAATTAGATGATTTTTATGGCTTCAGATTGATCTAGGCCATGAGCCATTTACGACTGAGATGGAGCCAGGCTGTGGAAGAAGAGAAGAGTCGGAGTTGGCAGTCCGTCCTACCAATTACACAGCCCTAATCCTAACAACTTCTCCCCATTTCCATAATGATCCCAAACTAACATATAATCAAATATTACTGTACTCGTGTATGATATGAAAAATAGATACAAATTGTAAAAACTTCTGCTCTACAAGGTTACAGCTCCGTTGCAGATTTCCTGCTTCCTACTTTGCCATTCTTTTTCTTTTGAGACTTTTACATTTGAGGTGAACCTTCCAGGCATTGCCTCTCTGTTTATGGTGGCATCTTACACAGCAGATAAAAAAATGAAAAGCAGAATTGCAATGTAACTGGATTTCAGGCTAGAAAACAAAATTTACAGTAAACTAGTTGGGACAAGAGTTAGAAAGACTGACATCCTTCTCACTTAAAGAACTTTTTTTTCTAATTATTAAAACCAGATGAAACACATCACATCACTTTTTCTCAATCAGTGTTTATTTCTATTTTATGCACTGCCATCTTGCCTGAGCCTGATTCAATGGTGTTTTCTATAGAGGTATTATCTTCTATTGTAATAATGCCTGTGATGGAATGAGGTAACTGCTGCGTAGAAAATTCCCTAGAGAAATGGCAAGTGCCAGGTTGTTATTAGGCTTCGTTGCCAGAGTGAAAATTGCACAAGATAGTTTCTATATTAAAGGTCACTCTTGGAAGAATTACACGTAAAGAAACCAGTAGTAGTAATTAATAAGGGTAGGCTAGTCTGTGATGTAGACGTCCAACACCTGAGAAAGAAAGGTAAAATGTGGTGCAACCATAATGGGGCTGCACCACAGAGTTTTTTGCAGGCAGATTTTGAGGCAGACTGTGTGTGAACTCACCCATAAGAAACCATGCACAAGGACTTACATAGCCAGAGAACAGATTGCTCAGCAATACTGCAGATATTTCAATGTATGATAAAAACCTAGGTGCCCTTTAAATGATGCTTGAAAGAACTGGCCAAAGTCTCCATGTCAGCTGACTTTGCTTAGGTATATATGCAGCTCGAATGTTCTAGAGTCAATTCTTCTAAAAACTGCTGCATACACATATATAGATATCCATTCCGCTGCCAGTTGTTTGTCCCAGTATGATACACAGAAAGCAAATGACAACTCTGAGGAGCCAATGGCATATATGACCTTACTATGTTGTGAATCCTGCACCAATGTTCTAAGATTTGGCATGCACAAAGATTAACACGTCGCACCACGCGGTGTTGGAAATAGGATTTCTGCTCTTATTATATCATATGACTTTTTCAGGCGCTTTTCAATAAAGGTTCACATCAAATAAAGGCCAGAGAGGTGGAGATCTGCACATACGATCGATACAAAGAATGGGCAAGTTGGCATTTGTTTAATGAAGGCACTCCACCTCTATTCGCAGATCCATTATTGAGTGCTGTCATGTTACATTCTCCATTATACTGTATGTTATACGTTTTCTATGAAGAATTATAGAAAAATAACAAACATTTAACCTTGTAGCCACTTCAGTGGTCCAGGATCACGGGTGCCATACTTGCCTGTGAATCACGAATGCAGCTAGTATGTTGGCCAAACTAGGGATCATTCACGTCACATTAGGGCAGGGGTAGGGAACGTACGGCTCTCCAGCCGTTGCAAAACTACAACTCCCAGCATGCATACTTGCTCTGCTGTTCTTGGAACTTCAATGGAAGTGAATGGAGCATGCTGGGAGTTGTAGTTTCACAGCAGCTGGAGAGCCGAAGGTTCCCTATCCCCGCATTAGGGTAGGCTTGGCATCCATGGCTACATACACAGGATACCACTAGGATTTGCAACTATCATAACCCCTTCACGCCACAGCCATTTTTCAATTTTAGTTTTTGACTCCATGCCTTGCAATAGTCATACCTTTATTTTTCCATTCGCAGAGCTGTATGAACAGTTGTTTGCAGTAATGGTACCAGTACTGGGGAGCTGGCCTAAAACCCTCAGACTTGGGGGGAACTGGAGAAAAATGGCAATTGTTTGACTTTATGGGTTTACTTTTTACAGCGTTGACTGTGCAGCCAAAATGACATGTCACCTGTTTTCTATGGATGGGTTGGTAGGAATCCAGGGAGACCAGAGTGTTAAATCTGGATAGACACTGCGACAAGACTCTGACGCAGATGTGACCGTAGTCTTCGTTGCATTTACTGAAATGGGACTGGGGGGCAGCATGGTGATGCTCTCCAGAGAGTTGCCCATCTTCAAGACAACTTGTCAGTATTTTGGTAGCAGACAGATGCAAGTATTTTACCAGTATACATATGCACATGTCTATTCTCCAGAGATGTGTTATATTGCATAACAAAAACAATCCCCTCCCCCATAAAAACCCCTCTCAAAATCAAAGCAAGGTGAATATAATGAAGAGATCAGGAAGACACCGAGAGTGCCCTTGAGCACAGCCCGGACCCCTACATACCTTATCTCTCAAATGGTGTTCTGCTGCTTCAATGTTCAAAGGATCATCAAAATTTAATAGGTCCTAGAGGTACAAAGAAAAAATTCACAAAGCGGAAAAGATTTCACACAAAATAGGATTGTAAATTGGTCCTAGACACTTTTCAGCTCTGGTAAAGGATTCAGCTAAACTTTCAATCACGGGTCAGATTTTGCATTACAAATCGGGCTTTCTATAAACTTGCCTGCAGATGGTTTTGCTGAGCTGCCCATTACCACTTACTTCTGTCATGAGATCATAGCAACATGTTGCAGTACGGAACAATATCATTGCACATCTTATAAACATAAGGCCACACTTTAAGAAATGAAGGCATAAGAGCTCCTACGTATTGTACACATATGTCAAACAGAAGAAAGATCACATCCAGAATACTCTGCATCCAGACCGTGTAGTGTTACTAATAGGGTATTATCTTCTGTATGGACCCCGTCTCTCTATACCTCTATGTGTGGGCAGCTTTATAGGTGCAGTTATGCCAGATTAAAAAAAAAAAAGAATGGCGTACAGCATGACCACTATATATTCCCTTTTCAGAAAAAAAAGGGTCATTTTGGTTGTTTAAAGGGACACTTCATTGAATTTTTTTTTTTTTTTTTACCTCCTTGAGTCATTATATTGCCTAAAAGCCCATCCTCCTCATTAGTAACAGTGTTTTTCCTTATCCGGCTGCTCACCTTCTTCAATAAGTCATAGGATTCTTTTTTTTAAGCAGTAATTGCTGTGCACACAGGAGGTGTGTTGCCTGCAGATACTATCTCAGATTCTTTAGAGTCTCACCCCCCCCCCTCCGTTCTTCTGCCTCCCTGCACCTCCTCTGCCTCCAACATCATCTGCTCCCTTTAGTGGTTTCCCCCTCTCGCAGTCAGGTCACCCTTCCCCAGGGGTTACCAGCAGTAGTAGGTGCAGCTTACAGGACCTGTGGTGACATCATCCTTATAGCTGCTGGTCTAGGAAGGTCAGTTTTAGTATTACTTCTGCAGAGTTGTGCCAGAACAAGAAACAGACATGGGTTCATGTTCTAGACACAGGTAGAGATATTAGATATCCATTGGGTATGCCGTGACATTGATACAGGACTCAGAGATGGGACCTACATTTGAGTCCTTCCACTGGCTTTCTGCAAGTCCCATACAAATGAATGAAAGGACACGCGTATGTCTCCATCACATTCACTTGTGTTCTGCCATAAGGGTCACGTCCTCCCAGAAGTGCGGCCTGCATCTAGATATAGACAAATACAGATGGGAATCCACATTTAGTTTCAATGGAGCTGAAATCCCACACAAAACCTATGGACAGGTCTGACACTATACTTTCTAATCCTAGAAAAAACCTTTTAATCTGATGGCAACAGGGAATTGTAGGGAACTCTGGGGACCCGTGATGTGTGATTGGTAGCGAATGTCTCTTCTAAATTGAATGTTTTAGTAGTTGGAAAACCCTGTGCAATAATTCCTTCAATACAATATGGAAACATTTTCTCTTAATGACAGTATTCTACTATTACCAATAATAAAAGACATTTTCTCCAACTTTACAATGCTCTCAGTTTGATATTGTTTTGAGGATTTAAAGGGAACATACCAAACTAAAAATCCAGTCTGATCGGTATATTATAGAGCAGGAGGAGCTGAGCAGATTGATATACATGATAATAATACTACAGATAGCTGCCGTTCAAGACATCATCCAATTCTACGCTATTACACAATGTACAGTGAATAAATATAAAACCAATGACAATGGGGGATTTAAAAAAAAAAAAAAAAAAAAAAATAATTACCTTGCCAGTTTTCTGGTGCACATACACAGATAATATGTCTACTTTAGGGTATGTTCACATGGCGGAAAATGGTTTCCGCTGTGTAAACTTCCGCGAGCCTAGCCAATGCAGTGCAACAGTATTACGTCGTGGCACCCCGCTCCAGAATAGGCCTGAATGGATAGGCCTAAACAGGAGCGTGTCTCTAGGTGTGTCAGGATAGGTCATGTCGCATCTTTTTTCTGCTATTAGATAGGAGCCATTTTTGCAGGCGGATTTTGAGGCGTCAAAATCCGCCTGCAAAAAACTGGGTGAGCATACCCTTAGGGTGCATTCACACTGAGTAAACGCTAGCTTATTCTGAACGTAAAACACGTTCAGAATAAGTGGCGTCTAAAGCAGCTCCATTCATTTCTATGGGAGCGGGGATACGAGCGCTCCCCATAGAAATGAATGGGCTGCTTCTTTCACTCCGTGCAGTCCCATTGAAGTGAATGGGGAGTGCCGGCGTGTACGCTCCGGCATGAGCAGAGCTTGCCGTATACGCCGGCACTCCCCATTCACTTCAATGGGACTGCACGGAGTGAAAGAAGCAGCCCATTCATTTCTATGGGGAGCGCTCGTATCCCCGCTCCCATAGAAATGAATGGAGCTGCTTTAGACGCCGCTTATTCTGAACGTGTTTTACGTTCAGAATAAGCTAGCGTTTACTCAGTGTGAATGCACCCTTAGACTGATGGGACCAGTGCAGACATCACAGTGTTCTTTTTATCTGAAATCTATGGCAGTGTCTGACGGGTGCATATTTCAATTCTGGCACATGGGTCCACCTTTGCAGCAGGGCCTTTTAATAATTCTCTCACATTTTATAGAAGTGCATTAGACCAGAGGAAGATGTGCTGATCTTAAAGGGGTTTTCCAAGCTAAAAATATAGATGATCTATCCTAAGAATAAATCATCAATTTCAGATAAATGGGGGTCCAAAACAGCACCCCCACTGATCAACTGTACTCAGCAGATAACACACAGAGAATGGAGCAGAAAGCAGACAGCTCTGTTCTCTGTAGTAGCCGGACTAGGTTAATACACTAAAACACTGATGACCTTTCCTTAGAATAGGTAATCAATATTGATGACTGGTCAACATCCAAGGACCTCTGCAGATCAGCTGTTTGAAGTGGGAGCAGTGCAGCTTTACAAGTCATTGGTCATCTGGCCCATTTTATACCAAGCACAAACCCTATACTATTTATTGGACATTGGATGAGCCCTGCGGTCTCTTCAAACAGCTAGTAGGTGCGGGGGGCCAGATATTGGACCAACCAGACATTGATGACCTATCCTAAGAACAGGTCATCCATATCTTAGTCCTGAAAAACGGTTTTAACATGAATCTATAGCCTGCAACCCATCAGCTACCTATGGACGGCTATGAAATATGAGCATTACTCCATATTCCTCTGCTGCCTACACAGCCGTGAATTGACTTTTACCTGACTTTAATAGCTACTTGACTTTCACATTACTTACCAATATAAGTCTATAAAGCATTACATAGAGACCACACAGCTCTGTTAATGTTCCGTTACGCCAGTCTCTTGGCTATTATTATCTTTATTATGTGGTTTCAGTAAGTTTCTCTTCCCGGCCATATACCTTATCAGCAGAAACACCAGTCCATGTGAATGGAGGAAGCGGTTCCTGCTCTCTGTTATTAATATATAAATCAGAAGAACAAGACATTTATCATATTATATCTGTACTTACTGTAAACAAGGAGTTCAATCCCCACACCACATCCTGCAAATAAAAGAAGAAAGGGAACAATCAGACACCAGAAAGATGTCAGCAAAAGATGGTTAAGTCATTTATTAGCTAGTAACATGGTTTACTTATCAGGAACAGAGCCCCAGGATAGAGAAATGTGCCTGAGCCCGTGGCGGAGAACACGACATGCTGCAAAGTACCGGGCAATGGAAAAAGCGGTGTCTAAATGAAATCCAAATTAAAGCCTGAATAGAAAGACTGCGGGGAATAACAGATGATTATCGGATTTTACAGTCATAGGGAAGAGGAAAAAAAACAGCAACGATCACAAAGGGCATCTGAGAATGAGAGACAGCAATAAGAGATATGGATCCTGACTGCAGCAACAGAATAAGGAGCTGCTGTAGACCGCGGCGAGATAAATAAGATAGGCTGCAAAAAGCGCAAAGATTTCATTTACCATTTTTTGGGGCTATTTTTTAATAGGTGTTGTCAACTATTGAAACGGACAGACGAAAAGGCAGAATATAGAGCTGAAGTCTCCGCTGACGACTATTACACATTTATGTATTGTTACAGTAGCACTAAACCAGGGGTAGGTAACCTTCGGCTCTCCAGCTGCTGTGAAACTACAACTCCTATCAGGCTCCATTCACTTCCATGGGAGTTTCAAGAACAGCAAAGCAAATAGGCATGCTGGGAGTTGTAGTTTTACAACAGCTGGAGAGCCAAGGTTCCAATCCCTACCCCTGCACTAAACAAACATAATAAGCACTGATGTCAGCACACAAGAGGTTAACTCACGCCAAAAACAAGGCTGCACAAGAGGCACTATATGAGGTCCATTGACCAGGCAGCCATTCACCAAGGTCATAAACTGAGGTCTGTAACAATCTCAACAGATGTAGGATTTCCTTCCAACATAAAAACTGAATAATAATGATATACGGTATTTGTGGTTGTAACTCTAGCCGTCATGTTTTGGTAACAACCCCAGAGAGATTAGAGAGCCCTAAGGCTTTATTCACAGCAAAACATTTAGCATCCATGGGGCACCATTTTCATGGATCCCTCATAACCTTCAGTCTATCAAGCGATCCGTGAACTCGGCAAAACCGGACAATATTTTGTGACTATTTATGTAGATTGTGAGCCCCATATAGGGATCACAATGTACAATTTTTTTCCTATCAGTATGTCTTTTGTAGAATGGGAGGTTGTTCCTGGCGAGATTGGAACCCAGGACTCCAGCGCTGCAAGGCTGCCGTGCTAACCACTGAGCCACTGTGTTGTCCCTGTTTTGGGACTAATATATATATATATATATATATATATATATATATATATATATATATATATATATATATATGTCATGTGAATAGCTAACTTCACTTGAACGGTTTAATATGGACCCAAGCCATTGTCTGAATAGAGTTGAAAGGGATTGTTCTGTAAAGGACACTTCTCCCCTTATTCACAAGGATGATATCTATACACCAGGTTCGCTGCCACATACACGGATCCATGATAATACAGGCATGCAAATGTGGCCATAGAAATGAGTGTGCCATCTGTGAAAAACAAGGCCAAAACACTGAAAAGCACATAATTGTGTGCATGCCGCCTAAGATGCAGAAGACTGACTTCCCCCTAGGAATAGGTTTAGAAAAAAAATAAAAGGGCACCACCGCTCTGCTCTGTTTAAAACGCATGTTGGAGAATGAAGGGATGGAGTCATGCCGAATTCGGAGAGAAGCTTAAGGTTAAGCTCATGCAGTAGAAAATGAAGAGGAACTTCTCTTCATTTTCCACCGCTGTTTCCAGTCTCAATCTACCCATCACAGGAGGATGATGCAAGACCTTGGCATTTAGTCACGGCTTTATGCTGCCGATTAGGCCCAGATGAATAAGGAGCTGCAGAAGCTATGGTAGGACGCTTAATTTTCAACATCCTGCTACAATCTCTGCTTTCTATAGAAAACAATGATAGGCAGAATCTGGGTGGAATCTGATGGTGATCTGGGGTTGTAATATACCCACAAATCAGCAACAAATTCCTCTTTGTGAACTAACAGAAACCAAGCAGGACTAGGAACACGAGCCCACGTCGGAGCAGGAGCACAAGACCGAGTCCACGTCGGAGCCCGAGCAGGAGCACAAGTCCACGTCGGAGCCAGAGCAGGAACACGAGCCCACATCGGAGCCCGAGCAGGAACACGAGCCCACATCGGAGCCCGAGCAGGAACATGAGCCCATGTCTGAGCCTGAGCAGGAGCACAAGACCGAGCCCAAGTCGGAGCTTGAGCAGAAGCATGAGCCCGAGTTCAAGTCAGACTGTGGAGGGGGGGAAATAAAAATAGTGCTGAAGATGGTGGTTTGGCCTACCAACTGCACAGCCCTTGAAAACAAATTCACTTTTTCAAAGGTAAGGACAGTATATCATGCAACACCACACTTTTAGACGAGCCACAGTGCTTCATGAATACCACCCACACTACAAGATAAACATTCCAAAACAAAATGGAAACCATTAAGACTGTTTCACATACATTCATAAAAGCTTGTAAAGAGACTTCTTCATGTTTATGATCCTTTTGTATGGACCAAGGGCACTGTCTTCACTAGAAGGCTCCAATGGTATACTATAAACACTTCACAGAACGACATTCCTTGAGTAGATTATTAAATGATGTATCTATGTAAGAACATAGTAAGAAAACCTTCATGAGCGGGGACTAAAGAAAGGCAGAAGAAACCAATCGATCCCTAGACTCACACTAACGTTTGCTTTTCTGTTCTTCATTGAAGGATCAGAACAGTGGACTGTTGAGCTGTTACAAGTTAGCGGTCCCGATACAGACCCTGATGGATTCCATTAACCATAACTCTTTAAAACTGACAGACTTGGAGGTCTTTTTGACCCACCAATTTTGTCACAAACAACGTGACGGAGACTCCAATGCAGATATGAATGTAGCCCAACAGTACCCATATGCCCCCACTGATGGATAATTCTAGCACTGAAACCTTTCACAACTAGTTGAATATGAGTAACGGGCATCACAGGGAACCTACAAGAGGTTACTCTACTCTCACCTCTAAACAGAAGGTATTAGTCCCCCTCAAGAAAGATCGGGGAATAGAACAGTCTGATAACAGGGGTACTGTGATGCCCGGGACCCCTTATACACAAATGGTGGTCAGATAGGCAAGAAGTGAGAAAAGGAGAAACGAGGAAAAGAGAAGGGTAGAGGGAACCTAGCAAAAGTAACATCAAGTTAGAAAACAGAAAATCTAAATTAGTAACAAAATTGGAAAGTCTTGTGTCCTTATGTTTCAATGAGAGAAGAAGTATACACACAGTCTCTCCAAAGAGCAGTGTCAACATCTCTGACAGGGAACATACAGACATACATTTGACAAGAAATGGTGTAGGAACTGCTGGATACTCAACCTAGCAAAAAAACTAAACAAGTGCCTTATAGATTTTTTTTAATTTTTATCCCCCTTTGGTCATTGAAATACAACAGTCGGTTGAGATATATCGATGACGTCTTTGTATTGTGATCTGAAGCAAAGAGCCCTCAGTGTTTCTGGTGATCCTTGATGTCCTGGTGAAACAACGTCCCAATGGTTGTATTGTGAAATCTATAGAAATAAGTCAGCAACTAAAGGGCTGGTGATCTCATGGGCCGCGTTCAGGATAGGGATATCCCCAACAAACTATAGAGGAAGGCTTTGAAAACCACCACTAATCAAAGTAGCCCTGTGGTCCCTATAGTGATCGGAGACTCTGGAGAGATGCATTGAGATTATTAGTGTGTGCAATGAAGCGAGTGAATGGGGAAGATAAAGCTTAGAATTTTTCTTAAAGATTATTATTTTTCCTTCTCCTAAAGAAAATCTCTCTGACTGGAAAGCAAATGTATAATATGACCATAGCATGCAGTCTTATTAAAACAGTAAATTCCTTCCAAAGTTAAACTTCATAGCTTCTCAGATTTTCTTTAATTTGAGTCTTAACTATTATGGAGCTTAATACTGAAATATAGTGTGTACAATGCGGAAATCTCATGGGTGAATGAAGCCTGAAATTTTTCTCATCTAAACAAGATGGTGGACTATCCTGAAAACCTTTAGGAATATAACTTTTTGGAAATTATCTGGCATTTGAACAAGTCCAACCAGCAGGTTGTACAGCTCTTGAATGAAAGCAAGTGTGGGAATCAGGGATTATATCAACTGTAAATCCAAAGAGGAAGAATTCTGTTGTCGCCTCATACAACGATGGCATAAACAATATTTCAATATCCCATCATGTACACATGGTACATGAAGGTCACATTATAGCATGGGGTTTTTCAATAACTATATAGTAAGATAACGTTTTAACAAACCTGACCCTTCCATCGTTTCCCATTAAATAAGATGGAATCCACAGCAAAACCAATGGTGTCTACCATGGAACAAATGAGGCAGAACATTGTGTCATGGTGGACCCAAACGACGGAGAGCACAAGTGCAGGTGTGACCCTATCCTTAGCAAAAATGAATAATTCCTTCTGGATGCAATGTTCTGGTTATAACGTAGATGCAATTGCTTAGAAGGAATATAAAAGTCAGACAAGACTACAGTCACACCAAATGTCTTTCACAGATCACTGGAACGCCTTGCGATGTCCGCACAGGGCGATTGCATTTTCATGGCTTGGCAATTAGTTATTTCAGAAATAATTAAATGAGAGGAAAAGGTCACCGGGGAATGAGAAGTATTGATACAAAGGACACCATGATTGTGTTTAGCAGCAAAAGCTGCGTTGTTATGTATGCATCCATCACTCTTGTCAGACGGACCGGCCCTAGCACTCTCTGATCTCACAGGGCATGTGTGGCTACCAGTGAGGATGCTCAAGCTTACACCATACACCCCCATATATATATGACAGTACAATATGCAACATAAAGCAAAAAACGCAAAAGAATACAATTGGTAGAAATGGACTATTAGTGAAAAATGATGCCGGAAATAAGATGTAAAGTGTCTAGAGATAAACAACAAAAAAGGACAAAAAAAAAAAAAAAAAAAAAAAAAAAGGTAATATAATGGTACAGTCCATAGTAGCCCTTAAATAATGCTATATGCACAGTAACAGCTTCCATACAGAGCCCACTGACCGCAAGTCTTCAATGACTTGCCTGGATATAATCTCTTTAATGGTTTATTCTGGTATAAAAATATTGATGACTTATGGACAAGTCATCAATATCTGACAGATGGAGATGTGACAGTCCCCGCTCCCATTGACCATCTGTTCTCAGCAGCTTAAACAGAGAATAGAGCAGGAAGCAGGCAGCTATGTTCCATATGTAGTGACTGAAAGAAGTCCCTGCAGCTTAGGTCCCATTCAAATAACAGAGTTGACCTGCAGTAACCCAGTCTGGCCATTACACAGAAAATTGTGCCATCTGTTTCTGCTCATGTTCTGAGGTTCAGCCGACGAGTCTGTGTCTTTCGGCTCTGCCATGTTGCGTTGGTCAGAGCCAACTGCACATGTCCGTTAGGCCATTTTCCTGTGCCCTCTTACACGAGCGTCCGTTCTGCCACGGAAAATGACCGAACGGACATGTGCAGCACTTTTATCTCTGCATGTTTCATGCAGAAACCGAACGGAAATCACATGGACCACATTATGGTCTATGAAGTCCCCGTGTTTTCCCAAGTAACCGCTTCTCTGTGCGTATAGGTTTCCGTTAAGGGGGTCCCCAAGTGGACTCCCCAAACACAAATGTGAACCAGGCCTTAGATTTTAGTTTGAGACAAGGTGATCCAAGATTTCATTCTGACTGCCGGAGTTGGAGACGGGAAGGAAATTTGGTCCCTGTGGTGGGGCAAATGGCATCAGCCTCATGAGTTTTTTTTTTTTTTTTTGCCTTTCTCTGGATTAACATTGTAAGGTTAGAGGCTGGACCTAGGTCTTCATCCAATCTTATCTATTACGTTAGAAAATCATATATACTATTCCGCTCAGCATCTCTTGTTCTATAATATGCCGCCTGCACTGCATTGTACTAGATTTTCCTTGGTGACAATTTCCCTTTCATATACTTTTTGTGATGCTAAACCTCACCATTTTTAAGCACTTATTGTGCAAGTGTATAAAAAAGTTGAAGCTTTTCACTGACAAGCAAGCACAGAATACAGAAAACGGCAAGGGATGAGCTGCAATAAAATATAATAAAGCTGGTCATTAAATGGGTTTCACATCGGGACAACCTGAAGATGCCATGTAACCTACATTAGTAAAATGCCCATGTAGGCGCTCTCATCTTTCACTGGCACAGTACCAGCCTTTGGCCCTGGAGTTAATTGAGGTCACATATGTGAGAAAGCAGAGCTAAGGAGTAACCTCAAAAGAAGGCAAGGGGGACATTTAATAAGCGTTCATGTCTTAAACTGAAGAGCACCAACATTTTATAAGAAAAAGTTGAAGTCAATCTGAGGTCCTCTAGGTACAATGCAGACTATTAACAATTTTGCAATTTTTTAAAAAAGTTTTAATGCTAAAAATTTTAATATTTGCCCTCTATGAGCAATGATTTGTGACTATTTCTGGAGAAAGCTTCTTCCTGCTAAATCCCTGTCCACTTTCAAAAACAGCGATAGGTGCGAAAATTTGCACGTTATAGCGCAAAAAGAAACAATTAGTGAGCAGAAAAGCAAATTTCCTATTTTTTCTCCCGAAAAAAAAAAAACAAAAAAAAAACATTAAAAGATGATAAACATTAAAATCTAAGTTCTGACTTTTCTCTTTCCTTGTTTTGCAAAATAATAATTATACAGTCAAATTGTATAGGGATTCATTCACACGTAGCCAAGATTGCTGTCTGCGGACGGTTTCCTTGGGAATATTCCTGAATCGGCAGGATAGAAGAGAAGGTCTGTTGTATAAAAGGAAGCCGACTAAGATTAACATCAAGACAACTAAATCTGCAATAATAAAAGCAAAGCTGCGAAGGCAAGGAGCCCTCAGAAATTACCATTATAATAAGTATTTACTTGGCTACTTCTTGCATAATAATGGGTAAGGGAAATGCCAGCTTTATCTAGTGTCTTCAAGGGGTTATGCTGGGAATAACACTTTTCTGTAAATGACTCTCTGCACCATATAAACACATTCAGGATTATACATGCAATCAGGGGCATAAGCTATAGAGGGTGCAGTCGCTACTGGGCCCTGGACCCGTGGAGGGCCCTGAAGGCCCCTCTGCCAGATGAAACATATGACTATCCTAAATGGCACAGTCAGTAGGCGTCAAGTAATACTTCTGTAGTCCGGTCCCCAGTTGCAGGTTCTTGCATTCAGTATAAAAAAACACCAGAAGCAAAGCTGGTTCAGTCATGTGACCCACAATCGCAGCGTTGGAGGCACAGAAGCAAAACTTCCAGCACTGTGAATAAGTAAGAATACTCTCGGTAGGGGACTGGTATGTATATTACCATGTGTGCTTAGTACAGTGAGTAGAGCCATCATGCGTCTGTCCTTGCAGTGATACCAAGGCTGGCCACCTACGCACCTACCAGCGATGTTATTGTATGGGACGCTAGAGGTTTGTGGCTTACAATAAGCTATACCATTATGTGTCATTCCCATAAGAGTCAATGGAGCAGTACACGTGCTAGTATTCCATTAATTGTGTAGACTCTTGCACATCCTTGTGCTTGATAGGCATCCCAGTGGTCCAACTTTCAGTGCGCAGACACTTGACAGGCGTCTAGTCCATGGTTCCATGTCATTTGGCACACTGCCCCCTGAGGGCTGTCATATTCCTATTTACTAATCATACTGGAAACAGACCAACATTTCTAGATATATACTGTATAACCTATATACTGCAGCACAATATATCTAGACACTGGTTCCACTTCCAATGTGCAAGAACTTAACGGTATAACATATCAAGGATACTTGTTACTACTCTAACCTTGGGAACCGGTTTCATCTCCAAGGTTTAGAAGAGCCACGATTGGGTTTGAGGTTAGTTGGGAATACCCAATCTTTGACATCATTTAGGAGATTACCACCCAAGAATAGTCTGACCTTCTGATATGGAACTAGTGAATTACGTAACCCACATCCCCTCCAACAAAGTAGAGAAATCTGAACTAAACCATCTCATTTCATTGCTGTATAACAGTGACATACCGTATATACTTGAGTATAAGCCGACTTTTTCAGCACATTTTTCATGCTGATAAAGCTCTCCTCGGCTTATACACGAGTCAGGAAACTGGAAGGACCTGGAAGGGGGAGGTCCTTTATTGCTACTGCTCTGTGATTGGCTTGTCATGAGCTCACATGGCTGTGATGTCATCAAAGGTCCTGTAGCCACTGGTATGTAACATCTGCAGATAAGGATGGGTTTAAATCCTAGTAGCTCCGCCCATACCAGAGTCCGATCACATGGTCATGACATCATCAGAGGTCCTTTAGCACACTAGGATTTAGCATCTCCCCTGCAGATGAGTGGCCAGGATTCATTGTGTCTTATGGAAGATGTCTGTCGTATGGAGGAGAGGAAGCTACAGTAACGTGACACACACAGGGACCTTCCTTTAGTTACTCTGCCTAGTAATGTCAGGCATTTGGGGTTATTAATTTAGTTTCAGTAACTCCATGTTATCCCCATCATGTCCCTCATATTAACCCCTGTGTGCCCCATATAAGGGTTACTAATATATGAGACACATGAGGGGACTAATGAAGGACCTTAATTATGAAGATACCTAATTATTACCTCCATATGTCCCACATACCAGTAACTCTTATGTGAGGCACGCAGGGGGTTAATGTGAGGGACATGATGGGGTTAACTGCTATTACTATGATCCCTATGGAGTTACTAAGCTGCAATGCACATGACCAGACTTTTTATCTCCAAGGTTGAATTACCCCCCCCCCCCATGGCTTATACTCAAGTGAATAAGTTTTCCCAGTTTTTCGTGGCAAAATTAGGGGTCTCTGCTTATATTCGGGGCGGCTTATACTCGAGTATATACGGTAATTTCCGGCCCTGCTCCTGCTGAAAAGTCGTCTTTGCAGAACAGGAAGCACCAGCCTATAGTGATTGAAATTGATGCTCAGGAACAAAGGAGTCAAATAATGAACAACCTGACCTAAAAGGGCTATGCACGGACTATTAGTCACTAGTCACTTTAGGAATTGTTCTATACAAATGCGGAGACATTTACAGAGTACAAGGTGTTACAGACCAGAAACAAATGTAGATCAGGCTCCAAAAACCTCAATTATCCTCTTATTCTGGGCAATTTGTGCCACAACTACAATCATTATTTATTGTTTGCCTCTGTGAGAGCCTGCCAATTCTTTCAAGCATGTCAAACAGATGTGAAAGACAAATGTATTTTCTGCTTCATTATTCCAACTTAGAAAGAGGAAAGAAGAAAGGCTAAGACTGTATCCTCCGGAAAGGTTACTTCAACAATGCCTCACTCGTGGCTTATAGAAGAAAAGAATTGTCATGTAGTCACCATCCTACCAATATCTACAGCCTTGTCTCAAGGACGTCATCTCAAAAACTGACAACCTCAAAATTATTGTCTGGGTTGTGTTTACTGAGCAACTAAAAGGCCAGCTCTGCCACCAGCACTGCTCATAATGTAGGCTACAATGGTGTGCCGAGTCAGTCGTGTGATGGACAGCAAAAACATCAAAAAGCAGTACCTTCTCATTGCTATGCATGTGCAGTGAAATCCCTGACATATGAGTGGCTAGAACCCTCTTCCACTTGCTGCAGATTGACAGGTTTCTCCTTATGCACAGTAGAGAAAAAGCTGTCAATCAGTGGTGGGAGGGCGGAGTTAGCCCACTAATCATGGAAAAAGGAACGCAACACTAGGGTCCAGATGAAGTGTATACAAAGATTTTACAAGTGACCCAGCACTGGAAACCATCTGTAAGTGTGTTGTTCACACTACTGTCCTAGCCTCTTAGGCCCAGATTCTGCTTAAAGGCACTAGAGACAAAACTCCTGCAAGGAGGGGAGGACTTTTCTCTCTGCTGTTTTTGGCGGAAACCAGCAGACCCCTTTATAGTATGTGGGCTCCGAGGGTTTCCGTGTGGACCTGCTTTTTAAGAGGATAGGGTTTCAGTCTTTGGGACCTCAAGCAGACCCAAAGGACAGAAACCTGAATGCTAGTGTGAACCTAGCATAAGCCTGGTTGGTTCCTGTAAATGTAGCCAGTATTTATTCTCTACAACAATAGTTCTGAACCTGCAGCATGTATAACCCCAGCCGTAGGCGCTGCAGTTTTCTGACTAGGGATACTTCACTTGCAAAGGTTGAAAAACTTTGCTTTATAGCAGGGGTCCTCAAACTGCGGCCCGAGGGCCACATGCGGCCCGCCAAGCACTTCTGTCTGGCCCCACTGACAACGCCGGCAGGCGTGCATTTATAATGAAGCTCCTGGGGAGCTCGGGCCAGGCCATGGAGCGCACTTCACTTTACCTATTGGAGGGCACCGCTCCCGATGTCTGTGCGACCTGCTCTGCCTCCGGCCCACTGTTTAAAAAGTTTGAGGACCCCTGCTTTATAGTAATAACATTTCTGCACAAGGATAACAAAAGTCACATTTCATGCAAAGAAATCTCCTGGATTCTAAACATCAATGCTGAAAACAAGAGCCACATATACAACGCAAAAAAACTACCGTATACCGTATATGGTGGCTACAGTCATGAAAAAATACCAGCAAGTCAGGGGCCAGAGATCGATTATATACTTATTTGTAAGAGCACTCTCACAAACCACTGGAGTATACACATATTATTCAGACCTTGGCTATGAATTATGTGTAATATGCAGGATTTATTTATATAACACGCCTGGTTTCTGCTGGTATGATCTGACTAACATTAGAAACCTGGTCATAACCTAATGATACCAATAGGGCTAAGGTTGTGGGGACTGAAACAGAAAACATTTATTTTCAGTAAATGGTTACAGAAAACATAACATTGCAAAAAAAACACCCCTTATCCAACTAAAGCGCTGGGTATCAAGTCTCTGGCTATACTATGTAGTACATTTTTGGGTCAATCTGCCAGTAAAAACAGAAGTGCTTAAAAACGGAGATGCTGTTTTGTGAAAAAAACGTGGGCATTGTCAATGTGTTAGCCATGTGTTTTACATTTCTAGCCCACTGACCCATTATATTCTAAGACCACATACACACATCGTTATTCTATCACGGGCCCATGACCCACAAGCTAAACTAAGGACAGGTCTGTTTTGCAGTACAGAAGCAAATAAATGGGTCATTATAATGCCCAATTAATTGGCAGATCACTACCGTACTTGGGCGTTATACCTCAATTACAATTAAACGTTTTTACGCCATGTCATATGCCCACTGACCCCCACTATAATACAACCTTGTAATCGACTTTATTAGGGGACCCTGATGTCATTCAGGAGGCTGGAAGAAGCCCGAAGAGGATGAGGAGGGGGTTTGGGCCTCTAATAATTATACTCAGGAATCTGAAGAGATTCATATAATACCTCAATAAGATACTTATTTCCCATAGAAAGAGACGTCTAAACCCCTTTAAAGAGGATCTGTCATGTCCTTGGGCACACAAGGTTTTATATACCGCTAGAAAGCTGACAGTGCGCTGAATTCAATGCATTGTAGGCTTTCCCATTACGTGCTCCTTGGCAAGAGATATCGGTGCAGTTACTGGTATCTCTTCACTGTCAGAAGGGCATTTTTGCTGTGAGGAACACCCCTCCTAACAGTACTGTCCATAGCTCTGTACTGTTAGAGGGGGCATTCCTTACCACCCAGCGATGATGCGGAGGAACGTCATCGCTGTGTGGTAAGAAACGCCCCCTCTAACAGTGAAGAGATACTAGTAACTGAACCGGTATCTCTTGCCCCGGTGCACATAACAGAAAAGCTGGCAGTGCGTTGTATTCAATGCATTGTCGGCTTTTCCATTATGTGCTCCTGGGCAAGAGATATCGGTACAGTTACCGGTATCTCTTCACTGTCAGAAGGGCGTTTCTGACAGTCTAGCCAGGCTGTGAGGAACGCCCCTCCTAACAGTACTGTCCGTAGCTCTGTACTGTCAGAGGGGGCCTTCCTTACCCCTAAGTGATGAGGAAAGTCATCGCTGAGTGGTAAGAAATGCCCCCCCTACAGTGAAGAGATACCAGTAACTGAACCAATATCTCTTGCCCCAATGCACATAATGGGAAAGCCGGCAGCGCGCTGAATTCAGCGCGGTCGGCTTTACAGCAGTATAAGAAAGGTCATCTTTAAACAATAATAATGCTACAATAGGCGCTGAAGGGTTTGAAAATTATTTTGGCAACTTTTTAAACAGCTCGATGGAAAGTAGACGGCAGGGTCATTATAAGTAGGGCATGTAAACCAAACATTGTCAATATAGGAATACAACGCTCCTTCTAAAGTCACAAAGTCTGAAGTTCTGGAAACAGCTAAATGCGGCTGTTCTATGGAGTTCCAGTATCTTCCATATGGGTAAATAGTCATTTCAGAGACAGTATAGTACAGGGAGCTAATTCTCCTATAGGGGAGTCACATAAACAGTGGAGAACAGTCACGACTGTAACTCCCGACTACCTAGAGGAGAAAAGACATGGTTATTGCCATCTCAGCAATGAAAGCTTGAGACGGGAATAATCCTTTAAGAGGAATATAATCCTAGTTACAATATTTTTTTCTATTTCGTTGTTCATTTGTTAAATCCAGAAAAAGAAATGGCTTCTAGTTAGAAACAGGACTATTAAGTGTTGCCGGACTGACACGGCAAACTAGGCCAGGATGAGGAGAAGCTATTTCACGTCTTCCGTATTACTGAAATTACATTGTGCTACTCTACCATCTTAAATCCTTTACTTAAGAACAAAGGGCCGGTTCCCCCGTTGCCACTTTTGGAAAAAGACATTCATTTGAATCTCGGATTACTTCACTTCTTGACTTTCCGCTCACAACAACTAAATTAATTTGACCACAAAAACCCTGCAGGAGCCACTTCACTACCCCAAGGGAACAGGCAGCAAAACAATTCTGTTTAGTAAGCTCAAAGTCAAGTGCTCGGGCAGCACAAATTCATGAATCAACTACGTAAGAATTGTCTGAATGGATGAGAAGAGCCTGGAGGGAACCATGAAGAGAAGGTCCGGGATGTCGACATAAATAAAGCTTACAACCCTCTTCTTTGTTAAAGCTCCAGCTACAAGGCTTTACAAAGATATGTTGTGAAACCATTTGCCTACAGTATAGACTCTATACTATAGAGGGATCACATCAACTTTACATATATATATTTTTTATTTTGGCAAAAATGCCTTAAAACTATGGTGCTACAAGCCAGCCAGTCCACAGCCGTTATATCAGATGTGTTATAGAGGATCTTCATCCTTCTAATCCTGGCTGGACCACTTGACCTATTAGTCCTACAATTTAAAGAGGACCTCTTACCACCTCCACATCTTGGCAGGCTTCAAAATATCCCTATCCATCTGACTCCGATGCAGTTTACGTGAATGTGCGAACAGCTGCAGTAACTTGGTTTGGCCACTACACAGAGAACGGCGCTGTCTGCTTCCTGCTCCACCGTGTATCAGCTGAACGGTGATGCATCCGATGCAGGACCCCTAATGATCTGATATTGATGACCTATTCTTAGGATACGTCATCAATATTTATAGCCTGGAACATCCCTTTAAATATCATTTTCAGGTGGCAAGATCTGTACAATGTCCATTGCTATAATCTGTGTATATTGTATCCTTCGCAAGCAGGAAAAATTGTGGTTCTCACTCTCAGTTAAACAAGTCACTCTGAAATGTTCCAATATTGAAGAGAATAAGGAATTCTATATATTATAATAAAAATTACACCAGGCATGAAATCCTGCCACACTGCTCTATAAATACCCCTGTACAAGAATGCTTTCCAAAATACATATACATGTGCATGTCAAAGTCAAATGTGACACTTTCATTACACATCACATAGGGCAGTGTCGGAGCATGACTGTATAATAAATTGGCTGCTTCTCAGTATCTGGCTGAGCCTTAGGATGCACTGACTGGAGCCGTCCTCATTGTTATTACATAGATGTGCGCGGCTTTTGTTCATTCCCCATTTGCGCACTTGAAGCTTGTGTGGGAATAGCTTCTTCTCTGTCCTTGATCAATCATAGGTAGGAGCAGGATTGACACCCTCTTCTGCTTCCAAGCTATGCAAATCTCTGCTTTATGTCTCAATGTTCTTCAACCAGAAAACAAAGAAAGCTCTGCACCCACTTAACACTAGTAATACATCGAAAAACCTCACCAAATGAGCACGACTTCCGGCGAGATGCAAGCCAACTTTGATCAAATAGCTACAGAGCAATGTAACGCTGTAGAAGTACGCAGGAGGTAAAGGCTACATCAATACACGGTACATCTAATCCGATCTGGAGCCTCACCGAATATTGAATTACCTATTAAACTCCAAGCGCCATATTAAGATAGAGTGGGCACAACCTGCACCTCCGAATAGTACCAGTCACATTTATAGTGCACCCAGACAGAAATGAGTGTAACCTGCACACCATGGATCTGTGGAAAGACCTGTCTTTTGCACACTTACAAGCAACCATACACACAATGCTCAGCAAAACCTGACAGTTTCCCAGGAACCAGTTGACAATCTTATTTGTATGGATACCTCAACCTTGTCCCGGGAGATCAGGTATGGAGGAAAAGGTCAGGCATACTGAATTTCAAGACCTGGCCTTTTGTCCTCGGTGGAGATAAGATGCAAACAGCTATTAAGGTGTATGGGCTTCTTTAAGGTGGTGGGAACATGCACCTTAAAGAGCGGTCAGCTGAATGATTGTTTGATACAAAGCGATTCCTTATGACTCCTACATTAAACATGTATGTTGAGTTTGGCCAAACATGCATGTGTTCTTCGTAAGCAGAAGGCAATAAACCTCTGACAGGTGTATGGTGTAGAGGGGTACAAATTAAAGGGCAATTTTGGCAAATCGTGGCTGAGATGACAAAAGGGATATTCGCATTTATGAATTTGAAGATGATTCGGAAACGGATTCTGTTCTCAAATCAGCGGCAGATTTTGTCCAGATTCTGCATTTCATTGAAAACAATGGGAGGCAGAGATTGCAGCAGGACGCTGGGGAGGAAAGCTTGGACCTTGCTGCGGCGTCCACGGCTCAAGATTCCTCTTCATTTTCTGCCGTGTGGATGGCACATAACTGGCCACAAGGAAAGGACTTTCAGAAACAGGTAAGTGCTGCTACTTTAGGCTGAGGACTTGCGTTCCGGAAACACAGCTTTTTTAGTGGCAGATTTTGCTGCTTTTTTTTTTAGCCAAAACTGGGAGTGGATTGAGCAGAAGAAAGAAATCTAAAGACTTCCTATATATTAGTCTTTCCTTTTGTAGCCATTCTTGGCTTTGGCTCAAAAAAATTGCAATAAAATTATATGGATTACAATGGGGACCACCGGGTTTGAAGCAGAATGGGGGATGGAGTCTCCGATCGCAAGTGTGACTGCAGCCTCACACGATTTCTGTAATTCCAACAGAAGTGAATGGGATCTATGGAAACAGGGAAGTACATTTAGCTTCTGCAATACGGGAACTATGGAAATCGTGTCGCTCAGGTGAGCCATGCTATTTTTGTAGCTTTCCACTTCCCTCTATGCAGGTTATTGAAACTGTGAAAAGCAATGCCATTTACCTGTTTCCGTGAGCTCGGCCTGTTGGTCGAGACTTTCAGAGTAGCAGGGCAGAGCAGTGTTTTTTTTGAAGGCGGATTTTGACAAAAAAAACCAAACACCTCCCATTCATTTCAATGGGAGTCACTCGTTTTTATCCGCTAGCGGGAAAAAAGCCACTCGCAGATTCCACGGATAAATCAGCTGCGGCGTCCGCGGCTCATGACACCCTCCTGTTTAGGCCCATTCATCCGGGCCTAGTCAGGAGTGGGATGCCGATGTGGCTAGGCGTGCGAAAAAGGTTTCCACCATGTGAACATACCCTAATTCCTGCCTTCGCCATGATTTGTTGAGATGAGAATAACCCATGTTTCCAAAAAATAAAGCAATTCCAACTGCACTGGAGTCCGTGAAGAGGTCCCAGGAGTTGGTGGAGGTGGGAAAAGATCCTCTTTAAAGTACAACAGAGATTTTGCTATAAAATCCTGCTCCTGTTACAACAAAGATACAAAATTGTGGACTTTACAAACCTAAACTTCATATCTATGTTTTTCCAAAAGGCACGCACATCATCAAAATCAGATATTGGATAATCTCGCTGAGACATGACGCTCTGTGACAGGGAGAAGAAAAGCAGCAACTGGTAATTAACTTCCTGCAAGTCCTATTGTGCTGTCACTGGATTATCAAATGCATCATCTACTACATAATGGAAACAAAGTCTTATCTGACAGTAATGTCTATATTTGTGACACAAATCTCCCTCTTCCGGCATCTTCCCCATTTTCGTGTTCCATTACGCAACAAGGAATATGTTGTGTGAGCGGCAGCCGTCGGACGGCTCCTTTAAATTCTATGGTTGGCGGCACTGATGCAATATTTACTGGACCTTAAATTACATACTGCGCTCAGGTTGCCAGCTATTTAAAGTTCTCAGTTTGCTCAGTTGCAAGTGACAGATGTGCCATGAGCCAACAAATGAAGGACTATAAAAAAAGTAGGTGCTAGCCAAGGACAGAAATTGTGTCCGTTTGATCTGACTAAGTCCGGATGTGACCCAACATAACACAAGCACGATCTGGTACGAACAGTCAATCTGCAGACTGGGCAACAAGAGCGTAAGAGAGAAGATAAGTCGGGAACGCAAAGAAAAGCCCGGGATGGGTCAGGGCTGAACCCATATAAACACGACAAACTCCGTCATACTGTGAACGAAGATTGACCCCAATTTTTTTTTTTTTATAAGAAAGATGGATTACTTTGGGTGTTCCGACAAGTCATTACAACATGTCCGAGGAATTTAATGTCTAGCTTTACACTTAGCCGAGAACAAGACAAAATGATAAGATTTCACAATGACCGAATGGCCAAATGTAAAAATTGCCAAGAGGATACGCACAAGTGAGGATCATACGCAATGTAACACCCCCCCCCTGAGCTCCAGAGGTTAAAGTAGGTTTGTCTTCCTTGTCTCCAACAAAAATGAATGTAATGGGAAGCCAGACTTGTGTTCTTCACACCCTTGCACAGGGGCCTCAGAAGCCGGCAAATACTTTCCAAACTATCCTAGTTTGCGGGGTAGAGTTTCTCTGTGCAGCTGCCATGTGTCAGTGTCAGGATAAGGCCTCGTTCTGAGGGGGCAATGAAGAATTTCTAGTTTACCTTGATGTTACGGAGGAATACTTCCCACAGATTTCTTAGGTTTCAGATCTTGAGTGTTAGGAAAACGTTCACTTGAGGACAGAAACAAGATACACTTTTCATTGTGACCGACGAAAACTATTCCAAAGAAAAAAATGTACCGTACGTAAGCGCATAAAGCAAATACATAAAAGCTATAACAAAGCAATCCACTGGGGTGGGTAAGATGTGTCACAAGCTGACATATACAGAGAGGAGTAGTGCTACATAAGAGCCCACGTGAAGGGCTCCCTCCTTCTGGTAAGAGGCTCTTCAGCAGCTCCAGTCTGTTTTATAGGGCTCTTTGTCCCAGCAGCAAATTACTGAGAACAATTCCTATAAATCAATGCTGAACACGTAGCTGAGGTGAGTTTCATAAGGAATATGGCAATTCGTAAATTATCTTCAAGGGGGTATCCATTTTTGTTTTTTTATGTCCTATGCTTAAAGGGATCCTATCATTGGATACCCTTTTTTTTTTCTCACTAACACAAAGGACTAGCCTTAAGAAAGGCTATTCTTCTCCTACCTTTAGATGTCTTCTCCGCACCGCCATTCAGTAGAAATTCCAGTTTTCTTCGGTATGCAAATGAGTTCTCTCTATCATCTTCTGGAACGGCCTCTCCCTGTGTCTTCTTCCGTCCTGGGTTTCAATCTTCTAGGCATGTACAGTCGGGCTCTGCCATCGGCCCTCAGGCAGAGCCGACTGCGCATGCCGGCGGCCACAAGAAAATGGCCACTTACACAGCTAACTGTGGCCATTTTCTTGTGGCCGCTTACACAGTAAGCTGGTGTAAACAGCCATTTTCTTGAGGCCACTTGTCGGCTCTGCCTAAGGCCCGATAGCACAGCAGACTGCGCACGCCTAGAAGATTGAAACCCAGGACAGAAGACGACACAGGGAGAGGCTGTTCCAGATAGAGGTGGAGGCGTCGTTGGAGAGTTCTCTTGCAGCATTGGGGGCGCCCCCAGTGCTGCAATAGAACTCATTTGCATACCGAAGAAAACCCCGGATTTCTACCGAACAGCGGTGCGGAGAAGACTTCTAAAGGTAGGAGAAGAAGGATCCCTTTAAGATAGGCTATAGAATAGTTTTGGCCCGACCGACAGGACCCCCACAGAACACCAGTTACTAGAGCATGCAGCTTCTAGCATTTTTGGTATCCTTACTTTTAGTAGTGGTGGTAATTGGTAATGCAGTGGTGTCCCATAAACTTCAATGACACATTGCTACAGATCAGTTCCTGCTAAAAGTATGGCAAGTGAGTGACGTCCGGCGGCTTACCCCGGGAGGGAAAAAAATAAAAAATAAAAAAAGATCTACATGGGTCCTGACAATTAGACCCTTGCTAATCTAAAAATGATTGTTCAGGGCTGTAGAGTCTGTAAGCCAAACTGCCCACTCCTCTATATTTCTACAGCCCAAAGTAAACTCCTCCCAAAAGAGGTTTTCCAGGCAAAAATGGACAACCCTTTTAACTTTTAAATCAGCCGTGGGTTTTGAAAAAAAAAAAAAAAAAAATGCATGCCTAGTAGAATACAGTACAGCTTCTGCTGCATCCTTGAAGGAAGCAGGGATATAATTTAGACTAGACATAATGCAGGCTTCAGTTTCGCAGAGAGAATGTCTACAATGGGCAAAAGCATCTACAACAGTAAAGTGTAAAAATCTTGATGACATGCACAAACCTATACATTCCGCTATGGCCTGGTTCACATCTGTATTCCATTCGGTGAGTACCCCCCCCCCCCCCCCCGAACGGGAAACAATATGTATTAAAAAAAATTAAGCTCCACCCCCTGGGTTTCCTGCACCCCTCTCAAAGGGGAGTGTCCTTATGCCTAAGCTCTAGCAGAGCACTGAAGAGACTCGGACTTCATTTAACTCTTGCAGGTCCTGTGCTGCTGGTGTGCCAGTAAAATATGGCAGGAGTGCCACTCTTGGCACGTATGCCAGGGGTTGCTGACCTCTGCTGTAGAGGGTAATATGAATTTTGTGGCTTGCTATGGTCCAAAGTGTGTGAGATTGCAGAGATAGTGATGTGAGTTTGGGTTTTGTGGGGGTCCTGGCACAAACGTATGTGCACTATTGTGACGAAAAGTAGCCTATTGCGCAATCGAGTGTAGTGACTATGTTTGTGGAAAATTTCAGCCAAATCGGTGGAGCGGTTTTTGCGTGATTGACCGCCAAACATCCGAACATCCAAAGTCACAAACTCACAAAGGTGTACCTATGTACCCCAGACTCAAGGGAATCCTAAAGGGCATTCTTGGGGTACACGTTCACACATGGCATGTTTTGCTGCAGAAATGTGCGTGACTACAAATCATCTGCATAGTTTTAGAATCCATCACATGGTTTGTCTTGCACTGTGAGGATGGGATTAGCTAGAATCCACTTTGCAGGTAATAGAAGACGCTTTTTTATTCCCCGCAATGTGGGGCCCCGGCTGTAGACATCCAAGAACATCCATCCAGGATAATACGGAAGAATCTGATAATAAGACTTGGAAAGAATGTACGATCCCAGTTTATCTATCCAATGCCTCTGTCACTATAGCTCTGCTTCAGCCTGACTAATTCCTTCTGTGCATCCCTCATCTGTGTCTATTTTCGCAGCACAACCTAACCCGAGGCGATCTCCACACTGGAAACGCCAAGCTAGGCATTTTGCGCATCTGTTGAGGTAAATTAAGGTATGCAATCTGTACGGCTATTTCTTGGTTAGAGCACATGGACTGAAAGTTTCCAAAATACACAGGCACACTAAAAAGGTGATGTTATTATACCTAACCAACATCAATGAAACCACCTCCTACGGTGCCTTGTTATTAGATCACGCAGCTGCCGGTGAAGACCGCCATTGTGATAATAATCCTGTAGAAATCAAGGCGATCATTACCTAGCGAGATGTAAAAGTGGTTTATTATCCACTTATGTGGCGGTGATGTGCCGCTCACATCATGTTAATAGCCTCTGTATTACGTATATACCAAGAAAAGCTCTCCGAGTCTACGTCCAATGAAGACCTATGTGATATGCCGTGCTATGGCAACAGTCATCCATATGCATCCAGGGTAAAGCGTACCTCCAATTATACACAACTTGTCATAAATGACTAGTGTATTACTACCAAGTGCCCTGGTAAGAACTAGGGCGCAAAAAAAAAAAAAAAAAAAAAGAAGGTCCTCAAGATTGATGGGGGTTCAAGGACGGTCCCAGGACTCAGTGTGTTCCTTTCCTGGAGGGATGATGATTAAATATAATAAAAAAAATAATAATTTCAGGCTCAGAAGAGCTAGAAATTCACGGGGGGATATTTCATGCAGGCCGGATTGTGAATACACATTTAGGGATCATTTCCATTTGGATGACGCCATTAAAATCAACAAGAAACGAAAAAATAAAAATGGCTATGGCCGACACTGCCTGCAATTCCCCGCTGACTCCGATCGTTTCATTCTCTTCTCAACCCTGCACAATGCACAAATGGATAACGTTTCCTGAGAGCTTCCATCACTTGATGGCTTCTTCATTAGAATAAGAAAAAGATACAAAGTATCGGCATATTATGTGGGAAGAAACGGCAGAAATCTGTAACACAATGTGGTGATGTCACACATACGGAGCCGTACGTTTGTCTGAATGCGGCGAGAGATGGGCCATATAATGTAAAATTATGATTCAGCCGGCGCAGAGCGTGTACTATCTCAGGTCACGGTGAATGTCGGCGTGGATGATGTGAAATAGTTGTCATGCTGACACGATGGCATGCTGGAAATAAAATGGTACGTATTATATAGAAAGTGTGTCATAGAGAGCCTTCTACTCTCAAGATTCATTTTACAATAATGCTGAAAACTTTTTAACCTTTTTGCTTTGCATGCTCAGTGGAGTGTAGACAAGTTAAAGTCAGGTTTGATATATTCCGCGTCTAGCCATGGTAGGTGTATAAAAATTACTGGAAGAGGTTCTTATTGGAGGTGACAGGTTACAACGCTCTCCTCGCTGCGGAGATCGCTGGAGTCACTTTATGGTATTAAAAAAATATAAAGAAAGAAGTTAAAGCGTACCTCCAGTTATAAACATCTTTTCAGAAATGAATAGTACAGGTGAATATAAGAAACTTCGTAATAGGTCTTATTAAAGAAACTTGTTTTATTCTCTCCCTTTCAAGCAGTTACTTTCTACATAATAGTCTATGAAAAGAGTATGGAGGGAGAAAAGATAAACATTTGCTACTCGTACAATGATACTCTGTATGCTTTTAATACTGCTAGGTTGTAGATAAGAGGCTGCTAGTACACAGAGTGAAACAATAAATCAATTAAAGAGGATGTTTGGGTGTGGGGCACAGGCAGTTCTATATACTGCTGGAAAGCTGACAGTGCTCCGAATTCAGCGCACTGTCGCTTTCCCAATCTGTGCCCCGGGTAAAGAGCTATCGGTTCCAATAACGTAGCTCTTTACAGTCAGAAGGGCGTTCCTGACAATCTGTCAGGAACATCCTTCTTCACAGCAGTGTCTATCGCGCTGTACAGTGTGAGCGGGGAGGAACGCCCTCTCCCCTCCTGATAATACTCGTCTATGGGCGAGCACTGTGAGCAGAGGGAGGGGGCGTTCCTCCCCGCTCACACTGTACAGTGCTATAGGCGCTGCTGTGGAGAAGGACGTTCCTGAGAGACTGTCAGAAACGCCCTTCTGACTGTAAAGAGCTACGGTATCGGTAGATCTTTACCCAGAGCACAGATAGGGGAAGGTCGACAGTGAGCTGAATTAAGCGCACTGTCAGCTTTCCAGCAGTATATATACCTGCCTGTGTCCAAACCCATGAAAAGTCTTCTTTAACTAGTTGGCAGGAGAATCCTACTCCCCTCCTCCCTTCTTCATAGAGCTCTGTGTGCGAGTCTGAATACAACTGATATAATGTAAACAAGCAGTCAGATTGAAGGTATAGAACAGGATAAAAGCTTAATAAGTGGTAAAAGAAACAAATCTCCTTAAGATATACTCTATTCATTTCTGTAATGTTGTTAATAACTGGAGATACTCTTTAAATAACTATGACATTGTATGGCTGCTGATGGCCAAGTATGGGAAGCGACTGACAGCTTCTACAATAACTACAGAGCTAATAAGTGTCTGAAGTGCTTTTAGGTGCGTGTTGGCTCTCATACCATTATATATATGTATATATGATATTTCTGATGACGAAAACACTTCAGGGCTCACCTTAGATTCCTCAGTACCCAAGAGAAATACTTGAAGACAAACCATGGCATCCACAGGCTCCCATGATAGTGGCCATGTCCTGAACTGAGCAGGCGCCGAAAGTGTTCATCGTACGTGCAAATTCGCAAAGTTCTGCTGTCTGTAGTGAGCTGAACACTTTCAGTGCCTGCAAGGTAGAGGACATGGCCACAATATCTAGAAATGTCATGGATACCCTGCAACGACGCCTGCACTGAGAGCTTTAAGTGCATGTACAGCAGAGGATGAAGCTGTCAACATTTTGGATGCTTCAATTTATTTACAAGTGTTACTGATGGGCACCAGATGAGATTAGGGCCTTTACAATGTGGGCTAAAGTAAGCCCTGAAGCGTTTTACTGCTTCTTATGGCATCACATGTCAATGTATAGCATGTCTAGACAGGGAGATAAGGAAGACCTTGGCTAGTCTATCTAATCTAACAAAATCAGCCTTGTAGACCTTTGGGTCTGGAACCAGAGACAGGGTTATCAGCGGATTTACCCAAGGTTGCCATCTGAAAGGGCTTGCCTCCACTGAAACAACATTGTTAAACTTCGCCCCACCTAACTATGAACCAACCTGCTCCACTTCCCATTTGCAATAACATGCCAAGTGTAGATGGAGTATATGTTTAATATTACAATTGCCTTTAGTTGTCCTCAGAGATGTGCGGTATTACATACCACTAGTATGCCCCCCTCCCCCTTGAGAGTACAAGGTTATGGTAGAATACTGCCAGGGGTGACGTTTCGCACAGCCCAGCAATGATGCTGAGCTGTCAGGCCCGTCTTTATGAAAGTGGAGAGATAGCGGTGCCGAAATGACCACCACCAATATCTTCAGGACTGGAGGGCATACCTGGAAAGCTGAGAGCGTGCCAAATTCAGTGTCTGCTTTCTAGCAATATGTAATACCACACATCTCTGACGAAATGAAAGATGACCTTTCACCACCAGCTCTTTTTATACTGTAATAGGTAGCTCTCCACTGATTCATACACCCTTGTAGCCACCACCGTTCCCAAGCAAGCAAAGCAGTTAGTTTTGATACTCAATTTGTTAAAAGGGTGGAGTCAGCCAGGAGCAGGAAAGATGGAGTCTCTCTGAGCTCCAATCAGAAGCAGAGTCAGAACTCAGAGGCACACCCCCTTGTTTGCTCCTCCCTGAGTCCACCCACTTGACAGCATATCAGGGATCAAAACTAACTGGCAGCTCAGGAACGGTGTGGGCCAGAGAGAAAATTCTAACTGCACAGAAAACAATGGAGCGGCAGCTATTAAAGAAGATTGAGTTGGTGGAGGTGGTGAAAAGTTGTCTTTAAAGTTAGTCATTTTGGAACCTGCTTAAATATAGTATTTTGCATCAATTCATAAACAAAAATCTGATATGGATGCAAAAGAGAAAAGTTTTCTGTTTTTTTTTGATCCAATCCATACTGTGGCTTTAAAATAAACACACAAAATACTGATCAAATGTGAAATAGACCTTTGGCATGTTACTTGTCAGTAAACCGGACTGCAAAAATCAGTGTCAGTCAGCTGCTGCTAAAGCAAATTACATAATGGGTGCATAATGTTGCATAATGTAAATTCTGAGAATATAGTAGTACCATGTTACAAATACCACAAATAGACCGCATATGGAACGTTGTATACAGTTTTGGGCATCTGAGTGTACAAGAAAGACATACTAGAGTTTGAATGGGTTCAAAGGACAACCAAACTTAGAAATGGATAGGTGGACTATGGTTCCCTGAAAGAATAGAATGGGAAGCATGACCTTATACCGAAGTATATGAAAAGGACATTGCAGAGAGTTCTCCACAATAGCTTTATACTCCGGTCTATACATAAACCTACCCATGTAGAGAAGGAGGAGATTCTTTACTGTAAGAGCTGTGAGACTATAAGACTATGCCAGAGGACGCGTCACGTTAAATTCACTAAAGCAATTCGAAAGGGACCTGGAAGCCTTTCTTGGCAGCGCTAATATTACATGTCATGTGTATTAGATTACTGGATACGGGTTGTTGATCCCAGGATTTATTCTGAATGCTGTATTTGGAGACAAGAAGGAATTTTTCCATTTAGGTGATGAAAACCGCCTTCTCCGTTTTTTTTTATTTTTTTTGTTATCTTTCTCTCAATCACAATTGCAGCAGAATTAGATAAAGTAGAGGGATCTGTGTTTTTTTTTTTTTTTTTTTAATTTTAACCTTAATATGTACAAGGATTTGAACATCTGTTTGGAAAAAATGGTCTTTTCTTTACCTTTAAGGTTCGCGTTGGGGCCCAGCCCGTCCCATCTATTGAGTGCTCTCGCAGTAAACTGGAGAAAAAAGTAAAAGAAATATCAGATTAAAGAGGATTCCCATTATACAATGTTAGACCTAAACTCAGTTGAAGGAAACAGTTTTGCCATCTCTCCTCACCCTCTCATGGACATGCATGCTCAGCCTAGTCTAAGATGGTCAGCCAGGAATGCCAATGGTTTGGCAAAGGTATAACACATGTAGCTAGCTTAAATCACTCCTGCAGCCGGCCATATTCCCTGGTTCAGGTGTGGACGACGCATTTTGTTTTATTTTTTGTACATGTGATTTTAAAGGGCTGCTTCTTTTTTTTTTTGTTACAATTATTCCAATAATTTTTGCATTTTTTTCTGCGATAAAATGGGCTTTATTTGTATTTTTTGCATGTTGATTCATTTTAATGTCCAAGGTGATATTTATATAAAAAAAAAAATAAAAAAAAAAAAAAAAAAAAAAGAAAGAAGGAGAAACCAGTTTTTTTTTTGGGGCTATTTTTTTACATTGTGTCCCCATAAGGTCATAATAGACCCATGAGAGGCATTTTTTTCTGTCTATTTCGCTGTAACAGACTGATACATTATCCCCAGCGACATGAGGAATGCAGCCTCCTGAATTACACTGGAATGCTGATTTGGGTTTTTTAGGACCCATCAGCTCATATAGTTCCCATGATCATTGGCCTGAAGCGGCGCGGCATCATGGCAGCTCCTATAGCAGAGTACACAATAATAGGGAAGGCAGGGTCGGTAATAACCCATCCCTGTCTTAGGAGTTCTGACGGTAATAAGATAAGATAATCCTTTAATAGTCCCACAGTGGGGAAATTTCAGTATGTTACAGCTGCATAGTAATACAGATACAGGATAATACACAGTAATATATTACAGAAGTAGTGGACACACATATGCTGAGAAAGATATGCTAGGAGTCCATAGCAGCTAAGGAACAGAGAAGAAAGAAGGAGGACATTCATAATCATTAGTTCTCTGTGCAGAGTGATCTTCGCTTGGTCTGATGTAGATTATACAGCCTGGTCGCGGTTGGGAGGAAGGACTTGCGATAGCGCTCCTTCTCACACTTGGGGTGAAGCAGACGGTTACTTACAGTGCTGCCAAGTCCCATCAGGGTCCCATACATGGGGTGGGATTTGTTCCACCCATAACAGCCAGCTCCCCAGTTCTGCAGCTGTATGATTTTGTACAGCTACTTAAACACTACAAAAACACGTATATATACGTCCTTGCAGTGTTAAGAGTGGACCGCCGGGACACATATAGTCTATGGGCTGTCTGGAACAGGCTAAAGAGCCCGAGTCACTACATACCATACATCATTTGATTCTTGCTGTGCTCCTGGTAACATTGGCGTCCTTGTTAAGATTCATCCATTCTGGAAGATTATTATATCTTATTCCTTAAGTGGGACCGCCCACCTGGTGAACCTGAGTTAATCTTCCAGGGGCCATAGCTTTTTAATGGATGGATGGATGGTAACCATAAAACTGGCAAACTGATCGGGGCACAGCGAGCATCTAATGATGTATGGCATTCAGTATTATGTACTTTTTGTGACAGATGCCACACCATCAGAGAGCCCTCAGCGTGCCTTCGAGCTACTAAACAAATCAAGAACAATGGGCATATTAAGAATTTTTTAGCTTCTCTCCCAATGAGGTAATAGGACCTGTGTGTGTCTATGTAGATATATCTATAAAGTATGCCAGGACCGTGTTACTAAAACAAAATCACATACACATAATAGGCAGAAGTGTGCCTCCGGCCTCCTATACAACGGCCCAGACTGGGTTCAGCCATGGAAAATAACAGCGGAGTACCTCCATAGCCAATCCAGCCAAAAGCCCCCATATACACAATGCCAGAAGTGCATCCTCAGCGTAATATAAAGCGCACTATACAGTGTATGGGAATTGAAGAGAAACTGCATCTGCTGCACATTAATCCTATTAGCGGAGTATTGTAGAACTGCTCAGGAACAGATACAATATCAGTTTCAGGAAAATAATTTTATTTGTGCCGATCTAGTGCTATAGTCAGGAAGGGACGGGGATGATTTACAATCGATAGGTTACAGCTTTTGCTTGCGCGATCCCATATTCGGAGCATCAAAACCTGACTCAGCCCAAAAAAATAAGAAAAAAAATAAAACCTTTGTAATAAAAGAGAAAAAAAAAGGAAGGTCTTTTACCTTAAACATATTTCCCCTGTCTCTGTGATGTTCGGATGCCAGATCCGTGTTAAGCACTTCACTTTTGGAGGCTGTATACAAAAGGAGAGATAAATAAATGTCACAATGTTAGGACTTTAGCGAGACAAACAATCTATCACACATGACAGATTCTCAGTACGTAGCAGCAGCGTTCTTCGATGCCAATAATTGTACTGGAAGAGATATTTCAGGCATATCTTAGAAGCTTGCTCATGACAGTTTTTTGGTAATGGCAAGCGCTGGGAGATTACACAGTTGTAGGTGAGCTGAGGTGCGTGAAATTCACATTTCCTGCCAATAAAGCTTTAGCTGTCCCTTGGAGATTTCACACAAGATTTCAATTTAGGAGACGATCTAGACACATGTAACTACTATGTGAGAGAGTCCCTCTAGGCCTCGGCAGGTACAATAGGGCTCGATCAGAACACTTCCTTCTTATTCCTTACATATGACTGCCTTCTGAAGAGGTGACGTAACTGGAGATTTAGAACTGGAAGTGAAGTTTTCAAAAATTTATTAAATTTATTTATTAAATTTATTACATTATTTAAACTATTTTATAGAAGATAAATAAAAATTAAAAACAAAGCAAAAGGTGGGAAGGAGGAAAATATCAGAAGTTTTGGGGTTCTTTGCCTCCCGTCTTCTAAGAAAAAAATAATTACAACCAGGATTTAAAGGGATCCTATCATTGGATACCCTTTTTTAATGGCTATCACGTAGGAATAGCCTTAAAGACTATTCTTCTCCTACCTTTAGATGTCTTCTCTGCACCGCCGTTCAGTAGAAATCTGGGTTTTCTTCTATATGCAAACGAGTTCTCTCGCAGGACTGGGGGCGGACCCCAGTGCTCAAACAGCACTGGGGGCATCCCCAGTGCTGTGAGACAACTCTCCAGCGCCACCTCCACCTTCTTCTGGAACGCCCTCTCCGCAATGTCTTCTTCCGTCCTCAGTTTCAATCTTCTAGGCATGCGCAGTCGGCTCTACCATCGTAGCAGAAATATTGCTGCTTTCTCAATATGCAAATAAGCTCATTGGAGCAGTAAGGGCACTGAAGCCAATTTCCTTCATTTCCTTTTGCAGTGTGTCATCAGACATGCACAGTACAGTTAGCAGGCGGAGCTAAGCAGCACCAGATAGTAAAGCCCATTGAAGTGAAGTAATGTCCCTAAAGTCCTTTTTTGCTCAATTGCATCGGGATAAAAGAACCATTTTTACAAGAGTGGAGCAGCGGTCCTTAATAAGAAATGCATCATTGTAAAGTGTGCACACAGTCCTACAAGGTACTGATATCACGGTAGTTTATATCTCAAACTTGCTTTAAGTCGCAAGCTTTGACTCCAGCACAAGATGGCATAAAATATGGACAGATGTCTCTAGACACAAGTGCTACTTTAATAAACCTCGCATCTTTGCAACACATTGATACATTTGGTACAAAATATGTCAAAACAGATTTCACAAATTGGATATGGTAAAATCCCTCTAAATGTCCCACGTCTTCTATTACACTTTCAATAATATCTTTTTGTAGAGATGACGATAATAGTCTGTAGTTACATTGTACAATATTTCTTCTCAAAGACACATCATCTCTGAGTATCCATGAGCCGCACTAGTCACTGGACATGGTAGATGACACATTCATAGCACTAAAGTGTAGGCTGACGTCTATAATAACCTCTGTGCATCACATCTGTTGGGCTACATCATTGCCTGGCGTACACATACTGTATATCTAACTGATATCCAGGCAACTGCAAAGCATCTGTGGTGACTACAACAATAGTAAAACAATGTAACATCTGATACTAATGCTACCAAAGACAAGATTATGTATTCTCATCCATTGTTGTACAGTGATTTCCCAGAGGAAGTATACAGTATATATATGTAGCACAACTCTTGGCACCCGACTATGGACAGCTCAGTTGGCATATATTCGGTGTTAAATACAGAAGAGCAGACAGATCTCAGACTGTTAGATTAGTGGAAGGTCGATGAAGTCTGGATCACTCTTCGGGTTTTGGTTGTGATGTGCTGAGATTTTATTTGTCAAAATAAATGCATTATTGGATTTTTCCTGAAGTATTGGCTTGGTTTATCTAAGAAATGAGCACTTTAGTTTTTTGGATTCAGAAAGCCAGGATAACATGAACGGATGAAAAATTGTTGAATCCAAAAACAAATTGATTGTCGTAAGAATTCTCAATCCGCATGTATGTGGAGGAAATATCTCCAGGCCTGGGCATCTGCAATTCAGACGTAAAGGGGTTCTGCCATTATTTATATACATAGTAGAAGTGATAAATTGTTGAGTTGGGTGGAGGTCCGACAGCTGAGAAAACCCCCATTGTCAGATCAGGGGGCTGTTTATTTCCACGGAGAATGTAGCTGTGGTGGACACAGACATGCCCTTGCTCCATTCATTTCAATGGGAGACCCAGAGATGGCAGAATGCTGATTTTGGCTATTTCCAGCCCTCCCTTTGGAATTAAAGGAGCAGGGGGTGCGTTCTGGTCCATAGCGCTCCATCAGATTATCAGTTAAAAAAAAACCCAATGGTCTCACATTTCACACCTCTACTTCTATACATACAGGGGACACAGAACCCCCTGACCTCATGGTTGGTGGGAGCCCAGCAGCTGCACGGTATGGCGATGCAGTGCACTGGCATCCTGTCGTGGCACTCCGCTCCGGATTAAGCCTAAATGAATGGGCCTACTCTGGAGGGAGTCTTGTGCTGTGGACGCCGTGGCTGAAACGGCCACAGACGCCGCAGGAAGAAGGGGCATCTGTTTACCCAGAAGAATGATTTTGGGGTGTGTGGGGGAATTGGAGATCCCCAAAACCCAGGGATTATACAGATTTCATGCAGATAAAGCTTATGGTAGGATTTGACCCTTACAGCTACAGGATGGCAGTGTCAGCCATTGAGCCATAGTAAGAATATCTCTGTTTAGAGATCATGAAAAAGCATGAAAGTATAGAAAAAAAAACTGTCTGTGGGGAGCAGGGAATAAAAGCAACGTCTGGGGTCACATGTACAGGAAAGGATTCCTGACTGCAGAATGACAAGTGCAATATATACCGTGTCAAACTGCAGCTCCACCAACCCCCCCCCCCTCCACCCACCAACCTTCACAAGACAAGCTAAGCATACCACCCCAAATGAATCCTCTTACTGAAAATGTCATTATCTGCATTACATGTAGAATCAATATTGAATATACAGAAGAAATCTCATAAATGGTGTAGAGAAAACTAATGGGGAAAACTGTTCACATCTGACGTGAGCGAGCCCAGGTTATGGGGAAGGGTCAGCAAAGTAGACAGGACTGCAGATTAATAGTCCCCTATTAAATCTAAACACTCGCGATTCTGCAGCTAAAACGAATGTGATTTTAAAAAATGCAGCTTTTCTTTCCCACAATATGTAATGAAATATCATTCACTTTGACAATACTGTAAAAATGCAGTTTTTCCCCCCCACTGATCACTGTATAAATCAAAGGCTAAACCGCAGCAGATATCAGTCTGGGCTAGGCAATGGGACCAATATGGCCAACCTTTTCAACTACAGATCAGCTGCAGCCGAAACCACAGAACCATGCGGACCCGAAAAGCAGTGACCTGTGGAAGCCCACAGATCCCATAAACTATAATGGGGTTGGTCGGGTTTTTGCACAGTTTCCATTGGTTTTATACTGAAACCGGTGGAGAGAAATGTCCTCCTTTCAGGGTTACTCCTCCGATTTTAAGCAGAATCTGCAAAGGAGACTCCGAAGCCTTAGTGGTGACCTCTTTTGTCTCGGTAACTTACATTTACAATGGCTACAACTATGGATGCAGAAACTTTCTATGGTCTGGCACTTGTCAGAAATTCTGGTATAGTGACCAGGTTATCTTATTATACATATTGGATCGCTGCCTTATAACCTGTCCACACAGTTGGGTTTCTAACACGCCCCACAGCATAGAAAGTTTCTGCATTCATGTCGTATACATTGGCAACTGATCAGGACAACGGACTGTCACTACTAAGATGGCTAGAGAAAATCTTTAAAACTTTGCAAAATGTTTATTTATATTTGCAAAAATGTGTCACTTAATTGTCTACAAAATGAAATCTAGGTATGTTCAGGAGAAAACCCCATTTAAGCCAAACCTGGCAAGACTTTCCTGGTCTGACACAAAGGGTGTGTCTTGTCAAAAGGAGCAGAGTTTACACAATACGCAACAAAAATGTACCCAAAATTTTGTGATAAGTCTATTGGTGGTATTAATTTAGACTAGACTGGTGGGATAAACTTAGACTAGATAGTCTAAACATGCACCAGATACATCATCTAGCATCAGTCACGATGATAAATCTGGTGTATTTTTAGACTGTCTAGGCTAAGTTTCTAAAATCTGTATCTTAAAAAGAAACTATCGTGGGGCCACACGGTGGCTCAGTGGTTAGCACTGCAGCCTTGCAGCGCTGGAGTCCTTGGTTCGAATCCCGCCAAGGGCAAAAAACCATCTGCAAGGAGTTTGTATGTTCTCCCCGCGTTTGCGTGGATTTCCATCCCATACTCCAAAGACATACTGATAGGGGAAAATGTACATTGTGAACCGTACGTGGGCTCACAATCTACATTTAAAAAAAAAAACAAAAAAAAAAACTATCGTCTCCAGAAATCAATTCTAAACCATTTACTATATATGCTGTTGTAGGGCAGGTTAGTGACAGTCACCATACCTTTCTTGTACCACCATATGATCTTATTGCTGAGAAATGAAAGGGGTTGTCCGGTTATGAACACCTATCCCCAGACCTTTGAATACTGGATAAGTGTCCAATCGCTGGGTTCCCAATTGATCAGGAGGATGGGTGACAAAATCCCCAGAGGTCCCCCTTATGAATGACGCACCAGTGCACTTGTGCGACCGCCGATCCACTTCTATGGGGCTGCCCAGACTGTAATCTCCGGATGTATTATTAGGATAGGTCAACAATGTGAGACCGGTGGAGGTCTAACACCTCGGACCCCCTCAGATCATGAGACTGCAGCATTTGTGCTAGCTATGAAGACAGTGATATACACCTTGTAGAGCTGTGCGGGGTACTGCAGATCAGCCCCATTTACTTGAATGGTATAAAAGCCCCAAAGAGGCCATGAAGGCGATACCCCCAAGTCTCTGTACTTTTGACCACCACATGCATCCAAGCTGTGATATAAAGCATTCCAGTTGTTATGGTCATTGGGGTCAAGGAGGTCAGACCACCACCAATCAGAAAGTCACCCCCTATCACGTCGATAGGGGTAACTCATCGTGGCCAGAATATTCCTTCAAACAAGCATGGAGAAACTAGCTATATCGTCGGCCTCACATCACCCCGTGTAAAAGGACGCTTAGACAGGATAAGTAAATCTCCGCACTGTATCAAATGGGAATTTGGAAACCAAGAACACCATGAAAGAAGTTCCCGTCCATTATATAATGAAGGTTAATGGAGTTGGGGGGTGAAGTCATTAACGTACGTCCCAATGCTCTCACATCATGCAAGTCAATGAGATGCCCTCATTCTCGATAGCGAGGCAGGAAACGCAATGACAGCATCTCTGAACTATACGTCAGTAGGAAATGAAAAAGACCTTAGCTGTGCATATCACAGAACCACAAAGGAGAACAGACGGCTCATTTATTTCCTGTAAGAAGCAGTGACCAGTCTTATCTTCACAGGTAACAAGGGAATTACTCCGGTCGCGTCGGTAAAACTGGCAGAGGCCAGGACAGAATGTGAAATTACAGGCACGGCCGGGAGTCATAAAATAGCAGAACATCCAAGAAAATGAGTCCAATTCTTAACAAATCCAAAGTTAATTCACCGATAAATTTAAAGCAAAAACCTATGACTCATAAGAAGGGAAACTTCTGATGACATGAGCAAGACATGGCTTCCTTGGCTCTGGGGTGTAGATCCGCTGAGGATTTCAGTAGCTCTCATCAATTTTATTACAGTATTGAACAAATAGTAATTGTGTAGTCATTACTTCTTCTTACATCTCGATTTTGAGAGTTGAGTGGGAAGTAATATAGTCATAAGCAGACGTTCCCTATATCCTGAATGAAGGAGGACGGCAAAAATAGCCACTTTATACATCACTGCATCACCAGATCCTATAAACCTTCTTAATATGGCAGATTTGGATCATTACGAATGTTGTATTAAGGATAACTTATCTGCCACCCATCTCTTACAAACAGTAAGTAGACTTGACATAAGAGGACTTCTCAAAGACAGAGACGTCAGGAACACAGAACAAGGAGTCCCCTGAGAATCATAATGGGGGGCCGCAGGAACTTCAAGAGCCATTGAATCATGCCACATGCTGGAGATATTCTCCTATAGAAAAGACAAAACACTTTGAAGAGAGATTTCGCCATGCAATGGATCATTGCGTAATTTGTTTAACCCTTCATATTATGTGATGTAGATAATCGTGGCTGCTTGCATGAAAGCGCAGCCACACCTCTAATGAGGTGAGGTGAAGTGGCGGCCTCCAGCGACACTTTGGAGAGGGCAACAGCCGCGGCAATTTGATTTTTTTTTCCTTTTTTTTTTTTTTTCTCTAAACTAGCGCAGGACAGGGCGACTATGAAAACAAACCAAGCGGCCCTATCCTGAGTTGGTTTAGACCTCTGCGTCTCAGCGTAGGTGGCGCCATCACGTCTTATTGCCGACATCTTATTACCATCTTACTGTGTAAGCGGCCATTTTCTTGTGGCCCAGGCATGCGCAGTCGGCTTTGCCCGAGGCGTAGAAAAATGAAACCCAGGACAGAAGACGACGCAGGGAGAGGGCGTTCCAGAAGAAGATGCAGGTGTCGCTGGAGAGTTCTCTCGCAACATTGGGGACGCCCGCGGTGGTGTTTGAGCGCTGAGGACCGCCCCCCAGCGCTGCCAGAGAACTCATTTGCATACCGAAGAAAACCGGATTTCTACCAAATGGTGGCGCGGAGAAGACATCTAAAGGTAGGAGATGAATAGTCTTTCTTAAGGCTATTCCTAAGTGTTAGTCAGAAAAAAGGGTATCTAATGATAGGACCCCTTTAAGGGCGCTACCTCTATTCCCTCCAACAGGGGAGAGACAAGGTGATGATGCAGACAACATAATATACATGTTATCAAGAGGCTTCATGCTCAAGTTGCCTAGGAGGGCTTTAAGTTCTATGAAAATAAAAATCAATCTGAACAAAATACGGTTTATGGAAACGCTAATCATACTAACCACGATGTATAGTTTACATTAATATTATTCCATATAGTGAACATTTTTATAACAAACCCAAAACCTGAATATTCATGTGACATTGACAACCAGGAGCCTCTTGGAATACATTCATGGTCACATGCTCTGACTACAGCTCAGTCCCATTCAAGTGAAGGGGCTGAGCGGTGAAACAAATCACGGTCACTGTACAAATGCACGGCGCTGTGGTCACTACTGTGTTTCCCCGAAAATAAGACTGTGTCTTATATTAAATTCTCGTCCTAAATATATGACCTGTCTTATTTTCAGGGGATGTCTTATGGAGCGGCTGACAACCGGCAGTCATGCCGGTACTTCCTTAGCAGAGCCAGTTGTAGGTAGTGTAGGGGAGGGGGAGAAGGTATGCTACTTACCTTCCCCATCTTTGTAGCAGCGCTGGTGCTGCTGTTCGTCACGGCGACGGAAGCGGTGGGCAGGGCTTAGCGAGGCTTCTGGCGGTTGCGCCGGAGAGCCTCACTTCATGGGCATTGCAGCCAGCTGAACGCTGTGCAGCCGGCTGCTGCCTCTGCTGTTGTATCCACTGCCCCAGCTGCTGTGGGATGAGCTGGGAGTGAACTCCCCACAGCGTATGCACAGCAGGCATCTCCCAGCTAATCCTACAGCAGGGACAGTGGATACAACGTACAGTATCACAGCAGAGGCAGCAGCCGGCATACCTGTGCACACCGAACATCACGCACAGTGTTCAATGCAGTGTTTTTTGTTTTTTTTTTGTTTTTTTTTTTTTGGGGGGGGGGGTGCCTTATATTAGGCAATTCAACAAAAACCTCCTCTATGCCTTACTTCTGGGGGGTGACCTATTTTCAGGGAAACACGGTAAGTAGCTGAGGCACTTACCTGAATGCTGAAGCCTCTTCAAACAGCTGATCAGCCAGAGGCCCGGATGTCAGACCCCACCGATCTGTAGTGGATGACCTATCCTGAGGATAAGTCATCAATTAGGAAGTCCCAACTCTTAAGTTTTCCTATGCATTCTGATAGGTGGCCATCAAGAAAACAAATTGGTTGTAAAGGGTCCCCCCCCCCCCCCTTACAGCTGTAAATGGGGCCTGTAAAACAAAAATCAAAATACACTCCTTATACCTAGTCCTCTATTTCCAGCTGTGGCCAATGTGTAAGATCCCGTGGCTGACATCCCTTTTGGGTGAGATGACTACTGCTACCAACTGCAGGCCTCCGTAGTAACCTCTTCACAAAGGGCACATACATGAACTTACACAACAGCCGTCACTGGAAATGGAAGACTGGGAAGAACCTGGAGAACGTCTTTATTTTGTCAGGGTCTAACAGACTCTTACACCATGTCCTAATGCACTTCTATGGCTTCTCCATATAACATGGAGCTGTATTACAGCCACATGCATGAGAAAGGACGATTACTAGGGAGCATTTGATTAAAAATAATATAAGGTGATTGCTACTTAGTCAATTGTTGCAATCTGCAGGAAAGCCAAGAATTAGGCAGAAAAGAAAAAAAAGGAGTGGTGCTATTATATAGTACAAAGTCATTTACTGATTCATAAGGAGCCAGCAATGGGTAAGTGCAGAGAAATCTAATTCTGCCACCTGCCAGTCAGACAATATAGCTGCTACTCCTCGGACAGCAATCTACTCCATTAACAATCTTCCTACCAATATCTAGTTTTATTCTATAAGAATACTATTAGGGGAGATGGCTATGCTGGATAGTTATCTCTGGAGTAGGAGCATCCATGCACACATCTCTAATGAAAGCGGATGTCAGGGGAAGACTAAAGAAAAAAAACGTCATAACAAATTCCAAAGAGTGGAACATCGCTGATACATATAGATTATCATGGATAACCTCGGCACCATTCCAAGAATGTTGGCATAGACAAAGTTCTTGCCACTGAAGATTAATCTTTCCAAGGAACGTAGTCTATTCTATTCTGGAAATAGTAAAAAATAAAATAAAAATATGAGGCTTTAGGAGTTTACACTGAATTTAGACATCTGGACAGCAATTGTGGAGCTGCTCACATAACATCTATTACAGTCAGATGGCTTTACAGACATATGTAATCACAAAGTATTAGGAAACCGCATAATCCTGTACTGTTAGAGCACATAACTAGAGTAGCGCACCTGGGGATACTGTATATGGAGATTTAGGTTAAGTAATTGATCATTTATGCTTAAAGGGGTTATCCAGCTCCCAAAAATTATCTGCAAATACATCCACAGCAGCACCAAATCCTCACTGTTCCCTTGCGCAGCCTTTGCTTGGCTTTATTTTACTGGCTGCTCCCTGTATCGTTATTTACATTCAGTGAATCTGTGGACAAACTACATTTCCCATGATTCATCTGCCTGCTCTCATTTTCTGTGTGCCCCTCCCCCTTGTCCTTTTCTGCTTATTGGATTTTGCAACAATATAATTAATTATAGAGTTGATTAAAGGAGATTTTCCACAAATTAATTTATCTCCTATCCACAGTGTGAGATATATATATATATATATATATATATATATATATATATATATATATATATATATATATATATATATATATATATATATATATAAAACCACTGGAGAATCCACTGACAATCACTAGAACATGGGTTCCAGTGACACCGCAGTAAGGAGAATTTGGAGGATGGTTGTGACGTGGCAGTGTCTTCAGAGTATCCAGTAAAAACTCAGAGAGTGGAGATTTTCTAAGTAAAATGTGCCAGAATTCTGGTATAATTTGCACCCAAAGACTGTCTAAGGGAGCCTGCACATGGAGTTACGCTTCGCTCATTCTGAACGTAAAACTCGCTGAATGAGCGCGTAAAAACCAGATCCCATCGGTTTCCATGGGTGCCGGCATATACGCGTATCACATTGAAAACAATGGGGGGGGGGGGGGGGAGCCTCCCATTGATTTCAATGGGTAGTGCGCGTATGCCGGCACCCATTCAAGTCAATGGGATCTGGTTTTTACGTGCTCATTCTGAACGAGTTTTACGTTCAGAATGAGCGGAGCGTAACTCCGTGTGCAGGCTCCCCAAGGGTAAGTTCACACGGCAGAATTTGCATTCAGAATTTGAACATTGCGCGTGGCTACACATAACGGGATGCCAATGCAGTGTCAAATGAATGGGCCTAATTGGGAGGGAGCCTTGCACTGTGACTGATTCAACCACGGAATCCACGGGAAGAAGGGGCACGTGTGTTTTTTTTCCTGCTACTAGCTAGCGGAAAAAAGTAGCGAGGGGCACCACTGAAGTCAATGGGAGCCATTTTTGGCAGCGGATTTTGAGGCGAATTCCGCGTCAAAATCCACTGCCAAAAGATTCAGTGTGAACGAGCTCTAACATGCCTCGTCCCACATTTACCCATTATTTTAGACACTTTTCATACCCTTTAAAAACTTTTACGAAAAAGGTGGATGACTTTATAAGAAAGATAGTTTCTTAAAGAGGACCTTTCACGTCCTCAAAGATAGGCAGTATTATATACCGCTAGAAAGAAAACCACACACTGCCTGCTTTCCTTGCATGAACCCCCAGGTGTTGGAGATATCGGTGCTGTTAATTTTGGCATGGATCTCTCCACTATCCGAGGGCAGTCCTTACTGTTCAGCTTCATTGTGGGGATATGAGGAATGCCCCCCACTGACTGTGGTCTTCAATAGACTTGGAATGGTGGTGGTGGGGTGAGAAGGCATTCTTCACATGGCCGCAATGAAGTTGAGCTGTAAGGCCGACACTTCTGACAGTGGAGAGATACAAGATACAGATGGTGAAATTAACAGCACCGATATTTCCAGCAGAGGGGCGCATACAAGCCATAACCTGAAAACCATGCTTATACATTCACTTTTATAGTAAGTAGTAATGAGAAATGCTGCTTAAAAAGGAGTTAAATCATAACAGAAAAATGGAGGTTATATAGCGCCTCACATCGTATGCACAGCCGTCCGCCTCTAAGACAGGCTTGTTATTTAATTAACGGGAAAAAACTAGTTTAACAAGTCGTGCCCAAGAGATGTGGCGGCTCGGAAAATGGCAATGCACTGAGATACGGGCATACAATTAATAGAGTGGCCTTTTTCATTTAACTCTTTAATGCCAGCAGATATGACTTTTTGTCGCCAGTCTTTAAGCTGCTAATATTCTGGATGTTGACCTACAGTAAGCATCAGAAGCAGCAAGCTGGAAACAGCGCAGCGTTCTCTCCAGCATCGGATAACCTTGTCCTTTTTTTTGACAAGACGCGAGCCAATGTGCAGCTTAATGAATCCAATTTCTTGACTTGCCAACCCGATTTCCTAATTACGCAGAATCAAGAGTGGCACTGTCTGCTTCCCATCATGTAGGAGGGAACGCAACGCCCTTGGGAACACATTAGGTATAGTTACATTGAGGTAAACAGCCAACACAACGCAGGATACAATCATTCCTGGCAACGGAGTTCATTCCCTGGCTCTTTGTCTTCCCATCACAAAGTTATGCAATGGATTGTGTGCTGTCTGGTCATGACCATACATAAGAAAAAGCTTCTTGCACTCAATACCACTGGTTATCATGTCTAGTCTCACCTTCATACTGTATACTGCATAGAGTCTGAAGGCTCAGAGCTCTTCCTAGGCATAGGACCTCCCAACGCTGGCCCTTCTGATGTGGATGGAGGCCCTTCTCGACTTACCCATAACCTACAGCAAGGCTAAATCCCTCTCCCTTTCCTCAAACGTCTTGCAATCTCTAGTGTCCACTTGTTCATTCATCGCCCTCCCTTAAATCTGTCACACAACATAATTATTCTTTTTACACCACTGAACCACCAATATGTACGGTATATGTTTATATATTGCTCATTAGCTGGACCCCCTTGGGCCGGAGGTGGCACTGCCCCCTGCAACGTCATTTCCAAAAATAATTATTTTAATTAAAAAAAAGAACAAAAAAACGTATTTTTCTAGTATGCATCAAAGGTAAATTCTATTAAAAATGGCAGACACTAAGTTTTGTTTTTTTCTGTGCCAGGGCGCTAACCAGACCGATCCTATTATAGTCCGTGAAGTCTAAGAAGAGCAGCTTGTGTCCATCATGCAATGGATCTTGAGTAGAGATGAGAGAGTACTGTTCGGATCAGCCAATCCGAACAGCACGCTCGCATAGAAATGAATGGATGTAGCCGGCACGTGGGGGGTTAATCGGCCAGCCGCCGTCAAAGCGGAAGTACCAGGTGCATCCATTCATTTCTATGGAGCGTGCTGTTCGGATCGGCTGATCCGAACAGTACTCACTCATCTCTAATCTTGAGCTCTCATTATTTTCTTTGTTCTGCTTCTAGAATGAAGCTGAATGATGAAATAAAAACAAAGCAGATGTGAACAAGACCTTAAAGAGGTTGTCCAGGACCTGAAGATAATGGATACTGTTGATCTACCCACAGGATCCTGTGATGGTCAGGCGTTTCATTTGCCTGAAGGCATATATTAGGTATACAGCTGAGTGCAGCCCTGTTCCTATTCAAGTGAATGGGAGTGAGGCAGCAGTTTCAGGCGTCACTGATACAATGTCCACAGGTGTTGATTTTGGCATAGTTGGAATTTTTCCTTTATCCTCACCATTCCTGAGCAATCAACGCTGTTAGTTTTGGTGCCTCATATGCTATTTCGTCTCTGTACTGTCAGGAGGGCGGTGTCAGGCAGGAGCAGACAAGGGGTGTGATTATGAGTTCTGACACTGGCTGCCTTTGATTGGAGCGCTGAGTCACACACTCTACCTGACATATACAGCTTAAATCAGGCACCAAAAATACTTGCAGTAGATGCTGGGAAATATTGGGTGCAAGAGATAAAATTCCAACTGTGCCAGCACCAGTGGAGCGGTGACTATTAACATGCTCAAAACTAGAGGTGGTGAAAAATTGTCTCATTAAATAGTGGTACTACTCCCCATAAATATAAAAAGCTTCTGCACGCTTAAAGGGATTCTACCATTAAAAACTTTTTTTTTGTAGATAAGTCGTCGGAATAGCCTTTAGAAAGGCTATTTGTCTCTTACCTTTAGATGTGATCTCCACCGCGCCGCTCCTTAGAAATACCGGTTTTTACTGGTATGCAAATTAGTTCCCTCGCAGCGATGGGGGCAGGCCCCAGCACTGGAAATGCGATGGGGGCGTCCCCACCGCTGCTCGAAAACACACTCCAGTGACGACTATCTTCTGCTGGATCCTTCCCTTCTTTCTTCAGCGTCAACTCAGACGCCTGCGCAGTTGGCTCTGCCAGTGAGACAATAGCGGAGCCGACTGCGCATCCGCGCAATTGAGGCCTTGGAACTATGGCCACGGGCATGCGAAGTCGGCTCGACTAGTGTCTCACTGGCAGAGCCAACTGCGCAGGCGTCGGAGGTGACGCCGAAGAAAGAAGGGGAGGATCCAGCAGAAGATAGAGGCGTCGCTGGAGCCTGTTTTCGAGCAGCAGTGGGGACGCTCCCATCGCATTTCCAGCACTGAGGCCCGCCCCCATCGCTGCGAGAGACCTAACTTGTATACCGGTAAAAAACAGTATTTCTAAGGAACGGCGCGGTGGAGATCACATCTAAAGGTAAGAGACAAATAGCCTTTCTAAAGGCTATTCCGACGACTTCTCTACAAAAAAAAAAAGTTTTTAATGGTAGAATCCCTTTAAGTATTATAGACTAAGCTTGCACTAGCACACAGTGTTAAGTGCTAGAAGTGCACAAACTATTGGGATAATATATCTACAGACTTCCTCCAGTCACTGGTCATTAAAGAATTGCAGATTTTGGTGTTAATATCTTTCTCTTTTTTTTTTTTTGCCACTGTTGAAACGTGAAGAAGAAAGTGGAAGAAGTTGACTTCTGGAGGGCTGGTCAGCAAAAGATTTATCACTGTTAGAAAATTGTGCAAACAGCTCTGTAACTATGTCCATAACTAAGATCCATGACGGAGTCACTGGCTTAGGAGGTCTTTGGTAATGGAATATTCTAGGACACTGTAATGGGGCTGAGACAGACTCAAACAAAAGGATGAAATTTGTCACAGTGGGTACAAATAATTTCACATTTAAAGTCCTGAAAGTGGAATTTTAATAAAATTTTAACAACTGAATTTTGAGATGCATTGTGATCTCCATTCCTTAAAGCATGCTTCCAATTATGAAACAAATTTTCATTAGTGAACAGTACAGGTGAATACTGTAGAAGAAATCTAATGTATTAAATAAATCAGTTTCCTTCTCCATTTATTATGCCTAGAATTAAGAGAGTTACCTGACTCACAAAGTTGCAGAATTCATCAGTGGAAGTTCAGTGTCTGCGTTTCCATAGACAATTATGTAAAAAGTACTAATTTTTTTTTTAATAGATATTCACCTGTATGATTATAAAAAGTTGTTGGAGGTGCACTTAAAGGGATTCTACCATTAAAACCTTTTTTTTTTTTTTTTTTTTTTTGTGGATAACACGTCGGAATAGCCTTTAGAAAGGCTATTCGTCCCTCACCTTTAGACGTGGTCTCCGCTGCGCCGTTCCTTAGAAATACAGTTTTTTACCGGTATGCAAATGAGTTCTCTCGCAGCGATGGGGGCGGGCCCCAGCGCTCAAACAGCGATGAGGGCATCCCCACCACTGCCAGAGAATTATCTCCAGCGCCGCCTCCTTCTTCGTCCGCAGCGTCATCTTCAATGTCTTCCAGCGCCGGCTCGTAACTTCTAGGCGTCGGGCCTTCAGCAGAGCAGACTGCGCAGGCGCACAGGCCATGGGAAAACGGCCGCTAACAATACTGTGCAAGTGGCCATTTTTCTGTGGCCTGTGCACCTGCGCAGTCTGCTCTGCTCAAGTCCCAATGCCTAGAAGTTACGAGCCTGCGCCGGAAGAAGACATTAAGATGATGCTGCGGACGAAGAAGGCGGCGGCCCTGGATTCAATTCTCTGGCAGCGGTGGGGACACCCCCCATTGCTTTTTGAGCGCTGGGGTACGCCCCCATTGCTGCGAGAGAACTAATTTGCATACCGGTAAAAACTGGTATTTCTAAGGAACGGCGCAGCGGAGACCACATCTAAAGTTAAGAGACGACTAGCCTTTCTAAAGGCTATTCCGACGTCTTATCCACATAAAAGAAAGGTTTTAATGGTAGAATCTCTTTAAAGGGATTCTACCATTAAAACACTTTTTTTTCTAGTTCACACGTGGGAATAACCTTAAGAAAGGCTGTTCTCTTACCTTTAGATGTCTTCTCCGGGCCGCCGTTCAGTAGAAATCTCAGTTTTCATCGGCATGCAAATGAGTTCTCTCGCAGCACTGGGAGCGTCCCTAATGATGTGAGAGAACTCTCCAGCGCCGCCTCCATCTTCTTCAGGAACGGCGTCTTCATGTGTCGACTTCTGGCGCTGGGGGTCAAACTTCTAGGCCTTAGGGGGCCACACGGTGGCTCAGTGGTTAGCACTGCAGTCTTGCAGCGCTGGAGTCCTGGTGTTCAAATCCCGCCAAGGACATAAAACCATCTGCAAGGAGTTTGTATGTTCTCCCCGTGTTTGCATGGATTTCCATCCCATATTTAAAAAAAAAAAAAAAAAAGACATACTGATAGGGAAAAATGTACATTGTGAGCTCTATGTGGGGCTCACAATCTACATTTAAAAAAAAAAAAAAAAAAAAACTTCTAGGCCTTGGGTAGAGCCAACTGTGCATGCCTGCAGCCACAAGAAAAATGGCCGCTTACACAGTAAGTGGCTATTTTCTTGCGGACTCTGGGGATGTGCAAGAAAATGGCCAGAAGAAGACGCATGAAGAGGCCGTTGCAGATGAAGATGGAGGCGTCGCTGGAGAGTTCTCTTGCCGCACTGGGTGACGCCCCCAGTGCTGCAAGAGAACTCATTTGCATACAGAAGAAAACCGGGATTTCTACGGAATGGCGGCGTGGAGAAGACATCTAAAGGTTTTAATGGTAGAATCCCTTTAAAATCACAGACCAATAGCTTGGGCACTCTAAGCTTATGTCTGTACTAGTTCACATGAGCTGCAGACAGCCCTAAGTATAACAATGGAGAAGCAGAGCAGGAAAAGAGTCCTGGACACTGTTAATGCACCGGCTGTATACTGGGTATAGGTACTACAAATTTCACTATGTAGATTATTCAAAGATAAAAGGTAAAACCGAATATTAGCTCACAGTATTAAACATGACAGATTCTTGGGCGAATACTTTCCTCTTACATTAAAACTGATATAACAAAGCAAACAGTTTTGACACACGTAGTATTTTCTTTTACAAGTCTGTATCCTTAAATAAAAAAAAATTAAAAAAAAGTAAATTTTTTTCAATGGAAGGCTTGGGTCCTATTGTGTTCCTTACTAAGATTACATCTTGTTTTTACTGGAGAACACAGATTGGTCCAAAGATTATATCTAAGACTAAAAATGCGCACAATCTGCCATATCTAGTTAGGAAAATTATTTCTAAAATTAAAAAAATAATAGCAAAATCCTATCTTTCAGCCAAAGCAGCCAACTTGCCTGTGGCTGCCTGCTGTGCGAATAGAATACCAGACCTTGTATGTGGGCTACGCAACTATACCAGTAATAAAACCAGCACCAAGTCATATTCCGAGGAAGCAACGTGATATTGTGAATCGTCACGCTTGTTTTTAGTATGGATTTAATGAGAAGTACACTAAGATTAAACAGGAAAAAAAATGAGATGAGGATTTAATGTAGAAACCGAAGGACCCCCTATTTCAAGTCGGAAATAAGACACTGGTGATATCTGACACTATGAGAAACTGCCTTTCCTTGGAAATTCTTAAAAAGGGGATTTACTATGTCGGACATTCATGGCATATACTGGTACTAGGATCCACCTCCAGCCATATAAGTGCAGCTTCCTCCCCATCTATAGAAGGCACAAGATGAAGGTTATAGATATACCGTAAGTGTAGGTTGGATGGAAACTGCATCAAATATCCTGTATATTTGTCAAAAATGTCCAAGATAGAAACAGCATCTGTTCCCCTGTAGGTAAAAACTATCAGAAGTGATTCTTTTTTTCTTTTATTACTTCTTGTTCAAGTAAGATTAACACTGACATTTCAGATGTTGCGATCCGCTGCCAGACGTGGATTTCAAGGTTCTGATATTTTGTTCCAGCGCTGGCTCTCTCTCCTCTCCACTGTACAGAATCCAGAAAAATGATCTGGCAAATTTAGCATGGAACAACCTACAACCTGAGTTATCATAATACAATGTCAGGCCTTAAAGAGGACCTTTCACCGCCTCCATGTCCAGCTCTTCAAATCACTTAATAGCTGCTGCTCTACTGATTCTACCACAGTTGGAATTTTTTCTCTTGCCCCCACCATTCCTGTGCAATCAAAGCTGTTAGTTTTGGTGCCTGATATACTATTTAGTTTCTGTACGGTCAGAAGGGCAGAGTCAGATAGGAGCATACAAGGCCTGGGAATATTTTTTTTTCCCAAATGTAGATTGTGAGCCCCATATAGGGATCACAATCTACTTTTTTTTATATACATATATTTTTTAATTTTCCTATCAGTATGTGTCTGTAGAATGGGAGGAAATCCATGCAAACACGGGGAGTACATACAAATTCCTTGCAGAGGTTGTTCCTGGCGGGATTCAAACCCAGGACTCCAGTGCTGCAAGGCTGCAGTGCTAACCACTGAGCCACCGTGTTGCCCCAAGGAGTGAGAATCTGCGCTCTGACACTGGCTGCCTCTGATTGGATATCTTCCTGACAGACAGATGGATCAGTTGGGTCCCCTTGTGAATCAGTGTCAATATATGTAAATGAGCTCTTGGGAGAAAGGTAGGCAGCAGAGGCAACAAAGGCGTTGTCATTGCTCATTTGCATAATCGACAAAAATGACAATATGAAGGCAATGATTCACGAGGGGAATACACAGTTTGAATCAGGTGACCCTAACCTATCTATGGTCTAGGTTGATGCTGGGTTCTGGTCAGACTCCCTTTAATGCCCTATATAAAAATTTTAGAGAATCCTCTCTTATAACTCCGATTTGTGCTCTCTCTGCTATTCCTCCTGAATATGACCCCCCCCCCCCCCCCCAACTACAAAGGGGCAGATCCCTGAACAGTCTGACACTAGTTGCAGTGACTGGACTGTATCAAAACAGCAGCTATAGCTGTGTCTCTACACTAACACCTACATGTCAATTTATCTATACATTCCAAGAGGAATAACAGAGGATCATTATGAAGAGTTCCTAAAGTGGATATCCTGTGATTTGGTAGCTGGCTTTACTATAGTCTGCCAATGCCCATAGGATAGGTAACGATCTGTGAAAACAGGAGAGGAGAAAGGACGGAGAGTGACCTAGGGGCTGGTCTTGAAAGCTTCAGTATAACAAAAAACTTGGATAAAGTAAAATAAAACTCTGTGGACCCCACCTTGAAGAAAAAACGCTCCATATTGTTATTTCACAAAGAAATAAATCTTTAGTAAGAAACAGGAGAACTGACGGGTCCTCTAAAATCACTGAAAAGGGCACAAGGCAGTGATCCCTCTCCTTTCTTACAGGCTGTGGCTCCCAGTAGCCGCCAGTCAAGAGACGTCTCTCCAAGCAGGCTGAGGCTCCTAGGACGGTCTCGCAGGAGAGCGCTCTGCTCATCAGTACACAGCATGTGAGCGCGGCAGAGATGATCAACGGCCATTCAATGCAGGATTTATAAATAGGACAGTGGGTTGTGTGGTAAGGAGCAGTGGAATAAATGTATACAAATGAAATCTTCATAGATCATTCATCAAGCTGCCCAGTTTATTTATAAATATATATAAAAATTATATATATATATATATATATATATATATATATATATATATATATATATATATAGATATATAGATATATATATAGATATATATAGATATATATATATATCTATATTCACATTATAAGATGCACATAGAATTTAATCACAGAATACAGTAAGCGAATAATAAGATATCTTATGTCATGATTTTGGATACAAACGAAATTTTATTTTATTTTTAAATTTTGAAAATAGTCTAATAGTAGCAAGTCTTAAAAAAAAAAAAATTCTGAGAAGTCAAAAGGGAGGAAAGGCGTCATTGTCATGATCAATAAGTAACCGCTGCTAGGAAGAGCGAGCAAAGCCCCCAAGCACAGCTGAAAGCCATTCTGCATTAGCACCAAGCCAACTCTGTGCCGTCCATCTAAACAGCAGGGGCGTTAATTCTGGGCACGTATGACAATAACGCCATCAATTATACCTTCCTACCTTGACTAAACATTTTCCTCATAAGATCTTAAAAGGAGGCATCTCATGAGGAATATGACTCATAGCAAAATCCAGAACATTGCTCTATACGTCTTTTGTATTTACCCATTTAAAAAGAATGCTTATAACGCGGGAAATTCTATGAATTATAGAATAGTGTCCCCTACGGTTTCTATGAATAGCTCTTACTGGGCCCACCTTAGTAAATACGTGGATACATATGCTTAGCCTTGCTTCTCTCTGCCCCACAAAGTATACACAGGATTCCTAGGAGCGATATGCCGATGGCTCCTGAAGCTGCAGCATCTTGTCTGTTTGGCAAATAAGATGTTGGGTAACTACAACTGCAGTGATGTGGGTCACTTTCTTATTACAGGCTGAGAATCTCCTCGGAAAAGCAGGGAAGACTCTTCAGTGGTAGCGGGATAACCAGCAAGGGTCCCCACCAAGTGTCCTTGGTGAAGCGAAGACTATCACATCTGCGCACGTGTCCACCATTACATAGTTATTGAGGTGGAAACCGTAAAAGACATTTGCAGAAACTGCAAGGGATTTAAAGTGTTAATACAAATATGTTAACTATGGGAATGAAGGGAGAGGTGAGGTATTGGATGTGAAATTTGTCGCAATAAAGGTAAAATACAGTGGCACTCTTCAAATTCAGTGTCAAAACATGCATCCGTTTTTGTCAAGCAGAAATTCCAGAAATAGAAATTTTCTGCTTGACAAATTCAGCGTCATTCTCATATGTGTGAACAGCCCCCAAGGGTTGAATCTATACGTATAAAACTCAAAATCTGTAGTAGTCCGCTCTATACAAATCCACAGTTCACGTCCGATTTGGGTGAAATTTGGCACGCCCCCTCTCCACACACAGGAGCAGAATACTGCGCATGTTACATTTCACTAGCGTCCCCCCCGTCATGAGATTGGGGCCCCCTCGAAGTTAGGCCCTATACATATAATGGGGAAATGGGAAAGTGCTGAAGGGAAAACAGTTGTGACTGAGAGGGACGGATTATAGTGATGGCGCCAAAGAGTCGCTGCTAAAGGGGCCACACCACCACACACAAACACCATATAAACATTACACAGACAGCACACATACACCAACCGATAAACGCAACACCACACAAATACCACAACACACCACACAAACACCAGATCACACTAGACACACACACAACAAACACCACCTCACAAATACCACAACACTACCCCATAAATACCACATGCACACCACACACACACGCATGCAAACACACTCACTCAGATGGATGCACCCTATGCACACGGCTGAACAGAGCACATGCGTACTCACACACAACTACCGTACACATGGACACTTGCTCTGCGACGCACAAACACATAGATCACACACAGGCATACATATACACGGACCACAGACGTGTATGCAGACACTCATACATATACATGGATCACACATGTGCGCACACACGCATACATACACATGGATCATACGCATACACGCATGCATGCATACACACACACACACACACACACACAAATCACGTCTGGTCTCCCTAGTGACTGCTTGCACACTACAGTATTTTTCATGAGCCTCTGGGCCATCAATTTGGCGGTTCCATAGACGACTGTGTACAAAGCTGTGAATTTTGCAGGCTCCAAAGAAGTCTATGGAGGTGTAGAATCCACAGCCGGGAGACCTGTGAAAAAATATTGTAGTGTGCAAGCAGCCTGAGCAGCCATATTGGTCAGGCAAAAACTGCCTGATAGTAAGATTGTCATTATTGCTGACTATACCGGGAGCTTTCATCACTGAAGCTGCTGAGGTAAAGTGAAAGCTGAGCTCTGATTGGCTGCTATGGGCAACTCCACAAGTCTGCCTGAGACAAGTGATGTATGTGTATACGGATGTGTGTGTATATACAAACTGTATGGATGTGTGTGCGCATATATATATATATATATATATATATATATATATATATATATATATATATACACATACACACACACACACACACACACACACACACACCCCCCTCTATCTATCTGGAAATAGGTACTACAAAGTATATTGGATGTTTCCCTGCTCTTCATAAACCGTCCACAGAAACTGAGTTAGTGAGAAGAAGTCCTCACACTCGAGGTGGCATGGATCACGTTAGAGCTTTTTCATTCGATAGCCTAGTGTTAAAGAAGTAGAATACTAACCTACACAATAATATACCAAATGTTATAATTGAATATATGCTACAAGTGAATAATACAGTATTACAAAATAGTTCTTCCAATGATATTTAGGACAAGAACAAAAAGGAAAAAAAATCCACTTCATCACAAAAAAGTGACATCTGCGCCCCTCTGACTGTGTAGGTGTAATTCTCTCTAATTCTAGGCAGAGAATTACAGTGTTACCATATACTTTACCCTACTTAGAGTAGGACACTAAGTCCAGGAAACACTGCAATACATAATTTTAGTAAGTACATAAATTAATTTCGACATAACATAATGAGCGTAAATTCCACCCCACTCCGGGCTGGCAGACGCATTTGGCTGCACAGAATACAAGCTAGCATGACATATGCTACATTTATTGCAATGAAATGCAACATAATAGAACTAAAAATAGCAGGAAGTTTAGTTCTAGGAGCACAAAACAGGAATTCAAAGTGGCAGAGAATACTTGGCGCTGATGGGCAAAACCAAGAATTATCCACCATTCCTTAAAAAGGAGCCTACACAGATGGAGGAAATGAGCCTGACTGGTACCAGATGGCGGTGCAGACTAACTAGAGTGTTTCCGCTCCAGGTAAACTGCAATATTAATGATGACAAAACAGACTACCTGGGTCAAGGAATGCAGAAAGCGCCGGCGCCTATTCTAACTGGAACTGTCAGATTCACTCTGTACACAGGCGATCACGACAGTATTCTTATACGCAAAATCATTTTTGCATTTTATGATAATTGATCACAATGGTATTGTTATATTATAAATAAGTTCATTTTTACATTTTATGAACCATTTTCCTCGCTTTTCAATTTATAATCTTTTTATAGGTCTCAACATGGTAGGGATTATATAAACCAAATATGAACAAAGAAAAAAAAATCTAGAATTATTATATCCTGAACACATCTTTTCTGACCTTGGTGGTGTAAAATGAATCAAATACATAAATTATTAAAAATCCATTAAGCTCAGCCATCCATATCCAAAAAAGTTTTGCATCACTAGATCATGTCCTACTCTCATGATGGCGGGTGCCAGAGGTGGCACTCAGAGTCCTCTCTGTGGGCACCCATGTGTGGAACAGTTTACACTTTGTGGGGGCCACTTTGCAGCAGATTGTACTGTGTGGGGGCCACTGTGAAGCAGATTGGACTGTATGGGGGTCACTGTAAAGCAGAATGGACTGTATGGGGGTCACTGTAAAGCAGAATGGACTGTATGGGGGTCACTGTAAAGCAGATTGCACTGTGTGGGAGACTGTGGCGCAGATTGGACTATGTGGGGGCCACTATGGAGCAGATTGGACTGTTTGGGGGCCACTGTAGGGCAGATTGCACTGTGTTGGGGCCCCTTCACTATTTATATCACACGGTATCTGTTTTATAGCAGACGTGTGATATTATTACAGGTCATAATAACATTGCACGGTCACTAGGAAATAGATCTGTGCAATGTAAATAGTGAACATTAATTGATCAAAATTATACCAAAAACCCCAATTGCACAATCCTATTTGCGAGTCCATAATTGTCCACAATTGTGGACCTGCACAGTATTAAGGTTAAATTGCCGCGTTGGAACTTAGTGATAAATTAGTGGGTTTTGGGTTGCAGTTTGGGCACTCCGTCTCTAAAAGGTTCGCCATCACTGTCCTACTATATGCCATTTGTATAACGAAACCAGCAGAGAGAGAGGTCCTACGTACAGGAATTGTCTCTCTGGCGGTTTCTGTGGCGAAGTCACCAATGCAGATGTGAACTTGTTCTAAAAAAATTCTATATTTGTGTTGTTGTCTAGGGGAAAATAAGTCAATGTAAGTATTTCTATATATTTTATTAATATATTTTTGGACAATCATATACGCGGGCGAATCCGGTAAATAAGTTGCATGGATCCAATGCTTACACAGTTGGTGACATATAACCATAGCTAACAAAGAACAAGAGGAGGCGACACACGAAGAATAGAAGGAAGCCTCATCATTCAGTCTATGCCTAGCTAAAACTTACAATGGCTCAGCAGAATAGGCTGCTTTCTGACAACAGCCATTGTGTCCATTGATTTTCCTTCTTTAGACAAAAACCTTCACATGGAGTAGAATGACGTGGCTGAAGAAATACATCATTCTGAGTTTACATAAAGAAAAAAGCAGGAAGGAGTTTCTATTTCTTAAAGGGATTCGATCATGAAAATCAAATTTTTTTCTCAATCACACGTAGGAATAGCCTTAAAAAAGGCTAGTCTTCTTCTACCTTTAGATGTCTTCTCCGCGCTGCCGTTCGGTAGAAACCTGGTTTTCGTCAATATGCAAATGAGTTCTCTCACAGTACTGGGGGCGTCCCCAATGCTGCAAGAGAAATCTCCAGCACGGCCTCCATCTTCGTTAGGAATGGCCTCATACTTCTAAGTCTTGGGCAGAGTTGAATGCGCATGCCAAAGGCCAGAAGAAGATGGCCGCCTACACCAGCTTACTGTGTAAGCGGCCACAAGAAAACGGTTGCTTACACCACTTACTGTGTAAACGGCCATTTTTCTTGTGGTTGCGGGCATCCGAAGTCTTCTCTGTGCGAGGCCTAGCAGTTTGAACCCAGCTCCGGAAGAAGACACGCAGAGAGGCCGTTCCTGAAGATGATGGAGGCGGCGCTGGAGATTTCTCTTGCAGCATTGGGGACGTCCCCAGTGCTGTTTGAGCGCTGGGGCCCGCCCCCAGTGCTGTGAAACAACTAATTTGCATACAGACGAAAACCGGGATTTCTACCGAACGGCGGCACAGAGAAAAATAGCCTTTTCTTAAGGCTATTCTTACATGTTATCTAGAAAAAATGTGATTTTAATGATATAATCCCTTTAAGAAAACAATTGAGATAAAGTTTAGATGAGACAGTTTATAGGAGGCTGCTATATCTATACCCTTATACGACATGCGGGTATCCTGGCATTGAGGTTTTAAATGATGACACCAAAAGCTTAAATCTTTAACCTTGGATCCTTTATTCCAGCCTGACACAACTTTTTTTTTTTTGTAGTTCTGAGCACCCATTATATTTTGTGGTTCAGACACCTATTAGTCACATATAACATTCGGCAGCCGGCAACTGAACCTTTCTTTGTCCATTTTTAGATTATAGGATCATGGAGGCATGAAATTCTTTAATATAAAAAGTTTGGAGCTGTACAGTATGTGCCCTTTAGACATAGAAACATTTCATTCATGGCTGTTATGTCCAATAATTGGTATTTTTTTTTAGATTTAAAGGGGTTTTATGAGCAAAAATATATGTTTTTAAATTTAAAAGGGTCTCAGTGTTATTAATGGGTTAATAAGTGCAGCCATCTAACTTTAGCAGTGTTTTGAGTGAATCCTGGGTTTCTCTGGGATGGTCTAGCATTTTCTGTATTTGTTTACATGGTGTTTAGCTTCCTGCTGGAACACATTTGGGTAGTAGTAGGCTCTCACACTATCTCCAGCTCACTCCTCCCCCCCCTCCTCTCTAACACCCCCTCCCTGTCTCCCTAGCTATTGCTCCCAGTGCTAGACTTTTCTAACTCACTCAGCCCACCCCCCTCCCTACTCCCAACTCTATTATACTTTACCTGTCTTCTTCCTTCTGCTGGGACCGCGCAGCATTGTGTCTGTTGCCTTCAATACTTCTCTATTGCGCATGCTCCCAGCTTGTGCAATACAGATGTATTGTCAGCTTCAGTGCAGAGCAGACAGGAAGAAGATGGGTAAGTATAATGGTGTGGATGGCGAAAGAGGGGGGCAGATCGTTACTGGATAATCAGAACAATCAATGTTATTTAGAAAGTAGGAGGGAGTTTAGATTAGTGTAGGGATTTTATGTTATCCCGGACAACCCCTAAAAATGTGTGTGTATGTGTATGCACGAATATTGTTACCCACGATGTGCTGCAAAACCATGACTTTAGGTATATTTAACATTTCTGGTTGTATAGTCCAATTTTATCATTTATTATAAGATGAGAGCAATTGGACTTTATCTGGGCTGGAATGACTGGTGGAGATGGAAACCCTTCTGACTGCATTCATACCAGTGTAAAAAAAAAAAAAAAAAAAAAAAAAAAAAAAAGTCATGACGGAAGTTTTTCTCTGCCATGTTTGTTTACTTTTCTAACAGATAAAAAAGAGAAGAAAAAAAAAAACAACAACTTGTCAATCAGTGGTTTGTCAACTTCGTAGTGGCTGTGCAGGGTACTGCAGCTTTGTTCTATGGGAAAAGGAGGATGCCAACAGACAGGTGAAAGAGGTACAGATTGAAAAGGCTGCAATGTCTGCACAGGCAAGACTAGTGGAGGCGCTAAAAGCTAGCTCCCCCCACCCCAGCAATACGATGGCTTATCCTTTGGAAAGGCCATCCATATCAGTTTGTTGATCTTAAAAACTCGCTTAAAGAGGTTATCCAGCTTTCAAAAATTATCTGCAAATACATCCAGTGCAGTGTTAAATCCTCACTGTTCCCTTTTGCAGACACGGATTGGCTTTGTTTTATTTGCTGTTTCTTGCATCACTGTTTATATGCAGTGAATCTGTGGACAAACTACATTTCCCATGATGAATCTGCCTGCTCTCACTCTCTAGGTTTGCTGCTTGCAGATGTTTTAGCTCCTGAACAGAACTGTCTGAACACCTGAATATAACAGGCCCCTCACAAAGCGGTTTGATGTCTACCTCGAGCACCCTGCTTAACCCTGACCAGGATTCCTCCTGTAAGTCCCTGTGAATCATGGCTGTTCTTGAAATTTGATGAACTTCCCCAAAGGACTCTAAGACCTCTGTCCATACAATGACAAAAGAGAATACATTTATTATTCCCACTCAGAACACAATATACTTTATGTATCAAACCATCAGGAATGGCTGGTAATAGACCGCAATGTGACTATTTAAGATGTATCCCGGGGCCTCAAGAACTCCAGACACAATGGCTCTATTTTTTGATTTTGCCCTAAAGCTCAATGTTACTAAACTGAAGTGAAGAACAGAAACCCAGAGAAGTCACTTATTATATGGACTAGTTTTTCAGGACCGAATACAACATCTCAACATCATGAGATCTCAACCTCAGGAGACTTCTGCATAGAAAACTGCACAACCATGTAACTAAAACTGACCTTTACTCTGGCCTTTATGGTCATTGAAGATGGCTGATCATATCCAGCGATGGGCAAAGGACTAACAATATTTAATAGAAGTATCATTTATGGATGCAAGATGTTCTGATTCTGTGTCAAAAAAAAAACAAACAAAAAAAAAAAAAAACAGGACCGACTTGTTCCTAGGCAAAGACCTCAAATATTTATTATAGTTGAAATCTGCCATTTTTAGCAAAAAATTAAATGGGGTACCGGAACAACGGAGAGTCCGACTGCTAAAACAGCAGTTACCAGCGGACACTGGCAGTCCCCACTCACTATAATGGGGTTTGCAGTTCTTATACTGAGCCTCCAGCACAGATGTGAACTTCGCCCAACCCAATATTGTACTGTAGGCCCCCTCAGGCAGGGTCTCCTCTCTCACGTTACCAGTTTGTCATAGAGTTAGTATATTGTGCTCATTGTTGTATGCAAACTCTTCATATGTACAGCACAATGGAATAAATCCTATAAAAATTATATGTACCACCTGTCAAATTGTTTTGTTAAAAAAAAAAAAAAAAACACAACAATAATAATAATAATAAATAATTTAAAGTTAAAAAAAGAACACTAATAATAATAATAAATAAATGAAAGTAAAAAAAAAAAAATTAAGGGGGCTCTATCATTGGGAAAAGTCATTTTTAACTAATCACATCCTTGCATAGCCCTTAGAAAGGATATTCCACACCTACCTTTAGTATGTAAATTGCCTCAGTGTTTTTTTGAATAAGTCCGTTTTTATTCACATGCTAATTAGACTGGTGCACGATAGATCGTGCACCCTCTTTGCTATTGTTTCCTATGGGAGACTGCTGCTGCTGACTCAGCTTCCTGTTTGCACACACACACATAGGAGATAATAGCAGAGATGAGTGCTGCTGAGAACTTCCTGTGCTGGCTGAAAGCTTATTAGCATATGAATAAAAACGGACTTATTCAGAAACCACTTTTACTTTTTTAAAAAAAACAAAAAAACAAATTGCACCATTGAGAACTATAATCATTGGTTTATACAGCGACCAGTCCTCATTCAGGTCAGACATGATCACTAAGCATTCCAGCCCATTCTGTGCTCAGGCAGGGTTTAGTTTTTTCTACAAGACAGGAGAACTTTACATTGGCAATGACTAGAATTCTACATAGTAAGATATCAGTGTTCAGTAGCCGTGATCATATCAACAATGTTTTTGGCCATGAAACCGCATCCTCCGACTCTGGAGTACTTTGTAGTCCTACAAATAGCATGGATGATCTAATTCCCCAAGTATTATTGACACGCGGAGTTGCATGGTCTTTTCTATTTGTGATTTGTTTCTTTAACCTTTGCAGTGCTCACAAGGTTAAGCAGTGGATGGGCACAGAACTTGCTACGAGAAAAACTGTGGGAACTGAATCAAACTGGCATCACACGCTAGAGAGGACAATAAGTCAGAGATAGATGAGATCTGACTTACCACCATGTTGTACGCTTCGGGAACCTCAATTTCAAACTGGAACTTCCCACCTTGGTAATAGCTCTCATCTGTAAAGCAGAATAAACAAGAATTAATGGACGTGCGGCGCTCGGCTGTTTGCTGGAAATTGGTCCGAAAGAGAGCATTCACCCATATAACATGAGTCGTGTAATGTGTGTGCACAGGGAGCGGACCACATCATGTAGGACTCATCCAGCTTTTTATTCCACTCATAACTAATTAACCATTGAGTGGCGTCCAACTCGCGAGCCGCATCCATCACCGCCGCATCGCTTCATCGGTGTATCCATGTAGTAGTAATATTGGATTCAAATACACAAGAATATTTCTATCATTCAGCTTTATACGTGCATCCTCCTGTAACATAAACTCACTTTCTGGTACCTAGAGCAGAAAATACGCAACATTTCATAGTCAATGAGCTGCGAGTATTCTGAAGTAAGAGCTGCGAGTATTCACAGAACAGATGCAGTCACCCTGCCCCTTCGTGCCGTGGTATGTATGAGGACCCCCACCATAATTTATACCAACATCCAATAGTCAAACAAAACAATACCCATTATGCCAGGTCATTATGCCGGCTGCTCTTCCAGGCAAATCTATGCCGAAAGAATGTCGCAGATTTATTGTTATAACTAGACACTGGTGCGAATCTTTGGTGCATTTCTGGCCCAAGTTGAGATACTTCATTTTGAGAAAAAAAAAACAAAACATTTTTTTTTCCCCATTTGGGCACGGCTTCTCAATGGTGTCAAACATCTAGTACAAACTTAGCCAAATAAAAGGTGGTATAAATTTATACTGCACAGTCAGAAAGCCTGCTTAGCATATTGTTTGACCAACAACAGGAGGGGGGGGGGGGGGGGGGGGGCTGAAGGGTCTATAGCAAAAAAATTCCAGAAAGTGTTGTAACATCTAAAGATGCAAAAAGTTGGAGTTGCTGGAGGTAGTGAAATGTCTCCTTTTATTGTACCTATAGGGGGTTACTCAGCAAGAAAAAATATTCAGCACTGGATTTAATAGACTAATTTAGTTATAAAAGATGTGTGGATAGCGCCATCCATTGGCTGAGCCCCAGAAGACATTTTGCAGTTTCTTTCTGTGCTGTGAATGGGAGCTGAGATGCAGTACTCCGGCACAGACAATATTCCGTGTTTGGAGCCTTCTGCTTCTGGCTCTATACACTGCATAAATCTGGAGTTCGAGGCAGCCGAGAGCACCTGATCAGTGGGGGTGCACAGCAGGGCTTTAGCTTCAAAATATGCTTACTTTTGATATTATACAATTTTTAAATATTAAAATATGTGACTGCTTCTGATGTCTCTAACATCAGGTCTTCTCTTTATCCGAATCTTTCAAAAACAGAACTTCTCGTGTTCCTTGCATCCACTAACCCCACATAACCCTGATATCTCCATTTCTGTCTGTGGTCTTACTATTAAACCAAGATGGCATGCCCGTTGTCTGGAAGTTGTATTTGATTCTGATTTCACCTTCACCCCACAGACACCTGCATGCTTCTGCCACTCGCATCTCAAAGACAAATTTCCAGTATCCATCCTTTTATTACTGTTAAAACATATAAAAAAAAACAAAAAAACAATCACCCTCATTGTTGCTCCCATTCTCTCTAGTCTTCACCATTACCATTCTCTTCTACCTGGGCTTATTCTCCCCCCTGATGCACCCGCAAGACTCATCTTTCTGTCAAATAGGAAAACCGATGAATCTACCTTGTGTTAGTCACTGCACTGGTTGCCCACCCATCACAGAATACAATATAAAATCACACTCACCTAGAAATCCCTCCATAGAGCTGCAATTCCCTAGTCACAGGCTACCACCCCAACTGTCCTCTCTGTTCTGCTGATGCCCTTAGATTTGCATCCTCTATTATCTTTATACCAATCCCATCTCTAGGACATTTCACAAGCTGCACCGAGGCTCTGGAATGCTTTACCCATTACAATTAGATTAATACCAAACTACAGCAGCTTCAAAACTGCCCTAAAATCCCATCTGGTTGGACAGACTCATCAGATGACCCGATCACATTGTTCTACATTTCTTCACGCTTATCTAATATTTCTTATCCTAAGGTATCCTACTCTATTTCTCAGAACCCAATCCCACGCTCTAGAGATTAGCCTGTACTCTAAGCACCTAATATCTGTATATTCACAGACACTGGCTGGTGACTAGCTTCTACAGCTCCGCTTATTAATAGATAGCTGGACAATTGTACCAAATAAGCCCTCTGACCTCGTGTCCCCTATTTGTCACATTGTAATGTCAAATATTGTCTGTTCATGTACACATTGATTTGTAAAGTGCTGCAGAATATGTTGGCGCTATATAACAATGCTATGGTATATACGGTATATATACGGTAGTTTGTTACACATTAATTTTCATTGAATTCAGTCACCAGCTTTTTAATGAATTAGAGGATTTTTAGTGTCAGCCATTTATAAAGAAGTTGGGCTGTGGACAGAGAGAGGAGTCAGGACTTCACAGCCCTGATGCCAAGTGTCTGTTGCCCACCCATCTGATATTGATAACATTCTAAAGGTAGGACTCAATTAGGGTTGAGCGATCTTTTTAGGTGGGATCGAGATCGGTGATTATTTGCCACAATGCTTTGCTACTGGCCAAGCATTGTGGGAAAAGCTAACAAAGTTAGTCTCCACACTGAGTATACGCTCCGCTCATTCTGAGCAGAGTGTATACTCAGTGTGAAGGCTCCACTGCGGTTCCATAGGAATGAATGGAAGCAGCCGGCACACAGCCTTAACCCCCTGCGTGCTGGCTGCGTCCATTCATTCTAATGGGAGACTAGCTAACATCTCTAGCAGCTACTTACCTGCAGAGATGGCTGGTCCGGTGCCCGGTGTTCTCGGTCTTCTTCGCCTCGCTGCCCCCGCCTCCCAGGTTAGTGTTAAACAGCTAGGAAGAAGGCGGGGCTTGTGGCTTAGGAGAATGTGGGTGGGTACTGGGAGGAGAAATGTCACTTCTCCCCACCCTGTACCCGCCCACACCCTGCTAACCTGGGAGGTGGGGGCAGCGAGGCGAAGAAGAATGAGAACACCGGGCACTGGACCAGCCATCTCTGCAGGTAAGTGGACACCAGGGGGGGGACTAAGTAGCCAGAGGATTAAAAAAAAAAAAAAAAAATCCTCTGGCTACTTAGTGATTAAAAAAAAAAAATCACTACACAGCGTGGATTCTAACAAAGCGTTCAATTGTTAGATTCCATGCTGTATAGTGAATAGGATTGTTTTTAAAATCCGATCTTCGATTAGTAAAAAAAAATCCCATTGATTTGCATTGGAATTGAGATCGAGATCGGGTTCAAATGAAAAATGATCGGAAATCGGATTTCAAAATCGATCCTGAAAAGTCAAGATCGGCTCAACTCTAGTCTCAATATTACATTCCTGGAAAATTCACCCACCAATTTGGTAAATTGTCCCTTTAAAGGGGCTCTATCAGCAAAATCATGCTGATGAGCCCCACATATGCGTGCATAGCCTTTAAAAAGGCTATTCAGGCACTATAAATGTTATATTAAACTACCCCCCCCCCCCCCCGTTTTAAAATAATAACCTAAAAAAGAATGTGATCTACTTACCGAATGTGCACGCTGGGCGGGCATTCAGGGTGCGCAGTCTTCTTCATCCCCGCCTCTTCTTCCTCCGATGTCTTCGGGTCCCGTCCTCCTCCGGCGCTCGCGAACAGACATTGATAAAAAAAAAATGACCTGGGCGCATGCGCAGTAGCACGCGGCTTCTACCACGGCTACTGCGCATGCGCCTAGGTCATTTTTTTTTTAAATCAAAGTCCGTTCACGAGCGCTGGAGGAGGACGGGACCCGAAGACATCGGAGGAAGAAGAGGCGGGGATGAAGAAGACGGCGCACCCTGAATGCCCGCCCAGCGTGCACGTTCGGTAGGTAGATCACATTCTTTTTTAGGGTATTATTTTAAAATGGGGGGGGGGGTATTTTAATATAACATTTACGGTGCCTGAATAGCCTTTTTAAAGGCTATTCACACATATGTGGGGCTCTATCAGCATGATTTTGCTGATAGAGCCCCTTTAAAGGAGTCTGCACGATAGTACACACATACAATCATCAAGGAGGAACTGAAACACTTCGAGAACATCCATGCAAACACAAGGAACATAAACAGATGGCGGTTCTGGCAGGATATGAACCCATGGCCCCAGGGTTCACTACCGCATTGCCATGCCTATGTGTGTGCTAATATATAATTGTATTTCGTAGCTTTATACAAAGGTAGGTGAAAGATCTTTACTAGGAGCACATCTGCAGAAAATATCAGGAGCAGATTGTGGTGCAGAAAAACAAATGATGTTATGTCAGACTTGTGGAGAAGACATCTGCTAACATGCCCTGTATAAAAATGCCTGTACTGCAGCATAAAGACATACGTGCTTGTTTAATGCAGCCTTAGGAGTGGTTATGCCATAGAAACGCCACTTACTACTCCACAACTTTGACTCCCAGCAGCATCCATTACCTCTTTGTGGAGGTTCATTAATATTTAACACATAGACATATAAATAAGCCAAGAGCAGAGTCAATGCGAGAGAACTCAGGACGAAATAAGATCCTTCCCTTGTCAGCTAAGCCCCCTCTTTGTGTAGAACAGGAGAAGAAGTTAATATAGCAACAATGATATGGAAATGTGCGACAGCATGTTCTCAATAAAGTGATCAGCTCATTACCATGCTCGCTGGCTTTGTGTTAGGACGCATCATTCACAGCCAACTGAGCATCTCCAGGACACAACCCAGGGAAGAATCACGCAGCCGGGCGGAAGACAAAACCAACAAAAACTCCTCATCGAAAAGAGATGCAAAAGACCAGCAGCGTTCTCTACGTCGAGCCGACTCATGCCCTAGAAAATAACGTTATGGGCATCGCATTCTACAGTATATCAGGAGGGACACATTGTACCGCCGTAAAAAGTACAGAGGCGTTATGATTCCTAGTGAAGCCAACAATACAAGATGGCTATGCTTAGACATATTTTTACTTTTAAAGAACGCCCCAGGGTGCAGTTATACAGAAAGCTACTGTAACAAATTAAAGATAACTGATTACTAATACATATCCATTACACAGGAACGTTGCCTTATGTCATTTTTCATTTTTCCTGTGGTGGCGCTCACGGGTTACTGATCACTGGGGATCCAAGAGCAGGATACCCCCTGATCAGTTTAGCAGAGGAACCCACCATAGCAGGAACTCACCATAGCAAAAAAAATTGCAAATTCTGGGACTTCTACAGTAGCGGCCAAAAAAAAAAAAGCACCACCAGTGGATTTTGTCAAATGTATGCGATACGTATAAATTGAGTCCCTGCAGATGATATGTATACCCCTACTATGAAATCAACTGAAAAATGTCACGACATGTACAAAACTGCCAAATACTCGTCCTCCAAGAGAGAAGAGGAAAGAAATGTAAAAAGACAAGAAATCATTTTCGCTACAATCATTACATCTTGTGAAATGGTGCGGGGTTTTTTTGGCCGCCACTGTGTACTGTTTTTTTTTTTTGTTTGTTTGTTTTTTTGATACGTCGTCAAAATGTGGCAGTTTGACACCTGGGACTCACACACACTGTAGCCAATGAAGTCTTCTTCATTGGTTACATGGTACAGCAGCAGCCCCCACGATTCGTATGACACTTGGCTTGCTACTCCGTGCAGGGGCCCCTTCATCAAACTAATCTGAGGGATCCTGAGTGTCAGACACGCACCTTCACATTTTGATGACCTCTCCTAAGTAGAGTCCAACATGCAAATCCTGGACAACCCCTTTAATGAACGACACTTTTAATAAGAATGGGAAACCAGGCTTACAACATTAACTGATCAAGGGAAAACTTTAAAATGGTCTTCCTATTCTGGACACTAATTCTTAACCATAGAGTATGGAATGATGTGCATGACTGCAGGGGCTTCAACCTCTGGGTCCCCAGGGAACACAGATCCACAAGTTCCCTGGGTTCTCCATGTGATGTGGTCATGTGGTCACAGTGTCCAGTGGTTGAACTTCTGTGCATAGGGGAGAAGCCTTCAAGAAAATAAAACACCTTTGAAGACCCCTGTACATAGGAGAATGCAGACTGATGTTAGCTCACTATGTTGCAATGAATCCGGTCTTTTGACTTGGTTCTGGCCTGGAAATCCAGGCTACTGAGCAGGTGGGCCAGTCATGTGACATCTATTCCAGTGTCCACATGATCACAGGGACCTCATTGAGAAACAGGGCCGGCACAATGGTCCATACAGCTGCTAGTTTGGAATGCAAAAACAAAAAAAAAGTCAGTGTCATGTGAACACGGGTGGATGGCCAGTAAAGAAGCTTTTCACGTCCAACATAAATTTTCATTTATATACCACCATAGCCCTATAAATCATAGGGTTCAAGAACAGACAAAAAGTAGATATTACTGTTTAAATCAATCAAGGCGGAGACAAGAGGTAGCTGGGATGGCATAGGAGGTAGCATTGCTCTGTGAGATAAAGGTGAGGGTCGTAAAAAGAAGAGGATGAGTTTTAGGGCATCTAACTACAGAAGGATTTAGATTAGGAAACACGATAAGCCTGCCGAAAGATACGATTGAAGCTATAGAAGTTGGGAGTTTCTCTCAGTTCTGGAGTAGAACATTCTAAAGCAGTGGTGCAACTTGGGAGAAGTCTTGAGACAGGAGTGGGAAGTTCTGAAAGAGGATTGTGATTCTTAGGTCATTGACCGAATGGAGAGAACGGGTTGAGTGGTAGACAGTGATGAGGTGGAAAAGTAGGGAGGTGCGGCATTATGGAGAGCATTGAGGGCAAGGGTGTGGTTTATATTGTATTCTATATTGAATAGGCAGCCAATGCAGTGACTAGCACAGACTGGAGGCATCACTGCAGTGTATAGACTGACATATAAGCCTTGCTGCCGCATTCAGAATAGATTGCAGAGTGAAGAGTTTAGTGGAGAGAAGGAATTACTGTAAGAAGTTACAGTAGTCAAGTCTAAGGGTCTTTAAGGTATCCATGGTAAGGAAAGGGCTGACGTAAGTGTCCAAGTAATTGTAAGATCGCAGACTGAAATGGAAATATCAGGCTTAGATCTGTTAGTAGATAGAGGAAACAGCAGTAGTTCAGTCTTTGAAAGATTCAGTTTCAGAGAGACGGAAGACATGATATTAGAGCTAGAGAGTCACTGGTGTTCTGTAGTAACGCAGGGGTGATGTTAAAAGAGGACGTATAGATGGGAGTCATCAGCATAAACCTGGCGCATAAAGCCAAATCTGCAGATGGATTGTGCAACAGGGGCTGGGTAGCGTGAGAATGGACGGGGGCCTAGGACTGAGCCCTGTGGAAGCCCAACCACAATGGGAAAGAGAGGAAGTGACAGAGCCCACAAATGATACACTGAAACTGTGCACTTCCTTATGTAGTTTCATTTGTCTATCAGATTGTCATCACTTTTCACTGGTGGCTTAGTAGTCTGTACTTTATAGTCATCGCAGCCTTGCGTAAGTGAACTTTCAAGCAAGATTTGATTTTCTGGCAACATTTGTCTTATAAATAAATATTTTAATGTTAACAGATTTGTCTCCTTTCTGTGCTGAACTCCTTGTGCTCATACACGTTCCTGTACTCGGCCTTGTTTCGCTCCCTGGCTTCAGACTGGAGTACTGGTATATGGGCTCTAACAGGGAAACTGAGTCGGGTGCGATGGGGGAATTTAGAGGGGAGTGGTGAAGTCATTTTAAACTTTCGAAGGAGATAAAAAATCTCTAGCATTAATAAATATTGTAATATTCTTTGGTAACAGATTTTGGCTCCTTGTTGTGAAATCCTGTGCTGAAATCTGCATTTGTAATCTTTGCCTTCTTTCCTTCTCTTACTGGAGAGCAAGCATACAGGGATTAATAAAGCAGGGAAGATACGCTGGAGCGTTGTGGGAGGTCACGTTAACCTTTATAAAATGAAGAATAGCGCTCTTGGTGTCATAAGAAAGATGAGATTCTGTTATCTCTGTATATCTTTCAGCTGCTGTTTTAGCTTTGTGTATTTAACATCATGAAATCTCTGGAAAAAATACTTAGGATTGGGAACAGCTGCACAGAAATATCCAAATCCCGACTGTTTTCAAACTGATGATATCTCTGGAAATAAATACAGCTTGAACTGCAAGTTTCATAGTAAAAATGAGAAGCCACTCTTTCGTAAGACACCATAGGCAAGTTTCTACGTTTTATAATGTCCCAGATATAACAGTTTGACATGAACGCCCACTTTCCAAATTCAGTTTACGTGTTTTATTAGAGCCCGTACACCAGAAATACAGTGAGAAGCCAGTAAGAGAAACCAGGTTACCAAAGATTACAGAAGTGGATTTCACACAAAGGAGTCAAAATCTGTTAACGTACACAGTCCAGTCATATTAAGGTGACCACCGCCTACTTTTGACGTCAACGTTAAATAACCAATGGCAGAAGGCACGTGTCATCAGTCATCTGGGTGCGCTCATCATTGTGGAAGGCACGATGGATCTACACAAGTATGCATCTATCCTTGCGGACCATGTTCACCCCTACATGTGAATTGTTTTTCCTCAGGGTGATGGCATCTACCAGCAGGACAATGTGACGTGTAAAGCTCGCAGTGTAGGTGTGTGGTTGGAGGAGCACCAGGATGAGTTTACCGCACTCCCTTGGCCAGCAAGTTCCCCGGACTTGAAACCAATCGAGAATCTGTGGAACAACCTCGATCGGGTTGTTCGCGCCATGGATGCTCAACCGTGTAACCTAGCGCAGATGGCCACGGCACTGGAGTCTGCATGGCTCAACATCCCAGTGATCATCATCACAACATCCCCTCTCTTCCTGCACATCTCGCAGCGGTCCGCTCTGCCAAAGGTGGTTATTCTGGATTTTGACAGGTGGTCACATTGACATGACTGGACTGTGTATACCACAATACTTACTAATGCCATAACTGTCATAAAATCTAAAGTTGCTAGAAAGTTTAGTTACGCTTTAACCCTTGAATGCTGAAATCGATAATGATTAGGGGTATAATCTTTGATAAAGTGTTAAAAAAAGACAAATTAAAAAACAAAAAACAAAACACAACTTTCTTGAAATGAAATTTCCCTGAACTTTTGCAGTTTACACTTCTGTTTTGAGCTGTAAAACACAATAAAGCAGGTTATAATTTGCATCATTTACAAAGCAACAGATTTATATAACTAGGATTATACAACCTGACTGACAGAATCACCAAGCACAGGCAGAATAACAAAAGAACAAATTATTGTCATCTTCCATCATACTGATCACATCGCTGTCTCAATTGGAGATTTCAGCTTCTTCACAGCAGCATGAACAGCACATATTATGTTATCACTCAAAGCAACAGAAGAACATTAAATATATAACCCTTGGGTTCCAAGTCAACCTTCACACCTTTCTTATAGAAATCTGGGAAACTTCTGCTGCAGTTGTAGACTTCAATAACTATAGACAAGGAAAACATTAGTAATACAAAGACACTAGGGAGATTTCCATGTGGAAGTTGGGTAAAATACAATTGCTTAGATGCAGTTATAAAATAAACAGGGTAGATAGTAGGTAATGTTATATCCTAGGTCAGTGCAGGAGTACGTAGAAGTCTATGGAGAGAGCCTAGGGGAGAAGGAGGAAGACTCCTGAAGGCAGAGAGGTGCAACACGTAACACACACTACAGAGTGACAGTCTCATTTTACAACCTGAGTGAGGATAAACTCACATTACTGACAAAGGATCACAACAACGGACTGAAAATCCATCAAAATTAAGTATGCAAATGAAGAACCGTAAACGCTAATTTTAAATACCAGACAGAAGTTTTCTTCCATCTTGCTGCTTTACTTTTCAAATGTAAGCTAAAGCCCTGGACACACAATTATTTCATCCGTCTTATGCCAAGTTCGCGCCTGCACTCTGCCTGGGAATTCCTTTCCCCATTCTGCTTTAAAAATGCGGAGAGAAAAATCCCCCAAGCAACGCTTTTTTTTAAATTTTTTTAAAAAAAATTAGATTAGGTTTCCGTTCAAGGGTCCCCAAGCGGTCTTCCCTAAACGGAAACCCGAACACGTGTGAGCCTATTGTGAAACAAACAAGCCAGAAGAAAACTTCCCCCTTGTTTTTAACAGAGTGAATAGTGAAGCATGCTCAGGAAAGGAGCTCTTTCTCCACCTACCATTCTGTCGCCTTTTCAGCCCCTTATGACTGATCAGAACAATGGACTGAATTTGCGGGATATTGTGGGGTAGGGTAGGTAAAGGGTTTGGGGAGAGATATGAGGAACAATTTCTTCCTATTTTAACCAATGCACATAATGGCATTGGGTGCATGTAGCAGGACACCTACAGAGGAGCGGATGTCTCGCGCTAGGAGAAGGCAGTCACAATTAGGCTACAGATTTTCAAGGCTCTGTGTGCTCTCACATAAGTAGCTGCCTTCTCCTGGCCTTGAATAATATGGTAACTGCAGCTAACGTTATGATCTAGTAGACAGTGATATGTGAGCAGAAGTTTAATGCAAATAGGGGAAAAAAAAAATTTTTTTTTTTGCAAATAGTCTTGAATATCTTAGCATACTGGAGGGATTTTTTTTTAAAGGGAGTCTATCACTAGGGATTATTTCATCTAACTGAAGTAAACACATGTTGGAATAGCCTTTTCAAAGACTATTCAAGTCCTATCTCTCTTTCTCTCCTGCTCGCAGCGGTTTTTGAAATATACTGTTTTTGGAAAATATATAAATGAAACTCAGGGAGTACAAGGTGTACTCCGAGCACCACAGCGTCATACCGTTGATGCCGCCTCCTGGGCTTCCACTTCAGATTTGGGCTGAGCATACAGTGCATGCTCCGCTGGCCATCTTTATTATATTTCTACAGGAGTGAAGAGCTCATGTGCAGGATTCGGATCCCATTGAAGAAAGAGGCAGCTGCTACAAAGTGAAGAGAATAATGGAAGAGTTAATCTGCATGAATGAACAGCCCAGGAGGCGGCATCAACGGTATGACTCTGTGGTGCTTGGAGCACAGGAAGAACGCCCCCCTGTGCTTCCAGAGCTTCATTTACATATTTGCCAAAAAAAATATATTTCAAAAACAGCTGCGAGCAGGAGAGAGAGAAGTAGGACTAGAATAGCCTTTCTAAAGGCTATTCCAACATGTGTTTACTTAAAAAATTAAATTCCCAATGAGACTGACTTTTAAAGAGAGTATCACAAGGGTGAAGCATAGTAAACCAGCAGCGATATTAGCTAGCCGTATGGAACAATGGAAATGCCCTATGTCCCTCACAACGTTAATACGCCCTCCATACCCCCTCCCTTGTTGGAGTGATGAGGCTAAGGGAGAATGCTGAATTCTTGCTTGGTCCCGTTTTCTCACATGTGCACCAGCGTGTTAGAGCAGCGTGGGGCTTAGCAATTTGGAGAATCTGAGATGCTTTTGGTACTCTAGATTGATTTGTGTTGCTGGTTTAATAGGTTTTACTCTGGTGACCGACTCACATTAAGACCGGAGATTCTTACACCAATCTTAAGTACTGCTCCCTTCCACTAAACACCAAAAAAAAAAAAAAAACACCCCACAATTTGTTACTGCTTTTTTCACTTTTGCCTCCCCAACAACATAAGGCTATGGGGAAAACCCTGTACATTTCAGAGTGGTTTTTTTTTTTTTCCTGTAATGTGTTGATGGATGCGAACGTTTGGCCTAAACCTCAAGGGGATTATTTTAGGTCGTAATGATGAGGCTGTGTGGGCTTATAATGTGAGAATAACCCTGTGACCTTAGCTTAGAACGCACTTAGCTGCGACACCACCACAATAACGTTTTGTCCGTGCTGACATTGTGCAGTGTCTGTAGCTCAGTCATTTCACAGCGAGCAGGATGTGGAGTCTGCAGAGAGCAGCAGTGTGAGAACACAGCAGAAGCAATAAAGGGGAGAATATTGTACATTTATTATTTTCATATTTTTTAAACCATATTGTAAATCATGACTACAGCCCGGAAAACCCCTTTAATCTGAGTATAATGAAACTTCTGCCTTACTATAATCTGCCTAAACCCTATTGTCTTACAGTTTCTTACAAGGTTACCCACACAGTGTCTTAACATATAAATAACAGGAGATTTGTGTAAAACTTGTGTAAGACATGTGGAGTACTTGCCTAAAGCAACCAGTCAGATTCCATCTCTCAAATCTTTTAGAAAACAAAAATGTGTAAAAGCAACTAATTTACTACTTCAGTTTTATTTTACTTGCTGCTTCTTGTATCCCTGTTATTTGCATGCAGTGAATGGATCTGACCCATTATAGTATATGACTTCCGTGTGCTTTCATTGCTCACCACTTTTTAAAGGGGGTTGTCCCATCACAAGGATCCTATCTATACTGCTTGTTAATGTGGATGTAAGACTTTTCCTAAATACATTGCTTCAGCAAAACTGCTTTGTTTGTCCACTATCTTACTTTATTCAATTCATTGTTGTCACAGCCCTGACTTAGCTGCTCCTGAGTCAAGTGATGTTTCTGCTGCTCTCAGGGGGGAGGGAGGAGGGGCTAAGTGCAGGGGAGCGAGCCTGTGTATCTAGCTATTCCTGTGTCTACACCACGTGACCTAGCTTCCTGCTCTCAGATAGGGGAGAGGAGCTGCTTTCATTTCTTCTGTTCTCCCAGTTATCAGGCTAGCTAATTAAATTGTGTTCATTATGGCAGAGACAGGCAGTCATGTATGTAACACAGAATGGAGTTGCTGCTGCCTGTACTTCATAGTCCAATATGGGTGGAGCTACACACTAATTTGGGGGTGGAGCTAAACAGCAGGTTGCATGTGAAACCCCGCCCACCAAATGATGTAAGCAACCAGGAAGAAAGAAGACTTTACAGCAGTAAAGACTGGTGAGTATGCGACGTGGGAATACCCCTTTAATGCGTTCAGTATTCCATTCATGGGGTCCCCAAGCAGACTCCCCGAACGGAACACCGAATGCAGATGAGAACCAGGACTCAAACCTGACAAACTTAAACCTAGCGCTGTAAGATGACTGAGTTAACCAAGTCACATAGTGGGAGTTCTTGAGAACAGCTGATTGGAACATGGGGAAGGGTTGTCTCTCCTTTTGGGGCACAGAGTGGGGTCTATGCTGGGAACTTCTCTGCATCAGCTATGCATGCTGCTTTAAAGTAAAATATACAGATTCACCTGTTAGGAATAAAACGCGGTGGAGTTCACATACAGTGAGAGCGAGTGAGCAATTGAGTGCATTCTATTAAAGTAAAAGGTTCTTCTGCGCGGGGTGAATCATGCTTACACCTACAGTACGGCAGTCATATCTATGCGATCAATCAGAAACCGCAAGCTTGTACAGCCATCAGAAAAGAAGAATGCAATCCCACCGCGTGTCATTGTATGGCCTTCATCTTCTAAAAGGCTAGATATGTAGGAGCATAAAAGCCGTCTAGCAGAGAATAAGTCAGTGATCAGAAGGATCCATTGTGTCCGTCTTACAGAACTGAACACCTCAGCGATTAAACATTGAATGAAATGTTTCATTTGTACATAAGACATCCTTAGACATGAAAAAAAACAAAAAAAACATATGTAACACACAAATGTATACAGATGACACACATACTTGTCAAGATCACATCCAGCACATTCACGAGATGCTTGGGAAGGTCAAAAACCTATTTGAATAGTATGGAAAATATCCATATAAATGCTATAAATCTGCCGCATGCCTTTTCATGGATTTTGTTACAGAGAAAATTTTTTTTTTTTTTTTTTTTTTTGAATTTGACCTAAATGTAGAAATAAACAACTGCAAGCAAAATATTCTAGTTGTGCAAAAACAGTTCTTAGAAACCATGTCCCCTTCTAGAGAATAGGGCAGTACCATGTCTGGTCACATTCCTAGCCAAAATAGCATAGATGTTGCTGCATAGAATACAGCCATTGCCAACATTCCTGGTGAGCAAGGGCAGCGATAGGTTCAATTCCCATGCCCCTGGTGGTCTAGCATAGGAAAGGGGCTTAGGCGAAAAATGTATCCTAGTCTAAAAGGAATTAAAAGGGAAAGCGCTAGCATCACATCCACTGGTCAACATAGCCCTGCTGCAACTCAGTTGCATTCATATATGGTCCTACTTGCATCAGCGTTCGGGAAGTCCGCTTAGGGACCCCCCGAATGGAAACCTATACACATTAAAAAGCAGTTACCTGGAAAACCCATAGACTATAATGGAGTCTGTGTGCTTTCTGCACGAAACCCCGTCAAGGGCCTAGATTTCCCCTATACATGGGGCCTAGAAGTGTATATTGCTTTTAGGTTCTTTTATAGGATGAACTTGGTTTTTCTATATCATGTCATTTTGGAGCTCACCAAGCCAATGCACAATATCGGCGTGCGAGAGCCTTTTCTAAACCAGCCAAAAAAAACCAACAAATGCCCTATTGACTTATTTCTCTTTAAAACGCACGCACAGTTGTATACAGGTTAAAATATTATTCTACGCAGCTTTTACAGCAAAGTCAAGCCTATAAATAAATCAACGTCCTAGATTCTCCAAATAGCATAAAATCCTTCACAACGCCCCTTTACTTTGCCATTCTTGAAATGTCTCACGCGTGACAAACACGTCAAAGGAGGCCAAAGACTTCTGAGGCGTTGAACTAGGTAAAAAAAAAAAAAAAAATAAAAAAAAAATACAATGCTACTGACTATATAAAAAAAATATACTGGGGGTCATTTATATGACTGGCCTTAAAGGGGTTGTCGAAGACCTGAAGGTAATGTGACACTACCCACAGGATAGGTTATCAGCATCAGATCAGGGGCGGTCCGACACCTGGACCCAAGGCTGGGAAATTAATTTAAAAAAAATAACGGAAATTAAAAAGTCAGTTGCTGATAGTTGAACAAAAAACAAAATTCAATGACGCTAATGGAGAAGTGGCACCTAAAAAGGGGTGTGTACTAAAATAATCATTAATTATAATTAAGGTAAAATGTTCCAGGTGCCACCTCTACGAGGTACAATGAATGGTAACTCAGAGAGGACATTTCACCACCTCCAAACAAGTCTAGTCCTTATAGCTGCTACTCCACAGATTCTGGCACACTTGCAATTTTTTCTCTAGCCCCCACCATTCCCGAGCAATCACTGTGTTAATTTTGCTGCCAGATATGTAATTTAGTCTCTGTACTGTCAGGGGGTGGTGTCAGGCAGGAGCAAACAAGGGGTGCGATTCTGAGCTCTGACAATGGCGGCCTCTGATTGGAGCTCTGCCTGACATCGCCCTTCTGACATTACAGATCATGAATAGCACATCAGGCTCAAAAACGAACTGCACTTTAGACTCAGCATTGGTGAAGGCTAAATAAATAAATAAATAAAATAAAATAAAAATATTCAACCGCACTGGAATCAATGGAGCAGTGCCTATTAAAAGATGGTGGTCTCTCCCTAAGGAGTGACAATATCCCCCGAACCCTATTAACAGATGGTAAGAATTAGAATTGGTGGAGGTAGTGAGAGGTCCTCTTTAAAGGCACGAATATACTAGGCCCACCAGAGAAATGGGGAACTCCTTTTAAGCTGCTCTTCGCTCTGGTCTATAAGCAATGCAGCTCTCAAATGTACTGCATACTGGTAAGTGTGTCCCTGCTTTTCAATGGGTTACAATAGCAGGTCACATTTAACTTGGGTTGGCAGGACATGGATTTCAACATTTACACATTATTGAACTGGGCATCACAGAGTTTCTACATGTACATGATATTAAATTGCTTCAATTGCTCACTTTTTAATGAATGAAAAGGAGTGCTGACAATTCCTTGCACCCAGTGAATCCTGCTTGGTCACCAGAGGTTCAAACTGTGGTGGGCTGGGCAAGAGGGGAGATTCTCTTTGTACTGTGAGGATCTAGTCCAGCAATTTTTTTTTTCTTTTTTAATATAGGGCTCACAATGTAGATTTTTTTCCCTATCAGTATGTCTTTGGAGTATGGGAGGAAATCCACGCAAACACAAGGAGAACATACATACTCCTTGCAGATGCTGTCCTTGGCAGGATATGAACCCAGGCCTCCAGTGCTGCAAAGCTGCAATGCTAACCACTGAGCCACCGTGCTGTCCCTCAATCAATTATTTTAAAGAAGACCTTTCATGTTCTCAAGCACGTGTGGTTTTATATACCCATGGAAAGCCGACAGCGTGCTGAATTCAGCACACTGTTGGCTTTCCTGTTATGTGCCCCTGTGCTGGAGATATTGGTGCAGTTACCGATCTCTGCCCACTGTCAGAGATCGGTAAGAGGCAAACTATATTTGTCCATAGAGTAGTAATGGGGGGGCCCATTCTTCACAGCCTAGCGTCATTGCTGGCTGGTAACTAACGCCCCCTCTGACAGTACAGGGCTATGGACGAGTACCGTCAGGGGGTGGCGTTCCTCACAGCCCAGCTAGAGTGTCAGGAACACCCATCCGACAGCGGGCAGAGATCGGTAACGGCACCGACATCTCCAGCCCGGGGGCACATAACGGGAAAGCCGACAGTGCGACAATAACGGACAGTTGACGCCTGTCATTAAAGGGGCTCTATCAGCAAAATCATGCTGATAGAGCCCCACATATGCGTGCATAGCCTTTAAAAAGGCTATTCAGGCACTGTAAAAGTTAGATTAAACTACCCCCCCCCCCCCCCCCATTTTAAAATAACTTAAAAAAGAATGTTCTCTACTTACGGAACGTGCACCCTGGGCAGGCATTCAGGGTGCGCCGTCTTCTTCTTCCCCGCCTCTTCTTCCTCTGACGTCTTCGGGTCCCGTCCTCCTCCGGCGCTTGCTCGCGGACACTGATAAAAAAAAAATAGCCCGGGCGCATGCGCAGTAGCCGTAGTAGAAGCCGCGTGCTACTGCGCATGCGCCCGGGCTATTTTTTTTTTATCAGTGTCCGCGAGCAAGCGCCGGAGGAGGACGGGACCCGAAGACGTCAGAGGAAGAAGAGGCGGGGAAGAAGATGAAGACACACCCAGAATGCCCGCCCAGCGTGCACGTTCCGTAAGTAGAGAACATTCTTTTTTAAGTTATTATTTTAAAACGGGGGGGGGGGGGGGGGGGTAGTTTAACTTTTACAGTGCCTGAATAGCCTTTTTAAAGGCTATGCACGCATATGTGGGGCTCTATCAGCATGATTTTGCTGACAGAGCCCCTTTAAACTATTTTTCATGGACACAAAAGTCCAGCATAACAGATTTTATGGCTGCAAAAGACAATGGACAAGTGACAGATTTGGTGTAAATAGACACCAGATAAAATCCCACTGAAATGAATGGAAACTATAACTGATTCGTGATGGTTCAGCTAGTGTCTGTTGCTAAAATCCTGTAACGGACAATCGCAATGAACACTATTGACGATCACCACCGGTATTGGGAACCCCCTGAGTGGTCACATGAATTGCAAATGTAATCTCATCCCTTCCATTCCGATGGATACACTGGAAAGGAGAACCTCGCTGTCTGAGAAAGAAGTGGTAGCCTGACCTTTTCGAAAAATTAAATTCCAAAGATTTTCTGGGGAAAAAAAAAAATATCATGGAAAATCTCAAACGTCTTACAAATTAGGTACAAAGTGATCTCAGTGCGACGGACACTAATTCTACAACCTTAATCCACATTAAATTCGGAAAATAATAATATTTAGTTAAATCTATTTTTGAAAGGAAGGATGTTTACTGGTAACATTGAGGTTACTATCATCTACAGAACAACTGGAGTTGCACTTTAAGCACGCAAGCCATTTAGTTGTATATGCAACATGTAGGGATTTACTTTGGATGTTTCTAATTTGTTTTTCCTTTTGGGGACACGCAACTATTGTACCGTAAACAAATGATTCATCCAGCTCTGGAAATTTCTGGAACTTTATTATACTAATAAGTCGCTAGAAAATTCAATTTTCAAATAAAAGAAAAAAACTACAAGTGAAGTAAGCTGCATCCTCTTGGCCTTCGGTCTCCTTCCACCAATTATTCATTTTTTGGATTAATAATTTCTAATAAAAAGCAATTATTTGGAAGCAGGTCCAATAAGCTAAACCATGGACATTCTTTATCCGTATGAAGGAAATAAGGCAAGATGATAAAGGATGATACAACTGATTGATGACATTACAGGCTACGTCTTTGTGACAAGCCAAGACAAACACAAGGCACCAAGAGGACTTCTGTTATTCTTTCACTGTTACATTCTTAAATATTTGGTAAAATTCTACATGCCGCCCCGGCTATCTGTAATAAATATTTATATATTGTCGCCTTCCACCATGTGTGTTCTGAGATTCCGTGTATGTATAGATAAATGAACACGTGGATGTGTCATATAGAAAGAACACAGCACATCACTGCAGAGAGCTACAGTCAGTGGGCATGATGTATAAAACCGGTCTCAAAAAAAAAGCTGTGTTCACACGAAGGAATTTGCTGCGGATTTTGCTCCTGGAATCTGCCTCCGATAGTTTTCCATGAGGCAAGAAATGCTTATTTTAGTTTTTAACGCACCTATTCTGGGCTCTAATGATCATACCTTTTTGTTTTGTTTTGTTGTATTCCAGGAACCTTAAAGGGATTCTACCACTAAACCAACATTTTTTCTAATTACCACGTTGGAATTGCCTTTAGGAAGGCTATTCGTCTCTTACCTTTACACGTGGTCTCCGTCGCAGCGTTCCTTAGAAATATAGGTTTTAACCTGTATGCAAAAGAGTTCTCCGCAGCAATGAAGGCAGGCCCCAGCGCTCAAACAGAGATGGGGGCGTCCCCACTGCTGGCCGAGAGCTCACTCCAGCGACACCTCCATCTTCAGCTGCAACCCCGCCTCTTCTGTCTTCTCTCGGTCTAACTTCAGACACCTGCGCAGTACACTCCTGTATTTAACTACAAGAGCAAGAGCAGCCTCCCAAAAATTCATGTGACCCATATATTGACGGTCCATTGTCACGTACAATCAAAACAGAGGTCATGCTCTATTTTGGTTTGTTTCATGGACCTCTCCATACACTGTAATGTATGAGGGATCCATGAAAACGGCCAACCGTTAGGTGCAAAATGGCCATGAAAAATGGAAATTCTTCCACGGCAGTTTTCCACTTCTATAGCATTAATGTCAACTCTCTCAACACAAACAGCAGTGGATTTTTTTTTTCTTTTTTTAAACTGATGTCAATGTAAACAGACGGCCACCTGTTTGCATTCGTCACATGAGAGATGGAGATATTGGTGCCGTTAGTTTCGGCACTGATCTCTGCCCACTGTCAGAAAGGCATTCCCGAGAGTCTAGCTGTGTTTGAGGAATACAACCCCCAAGCCCCCCCCCCCATGTATTTGTCCATAGACTAGTATTGGGGGAGCTCTTCACAGCATAGTATCACCGCTGGGCAGTAAGGAACGCGCCCTCTGACAGTACAAGGCTATGGACGAATACTGTGGGGAGGAGGGGGGGGGGGGCATGTTCCTTACACATCCCAGCTAGACAGTCAGAACGCCCTTCTGACAGTGGACAGAGATGGGCGCCGACAGAGATGGTACCGATATCTCCAGCCCCGGGGCACATAATGGGACAGCCAACAATACGTTGAATTCAGCGCACTGTCTGCTTTCTAGCAGTATATAAAACCAAATGTAGCTAAGGACATGAAAGTGTCTCTTTAAAGTAATGCTCTCATCAGTTGTACCCTCTCCCAGCTTTGGTAACCTATACTTTAACAATACTGATATAAGGAGAACAAGATTACAGATTAACCATTATATCCAAGACGATAACAGGTTTACTTTGAGCTCTGTAATAGAACGACAAGCTTCAGTACAAGATAACAAGTAATAGAGGTGATGTCAACCCAGATGAGAGACGGAAGCAGCTCCTGACAGCTGTGGGCATATGCTGTAGACACACTCATTACAGATTAAATACGGCCATGGAAAAAGGCATTACATGGCTGTCACCCATGAAGGACTTGTCAATGACAAGACGTCACATTGCTTAATATTAAGCAAGCCATCCCTTTTCGCATGATAAATATACAAGAGAGAACACAATGATATCTGTATCTTAGTTTAGGAAGTTGATACCTGCTATGCCCACATGCATGTTATAAGCTATACCCGTTTCACTCAACTTTTCAGTTCACACTACCGTTGAAGTCCATTGCTCTCATCCATCACAAGAAGAGAGCAACAGACTAACAGCAAGAGTGACAGACCCAGACTGAGTCGTCTCCATCCATGTCTATCTCCATTGACTCTTAGGTAAAACATGGTAGATATTTACTTACGGTTAATGTTTTTTTAAAAATGTAGATTGTGAGCCCCACATAGGGAAAAAAAATGTATATTGTGAGCTCTATCAGTATGTCTTTGGAATATGGGATGGAAATCCACGCAAACTCGGGGAGAACATACAAACTCCTTGCAGATGTTTTTTTTTGCCCTTGGCGGGATTTGAACACCAGGACTCCAGTGCTGCAAGGCTGCAGTACTAACCACTGAGCCACCGTGTGGCCCCTTAATATGGTTTATTTTTGTAATGGAAAAACGTAAATCGCAACATGACAGAAGAAAGCTCCCAAGGGTGAATGCAGATACCAGATGGAAGAGGTGCCATGGTGCATGCTATGATTAATGTCCATTGCTCCCATCCTACGACGGATGAGAGCAACACATGTTAATAACAGTAATGTGATCCTATCCTAAGCAGTTATAGGTTTATGAAAAATTGGTCATTATAGTAATTTAGTCACAGTTTTTAGCAGTTTCCTCCCACTCCATGCTATATATGGAGTCTATAGTTATAACAAATCTGGTGGGTGGAGACTAGATGCCATACATTGCATGTAGCAAGTACTTTGGTTACAATATAAAGCTCCTGTTTAGCTCCAGCATCAGATTAAATCTGGTGAAATGCCCAATATTTATCTGAAAATCCAGCTAAAGTTAGTAAAATCTCCTGAGAATCTGAAGTCTGGGGTGGACATACACATAAGATTAACAGTAGATACTACCAAAATACACAATCTGCCACTGACCTGCAGATAAAGCCTGTGTTTCTTTCCCTGCCCCTGCTGACTCATTCCTTCTAGCCTAAATCTTCTATAAACACATGTGAATAGTCATGTCACCTACAGTCAATCTTAACATGGACATAGCAGGGATTTTTAGAGAAAATAGCTGTTTTATCAAAGAGGGGAAAGAAGGAAGATTGTAAGCTCTCTCATAGATTGTAAGCTCTTGCGAGCAGGGCCCTCAGTCCCATTGTGTGAAATGACTTTCTTTGTCATGTATCTTTCGGTCTGTATTTGAACCCTACAAATTGTACAGCGCTGCGGAATATGTTGGCGCTATATAAATAAAAAATTTTATTATTAAGGAAAAGCACATGGTCTTCTAAGAACATACGTTACAAACTATCTTACATTGGTCTGTACTATTCAATTATGCAAAGTCTTTGGAAACCACAAGGCCTACTTAAAGGACAAGTCTAGTCAATAGTGAACACTTGGCCATAGCCTGCCAACTTCTGTGGGACTAAAAGACCATCTAATGTGTACAGCGATGTGACTATTCTAACTCTCCCCTGACAATAGCTGTCAAGAAAAATAAGAAGTGAGCATACTGGACTTAAATTCTCAATATTTTATTTCTGCGGAAGATAAGCCACTGTTTAAGGAAGCGGAGCTGTGGGTTATTCCCCTATCCCCACAGAACACATGCACGCTTGATCGAGGGGGCACGTATATGAGCAAGTCAAAAGAAAAGGCCTCTTTTGGCTGAAGCCATCTAAAGTGTACGGGCACATTAAAAAAAATAACTGTTTCAAATTAGTTTTTTCTTCAATTTTTATTATAAACCATAGGAAAGGGGAGAAAAGATATAAAACATTATTCTACTTGCTCAACTACCCCACATCTAATACATGCTGCCTGCAGATAAGTCTGCACTCTCAATCTGATGGGCTCCCTTTACAATGCAATTCCCATTTTAATTTTTATAATATCTTTTTTAACCTATCCAACTTCCTTTTAAATATAAAACAGGCTGTAAAGTTCCTATTAGTAATGTTCCAACTGCACATTGCCAGGGAAACCATCTGCACACATGTACTCAATGCAGAGATGAAGCATTTACCAAAAGGAGAAGGGATATTCAATTCAAATGACTTTATCTCCAGTTTTGTACCATCTAGTTCTGGTATCACAAGAAAGACAATATTCTCAGCTTTCACATGTTGCCCGTAGTTCTGATATAGCTATAGAAGTACTGGCTATAAAGAGAATTCAAGTTATTCCTAATTAAACACAGTCTACATTACTTCAATTTTGGAATCTCAGCTTCCTCGTGATACCAGAACCAGTTTCCTAGATGGTATAAAAAATTGGTGGCACAGCCATTGGAAGTGCCCATCCCCCCCTCCCTTGGTAAATGTGTCATCTCTGCATATTCACAATATAAATGTGCACATACAAGCATATGAACAGCCTATAGTTAGATAGGTTAATTTTACATAAAAAAAAAATAAATCACAAAACAACAAAAAATAGATTTATCTATTGTGTGTTTTTAGATCACTGCATATCTGAACAGTGATTTTTTTTTTGTAGTAGAACAATTTAGTAAGACGTGCGAGTGATAGCTTTCAGCTGGTTGTTACGATCTGTGTATAGAAAAGCTTTTGTCACGCCCTGGCTGTGTACTGAAGCAATGCTGAAACGCAGCTTTAGTACATCATAAAAGAACAGATTACTACTAAAGCTATGACATGAAAGCAAGCACATTTCTTCTTCATATCTAAAAATGTAGTTTGTCAGCAAAGTTGTCTCATAAGTTTATGATTTTCATTCAAGATAAGCGAAATACATATTCCAGGAGTCAGTAATATTTGATATTCCAAGTGGTGCTGGGCAACAAGTCTCCCGATCTTAACCAATAGTCAAATATAAGGAGACATGAAGACCGCGAATATCTCTAGATTCAGACACCGCTGTAGTGCCAGAGGTTGTCTAAACCTGGTTGACTGAATAGAGTAAATGGTATTTAGAGGCGTTACTCAAGTGCTCCCTGTGCCTGTCGTCTGAACTAAGCCTTGCGATTCTGGCCTTAGTACAAGGCAGGATGTCTATTCCGCTTTACTCCTACAATACCTTAAAGAGGACCTTTCATCAGATTGGGCACAGGCAGTTCTATATACTGCTGGAAAGCAGACAGTGCGCTGAATTCAGCCCAGTGTCTGCTTACTTGATCTGTGCCCCGGGTAGAGTTATCGGTACTTGTAGCTCTTCACAGTCAGAAGGGCGTTCCTGACAGTCTGTCAGGAACGTCCTTCTGCACAGCAGCACCTGTAGCGCTGTACTGTGTGAGCGGGGAGGAACGCCCCCTCCCTCTGCTCACAGTGCTTGTCCATAGACGAGTATTATCAGGAGGGGAGGGGGTGTTCCTCCCCGCTCACACTGTACAGCGCGATAGGCGCTGCTGTGGAGAAGGACGGTCCTGACAAACTGTCAGAAACGCCCTTCTGACTGTAAAGAGTTACGGTACCGATAGCTCTTCACCCGGGGCACAGATCGGGAAAGCAGACAGTGTGGTGAATTCAGCACACTGTAAGCTTTCCAGCAGTATATAGAACTGCCTGTGCCCAAACCCATGAAAGGTCCTCTTTAAGGCGAGATTGTTACCGTCAGGTGAGACCCTTGGAACAGATGTCATAGTGGTAACTTTAGAGGTTATTCTATTTACTAACAATGCAGTGGATTTCATTGGAATACATAGAGGAGAAATGTTTCAGAACAAGGCCAATTTATCATTTTCATGTCTCCAGGCTTTTGTAAGAGTTCATGAAGTACAGCTGCAAGAAAATATTACGTATACCCCATGCAACTCCTTCCAGAAACTCTCACAGGTGTGCAAAGAGAACCACACACCCTCAAAAGCAGAAACAGATATCTCTGGAAATCCGTTACATAACACACTTTTATCCTGGCTTCATCTTCCTCTGAATGGATCCAGGTTTGGACTTGTGGAAAAATGTGTTTCATGTTATTTTTGAAAGAGTCATTCCATAAAAAGAAAAGACTAAAAATGTTCCCGCACACCCTATAAATCCACTGTTTCAGAGGATCTGGTAATTTTTGATGCACCGCCAAAAAGTTCAACAGACCAAGGGAAAGAAAAACTTTTATCCTGTTCTGTTACTGATGGAAGACATAGAGGAGTCTTGGAAATGGATCCTACCAGAGACAGCTTGAGGAGTCCAGAAGATCAGGACATGGCTGGGATGTCATTACAGTATATCCAGGTTTCTATGGGCAGTCTAGTAAATCAATCATAGCAATGACATCAGTACAATAGTTCTAAAGAACATCTGTCCGGCTCTAGGTCACGGGACAGACCACTTTTTAAGCTTCTCCTTTTGGGTTCCAATGCAAACCCAAGGACTAAAACCCAAACCTAGCACCAGACTCCAGCTCTGACTCCTTCAAAAATGCAGACAGCCTTGTTCAGTCAGAAGCTGCAAATCTCCTCTAATTGACATCCAAAGCTAGTGAATTAATTACTATGGAAGCAAACACGCAACAAATAATCCATTATACAATATTAAGAATTTTATTTCTGATTGTAAGTTTTTCCCAACTCCACAGCCTTGACTGTAACCCTGTATACTTTGTCTGTGATGTAAATGAAGAGACTGCTGCAAGAAAGCCTGTGCAGAACTGGCAAGTGTCAGCGTATTATTAGGTGTAGTGGCCACAGTGAAAACTGCAGGACTTGCTACTTTTTAAAATTTAGATATGGGATACGAAAAAAATAAACTAAACTAATGGTTTAAATAAATAGGTCATTATTTGGTCATACATTCCCTTTAGTGATTTATCTACCATTTCCATTATAGAACAGTACTTGGGAAATCCATCATGTACTTGAAAGAAAAAAAATAAATAGTCTTTTCAAATACAAGAACCCTGAACACCTGGTCCTTCCATTCTGCCGTGTGGTATAGTCCTGGAAATCCTATTTTTCAGAATCTGAAAGCGTTCTGAATATAATGATTGCAGAATAAGGACATCCATCTTTACCGCCTCATGAGCATATGTGAAGAGTATAGCATGAGGCACGCAACAAGGGAAACGCGACTGCGGGTATGGAGCAACAACAAGCCAATCTAATACCTTACTTATAGGTTACCAGGTACCTTTACACTAGCTAATACTCCCTTACACCTCCTCCCATCCTATTAGAATTGCTCCGTTCATGTAAAGTCTATATCTAGTATTTCACCAATACAATAACTTGTATATTGCTGTATTTGTTTTGTCCTCCCCCACCCTCATGAACCATTCATGCGCTCTGAATTCTCTGCTAAATCAATTGTGGTCTCCAAAAAAACTGTAAACTCACACATATATTAGATTTCAGCTGTATATAGAAGTCTATGGGGAGCCTGGAAAAATACAGACATGTCTGCTGCAGCTCATAGTAAGTTTTCTCTCAACCAAGTGCTTTATTTACATAAATACTCTTAAAGAGGCCCTTTCACCTCCTGGGGCATATGCGGTGTAGTACACCGCTAGAAAGCCAACAGTGCGCTGAATTCAGCGCTCTATCGGCTTTCCTGTTCTGTGCCCCCAGTTTAGAGCTATCGGTGTCGGTGTCTACACCATCAGAAGGGCATTTCTGACAGTTGGGAACGCCCTTCCTCACAGTAGCGTCTATAACACTGTACTGTGAGAGGGGGTGCTCCTGGCCGCCCAGCGATGACACTGAGGAACCTTCCCCAGTACTAGTCTATGGACGAGCGCTATCAGGAGGGAAGGGAGGCGTACCTCATCACTCACAGTACAGCACGATAGACGCTACTGTGAGGAAGGACGTTCCTAACTGACTGTCATAAACGCCCTTCTGACCGTGAAGAGCTGTGGTACCGGCACCGATAGCTCTTCACCGGGGGCACAGAACGGGAAAGCCCATTGTGCTGAATTCAGCGTACTGTTGGATTTCTAGTGGAATGTAAAACCGCATGTGCCCCAGGAGGTGAAAGGTCCTCTAAGTACTGCTCAATAATGTCTTCATGTTCCCGATTCAGTCAGATAATGTACACATGAACTGAGTATAAGATGTATCCAAATAAAATGCTATGGGTTCACCCTGTCAAATGGCCCCTGTGGCACTGCTGAAGTGGTCAGTCCATATCTTGTAGTAGTATAGTTAATGTGCTATATAGAATAACACATTTTAATATAATTTTATACAGAACAACTGCAGTATTGGTAAATTCCAACAGCTTCCAAATCTTGACACTTTATTAACCTATTAACATATCCCATAAACAGATATATAATCGATCTGAGACATCTGAGAACACATAAAAACATTATGGTATTATAAGCACCAAACATGCTTACCCATTATTATGCATAGGCAGAGAAATCTAAACTTTTCACGAAAAGCCATTTAGTCACTACAAGTTCTCAGACACCTCATTTATCATGTCTGTGACATTCTGCATGGAAACACTCAGCACCTATTAGATATCACACGGGTCAGGAGAACGCGCCTGGTGTCTAACAGGGTATGAGGCATTTTAAAAACATGCCCCCCAAAAGAAAAAAAAAAGGCAAAAGATATAGACTAAAAGGACAGTAGCCATTCTCTGTGATCCTATGAGGAAGCCTCATGGGTAATTACAAACATAGGTTGCAGGATTATTCAGCTACGCAACTCCAAGCACTCCAGCACCATTGAGAAGTGCTTGTGATTACAGCACAAGGGCCCTGTAAATAACAATTAATCAAGTCTGCTGTATCGGTACAGACAGCACAAATAGGCTTTGGAGAGGGAGGGATGGCAGTTTTGCATAAAAAAAACAAACCCCTACAAAACATGCAAGATTGTATAATTTGTATAAAGACATACTGGATACAACTGGAATCTACATAGAGAATGATACAACCTGCTTTATCATAAAAAGGAAGTTGGATAGGAGACTAACCATTTTCGGAATATACTCATTCACTTAGCAGGACCGCCCACAACTTCTTCACCTATAACAAACAGAGGCAGAGTGGACTGCCTTTTTTAATGTCATAGGCGTGCTACTCTTTGCGAAGTTTGATAAATGTGGTGCAAAATACAGAAAAGCCAACTCCTTCATGGGGTGATGTGTTCTAGAATTATTAAAGAGGACCTTTCACCTCCTGGGGCACTTGTGGTTTTATACACCGCTAGAAAGCAGACAGTACACTGAATTCAGCGCTCTGTTGGCTTTCACATTCTGTGTCCCCAGTTAAGAGCTAATCGGTGCCGGTACCGTAGCTCTTCACTATCAGAAGGGCGTTTTCTGACAGTCAGTCAGGAACACCCTTCCTCACAGCAGCGTCTATTGCGCTGTACAGCGAGAGCGGTGAGGAATGTCCCCCTCCCTCCTGATAGTACTTGACCATAGAAGAGAACTGGGGGGGGGGGGGGCGGCACGTCTCAGAACAATAATGGTCATCCCAGGACAATACTGTGTATCTGAAAGGTAACCAGATGAGTTATTGGTCACTGAACAGACAATCAATATCTTCACTGATAAAGCTGCAGAAAAGGATAGCAGGTGTCAAACAGCTGCCACTCAGCTCAGCAGACCATCACACCTCAGATATTACTTCCATGTGACAATAGCCATGTGTTAATATCTACTAGTGCTAACATGTTTACAGCCCCAAGGGAAGGCTTTATGTAACCAGTAACCCTACATACAGCATATCGTATATATGTGGTTTAGAAGAGGTAGTATAAATGCTTACGGATCTCCAATATGGCCAAGTACAAAATTCCTGTAAATATTAATTCATGGCGGCACTTGGGAATGTGACAGTCCTTCCAGTTCCACTTCCGGGTAAACCAACTCATAGCAGCAGTGAATTGAACAAGTCAATAATGCTTCTTTTGTTATTTCACACAATAGGCCTTACATTGTAACCTTGGACAATACCTTTAACTGGTTAGAATACCATACATATTCCTTGCGCAAACATGGCGCATCCAAAGCATGTCACTCCAGTCGCTGTCTGTAGCCTACATTTTCAGGTGCCTTATTGTAAAAAAATAAACAAAAAAAAATCAAAACAACTGTACATTAAGAGATATATCTATTGTCGCTCAGCCCCTACGAATCCCTCTGCTGGGGGGGGGGGGGACTGGGTACTGTATACACTAAAAACCTTACAAGGAGAACTATTTAATAAGTTTCCCCGAAAGCTACAGTATATACTAAAAGTTTATAGCACTATATATTCACATGAGACAGCAGACGTTGCTTTATGCAATAAAATGAAGTTTTATGCCAGCACTGTAAATATTTCTGTAGGACCAAGAGTATACATGACAAATTCCAGTGATTTCCCCCTCAAAAAATAAAAAATAAAAATTGCAGAAGCTCAGCCTCATACCAAGATAAGATTAATGTTTGACAGAGGCTTGTAAAAACAAAAATCTTTTTAAGTTCCCATTCCCAGGACATGCGGCAATTCATAGATCAAAAATTTCCAGATCCAGACTAGACTACACCAATGGCATTACTAAATCTGCTGCGGAGTCAGCTGTAGCTTAACTCTCTGGGCGCCAGAATGACTTTGCATACAAGAGATTATTCAGAATTCACATACTGTATGTGCCAGTTTATCTCCCGCCCTGGGTATGTAACATAACTCTGCAGACACGCCGCTTGCCATCTCTATTTTTACCTTCCATAAACCCAACCAGATTTCTGAGCACGACAGCTTCTTAGAAATGGCTTTTCAAACAAACATTTGTAACCAGCACCCAGTGTACAATGACCGGTCACATTACAATGCTGGGGGGGGGGGGGGGGGGGGATGATCGTGGGAGGGAAGAAAGAAGTCATTTAGGGGTCACTACATATTTACCTCGCCTGAAAGGTAGGTGCGGACAACACGAATCCCTGCACACTGAGCGGATAATACACTTGTATCAGAACTGGGAAGGTGAGTTACACTAGAAATATTACCAGGGAGTATAAAATAATAAACATTTGGATCAAATTATCTGCTGTCACCAAGAAAGAAAAATTACTAGTTAAGTGTAAGAAAAATAAATGTAGTGAAAGTAAAGAATATCAACAAAAATACAAACCCTATACTTCCAATTTACGCAAAATTAAAATAAAGTACATGGTACAAATACACAGTCCAGTCATATTAATGTGATCACCGCCTACTTTTGAAGTCAACGTTAAATAACCAATCCCAGAAGGCACATGTCATCAGCCATCTGGGTGCACTCATCATTGTGGAAGGCACGATGGATCAACACCAGTATGCATCTATCCTTGCGGACCATGTTCACCCCTACATGCGAATGGTTTTTCCTCAGGATGATGGCAATTACCAGCAGGACAATGCGATGTGCCATAAAGCTCGCAGTGTACATGCGTGGTTCAGGGAGCACCAGGATGAGTTTACCGTACTCCCTTGGCCAGCAAATTCCCCACACGAACCCAATCGAGAATCTGTGGGACCACCTCTATTGGGTTGTTCGTGCCATGGATGCTCAACAGTGTGACCTAGTGCAGCTGGCCACGGCAACGATAGCAAACCTGTCTCCTCCGGTTCATGTGCTACACCCTTAACAAGGGATTGTCTAGGAACTGGATCAACCTACGTGAAAGCAAGGGGAGGTGTAAAAAAAAAAAAATAAATAATAATGCAAACTCGCCTGTCCCCAGAGCTCAGTTGTCCACCACTGGAATCGGTTTGGTTTTGCGCCTGGTTCCCAGAAATCCTCAGTCTCACGTGATCATTGTAGAACCAATAAGAGGCTTCAGTGGATGCAGGCAAGGAACCAAGAAAGTATGCAAGTGACGTCAATGTTCCTTCTACAGCAACCACTGACTGGTCTTAGCAGTCCAAAGAGACTGGGGATATCTGGCATCCAGACACCAGCATGAGCCAGAACAAATAAGAGTACTGGGAACAGAGGTGCAGGCTTCTTACACTTCCCATAACGTCCACATGTTGCTCCAATTCTTGTACAACCCCTTTAAAATAAGAGTCACACTGAGTAATTGTGGTGGAAGGTTTACTTTTAGTATGGAACGCAAAACTAGTTTCCCCTCTAGTTCAGATATTCTATAATTCTCTGGTCTGTAGTTGGGCAAAGGAGTGGTCTGCTTATAGAGAGGCAGCTTCCATAGAGTATAATGGGGTGGGGGAGTCACTAAATAAACTTAAAGGGATTCTACCATTAAACTATTTTTTTTTTCTAATTACCACGTCGGAATAGCCTTAAGAAAGGCTATTCGTCTCCTACCTTCAGACGTGGTCTCCACCGCACCGTTCCGTAGAAATACCGGTTTTAACCGGTATGCAAATGAGCTTTCCACAGCAATGAGGGAGGGCCCCAGCGCTAAAAGGCCGATGAGCGCATCCCCATTGCTGCCCGAGAGCTCTTTCCTGCGCCGCCTCCTTCTTCTGCAGCAACTCCGCCTCTTCTGGCTTCTCTTGCTCTTGTAGTTCTATACAGGAGCATAGAGAGGCCACCCCAAAATGGCCGCCGGCCGGCTCCTGTATTGAACTGCAAGCGCTGGGGCCCGCCCTCATTGCTGCGGAGAGCTCATTTGCATACCGGTTAAAACCGGTATTTCTACGGAACGGCGTGGCGGAGACCACGTCTAAAGGTAGGAGACGAATAGCCTCTCTTAAGGCTATTCCGACGTGCTCATTAGAAAAAAAAAAAAAGAGTTTAATGGTAGAATCCCTTTAAAGAATAAAAAAAAGTATTTAAAGGGGGAAGGGGTCTTCCCAAAGAAGTGGTGTTTTCAGGAGGTTTCATTGTATATGTATATAGAGCAGCCTCCCAATCACAGCTCTGAATGGCGAGCCAGTGTACTCCTGAATACACTGGACTCATAAGTATAAAGCCATGGTACTAAGCGCTACCCAAAAGCCAATTGGCATATGATGGTTATATACTTGGATCACTGACAGTAATGACCTTAGTAGCTCAAGGTTGGACGTCAACATTAAAGGGTGACCTGGAATCCACTTACTAAAGCTATGGACTGCAGATAATACGAAGAAGTATAATTGTAAGTGACACAAATGAGGTGTAATTTTCTTCGGTTTAATATTTGTTCATGACTTCAATATCATTTTCCCCCATCAGTTTAACATCTGTGTGTCCAGACAAGTAATTATGTAGCATGTGTCGTTCCACCGCAATAGTGGAAAAAAGAAGCCGCTTTACTACTGCGCACATTAAAACCATTAACGTCGTTTTAAGATGTCTTGAGAATAGAGGACTTTATTCTTCTATACAACTTATTCTTAGGCTTTGTCAACATTTCAGCAGAACACCAGAAACTAATGTGAAATTCATTAAAATATTTCAGTAGAACATTTTCTAAAAAAAAATTTCCTGCAATGAAAACACGAACATATATACAGACAAAAAACATAATAAACATGACTTCTGCCAACCTGGTTAGTCATTTGTTTCCAGCATATGCTAACAATATGAAGCCGGATCTTTTCAAGACCAGGAGATAAATATTAGGAACTCCTCATGCCACTCCGTACAAATCGATGGGACCCCCGGAGAGAGTAAAGTGCTGAGTCACAGCCATCTCTGGTGGTGCCACTGAAACGAATGGAGCACCAGCAGCTCAATCCATAACAAAGAACCCCAGTCCTTGTTATCGGCCCCAGTGGACGGACCACCAGCCATTCATGTATGTTTAAGCCTCACCCTAAAAGTCCCCAGCCGTTTCTGGCTGGTTTGTATAACTCCAGATAGTAACGGGCCCTATTTAGTAACCGATCCAGGCAGGGGCCGGAATAGGCAAGTGATGCTTTGGGCCCCACAAACACTATTATACTCGGGGGTCTTTTCAGAGCCCCGAGTATAATGATCGGAGGCCAAGGCGAGGTAAGGGAACATAAAAAACACGTTTATTTTTACTCTGTATCAGAAAACCCTTAACATGAGCAATAACAGACTAATAACTGCAGCCAACACAGTTCCCATATGAGCAAGTACCCAGTTTTCTAAAGACGCTGAAAGTTAAATTCTCCTCTCATCCTCTGGACCACCTCAGTGCTTTTACCTATACTGCCAGTAATTCTGGTTCTTGGATCAGCAAGGACAACATTATCATAGGGCCCAGGGGTGAACCTAGGGTTTGTGCGTGGAGGGGGCGGGGCCGAGCGGAGGGGGCGTCGTTAGCAGGCAGAGAGCAGGCAGGGAGAGGACCTGCTCTCTGCTAAGCGTGAGGGGCGGCCGCTGGAGCAGCGCTGCGTCCACAGGGCCACCCCAATCCACCGCTCGCTTCCCGTGCCAGGCTGCCGAGACGGTGACGCTAAGCCAGTCCAAGACAGCTTGTCCTGGACTGGCTTAAATCAGCAAAAATGCCGCCCTCCCCCGGGGCCCCTCATGGGAGGTGCGGCGCTAATAGGGCCCTCCGTAATAGACGAGGGCTGAAATAGATGTATCAGTCACGCATTACATGACGAATGTCTGACTACTGTCCTGTGACTGTAAGAATCTGCGCACCGGTGTCCATTGCATGACCATGGACTGAGTTTTTTTTTTTTTTTTTTTACACGAAGTAAACAATTTATGACAGCAAGCAGAGATCTAGAAACCTGTAAGGAAATGAAATTATATTGGAAAATTGTATAACATTTATTTGCAAAAATATCCTTCTCCTACTTACTACTGCTAGAGATCACATCTCACCCAAAACGTCACTATGGATTCCTCGCCTCAATGAGAAGCATGTGCAGATGCCTCAGCGAGTTATTGGTCCTAGCAATGAATCTGGTGCAGAAATCCCTGTGATAACCTTCAGAAACAATGAAATGAATACAACAAAGACTATGCAAAGGAAATAAACGTTTCACACAGCAATTAAACCTAGTGATGGAAGTCTAAAAAGAAGTGTCCTCCACACAGAAAATGCAATCCGCGAAACGATACCGTGGATAAAATTAGCCAACGGGACAAACATATCTGACACAGCTTGTGCCTTAAGCCCTAACACTTGTATCTGCATCCGGCATCTGGTGATTACTCTGAAAAAAGATCCATCTGGTGTGAAGTTACAAGGACTTGTAGCAGGATATGTAACATTGTTGAGTCCAGATCGCATCATTTCTCTTAATTGTTTTTAAAGGGATCTTCCAAATGTTGCAAAGGCAAAAGTATAGGGGTCACCCATACAGAGTGTGTTTGGTGTGAGGCCACATGAAGAGCCCACCATTTTGCATGGCATCCAAGAAAAAAAAAAAAAAAAACCTGTGGAATTGGTAGGTCACATCACAGATTCAGACTCCTATTTTTCCACAGCCTGACACAGACTCCTTCAAAGATGGCTGACAGCTATTAAAGGGGTTTTCCGTGCAAAAATTATTATTATTATTATTTTTAAAGGTCTTAGTGCCATTAATGGGTTAATAAGTACACCGACATACATTTAGCAGTGTTTTGAGTGATTTCTGTGTTTCTCTGGGAGCACCTAGCATCTACTACATTTGTTTCCATGGTGTAGCTTCCTGCTGTCTTAGCTGATGCAATGCATTCTGGTCGTTGTAGGCTCTCACATCATCTCCCTCTCACACCATCTCCCTCTCACCCCCTTCCTGTCTCCCTAGCTTTTCCTCCCACTGCTAGCCCTCCCTCAGCCCACTCCTATACCCTATTATACATAACCTGTCTTCCTTCTACAGGGAACAGATCCTCCTCTTTTGTGATTGCAAGCGCGCATCAGTACCGGAGCTGTGCTGTAGCCTTCAATACATCTCTATAGTGCAGGCTCCCAGCTTGCGCAATAGAGATGGAGTGTCGGCTTGAGCAGTAAGCCAGGACTCTGGCTCTTTTGAGCACGCACGTCAAGGAAGGAGGAGGAGTATTTTGTGTCAGAACTACATCTACCCGCCACCGAATGGTTGCATTACCAGCAGATTGTCCATTTTGTTTTTACCCAGTTCGGCTCTCTCAAGGTGTCCCCACCGACTGTCTTTGAAAAAACTATGTCGTGCGGGCACCTCTACTGCAGGCCTTATCTCTGGTATTTATGATATCCTCTCCTCCTCTGGACAGCAGGGCCCCATATCGCATAAATATATGGAGAGGTGGTCTGGGGCCTTGAACAGGCAGATCTCCCCGAACCAATGGCAAATTACCTGGTCCCGTGCAGCTAAATCCTCGACCTGTGTTACATTCCGGGAGACTCAGTACAAGCTACTTATGCACTGGTACCATACCCCAGCCTTGCTCCACTCCCTTAATCCTAACATTTCTTCCCAGTGTTGGCGTTGCCGGGCAGGAGTGGGTACCCTGTATCATATTTTTTGGGACTGTCCAGGGATCCGTCCATTCTGGCTGGAGGTCAAGTCCCTTACAGACGCTCTATTTATTCAAGGTGTCCCTTTAGATCCCCTCAATCTCCCCCCTGCTCATCTGGGTAAGCACCTCTAAATTGTTTCTTTATCTCCGTACCGCAGCCAAAACTCTCATAGCTCTCCGATGGAAGAGTGCCTCTCCTCCCTCTGGTTCTGATCTTGTAGCCCGAGTTAAGGATGTCCGTAGCATGGAGAACTTGACATCCACACTTAACCATACTGTTGAGGCGTTCCAGGCTATATGGTCATCTTGGAACGCATACTGTATTTTGAATGGTCTCTGACTCCTTCCCCTTCCCTTCGCTTCCTCCCCCACCCCCCTCATTTCTACTCAGGTTTTTGTGATGTGTATACATTCACAGTCTATTTGACGTTCTATGCATTGCTCCACTTTCACGTTTTTCATGTTTTCAACTCTTGTGTTGTATTGTATTTTACAAAAATCCTTTCAATAAAAATTACAGTTTAAAAAAGGAAGGAGGAGGAGCAGTTTCCTGCAGAAGGAAGCCTAGACGAGAAGCATGATGGAGTGGATGCGGCGGGGTGTTGAGGGTAGTAGTGACTATCCTTTTCTTGAAATGGGGAAATGGATCGTCACCTGATAATCAGAAAATGTCCCTAGGGCGGTCACATATAAATATTAATTTTTGATTAATTATGTAATTTAGAAAGTAGGCAGGAGAGGGTGTTTAGATTAGTGTAGGGGTTTATAGTTATCCTGGACAACCCCTTTAATTCACTAAAAGCCATAGTAACGTTCCTGTCCACCCAATCCCAACGGACAGCCCTGCAAAAACTAAACAACTACATGAGGTTTAACCAGTAAAAACGATGCAGGCATACTATTACATTGCACTACTGCAAATTTTTCATTCCACAACATACATATGTACGGCTAAGGGTTTATCTCTAGAAATAGATTTATTGCAGCACAGATTGGCTATAGAACAGCGGAGGTTGCAAGAGCACAGGGACAACTGGGCCTACACACTATATAGCAAAAGGTGTCTCGCTTGTCTACATTATACTTTTCTGTGTTATAGTAGACATAACCTGCTACAGAATCCCCTGGAAATTGCTGTTAGAGGCTTAAATGGAGTTTAAAGAGGACCTTTCACCACTTTTGGGCACATGCAGTGTTATATACTGCCAGAAAGCTGACAGTGCGCTGAATTCAGCGCACTGTCGGCTTTCTCGATCTGTGCCCGGTGTAAAGCGCTATCGGCCCCGGTACCGTAGCGCTTTACAGTCAGAAGGGCATTTCTGACCATTAGCCAGAGACGTCCTTCTGCCTCGCGGCGCCAATCGCGCTGTGCTGTGGAGCCGGGAGGAACTCCCCCCTCCCGCTCCTGATAATGCTAGTCTACGGACAAGCTGTGTGAGCAGAGGGAGGGGGCGTTCCTCCCCGCTCCACAGTACAGCGCGATAGGCGCCGCGAGGCAGAAGGACGTCTCTGGCTAATGGTCAGAAACGACCTTCTGACCATAGAAGAGCTACGGTACCGGGCCGTAAGCTCTTCACACCGGGCACAGATCGGGAAAGCCGACAGTGCGCTGAATTCAGCGCACTGTCAGCTTTCTGACAGTATATAACACTGCCTGTGCCCGGATATGGTGAAAGGTCCTCTTTAACTTTTTAGCCAACTTTGTCTCGTTTCATAGAGCATGCGATCCTGGATCAAAATATAATTCGGAGCTATAATGCATAAGTGATGTACTTTGCCCATCTTTTGGTTTGTAATTGCAAGGATATTTGTTCTTTGTACTGTATATAAAATTTTAAAAACCCAATAAAACCTTCGAATAAAAAAAATAAAATAAATAATATATAATGCACTTTAAATACGTTAATGCTTTTTGCCTGAAAACCTCTCTAAAAGCTTCTATCACTATCTAATTTGCAGTTCACTCCCGGTTACTGAACCCAGATTTCTGATGAGGCTGCCTGACATGAGGGCTGAACTGCAATACCTAGCGCAGCCACTATGCAGTGTACATTGCTGTACTTGGTATTTAGGGTGCAGCAGTCTGATAGGTGGGGTTTCAGGTGTCGGACTGACTTTGGCTCAAAATGTATTTATTTTTTTACTGCAAACAGCTTTCCACCAAATGTAGCCTTAGTCTTAAAGGAACACTCTACCCAAAAATCACATTTACCATTTTATCCAAAATGGTATTCTATGAGACAGTCCCTCGCGTGTTGTTTTTCTTGTTGCTTCTAAATTTATACTTTATATCAGACTGAAGTCATTGCCAAGAAATAGCCTGTATAAAGCTCTGTTGACATGCTTTTCCACTTGAAGAGCTATGAAATTCAGTGCCAGATCTGTTGTATGACTGATACAGCCAGACCGGCCCCACAAAGAGCCAGACAATTTACAACCAACAGAATCCTAATGAAGCCCTCAACGCAGATGCAAAATTAGCTGTAAGAGAAATTTGGTGCATTCCCCCATAAGTAGCCCCCGAAAGTATCCATGGATGCAAGTGGTACTGCACGTCAGCACCGTTCATTTTAATGAAGTTCAGCAATGAAAGCATTTTTTAAAAACTTACCAGGACTGGTATTGAGATCCCCTGCGCTGCCGGAGAATGTGCTAAATTTATTGACTAGGTGCACGTCTTGTAAAGTGAGCACATAACCCAGCAGGCTATGCTCAAATAATGAAATATACACCAGCCCCTAGTTATTGCAGATTTCTGTCCTCATTTACATCAGAAAACTGGTATATATACCGAAAAATCTGCCAGGGCTGATGGTCACACACTCATCACCATCCTGGAAATGTGGCTAGAAGTTACTGTATGCCTAAGGAGACAAATAAGTGGTCGTACTACTTATTCACACATGCTACCGAAATCTCTAATCTCAACGTTGAGGCTTCTGTATACACATATGACAGAGGATTATACAAAAAAAAAAAAAATTAAAAAAAAAAAAAAAAATTTTTTTAAGAACAACAATTTAACAAAATGGATAAAAATAAAATTACTTTACAAAACGCACTTGCTTGAACGAAAGTATTTTATATTTTCATAATTCTTAAGGTTTGTTGCTGCAAAACCAATTCTTCTATATATGAAAAACTGCATCATACACGGTAGAAATAATGTGTTAATAATGCCTCCTACAGGACACATCGCTCCATTACAAATAAGCCAAGGACCAAAAAAAAAAAAAAAAATCACAACTGCAACCTGTTCCACTAAATATCAAGTGTCCGAAATATTAATATTGAAACTCATCACGTCTTCACGTATCCCAGCGATCTCAAGTATCACTACTGGCAAATCAAAGCGCTGGCTGCCGTACAGGGTATAAAAGTATCACCTGCGTTGTCTGCACTGCTGAGCCAATGTATTCTTATAGAAATTATTGCTTGTAAAACGAAAAATGTATTTATAGGTAAGCCAATGCAGAAACAAATCTTACGTTGGATCTTACCATACTATTGTCCATAAGTGGACGCACACCCTGTCCACACGGGCCCTGGGAGTGGACAATACCAATAACTCAATGTGAACAGATAGGGGGTTGAGGAGAGAACATGCCAAGAGTTATGGCAATCTATAGCAAGCCTTCTGGGATCTTGGTAGCGGTCGTAGGAATTGTTCAAAGGATAACGTCAAATTTTGTAAAAAGAGATGCCCCCAAAAATGAACAGGGTTGTCCCGTTTCAACAAATGTTATTGTAATACATTTTTCCAATATACTTTCTGTATGCAGGTCTTGCGGTTCAGGTCCAGCAAAAAACATGAACCTAAATTATTCTGCTAAGGTGTTGACAATTTCTTATTTAAAAAAAAAAAAAAAAGCCTAAAAATATGAAAACACACGCTTAAAAATAAAATAAAAAAAATTATATATATATATATATATATATATATATATATATATATATATATATATATATATATGGATTAAGTTTAGTTTGAGCCTGTGCCATGGCTTCACCTCATAAAACCACGTCTGATCAGTGTCCCAAATTTGACTTCTAATGGGTCATTTATGATTCCGTTATTGTTAGCGCTGCTCTAAAGCCCATCAATATTTGGTGTGATCATTGCCTTCAAACAGTATCAATTCTTAAGCTCAGACAGACTGGATAATAATGATGATGATGATATCAGGGCTCTGTGGAGGTCATATCATCACATCCAGGACTCCTCCTCCAATCGGCAAGTGTCACACCAAATATTAATGCCACCCAGATTCCTCTTATGTTCATACACTTCATATTGTGAATTGACAAAATCCCTCTATTTTTGAAAGCATTCTTATTTTGTAGTATTTTTCCAGACCTGGCTAAAACATTCGCACAGTTCTATAAAAAAAAAATTAAAATAATAAGTTCTATAAAAATGTTTTATATTCTGATACGTCTTGATAAATAAACAGTATGCATTACATATGAATACACCTAAAAAATTCCCACATTTAGCAGTTCTCAGATTTGTATATTTTGTTGTGGAAGAAACATCTAGAAGAGAAATCTGATGTTCCAAATAGGAGGACAGAAAGGGTAATGATGCAGCAGATGCCCATGACATGCTCCAGTACACACAGACTTGTATCAGATTTCTATTGCAGGCAGTTCAGTTTAGAACCTGGTGACAGAGCAATATGATGGTATTCAAGAAATACAAAAAAACAAAAAACAAAACCTCAATAACTGCAAGTCAGCTTAGTATTTATTCACACCGCCAAACATTGGCTGCTGTGTAGGTCTGTACTCCAACATGTGTTTTAATGCACTTAAATGACAATTGAGCATAGTTCAAATGCTACAAGCTTCTTGAATATTGTTGATAACCTCGGGTTCAACACGGATGCGGATTACCTACTATTCATTGGGATGTTCCTTCTAAATAATGTGCTAGGTTACGGCTCTTCTCCATCTGGTTACCAATTTAATAACCCCTTGATAACATTTTAATAAGACATGCTTTAACCCCTTCCAGACATACACCATAATAGTACAATAGATGTTAGGTCTTTAAACATGGGTCTACTATGTATTATAATCATACTGAACACAACTGCAAGCGCTGTGCCAAAGAAAGCACACGGACCCCATAGACTATAATGGGGTCCATGTGCTTGCCACGTGCTGCCCGAACGAATCATGCGGGCAGGAAAGTAGATTGTAAACTAGTTTCCTGTCCGCATGATCCCTGCGGAGATCTGGCGGCCAGCACACGGACCCCATTATAGTCTATGGGGTCCATGTGCTTTCTCTGGCACATTGCTTGCAATTGCGTTCGGTGTTCCGTTCGAGGGGTCCTCATGCAGAATCCCCCGGACGGAATACAAACGCTGATGTGAACGAGGCCTAGGTGACATTTCCAATGTGTCTGCAGTGAAGAACGATAAACTAGAGTAAAGCGAAGCCCGTAGAAGAGAAGAAATGCCCCTAAAGCCCTTGCGGCTAATTTGTACAAGAATAAAATCCTGAATTTTATTAAAGTGGAGCTGCAATGCAGAATAAGAAAGGCAGCTTTGGAAAGTGTAGAAGCAGGTCTACAAGTGGCTGTCATGAGTTTAATAAGGATTTACCTGTTGACAAAAGATCAGCAGCGAGTACATGACACTGCCGTGTCCCTATGGCTAGGAGGTCTCCTGGCAGTCTCACACATTTTTTGGAAAGAGGCCAGAGTTTTTGTTTGGTTTTCATTCAGTTATTGAGCCAAAGAAAGAAATAAAAAAAAGCAAGGATTGGACCCATGTCTAGCATTGGCTTAAAAAACCTGCACACAAAACTCCTCTTTAAGAATGAGTTGAACTTGAGAAAAAACATTTTTTTTTTCTGACTTTGTTGCAATTTCCAGTTGTTAAAAACACTGACATGTTTATTACAGGACTCAACCATTCCAAAGGACAATACTGGAAAGAAAACTACCTAAGGAAATGTGCTCTGATCCCATTAGCATGGCTGCTGTAAAGTATTTAACCTCAGAGTCACCCGTGTCTGAGACACGGCCCCGCACAGCACTGGCAGATTACCTGGGCTCACAGTCAGCTGGAAGTAATGCAGCTTGTTGGGGTCAGGGAAATTCACTTTGCAGGTGCCTAATGGGATAAAAATAATACAATTTATACAGGAAATGTAATGTGATTATTATACTTACAGTGAAGATTACATGCTCAGATGTTATACAGTCAACTATAAGAATGGCATGATTCAATTAACCACCGTAATGACACGATCTTTCCATAATATGTGTACGAAAATAACAGATCAACCCAACAGATGTCAAACAGGAAAACTGGATGTTCGTTAGCCCTAGTTCACACTCCTGTCAGAGGCTTAGCATATTCTTACTGACAAAACCATGAATTCCACTCTTGGCACCGGCACCATTTACACAAGCTATGTAAGTAGCCTAGTCCACAAAAACTCTCCCAAATGTGATAAACGGGATATGTCACACTAGGATATATTATATATATAAAAAAAAGCATAATTCTGATTTTGATCACAATCGTGCAATCACACGCCATGGAATTAAAATACTCCAATAAAATTAAAAATACTATACTATAAATAAGTGTGTGTGGGGTCAGTGCAATGTATGGGTATTAGAGATGAGCGAGTACTGTTCGGATCAGCCGATCCGAACAGCACGCTCGCATAGAAATGAATGGACGTAGCCGGCACGCGGGGGGTTAAGCGCGCCGGCTGCCGTCCAAGCGGAAGTACCAGGTGCATCCATTCATTTCTATGGAGTGTGCTGTTCGGATCGGCTGATCCGAACAGTACTCGCTCATCTCTAATGGGTATCTATTTTTATCCACAATTGGGTACATAAGGCCTAATACAAACAATACACAGAGAGGTTACTTACATGGCAGGTTTGCTTCAAGTTCTGCTACTTCTGCAAAAGAAAAAAATGAAAGAACTGGTAAGACAGCGATAAAGGCTTTAGTATCTTTCTAACCTTCTAAGTTATCTCTTTCCTGGGACAGATTTTTTACAACATGAAATAAAACTTGTGAAACCAGAGTCACACCTGAAATCGAACCGCTACTGTGTTCATTAAAGGGGCTCTATCATTGGGAAAAGTCATTTTTAACTAAGCACATCCTTGCATAGGCTTTAGAAATGCTATGCCACACCTACCTTTTGTATGTAAATCGCCTCAGTAGTTTTTGAATGAGCCAATTTTTTTTATTCATATGCTAATTAGCTTGCAGCCAGCACAGGAAGTTCCCAGCAGCCTCCTCTCTGCTATTCTCTCCTATCGGTGTGCGAAAGCAGGGAGATAAGTCAGCAGCAGCACCCTGTATACACCCACACACAGGAGAGAATAGCAGGGAGATTGCGCGATAAGATTTCCAGGGTGCACAGTGGAGGCTAATTAGCAAATGCATAAAAACAGGCTCATTCAAATACTACTGAGGCGATTTACATATAAAAGGTATGTGTGAAATAGCCTTTCTAAAGGCTATGCAAGTATGTGCTTAGCTAAAAATTACTTTTGCCAATGATAGAGCCCCTTTAAAGTAACCTCACCCGTCTCCACTTCCCTGCAGTGTACAAGAGCCCATCCATCCACCCATACTCCATTAATACAAAGTAACACAAGGCAAGAGAAGGCATTCAATTAAATTCACATGCAAGTCTCTGAAAAAGTTACTTATTCATACAAGTGACAAGAGTATTGCAGCAATTCTGTGACATCATCAAAAGAGGTTTAATTCATCCTGAACCTGTACCTATGGATAGTAAGATAACTTGCTGGCTTCTCATGCAGGTAGTGACTCTAATGACCTGCCTACAATATGGCTGGGTCCTGACAAGTGTCAAACTATAGATAGTACCTGCATTCATTGTGGTATCCACCAGCAAATTATTTAGACAAAAGTAACCACAAAAGGCAAAGCTCACATCTGCGCAGGTGTTTTCGATTTCCACCTTCCAAAATTCATAACTTTTTTTTTTCACCGTTGACGCTAGGTTCACACCTGCGTTCAGGGTCTCCGTTCTGTGGTTTCCGTCTTCTGCATGCCAGAAGACGGAAACCACAGACCGGGTCCGGCCGTGAGCGGCGGTGAGCGTTTTATTCTCTTCGCCGCAAAACCGGATCTTTTAATCTGGACACAGAGTACTGCATGTCCAACTGTGTCCAGATTATAAAACCCGGTTTTGCGGCGGAGAGCATAAAACGCTCACCGCCGGACAGCTTTCTCACCCATTCAAATGAATGGGTGAGAAAGACTCCTGCAGGTTTCCGTATCCTGCTCTGTTTTATGCAGGAAACAGAAAGCTGCAGTACGGAGAGGAGAACGCAGATGTGAACGAGCCCTGACATAACTTTGAGAGGCCTTATTCTTTACGTTATGAACTCTATTTTTATTTGGCACCATATTTGGGAACATGACATTTTGAATGATTAGCGTTAATCAGAATTTCCCAAACTGTGCTCCGGGGAGCACCAAGTGCTCCGTGATATGGCAGTAATAAATGGTTAACAATAGAGATGAGCGGACAGTGAAGTATTCGAGATTCGATATTCGTTTCGAGTAGAGCCTCAATATTCGACTACTTGATCGAATATTGAATCCCATTATAGTATACTAGCAGGAGGACCCGGCTTCGCACGGGTATATTTCATATTTTGTTTGTGTAGTGGCCCCTTAACAATTGTCCAGTTTTGAATTGGTGTATTTTGTATATTGTATGTGTGTGTGTCCATAAGCATCATGTGATCATGTGTATCTCATATCAGATATTAGTGACAAACCAGGGTTCGGTTGATATGGAGATCTGGAGTGAAGCTATATCGCACGTATCTAATTGTTTGGCATGTGGAAGACAAGCAAGTTTAATCCTGCGGCATGTGGAACTCTGTATAGACGCACGTATGTAATCCTCCGGCATGTGGAATTGTGTGTAGATGCGTGTATCTAATCCTGCAGCGTGTGTAACTGTGTGCATTAGCATGTATCCAATCCTCAGGCGTGTGGTATTGTGTGCAGTGGCGTGTACATAATCCTGCGGCGTGTGGAACTGTGTGCAGACGTGCGTTTCTAATCCTCTGGTGTGGTATTGTGTTAAGACGTGTGTATGTAATCCTCCGGCTTATGGTATTTTGTACAAACGCGCATATCTAATCCTTTGGCATGTGGAACTGTGTGTAGATGTGCGTATCTAATGCTACGGCATGTGTAACTGTGTGCATTGGCGCGTATCTAATCCTACGGCGTGTGGTACTGTGTGTAGTGGTGTGTATCTAATCCCTCCGGCTTGTGGTACTGTGTGCAGACATGCGTATCTAATGCTCTGGTGTGTGATACTGTGTGCTGACCTGTGTATTTAATTCTCTGGTGTGTGGTACTGTGTGCAGACGTGCGTATGAAATCCTTTGGGTTGTGGAACTGTGTGCAGACATGCATATTTAATCCTCTGGCGTGTGGAACTGTGTGCAGACGCGTGTATGTAATCCGTCGGCTTGTGGAACTGTGTGCAGACGCGCGTATGTAATCTTTCAGCACGTGGTACTTTGTACCACGTGCAGATACATGTATCTTACTCGTGGCCCCTGGCCCGCGTGGCTCCGGCCCACCCAAACCCCTGTAGCGTGGCCCCCTCCTCCCAAGCGCACCTCTAAACCCTACCTCCGCGGCATCCCTGGTAAGGGGGCCCTGGGCACCCCTCTGACTCCCCAAACCACTGTTGCGCTGCCCCCTCCCCTCCTGCGCAACACCCATGGCCCTCCAAAGTCCTATACCGTGTTCCCTGGCACCGAACACTACAGTCCACCTTGGATACTCACACAGCCGATCCACTTGCCCTGCCACAGTGAGTAAGGCCGCGTATCCGCTTCACTCCGTAGCTGTGGATATGCACGGTTGTGTCCAGAGTGCAGGATGTGCACACCCGAGTGGCTCGTCCTGCACCGCACAGCCAGCCTGCATGTCAGTGTTGCGTCGGAGCGGCAAGCCGCCACCATGTTTTCCGGTTAGCGTAGCAGGACCATACGTTCTCCGTTAGCGGTCATGATGTCGGGGGATGGAGCGGCCTATGAAGTAGCCTATGTTTCCTTCCCAGTCAACATACAGGTATGTGTGCAATCTCAGCCAAATCCGTTCAGTGGTTTGGCCGTGATTAAGGAACAAACATCCACATATATTATTATTATTAGTAGGAGAGGAGATTATATATATATTATATTTTATGTTAAAAAGTTAGAATATGGATGGTTATGATTATCCAGAACCAAATTTTGGTGATACGACTTTTAAATTACAATGTTGAAGAGATTACTGATGCTGAAATAATTCAACAGGCAGAAGAGTTTGTGGAAGAGTTAGTGGCGCCAAATGCACCAGAAGTGTTCAACAATTGAAAATGTAATATCTAATATCAATCGTTAGAAATCCCCGCTCCCCCCACATCGATAATATTGCGCGTTATCTTTGGCATTTATGGAGGTTTTAGGTAAAATATGTTACGCGCTCCCTAACTTCCATCCTGAATAGTGCGCCTCGACTCAAAAAGTTTGGGAACCGCTGTCGTTAATTCTACTTTTTAGATACCTTTTTATGGTGTTTACTCTGCATTAACAGTGACATGCCAACGTTGTCCAGTGGGCCAACACATTTACAGCATTAACCAAATTTCTATGCCATTTTTCAAAAATAAACAATTTGCCACCATTTTATGTCTAAGTATTTTACGTTTTTAATGATGGAGCCATGTCAGAGACCTTTTTTTTTTTTTTTTTTGCAGAACATGTTATAGTTTTCTTGGTATCAATGTTGAGTATGTGTAAATTTTGATTATTATTGTTATTATCGTTTATTTATATAGCACCATTAATTCCATGGTGCTTTACATTTGCGGGTTACATACAATACACAAAATATACAGGTAGATATAATACTAACAGTGACCGACTGGGACAGTGGGATAGAGGGCCCTGCCCGCGAGGGCTTACAGTCTATGAGAGAAGGGGTCTGAATGTGTAACTTGAAGGATAGGTCAGAGTCCAGGGTTACCCCAAGGCATCGGGCCTGTGGGACAGGGGTAATTGTGGTTCCGTTAACTTTGATAGATGGGTCAGGTGGAGGGGCCATACGGGGTGGGGTGAAGATGATGAACTCCGTTTTCTCCATGTGGAGTTTGAGAAAGCGGGAGGAGAGGAAGGAGGCTACGGCCGCTAAGCAATCTGGAACTCTGGCCAGCAGGGAGGTAATGTCTGGTCCAGAGATGTATATTTGGGTGTCATCGGCATAGCAATGGTACTGAAAGCCATGAGATTCTATGAGTTGGCCCAGGCCAAGGGTGTAGGGGGAGAACAGGAGGGGTCCTAGGACGGAGCCTTGGGGGACACCTACAGAGAGAGGGCGAGGTGAGGAGGTGGTGTGTGAGTGGGAGTCACTGAATGTGCGGTCGGTGAGGTATGAGGAGATCCAGGAGATTGCCAGGTCTGAGATACCAAGGGATGAGAGAATTTCTAGTAAGAGGGAGTGGTCAACTGTGTCAAAGGCAGAGGAGAGGTCAAGGAGGAGGATGACAGAGTAATGGCGCTTGGCTTTGGCAGTTAGAAGGTCATTGGTGACTTTTGTTAGAGCAGTTTCAGTGGAGTGCCGGGGTCTGAAGCCTGACTGTAGTCTGTCAAAGAGCAGGTTGGACGAGAGATAGGAGGAGAGTTCTGAGTGGACGTGTTGCTCAAGCAATTTTGAGGTGTACGGGAGCAGTGAGATGGGACGATAGTTGGCAGGAGAGGACGGGTCGAGGGACGGTTTCTTAAAGAGGACCTTTCACCATATCCGGGCACATGCAGTGTTATATACTGCCAGAAAGCTGACAGTGCGCTGAATTCAGCGCACTGTCGGCTTTCCCGATCTGTGCCCGGTGTGAAGAGCTTACGGCCCGGTACCGTAGCTCTTCTATGGTCAGAAGGGCGTTTCTGACCATTAGCCAGAGACGTCCTTCTGCCTCGCGGCGCCAATCGCGCTGTGCTGTGGAGCGGGGAGGAACGCTACGGTACAGGGACCGATAGCGCTTTACACCGGGCACAGATCGGGAAAGCCGACAGTGCGCTGAATTCAGCGCACTGTCAGCTTTCTGGCAGTATATAACACTGCCTGTGCCCAGATATGGTGAAAGGTCCTCTTTAAGTATAGGTGTGACAGTGGCGTGTTTGAAGGCTGAGGGGAAGGATCCATTGGCTAGGGATAGGTTGAAGAGATGGGTTAGGGCCGGAGTAATGACTTCAGTGAGTTTGGGGATGAGATGTGACTGGATTGGGTCAAGCGCGCTGGAGGGGAGATGGGATTTGGAGATTAGCGAGGAGAGTTTTTCCATCAGTGATAGTGGAATAACAGGTCAAGGATGATGAGCAGTGAGCAGTTGGGTAGAGGGGTTACCGGGGGTGTAGGGCGAGTGTCTCTGATGGTGTCAATTTTAGTTTTGAAGTAATAGGCAAAGTTGTCAGCTGAGATAAGTGATGTTGGAGGGAGCGCAGGAGGATGGAGTTGAAGGTGGTGAATAGCTGTTTGGGATTCTGAGAGAGTGCAGATATGAGTGTGGTGAAGTAGACCTGCTTTGCAGAGGTGAGTGCGTTCTTAAATGTGAGAACTGCCTCTTTGTAACTGAGGAAGTCTTCTTGGGAGTGGCTTTTCTTCCAGAGGCGTTCTGCAACCCACGCGCCACGTATCAGTTTTTTAGTCAAGTCGGTGTGCCAGGGTTGCCTATTGATGGGTCGGGCTATGGTGTTTGTGTAGGGGGCTACAGAGTCAAGGGCTGAGGTAATGGTGGTGTTATAGAAGGCAGCAGCGGCATCTGTGTCCTGGAGTGAGGATATGTCAGCGAGTGGTAGGAGAGAGTCTGAGAGGATGCAGGGGTCAAGGCGGTTGAGGTTCCTGCGGGGGCGTGTTGGTTTAGAGGTTGGGGTGTCTATTGGAGAGGAGAGGGCAGAGAATGTGAGCAGGTTGTGGTCAGAGAGCGTGGATGGAGAGTTAGAGAGGCTGCATATGGAGCAGAGGCGGTGGAATATGAGGTCTAGCGTGTGCCCCTTTATGTGGGTGGCCGAGGAGGACCATTGGGAGAGACCAAAGGAGGAGGTGAGGGACAGGAGGTTGGAAGCAGGGGGGTGGTCTGTGTTAATGGGGATGTTGAAATCACCCATGATCATGGCGGGGGTGTCTGTGGATAGGAAGTGTGTGAGCCAGGTGGTGAAGTGGTTGATGAAGGCAGCAGTAGGTCCCAGCAGTCGATACATGACGGCCAGTTGGAGGTTGGAGGGTGAGTAGATTACTTTTTACTGCTATTTTTGGGAAAGGTAAGGAGACCAAATCACAATTTACAAATTGGTGTGTGTGTAGACTTGTATGCACATAGGGATACCCAATATGTTTGTTTTTGCATTTTTTCATTCTGAAGTTTTTTGTGTTTATTTTTTAAATTATGTTCTCTCACACACCTGTACCACTATCCAACTGGAACCTGGGATTCACTGATCCTCTGTAGAAAGTACTGCAATACTTCTGTATTGCATTACATCGCACCTAGAATCTCCATGTGCAATAGCAACCCCTTGGACTCCACAATCCCACCATGGTGGATCCACGGGGTGGTGCAATCTTTCCTCCTAGCCACCAAGATGCCGTGATCAATATTGATCATGAGATCAGTCTAAATATTGTCCTACTCTGGCAGTTAGTACCAGGTCCCAGCTGTGTAATACAGCACACAGCACGAAGAGTTAGAGAGACAACCCCCCCCTCCTTTCCCAGCAATCTGGCATTGAGGTTTGGAGGTGTCATATTTGATATCTTTTTGGACTACAGTACAGAAACTGTTGATCACAGCTTGTGGTGGGTAGAGAAAGCTTGTACTCCATAAATCAGATTCTGGTGCAGGGCTAATAATTTCACAATTCTTTAAATTGGCAAATACATTTTATTAATTGTACATCCTAATGGCTAATCAATGGCCCTTTACAACAACTGGATCTCTTCAGTGAGAACTAGAACCTCCCCAGAGCTGCTGCACATTTGGTAATGAATGGCAGGGATCCCCTCTGCCATCCATCATCATCATCATCATCATCCTCCTCCTGTGCTGCCCCCAGACAGAGCAGCATGTCAACTCTAACCAGGATGTAGTCAAATGACTGGCAAGAGACAAGCGCTAGCTCAAGCTCAAACACTGTGACACAGAGTTAGACAATTCTCGAGTACAAATGAAAAAGTGGCTATGAGAGATTTGTAATAAGTGCAATGTTCGCAGGGCAGCACACCAATAGGTTTTCCAATTTCCACTAGCCTGACCTCGGAACCTGAAAGCTGCACGATCAACAATATTTTAGCTTACAGCGCGAGTTGGAGTAACGTCTCAGGATGTCGCCAATGCGGAGCTGCATACAAACTAGTGGTTGAAGGATGGCGCTGCATTAACAGAAGGATTGACTGAACACTTGAAAGCAAAAAAAAGCATTTCAATGTGAAGAGAGCAGCAATAAGCCATCAATATTCATTCAAACTATTCTTTGCTATGCAACAAAGCAGAAAAGCTGCTGAAACGTATTTCCAGCAAACTAGGCTTCTTCTAGAAAATACAGATAGTGTTATAAAAGCTGGATAGTCAGGGCTGCTAAAAACATGTCTGAGGCACCATGAACAAATCAGTGATCATACTGCCAAGCAATATGGTCAACATCTAATAAACTATACAAAGTAAGTGGACATGAAAAGGATTATGTTCTGAAAACACACGGCTATGTACAGGTAGTTGATCGGGCTTAGGGCACAGTATATAGAAGGGAAAAAAAGTACTTACTGTGGCAAAACGTCTGTACCACTAAGGTCTTATTCCCGCACAAATGTCAAAAAACGGTAACAAGATTGATTTCAATTTGTGTATTCACCCGTTCTATTTTTGCCCATTTTTATGTATCCATCGATAGACCAAAGCCCATAAGTGAAAAAGAAAATGCCCCACAGATGAAAATTAGCTGTAACGTTTACAACATAAGCAGCCAAGTAGTATTAGGGCCTAATTTGATGGACGTCGTTGCTGTCCTGTTATTCAGACATCACAGAATTCAGCCTATAGTTTGTATCAGACGTCATTTTCGCATACAACGGTGCAAGAGCAACAGGACACCAAGTCATGGAGAGCCTACATCTGCGTTCAATATTCCGTTCGCGGAGTCGGCTTGGGGAGCCCGCGAACGGAATACTGAACGCATTAAAAAGCAGTGAGCAATGAAAGCACACAGACCCCATAGGCTATATATTTGAGGGTCCGTGTGCTTTCATTGCTCACTGCTTTTTAATGCATTCAGTATTCTGTTTGGGGGGGGTCCCCAAAAGGACTTCCCAACGCAGATGTGAACCGGGACTCAGTTTTCTAATGAGTCGTTACAGTTTTGATATCTTCCCCCAATACTCAATCTCTAAATCCTGCAAAATATTCAGTGATGCAACTATACATATTTGGGCATGAGTCCAAAGTGAATATAATGGGGGGGGGGGAATGGAGGGAATTCATGTAACAGTATGTGGAGGTCACTAAGAAAGCCATTCTCATACTCTCTCCACCATATGTAAGCAATAATGTGCTTTATGATCTTAGACAAACTAGTATACTAAAGCCATTCATAGCTACAGCTACATGGGAAAATACAGAACATAGGATTCACAACGGCTAAGAAGCATTTCAATATTAATGCATACCATACTTTTATGTATACTTGAAATGCAATATACACTCAATGGCAAGAAAATAAATAATTCACCCAGATAGAGCCATGTGATAGTGCTGCAAACTTCCACATGCTGTTATGTCTCAGAAGGATATGTAAAGGATTACAGGTGTGGTCTTGCCACAAGAAGGCAGTAAAGTGCTTACACCTTTCCCATATAAAAAGGGGTCCAGACTACTTTTGGGTAGTGTACCTTTTAGTGACAGATCACCGACTGATAGACATGCCTCTAAGACGCACCCAATAATATTTTGCCCAGTTGACAGCCTTTGAGAGGGGATTCAACCATGGAGATATTGGGAGTAGGGGTTATGTGACAAAATAAGGGAGAACGGGTTCTAGACAACCTAGAAGAAAGGACGGTTTGACCACTAACAAGCACAAAGCCTTCCAGACACAGGAGGAACTTTCACTACATACCACTGTCCATGTAGAAACCTTTTCCATGTGGTGCCACAGCGACCATTACTTGTCCTGTCTTTGACAGCCGGTCAACAACACCTTAGTTTACAGTGGTGTTGTGAACGAGAAAGCTGAACTGCTACGGACTGAAACTGTAGAGACTATAGCAACAAATCCAGGTTTAGTTTAGGACTGTTAGTTTTGAGTATAGAGGCCCTGTGGCGAGTTAACCCAACCTTTGATGTGAAGTCACAGTCTGTCCCTACTGCTGTTGTAATGATCTGGGGAGCCATTGCTTACCAATAATAGTGACATGAGGGCCACTAACAGCTCAGTGATGTTCGGCTGGGCTGTGGAGTTGTAGCAGCTTAGAAACGCGATAGTGTTGTAATTTACTGTACTACTGCAACTGGGGGGGACAATATCTCTCATTATGAGGTGGTCTGAAACAGTAATTTCAGACCTTGATCTGGCTCTATTCCTATCAGAGCAGTGAAGGTCTACTAATAGACGCTTCTCGGAATTCCTCAGTTCAAGTGGAGTTTGTGAGAGGAGCGATTACCAACAACAACAACACTCCATTAGCACCACTTGTATCAGTAATAGTAATCTGTATCAGTAATACTTCTTTTTGAATTACTTTGTTTTTGCATGACTATCTTCTATTACAAAAGTAAACAAACATGCCAGAAGACAGTCCTTCACATTGTTTAAATTAGCGCCAATGGGAACAGACACAATCTGTCTGCGACCCGCTCTCCGATACAGTTTAACCTTTTCCTTGCTGAGGCCATAGCTCTACGTCCTCCCAGGGTGGAACCTTTCTAGCCGAGGACGTAGTTACTACATCCTTAACTCTAATTCCAAAATCTCTGGACTCGTTCCGGCTATGAAGATAATTTTAGATTCATTTTAAAGATGAGAATCTCATCTTTAAAATGATACCAAGGTCTTCATGTTATCCCTTACAGTGCTGAAGCAATTCACTGTTGAAAACGCTATTCGGCATGGAGATCCCAATTCTCAACAGTGTTAACAGCAATTCGCTCCGTATCTGCAAGGGCTATTATGAAGAACTTGGTATAATTTTAAAGATGAGATTCTCATCTTTAAAATAAATCTAAAATTATCTTCATAGCCCAAAGGAGTCCTGAGATACAGGACTCTATATTGTGTCCCCCTCCTGATTCGGGAATCAGCTTGTTAACTGTAATAGGAAGGGGAGGGGGAGGAGGAGCCCTGCAGCCTGCACAGAGACGGTGAATCATTCTCATCTCTGTGCATAACCTGTATGTGACCCCAGGAGGGGGGGGTAGCAGGGACTTCAGTTCCGGTTACCCCCTCTCCTGTCAATCAGAGAGCATACTGTTCTTTCGCACTCTGATTGTCACATACAGGTATAATGTAATTCCCCCCTGAGCCTTACTAGTCGGGTATTCTTATGTAATACCATATGAACATAACCACCAGGAAGTTTATTGGCGCTGTCACCTAGACATTTACCATTGTCCAGGTTGCAGCGCCAAAAAAAAAAAAAAAAAGTCGCACCAAACACTTACACATCACATGCAGTTGTGAATAAAGTTTACAATTTACCCAATCCTTGTCCTGTCCATACCTGAGCTTTCTAAAGTAAAATACATCTCTAGCGATGTCCGTTACACGCTAAAATAATAGTATTAACGATTATCACTAGAGATGAACATATAGGTTGCTAAAATTTTTATAGGGGGATAGAAAATATTTTTATGTAAAGTCCTATTTAATTTGCATGCACAAAATTGGTTGGCGCATTTCTGCGATTTTGGCATTTCTTTAACATCCACCCCTGTAAAAATATGTGTGTGTGGTAAGTATAAGTAAGCTATATGTAAATGTGAGTGAGGGCTACTCCTGAGGTGACAGTAAGGAGTGTGCAGGCAGGTTGAGACAGGAAATGCCAGGCAGTGTGTGTGAGTCTATAGCTGGGGCTAGGAGTCCTGCTTTTGTGAGTCTCCTGCTAGGAAGCCATGTTGTTTAGTGGCACCAAAAGTAGCCTATGACTCAATCCTAAAGGAAAACTATGTTTGTGGAAAATTGCACGCAAATCCGTCCAGGTTTTTTAGCGTGATTGAGGAACAAACATCCAAACTCACAAACATCCAAACACACAAAAATTTATAATATTAGTAGGATTAAAATGTGTTTTCGTATACAGTATGCTGTGCAATCTCAAAAAAGTTAGATTTTGGTGTCACAGTTTGCTAGGTGCAGTATAGATTTTTAACATATTAGTGAACAGCAAAATCTTGCCTGTCTTATATATCAGTGTTTTTGGGAGTCCGAGGTCCTGTTGTAGTTGATGTTTGCGGTATATGTAATACTAGCTGGTACCCGCGACTTCGTCTGCGGTGATTGTAGCAGTGGGTATATACAGGCGCGGGTAAGGTTTTCGTAGTGTGTATAAGGTATGGGATATGAAATGTAACTTTGTATCTTGTTTCAGAGAATACGGGAGACTTTTGTGTTGCAGTTACTTTGTATTAGAGCTGCTATACGGTGTTGTGAGAAACTTTACATAGTGACTTTGGGACAGAAGTTTTTGAAGTTAACCCTTTCCCGCCAATGGCATTGTTTGATTTTCGTTTTTGACTCCCCTCCTTCTAAACCCCATAACTTTTTTATTTCTCCGCTCCCAGAGCCATATGAGGTCTTAATTTTTCCTGGGACAAATTTTTCTTCATGATGCCACCATTATTTATTCTATATAATGTACTGGGAAGCAGGGGAAAAATTCTGAATGGGGTGGATTTGAAGAAAAAATGCATTTCTGCGACATTCTTATGGGCTTTGGTTTTACGGCGTTCACTGTGCAACCAAAATAACCTGTCCCCTGTATTCTGTGTTTCTTTACGATTCCGGGGATACCAAATTTATATGGTTTTATTTACATTTTGACCCCTTAAAAAAATCCAAAACTGTGTTAAAAAATTATTTTTTGAAAAGTCGCCATATTCCGACAGCCGTAACTTTTTTATACGTGCGTGTACGGGGATGTATAGGGCGTCTTTTTTGCGGGACCGGGTGTACTTTGTAGTTCTACCATTTTCAGGAAATGTAATTGCTTTGATCACTTTTTATTAAATTTTTTATCAGAATCAAAACAGTGAAAAAATGGCGGTTTGTCACTTTTGACCATTTTTCCCGCTACGGCGTTTACCGAACAGGAAAAATATTTGTATAGCTTTGTAGAGTGGGCGATTTCGGACGTGGGGATACCTAACATGTATGTGTTTCACAGTTTTTAACTACTTTTATATGTGTTCTAGGGAAAGGGGGGTGATTTGAATTTTTAATCCTTTTTATTTTTTTTATATTTTTTTTTTTACTTTTTTTAAACTTTTTTTTTTTTTTTGCATTTATTAGACCTCCTAGGGGTATTTACATGGATGGGCGGTGTCGCGGATTGTCAGAGCGGTGGGGGTCGGCAAACATGGCTGCTCCGGAGCGTTAAAGAGAGCCTCCTGGAGTATCGTTAAGGTGAGGGGCAAAGTGGTAAAGTATATGTATATGTGATTGTGTGGGGTTAGGGGCGAGACTGTAGAGGGCAATAGGAATTTTGTGGCTTGCTATGGTCCAAAGTGTGTGAGATTGCAGAGATGGTGGTGTGAGTTTGGGTTTTGTGGGGGTCCTGGCACAAACGTATGTGCGCTATTGTGAAGAAAAGTAGCCTATTATTTAATCGGGTGTATTAACTATGTTTGTGGAAAATTTCAGCCAAATCGGTGGAGCGGGTTTTCCGTGATTGAGGAACAAACATCCGAACATGCAAACATCCAAACACACAAACCCACAAACTCATAAACTTTCACATTTATAATATTAATAGGATATATATGTTATATATATTTAAATATGTGTGTGTGTGTGTGTGTGTGTGTGTGTGTGTGTGTGTGTGTGTGTGTGTGTGTGTGTGTGTGTGTGTGTTTTAGTGCATTTTTCCAAAAATTATTTGTGTTTGTCACAAAGTTGCATGAAGGTGGATGTGGCTATTGATGACTCATTGAGACATATGTAATCTTCAAGTTGTTTACTTTCAAGAAATGTATAGGGTTTAGAGGTTCACTTGCTTTCTACAATGTATAATCCCTACATTTGATAGGATGATACTTTTTTAACATTTCGAGCTTCAAAGTAGATTTTTGTTCCTTCCAATTCTGGTGATTTTCTGAAGACACGTACATGTGGGTGTAGGCTTTAGTGACATGTATGAATGCTGCACATACTGAACTCTTGTTTTTAGGAGGCTTGGTGCATATAATTTATTGTTTGGTTTCCAATTTTACCAACTATATATATTTGCATTTTTTAAATAAAACATTCACTTTAAAACAAAATTGCATGAATGTGCTTATTTGCATACAGCACCAAGTGGCATTCTGACAATTCTGCAGGTGTCTACTTTAAAAAAATATATAGATATGGGGGGGGGGGGGGTGTTGGATGATTTTTTGTAATGTTGCAATTTAGGTTTGATATGTCCATCTCAAAACTGTGAAAGAAAGCTCCGGCTACCGGAGACCCTCAGCAGTGAAAGACAGCAACAGACATTAACAAATGACAATTTAAACCCTTACTAAGGGAGACAGCAAGGCAACGCTACAGTGGGCTAAAGAGAATAAAAACTGAATGATGGAGCAGTGGAAAAAACACTGCCTGCACCATGATGATATGATGTTGAAACTACACATATTGGAAAAATATATTTATTAAAATCTTCAAAACTCTGCAAAATGATTTACATTTGCAAAACGTCTAACTACTAATTTTCCCAAAATAAAAATAAGGTTATGTTCATGAGAAAAAATCCCTTTCATAACAATGCTTCACAAAATTACTCTCGAATGCACAGTGAATATAGGTGAATATACTGCACTAAGCTTTCCCTAAACAGAGAGGCATTTTTTTTGGGGGGGTGGGGGGTTCAAGTTAAACAGTTATGAGCTTGCCAAAACCGAATTGCTGCATTAAGATAAGCACCATATCAATAAATACACATTTTTAACAGATTAACATTTCATGAGTTTTCATCACTCCAGGGAGACTTGTTTCTGTTCCAACATAATATTAAAAGCTAGGGAAATGCACTGGGGCCTTCAATTTATTGCATCTCCAGGACTTGCTTATGCTTTTTAATCTACACTACAATTTCAAGGTGAATATAGAAAAACACGCACTGAGGATGGATGGAACAATTTACGCATGCAATATTAAAGGAGCTGTACGCTGGGGACGGAGTTGGCACGGTGTAAAACATGCAATTCTGCAGACTTGTGTATATTATTTATTGCAGAGATGTAAAGTGGATACTTCTGAACGAGGTCATCCCACTCACACCAGGAAACTCTATCCGGGAGCTGTTTAACTTTAATAATTCAACTTTGTGAGCACAAGGAAAGCCTGAAAAATTTACTAAGACGACTAATAACTCAATGAGATGTTCCAGAGAAAAAGAGATCTAAGAATAAGTGGAACACTGACCTAGTAAGGGAACGGTTACAAGGAAAGTGAAGGCGCATGAAACAAAGACTGACACAACGATGACCTGCTGTAACAATGGGGAAAGGGGCACAGGAGTATTCCCATCTGCAGAATTTATGGCATAGCGATAGGATACGCTATAAAAGCCAAATAGATAAATGCAGGACCCACCTCTATCTCTAGACATTCCTTGACCAGTCTCACGCAGGTCTCGGTTTAATTATATGGGAGTTCCGAAAATAACCAAGCAGGTTAGGAGGTCCCCTTTTCTCAAATTAAACGTGGACCCCAAAGACCCATGTTTATGACATCCTGTGGATTGCAGTCCCACCTTTATCTTGCGTTATCTCCAGACCCGTCTCTCAGTCTCCGTGGATTATGGGAAAAATATGCAAATCTGTTTACCAAGATGTAAATAAGAAAACAGTGCCTCTGTTTGCTGCCCTCTAGGGGTAGACCCCTTAAACAACATGCCCGATTTTTTCAACAAGCCTTTGTTGCTATGATGCGGGGATTAGCCAAATTAATATCCCAGCTGTGGACAGCGCTGTTTCGATCTGGTTGGATCTCCTCAGCACAGCGTAGGGAAAACTGATCTGGAAGAGATGAGCGACTTCTAGACCAAGTCCTGGGGATAATATCACTTCCTAAGGAGAGATCACCTTCTCAGGCATATGGAGTCTCACAAAAGCCTTTTTCGCTCCACTGGGGGGATAATGGGAAAAATATGAAAATCTGCGCGTGAGGCTGAGTCTCAGTGGAGGGAGAAACAGCCCCATATGCAGGGATATCTCCATTCATTTGTTTGAGAGTTCGGTGAACAGGCACCCTCAGCCCTTTTCAGAACTCACGTTCAAGTGAATGGAGAGGCCAGCACTCCCTTTACTACAGTCGCTAAACATATTTATTCGAGTTACACATTAGGCCTAGAGGTGAAATCAGCATCTATCAGTAGATGGGAATAGCCCAAACTAATACAATAAGGAACTAACACAACAAAACAAAGTCTTAGTAACCACTTCCCCTTTCTGAGATGTAAGAGATGATAAATGATGGCCATCAAGGACAGAACAACCAACTAGCTGCTACCTCTTAAAAATTACAGGTAAATGTGTAAAGATTCAATATTGAAGTGGTTGTTCAGTACTAGAAAAATAGATCTACTTTTTTATCCAGAAACAGTGCCTCTCTTGTCCACAGGTCTTGTCTAGTATTGCACAGGGTTACCAGAGCTAGCCTATGGACCAGGGGGGAAAAAAACAAAACACAAAAAAACATAGAGGCTGAGAAATTTGTATAAATTCTGCTAGTCTCAACTTTTAGGGCTAGTTCACACAAGGCAATCAGCCTCAAAATCTGCTGCTCCCATTTACTTCAATGGGAGCCGCTCGCTTCTTTTTACCACTAGCTAGTAATGGAAAAAAAAGAATCGAGCTGCCCTATCTTGTTGCAGATTCCGCGGCTGAATCAGCTGCGGCGTCCGCGGCGCAAGGCTCTGGACCATTCATTTGTGCCTGATCCATCGCAGAATGCTGCTAAGGGATGCCAGTGCAATCACAGACATTCTGGGACCTCCCAACTAACAGTAGAGACCCCATCATATTGGGTGCGGAAATTTACAGCACTAATTGTTCAGGAATGGTGGGGGCTAGAGAAAAAATCCCAATTGTGCCAGAGTCAGTGGAGCAATGCGTATTAAAAAATGTGAAGAGTTGGGAATTGCTCAATGTGGGAAAAGAACCCTTTAAAGCTACGGCCCCACAGCAAAAAACGTGTCAACGCATCAAAGTTCTTCCTGCAGCGCTTTTCCCAGAAAGTTCACAGAGGTTTCTTTCGTGCGAGTTTCAGCATCAATCTATAAAGAAACCGGCACATCCCCACACAGCGTATTTTTCCGCAAAATAGAAATGGGATTTGCTAGGATCTCATCTACTTTGCAGCGACTGTAAAACACAACTTTATTTTTCGCAGAGTTTCCGACGCAGACGAACCATGGCGTTTACGTAGGGCGCCCAGCCTAAAGAGGTTTTGCCAAGTTTACAACTTATTCCTTATCCACCAAATGTGCTCCACTTTTCTTTGGAATGAAGCAGAACCTTACGTGTACTATCCTTATTCCATTTACAAGGAAGTACAAAGGACACCTAACTTTTGTGATTATTGGGGGTCTCAGCAGCTGGAGCACACTTCTCAAATTATACCTAATATGAAATCTTGGTGCAACTGCTTTAAAGGGATTGTCCAAGAATTTTTAATTTATGGCCTAGCCTTAGGGTAAACCATAAATAGCTGTAAGGTGGAGTTCACATAGATCGGCTGTACTATATACTGCAGATAGCTCTGAGCCCTGCAGAGTGACCAAACACCGCAACTGCAATAGGAGCTGAGCCACTATACAAGGACCGGAGCTGAACTGCACAGAAAGCAGTTTTCGTATGGGTGCTGTAACTCACCCTGAAAAGCTGATCCATGCAGAGGGAGGAGGCTGATCAGGTATTTATGGCCTGTCCTAAGGATAGGCCATAAAATATTCCTGGCCAATCCCTTTAAATTTATCATCAGCTATTCTTGTTTACGGTGATAACATGCAAAACAGCTCATTCAAGCAATTACATCACAGAAACACTAGAGGCCTCCTAAGTACTTATAAAATCTAAATTGCTGCAATCTCTCACTGTCACACATATCAGACACATATCAGACACACTGCATATTTTCCATCTTAATTTTCTGGGTGTAAAATTTGCAGTGCATTACAGAGAATTACATAACATATCAACAAGTAACCTGACAGGTGGCGCAGACTGTGAATTCTTTACATGGGTTTCACACTCTGCATTGTACAGGGAGAAATCAGAGGCAAATCCATAGTAAAGCAGTATGTCTCACATGTAAGATTTGCAATTGGCAAATACGATGTTTTTGGAAAAACAGCTTCATTATATATTGATGGCCTGTCCTTAAAAATGATCTTTCAAGTCCTCGAGCACATGCGGTCTTATATACAGATACAAAACAAACAGTGTGCCATATTCCGCACACTGTCAGTTTTGCCATTATGTGCCCCGGGTGAAGAGCTGCCGGTGCACTGTCAGAAGGGCGTTGCTGACAGTGTAACTGGCCCCTCCTTACAGTATTGTACGTAGCACTGTACTGTGAGGGGGGTGTTCATAGACCAGGAGATGTCCATAGACCAGTACGGGGGAGGGGAAGGGTTCCTTACCGCTCAGCATCATCGCTAGGCAGTAAGGAACACCCCCTCACAGTACAGTGCTACGTACAGCACTCAATAAAGCTAAAAGGGAGGGTTTTTGTTGTTTTTTTTTTTTTTATTTCAGCAGCAACGACATCCCACCTATTCACAAACTGAATGTGACCAACTGGTCTCATCAGCCATGTGCATTTATCAAGAGGTGACCACGGAGGCTCATGACTCGGTGCAGCAGTCACCTCATACAAACAGGACATCACATTTTATTTCACGACTGTTATCTTACCAGCCCCATAAAGGACTCAGACAACCCCTTTAATTACTATATTTCAAAAAGGCACAATGCTTTACCTTTAACAAGTAATCTGTCTCGGACGGATACCCTGCGAGTGGAGTCAGAGACTGTGCTGGATGCCCTGCTCCCTTTCACACCATCATCCCGCTTTAACTTGCTTGCCAGCGTCAACATCCCGCTTTATTTTTGCCTGCAATATAAAGAGACATACATCACGTTTTCGTTACCTTGAAAGATAATGAAATAGTCACACGTTCACACAATCCACCCCAAAATCAGAGGCAAATTTCACTATTTGAACAGAACCTAAGAAGTCCCATTACAACCATTTAAAAGCAACCTAAGCTGACCTAGCAGCGGCTGCAGTTGCTTATTAAAGGGGGAGGTACAAGCCCAAGAAATGATTCAAAAACTGCCAATGTTTTAAAGCAACAAAATGGTGTGACCCCCCCCCCCCACACACACACACACACACACAAATCCCAACATTTTTATTTTTTTTTTTAATTGTAATGTTTATTAAATTTTTTGAATATTTGAAACAAATACAAGATCAAGCAAATAGATGGACACAAAAACAGCACAAAGTAATCAAAGTATACAAATCAGAAAAAGGATCAAGTATATATTCATATGAACAGACAGAACCCTAAAATATTAGGCAAACAATGGCAGAAAAGTGTGTGGGGGAGGGGGGGGAGAACACCTGATAAAGAACATTAAGGGGAGGGGATTGGGGGAGTACATGGAGTACCCTTGCCACTCTTATGGCGAGGAATCACTAATCCCATTGGTATTGGTTTACCAGCCATCAACGATAACTGGCTGAAGTGCTGACATTTCAACACCACAAAGGTCACCACTGCTTGCAAGATAACATGCTGTGCTAATAGGCCAGGAGCCAGGTATAGAGACATAGGGGGAAAATAAGGGGGCTAGTAACTAGAAAACACAAGAATGGAGTACAGTATTACTTATTTTGTTGTTTTAAAGTATTAATCTCCTATTTGGGGAAATTTAAAAAAATACCCCCAACAACCCCTTTAACTTTAAAAGGGAACCTGTTAGGGAAACTTAGGACACTAAACCATCCACAGGTCCTTATGGACCAGTGATTTAGCATCCCAAATTACCCTGTAAGAAAAAAAAAAAAAAAAAAAAAACCACACACCTTTGGGCTACACTCCTGCCGTACTCGCCATGCCGGCAGTGGAGTACACCTTGGCTTCAGTGCATATGCCCTGTACCTCTGGCACATGCCCAGTAAAGCTGGGGTGTAGATCTTCCGCTTCCCTGAAGAACTACACATACACCAGGAGCACCAGAGAGAAGTCAGCTAACGCTAGGTTTACATTAGCGTTCAGGTCTCCATTCTCAGCTTTCCATCTTCTGCATGCAGAAAGCTGTCAGAGGGGGTACGGCCGTGAGCGCCGGTGAGCGTTTTATGCTTTCTGCCGTGAAACTGTTTTTTTAAAACCGGACACAGAGTACTGCATGTCCGACTGTGTCCGATTTTAAAAAACCGGTTTCGCGGCGGCGAGCATAAAACGCTCACCGGTGCTCACGGCCGGACATCTTTCAAACCCATTCAAATGAATGGGTATGAAAGAGTCCTGCAGGTTTCCATATCCTGCTCTGTTTTGTGCAGGAAACAGAAACCTGCAGAACGGAGAACGGGCGCAGATGTGAACGAGCCCTAAGACCCATCTCTAGCCAAGTATAAAGGTTTATTTTAATTGTGGGCACGAATGATTAAAACAGGGCGATTTAGAACACTAAACCCCGAGTCTAAAAGGACCTGTGGGTGGTTTAGTGTCCCAAATTGACCTTGCAGGTTCTCTTTAAATACCCCTTCCACCAAGCAAAGGGGAACGTCCCCTGTGTTTTCTGAGCACAATTAGTATAAAGAAGAAAGAAAACAAAATTCAAAAACAGCGGTGGACCTTCAAGATAAAGGTAAGAGATGAATAACCTAAGCATCCTCCTCTCATCCCCATAGCAATGTGATCACCTAACTAACATATTAATAGATCTATTTCACATATAAATAGACTGTCATAAATTATAACTTAACAGACACTGCCGCACAAGGCCTACTGCACCTATGGGTAAACTCTCCCCTGGGTAGAAAATTAAATTACAATAAGTAATAGACTTGTCCTCCCTGAGGGTGGCGCTACCAGTGATGCACAGCAGGTTTGCACAGCACCATAGTTTTGAGCTACAGCTACATGACAACTTTGGTCACATGACATCAAGTCATGCCAAACAACAACAACAAAAAAAAACTTATGCGAGATTTGCTCCCAGGCTAATTTAGGGTGCGATCTAGTTGCAAGTTTCATATGCGCACCGACTAAACACAAAAATGTACATGTTGCAAAGGAATCACTATATACTACGGTAGCATTAGAGATGAGCAAGTACTCAAAATGGCCGTTTCTAAAAGCAAGCACCCCTAGGAATGAATGGAAGCGGCCGGCACGCCAACTTTGCCGGCGGCCGGTCGCTTAAAGGGGTTGTCCCACGTCGCATACTTACCAGTCTTCGTTTCTGTGAACTCTTCTGTCTTCCGGCTTTGTCTCGTCATTGGTGGGCGGGGTCACATTCGCAAAAGCCAAGCGGCGAGATGCCGCCAGCCCTGCGTGCGCGCTCATAGACCAGTCTAGCCTTCACAGTGCAAATACAGACCCGACAGGGTGTCGGGTCTGTATTCGCATTGTGAAGGCTAGACTGGTGTACGAGCGTGCACGCAGGGCCGGCGGCATCTCGCCGCTTGGCTTTTGCGAATGTGACCCTGGAGCGGAGCGGAATAACAGCATTGCTTCTGCCGCTGCTTGCTTCATGCAGGGCAGAAGCATAGCGATGTTGCTGGCTTCACCTGTGCCGGCGTCTAACTGTCCCCGGCATTCGCCTCTCTATTACAGCGGATGCCGGGGAGTGTAGACGCCGGCACAGGTGAAGCCAGCAACATCGCTATGCTTCTGCCCTGCATGAAGCCAGCAGCGGCAGAAGCGATGCTGTTATTCCGCTCCTCCACCCCCCGCCCCGGAATAGCAGCATCGCTTCTGCCGCTGCTGGCTTCATGCAGGGCAGAAGCATAGAGATGTTGCTGACTTCACTTGTGCCGGCGTCTAACCCTGTATTGGTGGCCCCTTCCCCCAAAGGGTAAACTACCTCCCCCCTCCCACCAGGCTGGCTCCTGTGCACTTAGCCCCTCCTCCCTCCCCCTGAGAGCAGGCAGACACATCACTTGACTCAGGAGCAGCTAGGTCAGGGCTGTGGCCACAAAAAAAAATGAATAAAGTAAGATAGTGGCCAAACAAAGCAGTTTTGCTGAAGCAGTGTATTTAGGACAAGTCTTACATTCACATTAACAAGCATTATAGATAGGATCCTTGTGACGGGACAACCCCTTTAACCCCCTGCATGCTGGCTGCGTGCTATTCTCTAACTAGCATTGAAATCTTATCCTTGAAAGTTGCCTAGGTTTCAAATGTTACAAACTAGGTAAATTACATCAAGTTTAGTGATGTGACCTCACATATAATCTATGCTTGTGCGGTCACTGGACAACCTTGGGATTACGCAACCAAAGTTGCTGTTTTAGGCCAGGGTCCCATGGAGCGGGGAGAGGAAAGGGGAAAAAAAAAAAAAAAAAAAATCGCTGCGTTTTACAGTCAGGGCAAAGCGGATGGGATTGTAGCAAACTTTGAGGTACAAACCACGGTGTGGACATCCTGTGAATTCCAAAACTGGCACGGTATTGGAAATCTCAGCATGTCAATTACACCTATGGAAACACCGGTGGTTTCCCCGTAGGTATAATTGCAACAGAAAGTCCTCAGAGGAAAACTGTGAACGTTCTGTCTGCAGCGCTGCAGGAAGAACCGCAATGCATTGCCGCCAGTTTTTCCCGCAGCACATTTTTGCTGCAGGACGTCTCGTGGGGCCTTCGCTTGATGATGGGTTCACATCTGCACCCCAGATTCTGGTGGAGAAACCGCCAAAAATCAGAAGACTTTTCTCTTTGCTACTTTCAGTTTGAAAACTGTAGACAACCAATGGAACACCATTATGGACAAAGGGCTCTGCCGGTATCTGCGTATAACGCCTTTTTTAGTGATCCAGCTCTCCGATGTTCAGGTCACCTGAACGAAAGAGGCCACAGCACTAGTGTGAACATAGTGTTACTCTTGCCTTGAGAGCACTTTATCTGAGACAGCGCCTTTTACATGAAAGACAATGTTAGAAATTTCTCTGATAATCAGAAGTCATACGGTGATGACAAGGTATTATAGGTCACTGTAAAACTCCTGCCGCTAGACTAGGACCCAACATACATTAGAGACTGACCCGATTTTGGTGGGAATGACCAATGCGTATGGTAGCCTCACGATTCTCTTATCATAGAGGTCATGATGAGAAAAAAAACAGAATCAGACATGCTGAATTTTAATGCTCAAACCCCTTGTTGTACCTAGTTATAAGGAATCACCAAAGAGTCCCTGCACTGGATACTTGGATGACATGAGCGTGCATGTGTATAGGTGGTAAGTCCGACAGCTATTGAGATTGGTATGGCACCTTAAACGGACTGACTGCTTATAGTGATCAGGAGAACTGGTAATTGAAAGTTCCCCCACATTGCGGAAACACAGCTTTTTTGTTGCAGATTTTGCTGCGTTATTTTGAGCCAAAGCCAAGAATGGCTACAAATATACTTATAGAAGTATATACTTCTACTTCTAAAATCTGCTCAATCCACACCTGACTTTGGCTCAAAAAAAAAAAAAAAAAAGTTGTGTTTCTGCAACATGGGGCCTCAACCCAAAGCTTTCTTGAGGATGAAGCAGCAGCACACGTGCACGGCTGACGCTACATTCACTGCCATGGGAATACCGATACTGCAATCTCTGGCAACCCCATAGGAGTGACAGTCACGCACTTTATTGGCAAGGGGCATAAAGGGATCTTTAGTCCCCCCCATTCTTCAGATCCAGGGAGAACTCTGTGGAGTAATGGGGAGACCCCTTTAAGGCTCTGTACACACAGGAGTGAACAGGATGTAACTTTGCAAGTATTTCATAATGAAAATTTAGTTGCAGATTTAGCCACAAAATTATTCCAGATTTCACTGCAGAGAGAATTGTCACGGCATAGAGTTCTAATTCCACGTCCACATTAGTAAAATCCAGCGCAAACGGATTTTTAATGTGAAATCTGCATTAAATTTGTGCGGAAATCTGCAACAAAATGTTCAGCAAATGTATTGTGAAAGCCACATGATATTCCTTCCCCTGTGCAGGTAGGCGTAGGGACTGTCTTAAGAACCAGAACAACAGACGCTGGTGTGAACCCAGTGCAAATCCACGCCACAGGTCAATATCCATCCAGACAATATCTGCTTTGTGTACAGGAGATATCAGCACCTGCAGTCACCTGAGGGTTATGGTCACACAGTACATATACACAGGGCTAATGGAGTCTCAGTAGAATGTGAGTCATGGAGATCTGGGGACACCAGAAAAGCAAACAAGGTGCATAAACACCCCAAGAGGGGACCTGGAAACCTCCCCCACCCACCCACCCAAGGACGGGCCCCTGGAGGGGCTATGAGCAGTCACCAGGGGCCCCTCAGCAGTGGCAGCCACAATGCAGTCCTATCACATGACAGGGACTGAGCAGTGACAGCTCTCCAGCACTCAGCGTGTGTATGTAGAGCACAGCCTGTCACCTGCCCTCAGCCGCCTCTGCTCCGGGGGGAGAAGCTCCCGGCACCGACACTCTCCACTACAGCAACTCGGCTTAGTTTAGTCTCGGAGAAGCCAGCCCGTCCCTCACTTCTCCAACAAGGACGCCATCTTCTTTCTGTAGATGCTAAATCCTAGTGGTCTAAAGGACCTTTGGTGATGTCATGGCCATGTGATCAGTCACGTGTGTGGGCGGAGTCAAGCTCCAGGTTCTGCTGCTGGAGAGGTCTCTGCGGCAGTCACCTACACCTCAGCGCTTGTGCTGCATCAATCACCCACACCTCAGCGCTTGTAGCACATACAGTCACCTACACCTCAGCGCTTGTGCTGCATCAGTCACTTACACCTCAGCACTTGTAGCACATACAGTCACCTACACCTCAGCGCTTGTAGTACATACAGTCACCTACACCTCAGCGCTTGTAGTACATACAGTCACCTACACCTCAGCGCTTGTGCTGCATCAATCACCCACACCTCAGCGCTTGTAGCACATACAGTCACCTACACCTCAGCGCTTGTGCTGCATCAGTCACTTACACCTCAGCACTTGTAGCACATACAGTCACCTACACCTCAGCGCTTGTAGTACATACAGTCACCTACACCTCAGCGCTTGTAGTACATACAGTCACCTACACCTCAGCGCTTGTGCTGCATCAATCACCCACACCTCAGCGCTTGTAGCACATACAGTCACCTACACCTCAGTGCTTGTAGTACATACAGTCACCTACACCTCAGTGCTTGTAGCACATACAGTCACCTACACCTCAGTGCTTGTAGCGCATACAGTCACCTACACCTCAGCGCTTGTGGTACATACAGTCACCTACACCTCAGCGCTTGTAGCACATACAGTCACCTACACCTCAGCGCTTGTGGTACATACAGTCACCTACACCTCAGCGCTTGTAGCACATACAGTCACCCACACCTCAGTGCTTGTAGTACATACAGTCACCTACACCTCAGTACTTGTAGCGCATACAGTCACCTACACCTCAGTGCTTGTAGCGCATACAGTCACCTACACCTCAGCGCTTGTGGTACATACAGTCACCTACACCTCAGCGCTTGTAGCACATACAGTCACCCACACCTCAGTGCTTGTAGTACATACAGTCACCTACACCTCAGTGCTTGTGCTGCATACAGTCACCTACACCTCAGCGCTTGTAGCACATACAGTCACCTACACCTCAGTGCTTGTGCTGCATACAGTCACCTACACCTCAGTGCTTGTAGCACATACAGTCACCTACACCTCAGCGCTTGTGCTGCATCAGTCACTTACACCTCAGCACTTGTAGTACATACAGTCACCTACACCTCAGCGCTTGTAGTACATACAGTCACCTACACCTCAGCGCTTGTAGTACATACAGTCACCTACACCTCAGTGCTTGTGCTGCATACAGTCACCTACACTTCAGTGCTTGTAGCACATACAGTCACCTACACCTCAGCGCTTGTGGTACATACAGTCACCTACACCTCAGTACTTGTAGCACATACAGTCACCTACACCTCAGTACTTGTAGCACATACAGTCACCTACACCTCAGTGCTTGTGGTACATACAGTCACCCACACCTCAGTGCTTGTGCTGCATACAGTCACCTACACCTCAGTGCTTGTAGCACATACAGTCACCTACACCTCAGTGCTTGTAGCGCATACAGTCACCTACACCTCAGCGCTTGTGGTACATACAGTCACCTACACCTCAGCGCTTGTAGCACATACAGTCACCTACACCTCAGTACTTGTAGCACATACAGTCACCTACACCTCAGTACTTGTAGCACATACAGTCACCTACACCTCAGTGCTTGTGGTACATACAGTCACCCACACCTCAGTGCTTGTGCTGCATACAGTCACCTACACCTCAGTGCTTGTAGCACATACAGTCACCTACACCTCAGCGCTTGTGCTGCATCAATCACTTACACCTCAGCACTTGTAGCACATACAGTCACCTACACCTCAGCGCTTGTGCTGCATCAGTCACTTACACCTCAGCACTTGTAGTACATACAGTCACCTACACCTCAGCGCTTGTAGTACATACAGTCACCTACACCTCAGCGCTTGTAGTACATACAGTCACCTACACCTCAGTGCTTGTGCTGCATACAGTCACCTACACCTCAGTGCTTGTAGCACATACAGTCACCTACACCTCAGCGCTTGTGGTACATACAGTCACCTACACCTCAGCGCTTGTAGCACATACAGTCACCTACACCTCAGTACTTGTAGCACATACAGTCACCTACACCTCAGTACTTGTAGCACATACAGTCACCTACACCTCAGTGCTTGTGGTACATACAGTCACCCACACCTCAGTGCTTGTGCTGCATACAGTCACCTACACCTCAGTGCTTGTAGCACATACAGTCACCTACACCTCAGTGCTTGTAGCGCATACAGTCACCTACACCTCAGCGCTTGTGGTACATACAGTCACCTACACCTCAGCGCTTGTAGCACATACAGTCACCTACACCTCAGTACTTGTAGCACATACAGTCACCTACACCTCAGTACTTGTAGCACATACAGTCACCTACACCTCAGTGCTTGTGGTACATACAGTCACCCACACCTCAGCGCTTGTAGCGCAGTCACCTACACCTCAGCGCTTGTAGTACATACAGTCACCTACACCTCAGCGCTTGTAGTACATACAGTCACCTACACCTCAGCGCTTGTGCATACAGTCACCTACACCTCAGTGCTTGTAGTACATACAGTCACCTACACCTCAGCGCTTGTGCATACAGTCACCTACACCTCAGTGCTTGTAGTACATACAGTCACCTACACCTCAGTGCTTGTAGTACATACAGTCACCTACACCTCAGTGCTTGTAACACATACAGTCACCTACACCTCAGTGCTTGTAGCGCAGTCACCTACACCTCAGCGCTTGTAGTACATACAGTCACCTACACCTCAGCGCTTGTAGTACATACAGTCACCTACACCTCAGTGCTTGTAGTACATACAGTCACCTACACCTCAGTGCTTGTGCTGCATACAGTCACCTACACCTCAGTGCTTGTAGCACATACAGTCACCTACACCTCAGTGCTTGTAGCGCATACAGTCACCTACACCTCAGCGCTTGTGCTGCATCAATCACTTACACCTCAGCACTTGTAGCGCATACAGTCACCTACACCTCAGCGCTTGTGCTGCATCAGTCACTTACACCTCAGCACTTGTAGTACATACAGTCACCTACACCTCAACGCTTGTAGTACATACAGTCACCTACACCTCAGCGCTTGTAGTACATACAGTCACCTACACCTCAGTGCTTGTGCTGCATACAGTCACCTACACCTCAGTGCTTGTAGCACATACAGTCACCTACACCTCAGTGCTTGTAGCGCATACAGTCACCTACACCTCAGCGCTTGTGGTACATACAGTCACCTACACCTCAGCGCTTGTAGCACATACAGTCACCTACACCTCAGTACTTGTAGCGCATACAGTCACCTACACCTCAGCGCTTGTGGTACATACAGTCACCTACACCTCAGTGCTTGTAGCACATACAGTCACCTACACCTCAGTACTTGTAGCACATACAGTCACCTACACCTCAGTGCTTGTGGTACATACAGTCACCCACACCTCAGCGCTTGTAGCGCAGTCACCTACACCTCAGCGCTTGTAGTACATACAGTCACCTACACCTCAGCGCTTGTAGTTCATACAGTCACCTACACCTCAGCGCTTGTGCATACAGTCACCTACACCTCAGTGCTTGTAGTACATACAGTCACCTACACCTCAGCGCTTGTGCATACAGTCACCTACACCTCAGTGCTTGTAGTACATACAGTCACCTACACCTCAGTGCTTGTAGTACATACAGTCACCTACACCTCAGTGCTTGTAGCACATACAGTCACCTACACCTCAGTGCTTGTAGCGCAGTCACCTACACCTCAGCGCTTGTAGTACATACAGTCACCTACACCTCAGTGCTTGTAGTACATACAGTCACCTACACCTCAGTGCTTGTGCTGCATACAGTCACCTACACCTCAGTGCTTGTAGCACATACAGTCACCTACACCTCAGTGCTTGTAGCGCATACAGTCACCTACACCTCAGCGCTTGTAGTACATACAGTCACCTACACCTCAGCGCTTGTAGTACATACAGTCACCTACACCTCAGTGCTTGTGCTGCATACAGTCACCTACACCTCAGTGCTTGTAGCACATACAGTCACCTACACCTCAGTGCTTGTAGCGCATACAGTCACCTACACCTCAGCGCTTGTAGTACATACAGTCACCTACACCTCAGCGCTTGTAGTACATACAGTCACCTACACCTCAGCGCTTGTAGCGCATACAGTCACCTACACCTCAGCGCTTGTAGTACATACAGTCACCTACACCTCAGCGCTTGTGCTGCATACAGTCACCTACACCTTAGCGCTTGTAGTACATACAGTCACCCACACCTCAGTGCTTGTGCTGCATACAGTCACCTACACCTCAGTGCTTGTAGCACATACAGTCACCTACACCTCAGCGCTTGTGCTGCATCAATCACTTACACCTCAGCACTTGTAGCACATACAGTCACCTACACCTCAGCGCTTGTGCTGCATCAGTCACTTACACCTCAGCACTTGTAGTACATACAGTCACCTACACCTCAGCGCTTGTAGTACATACAGTCACCTACACCTCAGCGCTTGTAGTACATACAGTCACCTACACCTCAGTGCTTGTGCTGCATACAGTCACCTACACCTCAGTGCTTGTAGCACATACAGTCACCTACACCTCAGCGCTTGTGGTACATACAGTCACCTACACCTCAGCGCTTGTAGCACATACAGTCACCTACACCTCAGTACTTGTAGCACATACAGTCACCTACACCTCAGTACTTGTAGCACATACAGTCACCTACACCTCAGTGCTTGTGGTACATACAGTCACCCACACCTCAGTGCTTGTGCTGCATACAGTCACCTACACCTCAGTGCTTGTAGCACATACAGTCACCTACACCTCAGTGCTTGTAGCGCATACAGTCACCTACACCTCAGCGCTTGTGGTACATACAGTCACCTACACCTCAGCGCTTGTAGCACATACAGTCACCTACACCTCAGTACTTGTAGCACATACAGTCACCTACACCTCAGTACTTGTAGCACATACAGTCACCTACACCTCAGTGCTTGTGGTACATACAGTCACCCACACCTCAGCGCTTGTAGCGCAGTCACCTACACCTCAGCGCTTGTAGTACATACAGTCACCTACACCTCAGCGCTTGTAGTACATACAGTCACCTACACCTCAGCGCTTGTGCATACAGTCACCTACACCTCAGTGCTTGTAGTACATACAGTCACCTACACCTCAGCGCTTGTGCATACAGTCACCTACACCTCAGTGCTTGTAGTACATACAGTCACCTACACCTCAGTGCTTGTAGTACATACAGTCACCTACACCTCAGTGCTTGTAACACATGCAGTCACCTACACCTCAGTGCTTGTAGCGCAGTCACCTACACCTCAGCGCTTGTAGTACATACAGTCACCTACACCTCAGCGCTTGTAGTACATACAGTCACCTACACCTCAGTGCTTGTAGTACATACAGTCACCTACACCTCAGTGCTTGTGCTGCATACAGTCACCTACACCTCAGTGCTTGTAGCACATACAGTCACCTACACCTCAGTGCTTGTAGCGCATACAGTCACCTACACCTCAGCGCTTGTGCTGCATCAATCACTTACACCTCAGCACTTGTAGCGCATACAGTCACCTACACCTCAGCGCTTGTGCTGCATCAGTCACTTACACCTCAGCACTTGTAGTACATACAGTCACCTACACCTCAGCGCTTGTAGTACATACAGTCACCTACACCTCAGCGCTTGTAGTACATACAGTCACCTACACCTCAGTGCTTGTGCTGCATACAGTCACCTACACCTCAGTGCTTGTAGCACATACAGTCACCTACACCTCAGTGCTTGTAGCGCATACAGTCACCTACACCTCAGCGCTTGTGGTACATACAGTCACCTACACCTCAGCGCTTGTAGCACATACAGTCACCTACACCTCAGTACTTGTAGCACATACAGTCACCTACACCTCAGTACTTGTAGCACATACAGTCACCTACACCTCAGTGCTTGTGGTACATACAGTCACCCACACCTCAGCGCTTGTAGCGCAGTCACCTACACCTCAGCGCTTGTAGTACATACAGTCACCTACACCTCAGCGCTTGTAGTACATACAGTCACCTACACCTCAGCGCTTGTGCATACAGTCACCTACACCTCAGTGCTTGTAGTACATACAGTCACCTACACCTCAGCGCTTGTGCATACAGTCACCTACACCTCAGTGCTTGTAGTACATACAGTCACCTACACCTCAGTGCTTGTAGTACATACAGTCACCTACACCTCAGTGCTTGTAGCACATACAGTCACCTACACCTCAGTGCTTGTAGCGCAGTCACCTACACCTCAGCGCTTGTAGTACATACAGTCACCTACACCTCAGTGCTTGTAGTACATACAGTCACCTACACCTCAGTGCTTGTGCTGCATACAGTCACCTACACCTCAGTGCTTGTAGCACATACAGTCACCTACACCTCAGTGCTTGTAGCGCATACAGTCACCTACACCTCAGCGCTTGTAGTACATACAGTCACCTACACCTCAGCGCTTGTAGTACATACAGTCACCTACACCTCAGTGCTTGTGCTGCATACAGTCACCTACACCTCAGTGCTTGTAGCACATACAGTCACCTACACCTCAGTGCTTGTAGCGCATACAGTCACCTACACCTCAGCGCTTGTAGTACATACAGTCACCTACACCTCAGCGCTTGTAGTACATACAGTCACCTACACCTCAGCGCTTGTAGCGCATACAGTCACCTACACCTCAGCGCTTGTAGTACATACAGTCACCTACACCTCAGCGCTTGTGCTGCATACAGTCACCTACACCTTAGCGCTTGTAGTACATACAGTCACCTACACCTCAGCGCTTGTGCTGCATACAGTCACCTACACCTCAGTGCTTGTAGCGCATACAGTCACCTACACCTCAGTGCTTGCAGTACATACAGTCACCTACACCTCAGCGCTTGTGCATACAGTCACCTACACCTCAGTGCTTGTAGTACATACAGTCACCTACACCTCAGTGCTTGTGCTGCATACAGTCACCTACACCTCAGTGCTTGTAGCACATACAGTCACCTACACCTCAGTGCTTGTAGCGCAGTCACCTACACCTCAGCGCTTGTAGTACATACAGTCACCTACACCTCAGCGCTTGTAGTACATACAGTCACCTGCACCTCAGCGCTTGTAGCGCATACAGTCACCTACACCTCAGCGCTTGTAGTACATACAGTCACCTACACCTCAGCGCTTGTAGTACATACAGTCACCTACACCTCAGTGCTTGTGCTGCATACAGTCACCTACACCTCAGTGCTTGTAGCACATACAGTCACCTACACCTCAGTGCTTGTAGCGCATACAGTCACCTACACCTCAGCGCTTGTAGTACATACAGTCACCTACACCTCAGCGCTTGTAGTACATACAGTCACCTACACCTCAGCGCTTGTAGCACATACAGTCACCTACACCTCAGTGCTTGTGGTACATACAGTCACCTACACCTCAGTGCTTGTAGCGCATACAGTCACCTACACCTCAGGGCTTGTAGCACATACAGTCACCTACACCTCAGTGCTTGTACTGCATACAGTCACCTACACCTCAGTGCTTGTAGTGCATACAGTCACCTACACCTCAGTGCTTGTGGTACATACAGTCACCTACACCTCAGGGCTTGTAGCACATACAGTCACCTACACCTCAGTGCTTGTACTGCATACAGTCACCTACACCTCAGTGCTTGTAGTGTATACAGTCACCTACACCTCAGTGCTTGTGGTACATACAGTCACCTACACCTCAGTGCTTGTGGTACATACAGTCACCTACACCTCAGTGCTTGTACTGCATACAGTCACCTACACCTCAGTGCTTGTAGCACATACAGTCACCTACACCTCAGTGCTTGTAGTGCATACAGTCACCTACACCTCAGTGCTTGTACTGCATACAGTCACCTACACCTCAGTGCTTGTAGCGCATACAGTCACCTACACCTCAGTGCTTGTAGTGCATACAGTCACCTACACCTCATTGCTTGTACTGCATACAGTCACCTACACCTCAGCGCTTGTGCTGCATACAGTCACCTACACCTCAGTGCTTGTAGTGCATAGTCACCTACACCTCAGTGCTTGTGCTGCATACAGTCACCTACACCTCAGCGCTTGTGCTGCATACAGTCACCTACACCTCAGTGCTTGTAGTGCATAGTCACCTACACCTCAGTGCTTGTAGTGCATAGTCACCTACACCTCAGTGCTTGTGCTGCATACAGTCACCTACACCTCAGTGCTTGTAGTACATACAGTCACCTACACCTCAGTGCTTGTGCTGCATACAGTCACCTACACCTCAGTGCTTGTAGTACATACAGTCACCTACACCTCAGTGCTTGTAGTACATACAGTCACCTACACCTCAGTGCTTGTGCTGCATACAGTCACCTACACCTCAGTGCTTGTGGTACATACAATCACCTACACCTCAGTGCTTGTGCTGCATACAGTCACCTACACCTCAGTGCTTGTAGTACATACAGTCACCCACACCTCAGTGCTTGTACTGCATACAGTCACCTACACCTCAGCGCTTGTAGTACATACAGTCACCTACACCTCAGCGCTTGTAGTACATACAGTCACCTACACCTCAGCGCTTGTAGCACATACAGTCACCTACACCTCAGTGCTTGTGGTACATACAGTCACCTACACCTCAGTGCTTGTAGCGCATACAGTCACCTACACCTCAGGGCTTGTAGCACATACAGTCACCTACACCTCAGTGCTTGTACTGCATACAGTCACCTACACCTCAGTGCTTGTAGTGCATACAGTCACCTACACCTCAGTGCTTGTGGTACATACAGTCACCTACACCTCAGGGCTTGTAGCACATACAGTCACCTACACCTCAGTGCTTGTACTGCATACAGTCACCTACACCTCAGTGCTTGTAGTGTATACAGTCACCTACACCTCAGTGCTTGTGGTACATACAGTCACCTACACCTCAGTGCTTGTGGTACATACAGTCACCTACACCTCAGTGCTTGTACTGCATACAGTCACCTACACCTCAGTGCTTGTAGCACATACAGTCACCTACACCTCAGTGCTTGTAGTGCATACAGTCACCTACACCTCAGTGCTTGTACTGCATACAGTCACCTACACCTCAGTGCTTGTAGCGCATACAGTCACCTACACCTCAGTGCTTGTAGTGCATACAGTCACCTACACCTCATTGCTTGTACTGCATACAGTCACCTACACCTCAGCGCTTGTGCTGCATACAGTCACCTACACCTCAGTGCTTGTAGTGCATAGTCACCTACACCTCAGTGCTTGTGCTGCATACAGTCACCTACACCTCAGCGCTTGTGCTGCATACAGTCACCTACACCTCAGTGCTTGTAGTGCATAGTCACCTACACCTCAGTGCTTGTAGTGCATAGTCACCTACACCTCAGTGCTTGTGCTGCATACAGTCACCTACACCTCAGTGCTTGTAGTACATACAGTCACCTACACCTCAGTGCTTGTGCTGCATACAGTCACCTACACCTCAGTGCTTGTAGTACATACAGTCACCTACACCTCAGTGCTTGTAGTACATACAGTCACCTACACCTCAGTGCTTGTGCTGCATACAGTCACCTACACCTCAGTGCTTGTGGTACATACAATCACCTACACCTCAGTGCTTGTGCTGCATACAGTCACCTACACCTCAGTGCTTGTAGTACATACAGTCACCCACACCTCAGTGCTTGTACTGCATACAGTCACCTACACCTCAGTGCTTGTAGTACATACAGTCACCTACACCTCAGTGCTTGTACTGCATACAGTCACCTACACCTCAATGCTTGTACTGCATACAGTCACCTACACCTCAGTGCTTGTGCTGCATACAGTCACCCACAACTCAGTGCTTGTGCTGCATACAGTCACCCACACCTCAGTGCTTGTGCTGCATACAGTCACCCACACCTCAGTGCTTGTGTTGCATACAGTTACCCACACCTCAGTGCTTGTACTGCATACAGTCACCTACACCTCAGTGCTTGTACTGCATACAGTCACCTACACCTCAGTGCTTGTGCTGCATACAGTCACCTACACCTCAGTGCTTGTGCTGCATACAGTCACCCACACCTCAGCGCGTGTGGTACATACAGTCACCTACACCTCAGTGCTTGTACTGCATACAGTCACCTACACCTCAGTGCTTGTACTGCATACAGTCACCTACACCTCAGTGCTTGTGGTGCATACAGTCACCTACACCTCAGCGCGTGTGGTACATACAGTCACCTACACCTCAGTGCTTGTAGTGCATACAGTCACCTACACCTCAGTGCTTGTGGTGCATACAGTCACCTACGCCTCAGTGCTTGTGGTGCATACAGACACCTACACCTCAGTGCTTGCGGTGCATAAAGTCACCTACGCCTCAGTGCTTGTGGTACATACAGTCACCTACGCCTCAGTGCTTGTGGTACATACAGTCACCTACGCCTCAGTACTTGTGGTACATACAGTCACCTACGCCTCAGTGCTTGTGGTACATACAGTTACTTACACCTTAGTGCTTGTGGTACATACAGTCACCTACACCTCAGTGCTTGTGCTACATACAGTCACCTACACCTCAGTGCTTGTAGTACATACAGTCACCTATACTTCAGTGCTTGTGCTACATACAGTCACCCACACCTCAGTGCTTGTGGTACATACAGTCACCCACACCTCAGTGCGTGTGGTACATACAGTCATCTACACCTCAGTGCTTGTAGTGCATACAGTCACCTACGCCTCAGTGCTTGTGGTACATACAGTCACCTACGCCTCAGTGCTTGTGGTACATACAGTTACCTACACCTCAGTGCTTGTGGTGCATACAGTCACCTACACCTCAGGGCTTGTGCTGCATACAGTCACCTACACCTCAGTGCTTGTAGTACATACAGTCACCCACACCTCAGTGCTTGTACTGCATACAGTCACCTACACCTCAGTGCTTGTAGTACATACAGTCACCTACACCTCAGTGCTTGTACTGCATACAGTCACCTACACCTCAGTGCTTGTGGTACATACAGTTACCTACACCTTAGTGCTTGTGGTACATACAGTCACCTACACCTCAGCACTTGTAGCACATACAGTCACCCACACCTCAGTGCTTGTAGTACATACAGTCACCTACACCTCAGTGCTTGTGGTACATACAGTCACCTACACCTCAGTGCTTGCGGTGCATACAGTCACCTACACCTCAGTGCTTGTGCTGCATACAGTCACCTACACCTCAGTGCTTGTACTGCATACAGTCACCTACACCTCAGTGCTTGTAGCACATACAGTCACCTACACCTCAGTGCTTGTGCTGCATACAGTCACCTACACCTCAGTGCTTGTAGCACATACAGTCACCTACACCTCAGTGCTTGTAGTGCATACAGTCACCTACACCTCAGTGCTTGTGGTACATACAATCACCTACACCTCAGTGCTTGTGCTGCATACAGTCACCTACACCTCAGTGCTTGTAGTACATACAGTCACCCACACCTCAGTGCTTGTACTGCATACAGTCACCTACACCTCAGTGCTTGTAGTACATACAGTCACCTACACCTCAGTGCTTGTACTGCATACAGTCACCTACACCTCAATGCTTGTACTGCATACAGTCACCTACACCTCAGTGCTTGTGCTGCATACAGTCACCCACACCTCAGTGCTTGTGCTGCATACAGTCACCCACACCTCAGTGCTTGTGCTGCATACAGTCACCTACACCTCAGTGCTTGTAGTACATACAGTCACCCACACCTCAGTGCTTGTACTGCATACAGTCACCTACACCTCAGTGCTTGTAGTACATACAGTCACCTACACCTCAGTGCTTGTACTGCATACAGTCACCTACACCTCAATGCTTGTACTGCATACAGTCACCTACACCTCAGTGCTTGTGCTGCATACAGTCACCCACACCTCAGTGCTTGTGCTGCATACAGTCACCTACACCTCAGTGCTTGTGCTGCATACAGTCACCTACACCTCAGTGCTTGTAGTACATACAGTCACCCACACCTCAGTGCTTGTACTGCATACAGTCACCTACACCTCAGTGCTTGTAGTACATACAGTCACCTACACCTCAGTGCTTGTACTGCATACAGTCACCTACACCTCAATGCTTGTACTGCATACAGTCACCTACACCTCAGTGCTTGTGCTGCATACAGTCACCCACACCTCAGTGCTTGTGCTGCATACAGTCACCCACACCTCAGTGCTTGTGCTGCATACAGTCACCCACACCTCAGTGCTTGTGTTGCATACAGTTACCCACACCTCAGTGCTTGTACTGCATACAGTCACCTACACCTCAGTGCTTGTACTGCATACAAATGGGAAGAATATGCAAATCTGCCTTCCATGATGTAATTAGGAAGACAGTTGCTGCCTCATTGTTGCAAACCAATAGAGGGCGCTCACTGGAATGTGCAAGCCCGTCTTAAGACAGGATTCCAGTGAAACAACCCAATAATGGCTGCTCCCTTTAGCCTCATGCCCGACCTTCCAAGAGGCCTTTGTTTAGCAATGACGCTGGGATTAATACCAGGTATAGTCTCTCAATCGAGGACAGCTGTTTCGATCTGGTTGGATCTCATCAGCCCGATGTATCTACAGTGGTGGATGAGACCGAGATTGTTGCAGCGGCGTGAGATGTGGAGGCAGAAGCTGCGTCACTTGGCCAAGTTGCTGGTATGTCTGGGCAGAAACCACATTCACTCGATGTTCTGTAAAGGACATATATTGTCCTTCACTGTAGTTACAGCTCCACACGTTGGTGCTGCCTTGCACATTGGTAGACACTGACAGACTCAAGGACTGGCCCACCATCCGTTCTACATATTTATGCATTGCTGGTACTGCCTTTTTGGCAAATAAATGATGGCTTGGGACTCTCCACCTTGGCTCGGCACAAGCTATCAGTTCTCTGAAAGGTGCAGAGTCCACCAATTGGAAAGGGAAGAACTGCAGCACCCGCAATAGGACAGGAGCGCGCTCAGCTTCTGCACCATTGGATGAGTGCACGCATACTGTTGTCTCTTTGATATAGATTCCTTGATCGATTCCTGACGCAATGACTGACTAGGAGAGGGAGGCGCATAACGACCAGCTGATGATGGGAAAAACAAACAGCTTCCTTCGGTTGAGGTGGTGGAGCTTTGACTGTCTGAAATGGGGTGTGTGCCACTGGATGATGTAGCAGTTCCAGCGTCAGGCTGGACCACCACATTGGAGCCACAGGGGATGCAGGGGTTTGGTGCCAACATTGGTACCTTGGCCACACTTCACCTACTGCCAACAGATTCCACACATGGCCATGTTCAACTCCCCTGGTGGCTTAACAAAAAGCTGCCACACCGCCGAGTAGGTGATTTTACCAACAAGACTCTACACTAACTGACTTCTACCACCACTGCCTCCATGAAACCTGCACCACTGTTTTCTGGACAGTTAGGCTCCTGCGAAACGGGTGGTCTACCACAGCCATGTTTGGCTCCCGACCTCCCACTGCTGCCACCCTCCTAACTCTGCCGCTGCCTCATGCGCAAGTTGCCACCCTATACTCCCGATAATGATGAAATGCCCTCGTCACCCGGCTCCCAATTGTGATCAGTTACATCGTCATGTACTACTGTCTGCAGGTCACTGATGTCCTACTTAATGGTCTCTGATCCAGGAGCCTGACCGCTCACAAGGCTAGCTCCTACGCCACTCTCCTCATCACTTCTTACAGCGGATGTCTCCTCCAGATCTTGGTGGTGTCTGATGTTACTTGTGATGAAATGGAAGACCGAGTCAACCATTCTACCACCATTGGGTTGCTGACACTGGGAGTTCAGGCCTCTGTAAGTGGCCCCTGCTGCCATGCCCCCTTACTCTGCTGCGACCTGTGCCTTGTGAATAACCCCTTATTTTTTCCCCAATAATAAACCCCCAGAAAAGGCGTTATTACACATAACTGCGAAGATTAATTGATAAGAATTTAGTTTTTTTGCCACTACTGCACTGCAAAAAGTGATGTAATGTTCTACCTTGAACACCCAGGCATGACCTATTGCAAACCTGCAATCAGCAGCATTATAATGGCAGTCAGTGCAGCAAGGTGTAGTACGATTGTTGCTATTACCGACACTGCAACCACCCCAAATGAACCCTTTTCTGCTTCAATATGACTGAACCTAAAATGGTGGAGTTTTTTTTTATGGCTGTGCTGTGACATCACCAGGGCGCTGGCTGCTGATTAGCTGCACACATGGCACTGTAGGTGATCCCCGTTACTAGAGTTCTTAGCACCTTGTTCTAACATGTGCAACAGCCATTTTAGGCAGTGGCGGATCCAGGGTTTGCAGGGCCCTGGGCAATTGACTTTGGCGGGGCCCTACTTACTGGGGGGGTCTCGCACTTCTAACCTGTACTTCCCAACTGTTGAAGACTAGATAGAGGGAACAAAACGTGCTCAGCGCGCCGCAGCAAATTAGGCCCCACCCACTTTAATGTTGACTCTCATTCAATTTTCATGTGATTCCACACAGTATAATCCTCCTACAGTCACCCGTAAATTATATGTCCCTCCCTCCATCTCTCCCCCATTTTCATATACATCCTTCATCTACCCCTAGTTTCATGTCCCCCCCCCTCTATCTCTGTCCCCAGTTTCATGCCATTCTCCCCCTTTATCTGCCCACAGTTTCATTTCCCCCCGTCTCTGCCCCAGTGTCATGCCGTTCTCCCCCTTCATCTGCCCCAATGTCATGCCATTCTCCCCCCCTTCATCTGCCCCAGTGTCATGCCATCCCCCCCTTCATCTGCTTCAGTGTCATGCCGTTCCCCCCCCCTTCATTTGCCCCAGTGTCATGCCATTCTCCCCTCCATCTGCCCCAGTGTCATGCCGTTCTCCCCCCTTCATCTGCCCCAGTGTCATGCCGTTCTCTCCCCCCCTTCATCTGCCTCAGTATCATTCTGTTCTCCCCCCCTTCATCTGCCCCAGTGTCATGCTGTTCTCCCCCTCTTCATCTGCCCCAGTGTCATGCCGTTCTCCCCCCTCCATCTGCCCCAGTGTCATGCCGTTCTCCCCCCTCCATCTGCCCCAGTGTCATGCTGTTCTCCCCCCCTTCATTTGCCCCAGTGTCATGCTGTTCTCCCCCCCTTCATTTGCCCCAGTGTCATGCCATTCTCCCCTCCATCTGCCCCAGTGTCATGCCGTTCTCCCCCTCCATCTGCCCCAGTGTCATGCTGTTCTCTCCCCCCCTCCATCTGCCCCAGTGTCATGCCGTTCTCCCCCTCTATCTGCCCCAGTGTCATGCCGTTCTCCCCCTCTATCTGCCCCAGTGTCATACCGTTCTCTCCCCCTCCATCTGCCCCAGTGTCATGCTGGTCTCACACTCACACACACACACACTCACCATTCCTCGTTCCCTCGCAGCTCTCTCCCTCATACACATATTGTAGCCGCGATGTGATGACGTCATCACATCACGGCTACAAATGCAGGAGGCCGGAGCTCAGCGTTAAAGCAGGAGCTGACAGCTCCGGCTTTAAACACCTATGCATTCAGCTCATCGGCGTCCTACCGCCGATGCGCTGAATACATAGGCGTTTAAAGCAGGAGCTGTCAGCTCCTGCTTTAACGCTGAGCTCAGTTGGAGTCGGGACATGCCGACCGGGACCATTTTGTTAGGTCCCGGCCGCGCCGCGGGGCCCCGCTAAGCGCGGGGCCCCGGGCGGTTGCCCGGCTCGCCCGGCCCTGGATCCGCCCCTGATTTTAGGAAAATATGCGATTCAATACATCAAAGTGTGAGGAAGTCCGGCTTCTTGGCAAATTGAAGATTTCCTGAAATTCGTATAGAATTCCACTTCGTCAGCTTCGATTCGCTCATCTCTACTGATAATGGCAAAAGTTATGTGACTAATACTGGTCTACTAATGAAGTAATAAATAAATAAATGATGTAATTGAATCTAAATAGCACTAAAATGATACAATAGATTCGAGATACAATAAACATGGGATATAAGACATGCAGCTTGTGTGTATAGTTATTGCTGTTCAATTGTTTGGCCACAAGATGGAGCCAAAGTACAGTAATAATGGAAATCCTCTCCCAAAAAAGGGAAAGTTACTCATAGGAATATTGCTCATTGGGATAACAGGTAAGTGAACTTCTTTCTTTCAGGAGAATGTGTTTATCCAGAAATTACCAAGATAGCTGCCATATTTTTCTTATATGTTTTTGTTATATAATATGGCCATATGCCAAATTTTAACCTTAAAAAACACTGATACTCACTTCTCTCCGCTCCCCTGCTGCTCTCTTTCGGGTCTCTGATCTCAGAGTATTCTGGAAGTTGCAGGTGCGATATGAGTGATGTCATTACATTGAGCCTACACACTATACATGCAAGCTGATTGTCTTTAATTTTGTGTTTATTTTATCTCAAGTCTATTGTATCATTTTAGTTCTGTCTATTTAGTTTTAGTCTCTCAATTATCCATTTATTTATGCATCTACAATGGCTTACTGTCAGGAGCCGGGCCGGAAGCTCCGCGGTAATACACTGAGGTTACCAGTGCTCTCCTCCTGCGGTCTCCGGGTTCTTTGCTCGGCGGACCGGAACCTCCGCAGTGGTTTTTGGGGGTTGCTGGAATCCTCCACTCCACTGGATCAGACTTCTGGGGCAGAGGGTCATGCAGCAGGCCAGAGCCTATTTAAGCTAGACTCTGGCTCCGGCTCACCACTGGCTATTCAGTTAATCCTGTCTGTCAGCTCCTCTCTGTGTTCTTCTGCTCTCCTGCTGTCTGAACTGCCATTTAACTTTCCTGACTAAGATTCTTGCCTACCATTTTTGTACTTCCGTATTTGCCTCCTGTTGTGACCCTGCTTGCCTTCTAGACCACCTCTCCTTCTGCATTTCTGTACTGCGTGACCTCCAGTGTTTAACCTGCCTTTCCTGACTACCCTTACGTCTCGTCCTTCAGTGCTACGTGACCTACAGTGTACAACCCAGCTTGTTTGACTACGCTTCACCTCATCCTTTGGTACTGCGTGACCTCCTGTTGCCGACCCGGCTAGTACAACACTTCTACATTGCTTCTGCCATCTTTTGGAATACTGCAACTGCATTCATCTCTGATGCCAGTTCCATCTGCTTCCACACCTGCTGAGGTGAGTGGTTTTCAGATTTCTGGGTCCCGCTTTGACTTGCGGTGCGCTCTTTGGGCGGCTGCGGTTTTGGGCCTCAGAGTCATCCAAATCCATCTCCACCATCAGAAGCGCTGGTGAAGACCTCTGGGGCCTATTTCCGCTTCAGTTTGGAGGGCATTGGGTGTTCAGCGCTGTTTTACCTAGGTATACAGGGGAGTCCGGTTTCCTGGGACTAACTGTCTGTACTGCATTTGGTTCATAACACTTGCAAAACTATTCATACCTCTTGAACTTTTTCACATTTTGTTACTTTACAACCACAAACCGAAATGTATTTGTAACAGTGCTAGTTATCCAATCTGGAGTCAAATTGGTGAGACAAATGGCACAGTATTTTAACAGTAGTAGATGAAGAGCTAAATAGCAAGTATAGAACCTCAGGAGTAAAAAGCACAATAAAATCCAATTTCCTTCAAAAGTCACATAGTTAATAGAGTCCAGCTGTGTGTAATCTACTCTCACTATAAATACACCTGTTCTGTGAAGGCCTCAGTGGTGTGTTAGAGAACACTAGTGAACAAACAGCATCAAGAAGACCAAGGAACTCACCAGAAAGGTCAGAGATAAAGTTGTGGAGAGGTTTAAAGCAGTGTTAGGTCATAAAAACATATCCCAAGCTTTTAGCATCCCAATGAGCATTGTTCAATCCATCATCTAAAAATGGAAAAATTATTCTACAACTACAAACCTACCAAGACATGACTGTCCACCTAAACTAACAGATGGAGTAGGGAGAGCACTGGTCAGAGAAGCAGCCAAGAGGCCCATGGTCCCTCTGGAGGGGCTGCAGAAATCCACAGCTCAGATGGGAGAGTCTGTCCACAGGACAACTATAAGCTGTGCATCCCACAAATCTGTCCTTTATGGAAGAGTGTCAAGAGAAAACCATTGTTGAAAGACAGACTTAAGAAGTGCTGTTTGCAGTTTGCCACAAGCCATATAGGGAGACAGCAAGCAGGTGGAAGAAGGTGCTCTGGTCAGATGAGACCAAAGTTGAACTTTTTGGCCTAAACACAAAGCGCCATGTGTGGCAGAAAAGTAACACAGCTCATCACCCTGAATACACCATCCCCACTGTGACACATGGCGGGGGCCGCATCATGCTGGGGGAGGCTTTTCTTCAGCAGGGATATTCATGCACACGCCTTCACAACTTCTTCAATAAATATCGACACCAGACACACCCTCAGACCACAAAAATAAAAGAAATCATTGCAAGTTGCACTTCTTGCGTGCAAATCACAAATGGAAAAGCCATTTTTTCTTGCCCTGCAATGACAATTGAACTGATATAACAACCGGCAGAGTAGTGACTGGGGAGACAGAACCTCGTACTGAAAGTGCTGATAAGACAATGTGGGCAACAGATAATATACCGTATATACTCAAGTATAAGCCGACCCGAATATAAGCCGAGGCCCCTAATTATACCACAAAAAACTGGGAAAACTTATTGACTCGAGTATAAGCCGAGGGGGGGGGGAAATGCAGCAGGTACTGGAAAATTTCAAAAATTAAAATGGTCAGAGTTTTTGGGTGCAGTAGTTGCTGGGTGCTGGGAAAGGAGAGGGGGTGTTTTGGTTGTCTGTCTGCCCCTTCCCTGAGCTTGAGGACTGTTTTTTCTTCCCCCACTTGGAATTCAGTCTGGCTGAATATAGGGTATCTGCAGTGCTCCTATTAACCCCTTCCCGACAGAACAGGAGCACTGCAGATACCCTATATTCAGTAGACCGGGCACTTTCAGACACAGGGGTACCTAATGTGTGTGTGTTTTGCAGTAATTTTCTACTTTTCTATGTATTCTAGGGAAAGGAGGGACTTACAACTTTTATTTTTTTTAATCTTCTTTTTTTTTTTTTTTGCACTATTTTATGGGAGATTCTATACATTGATACTGTGGCTAGTCATAGACCCCCCCCCCTCCTAAAAAAAAATCGGACTGGAGTATAAGCCGAGGGTTTTTTGTTTTTTTTTCAGCACAAAAACTGGGCTGAAAAATTTGGCTTATACTCGAGTACATACAGTAACTCACCCTTATAGTCTACAGTATATACAGTGTACAATGTAGAATGAGTGTTCAGTAATGTTAATAGAATAAAGGAGACTACAACAGAATTTCATACTTTGAACTGTCCTATGTGAATGAATTCAGGTCTGCAGACATGTCCAGAATCCATAAGTCACAAGTACAAATGAGAGACCCCAGTGGTGCTATTTGTGTGCAAACATAACTGAAAAAAACAAAACAAAAGATCTCCATTTTTATTCTAGTCATTCACATGGTTAATATTTTGCTGAATTTTCAACTGACAGAAATCCCCCCACATTGGTTTCCATTTTACTCCTTACATGCCAGGACACAATAATATTTCATGCAAAAATTTAGCACAGCAGAATCGGCTTCTTCTCCCACAATCTTTAAAAACCTGGAACAATAGAGAGTAATGGTTGTTATGGAATAGAATTTTAAAAAGCAATATCAACTAAATTTTGAAAAAAATGAACATCATTGTCTTACTCTTACGTGGTCTGTAGCACAAGATATGATCTGCATGTACACACATGGACATAATTGTTGGTATCCCTCATTTAATGAAAGAAAAACCCAAAGTGATCACAGAAATATCTTGAATCTGACAAAAGTAATAATGTATAAAAAATTGTTGACAAGCCACAAAGCATATGGGAGAATGTCCTATGGAGAGAAGAGTCAAAAATCTAACTTTTTGGCAAGGCACCTCAGCTCTATGTTTACATATGCATATCTTGAAAAGAACACTGTCCCTACTGTGAAACATGGAGGAGGCTCTGTTATGTCCTCGGGCTGCTTTGTTGCATCTGGCACAGGGTGTCTTGAATCTGTGCAGGGTACAATGAAATCTCAAGACTATCAAGGGATTCTAGAGAGAAATTTTCTGCCCAGTGTCAGAAAGCTTGGTCTCAGTCACAGGTCATGGGTCTTGTAACAAGCTAATGACCCAAAACACACAGCTAAAAACACCCAAGAATGGCTAAGGGGAAAACATTGGACTATTCTGAAGTGGCCATCTATGAGCCCTGACCTAAATCCTATAGAGAATCTTTGGAAGGAGCTGAAACATGCCGTCTCGAAAAGGCACCTTCAAACCCGAGACAACTGGAGCAGTTTGCTCATGAGGAGTGGCCCAAATATACCTCCTGAGAGGTACAGAAGTCTCATTGAAAGTTACAGGAATCGTTTAATTGCAGTGATTGCCGAGTATAAGCCGAATTTTTCAGCACAGTTTTTGTGCTGAAAAAGCCCCCGGCTTATACTCGAGTCAAGCAAAAAAAATAAAATAAATAAATAAATTTTGTTTTTTTTTTGGGGGGGGTCTATAACCAGCTACAATAGTAATGTATAGAATCTCCTAAAAAAAAGTGAAAGAACAAAAAAGAACTTTCACAGCCTGGCTGACTGGAATCAAAACTAATATAATTTAAAATGTAACTTATATTCTTTGCCACATAGGCTAAAAACGTCCACGAACAATATACAAATATAACACCCGTGTAGGTTACAATTGCCGATTAGGATAGACAATTCCCTCCCTCAGCAAATGTATAGCTCTATTATATGTGTCAGTGCAGGTTAGAGGTAGAAACACTAACATGACAATATATGTCATAAATCATAATTCCACCTATACCTGTTTAGTGGCTACAAGCTTTCGGATTCACTGACTCATCATATGGTATATTTATGAGCCGTATTAACTATGTAACAATTGGCTCAGGTGAAATAAGAAGAGCATATCAGTTCAATTAAAATCAGTGTTTTTTGTAGATAACATGGAGTAAACGACACTGCCTTAATGTTCAGAGACAACACCAATATGATATTCTAGCGATAATAAATTAATATCGCTGCTGCCTCTAATTCAACTTATTCCTACATACACCGCCCTAATATTGCAACTGTGATCTAGTATATCTCGTATTTAGCGAGTGTAGCCTATTTCCAGCTATAACACTCTAGATGTCACAATGCGTTTAGCAGTAGCAGTAGGCGGCAGTGTCGTTAAACTCCTATTTCATAATAAACGCCCCACAGGCAACCGGATCCCACATAACACATCTAGAGTGTTATAGAGTGTTATAGCTGGAAATAGGGTGTACTAAGTTCTATGGAGTACAGAGCATTAAAAACATAAAAAAAAGTTTTTAATGGTAGAATTCCTTAAAAAAAATCTAAAACTCTTAAAAATGGATTTCATCAGTATGTTCTGATACTCATATTTTCTTTGTAGCTTTCAGTGCAAAGTGGAGCTGTGTGAGGGCTCTTTTTGCAGGCTGAGCTGTAGTTTTTATTGGTACCATTGGTACTATTTTTACCTCACACATATTTTTAATTGAGGCTGAACCGCACAAACCTCAGTGCCCCATTACTTACCCAACCGCAATGTTGTTGAGAAGAGTTTCAGCTCCAGCCTCATGGAAACGGCGTATCTCTGAGCTACACTGTTTTCATGACTCTATAGACCAGTGAACTATGTAATTTCCAAAACTGGTATTCACTACTATGGGAGTTACATAAACAGTGTAGCTCAGGAACGACATTGCCTGACCATAGCTGAACGTCTTTTAAGCAAAGTCACAGTCTGGTAAGTAGACGGCCACGGAGGGTGGGGGCTCATTTTAGAGAAAGGTGCAGGTCTCGGAGGTGGGATCTGCATCTTCCAGACATATATGGCATAATCTGTGGATGTACTTTAAATCTCTTTCATGGGAAAACTCCCTTAACCTAAATGATTGCTTTATATATACATGTACATTATAATGGGAAAATACATTATTTTGTGAAAAAAAAAAAAGTTTAAAAAATTCTTCATTTCAAAATCATGATGGTAGATTCACAATACGGTGTCATTTATACTGTACTTTTCTTGGGTCGTTTTGAAAAACTCTTCTGCTTTTAAGGCATCCTTCTCCATGAATGCCTGGAACATGTAGCATGCACGAATAAACCTCATTATGTCCGAAATGGACATTGGACTTGTCACTGGTATATTAGGTATCCTGTAAGAAAAATATAGTCATGCATTTCAGCATCATATTTTTAATTTTAAATAGTGAAGTTAAGTAAATTAACAAGTAAAGAGAACTAAAGGGGTAAGTGTATACGGATATATTTGTTTAGGCAGTGCATTAGAGCAGAAAATTTGAGCACTGTAGTGCAGCACATTTGTATAGTCTAGCTAATAAAATATGGCCATAGTAACCTCAAATGTATAAAATATATAAAACACATTTTTATTGCAAAACTTTGTTGATCAGCAAGTGCTAGAACAGGCCTGTCTTACAAACAAACATATTCCTTCACTTATTTATTGAGATGGGTGGATTTGTTCTCAAGATTTGTTTTGTGTTCGGCGGATCGGATCCTTGGTTCTTTTCAAGATAAACAAGTTCAGAATAAACCGCCCTTTAAACTGGCTTAACCGGTTAAGGACCAGGCCCAGAAGTACATTAAGGACCGGGCCTCTTTTTTCAAAACTGACATGTGTCACTTTAAATGGCAATAACTTTGAGACGCTTTAACTTACACAAGTGATTTTGAAATTGTTTTTTCGTAACACATTATACTTCATGTTAGTGGTAAACACTAATCAATATTTTTGTATTTATTTATAAAAAAAACTAGCAAATTTGATGGAAATTTGGAAAAAATTGCAATTTTCAAAATGTGAAATTCTCTGCTTTTCAGGCAGATAGTCATACCATCCAAATACATGAATAAATATTATCTCCCATATCTCTGCTTTATATCGGCATCATCTTTTGATCGTCTTTTAATTCATTTTGGATGTTACAAGGCTTACAAGTGTAACAGCGATTTTCCAGATTTACAAGAAAATTCCTCAAACTAATTTTTTAGGGAACACTTCAGTTCTGAAAGGAATTATAAAGGCCTATATAATAGAAACCCCCATAAATCACCCCATTTTCAAAACTACACCCCTCAAATTATTCAAAACAGCATTTGGGATGTTTGTTAACCCTTTAAGCATTTCATAAGAATAAAAATAATATGGAGGTCAAATTTAGACATTTCATTTTTTTTTCACTAATACATTCATTTAGACCTAAAATTAACACATTCACAAAGGGTTAAAGGAGAAAATGCATCTCACATTTTGTTATGCAATTTCTCCCGTGCACAGAAATACCCCACATGTGGGTGTAAACTGATTTTTGGGCACACGGCAGTGCACGAAAGGGAAGGAGTGACACTGGGTGTTTGAACAGCATATTTTGCTGGAATAATTTTCAGGCACCATGTCACATTTGCAGAGCCCTTAGCGTACCAAAACAATGGAAACCCCCCAAAAGTGACCCCATTTTAGAATCTACACCCCTCACGGAATTCATCAAGGGGTATAGTGAGCATTTAGACCGTACAGTTGTTTCACAGATTTTACTAACATTGGAATGTGTAAAAGAAAAATTACTAAAATGTCACTTTATCCCCAAAGTTTTCATTTTCACAAGGGGTTAAAGGAGTAAAAGCCCCCCAAAGTTTGTTAAACAATTTATCCTGAACACGGCAATACCCCATATGTGGCCATAATCTGCTGTATGGGAACATGGCGGGGCTCAGAATGGAAGGAGCACTATTTTGCTTTTGGATGGCAGATTTTGCTGGAATAATTTTTAGGTGCCATGTCGCATTTGCAGAGCCCCTAGAGAACCAATACAGTGGAAAACCCCTAAAAGTGACCCCATTTTGGAAACTACACCCCCCACAAAACATATCAAAGGGTAGAGTGAGCATTTTGACCCTACAGCTGTTTCACAGATTTTATTAACATTGGGACATGAAAATGAAAATTTACTTTTTTTCCAACAAACTGTCAATTTAGCCCCAAATTTTTCATTTTCACAAGAGGATAAAGGAAAAAAAAGCTCCCTAAAGTTCGTTACACAATTTCTCCTGAACACAGAAATGCCCCATATGTGGTCATAATCTGCTGTATGGGAACATGGCGGGGCTCAGAATGGAAAGAGCGCTATTTGGCTTTTGAAGGGCAGATTTTGCTGGAATATTTTTCAGGTGCCATGTCGCATTTGCAGAGCCCCTAGTGTACCAATAAAGTGGAAACCCCCTAAAAGTGACCCCATTTTGGAAACTACACCCCTCATAGAATTTATCTAGGGGTTTGGTGAGCATTTTGGCCTCACAGCTGATTCACAGATTTTATTAACAAATGGACATAAAAATGAAAAATTACTTTTTTTTTCCAATAATCGTCCATTTAGCGCCATATTTTTAATTTTGCAAGTAGCTGAAGAATTAAAAGCCCCCCAGAGTTTGTTACACAATTTCTTCTTAACACGGCAATACCCCATATGTGGCCATAATCTGCTGTATGGGTATACGGTGGGGCTCAGAATGGAAAGAGCGCTATTTGGCTTTTAGAAAGCAGAAGTGGCTGGAATAGTTCTCAGGTGTCATGTCGCATTAGCTGAGCCCCTAAAGTATCAATACAATGGAAACCCCCCATTGTGACCCCATTTTAGAAACTACACAGGTGACAGTAAACTGGAATTCACCAAGAAGTGACCCCATTTTGTAGGGACACTTTTAGGGCCTCTGCAAATGTGACGTGGTGTCCAAAAACAAAGAATATAAATCTGCACTCCAAAAGCACATATCGCTCCTTCACATCTGCGCCCTGCTGGGTACCCAAATAGCGGTGTATGCCCACATGTATGACACTGGTGTACCCCGGATAACGGACTTAATGCCATATGTGGGTATAAATGGCTGTTTGGGCACAGCCGGGCACAGAAGGGAAGGAGCGCTATTTTGGTTTTTGGAGCACAGTTTGGTTTTAGGACACCATGCCACTTTTGCAAAGCCCCTGAATTGTCAATGAAGTGGAATCCGCAGACATGTCACCCCATTTTGGACACTAGCCCACTCATGGGATTTATCAAGTGGTGTAGCGAGCATTTTTCACCCTTGAGTGTTGCATTTATTTAGTTTCCAGAAATGAAATCACAGCTGATAATGAGAAGTTAAAAATGAAAAATTTCCAGTGATTCGCCATTTTAGTGCCCGATATGTTGTGCCCAACTTATGTCAGCAGAGACACTCCATAAACTGGTAAGCGGGTATCCCGGGCACAACAGCTTTTAGAGCGTTCATCTCTGATACAAGGCAGGCACAACATATTACGCACTGAAATGACATATTCCTGGAAAAATTGTCATTTTCACCTCTCACAATCAGCTTCGTATTCATTTATGGATAATAAGTTATAGCAACACTTGGGGGTTACAAATGCTCTCTGTACCCCTGGAGAAATCCTTCAGGGGTGTAGTTTCCAAAATAAGGTCACATATCAGGGGATTCCACTTTACTGGCGTTTCAGATCTACAAAAGTGTCATGGCATCCAAAAACCAAACCGTCTGTGCTCCAAAAACCCAATAACCCTTCTTCCCTTTTGCGTCCAGCTGTGCCCTAATATCAGTTTATACCCACATATGACATTACGTCCGATATAACGGGTACACCAGTGTCATACATGTGGCATAAACTGCAGTTTGGGCGCACAGCAGGGCGCAGAAGCGAAGGAGCGCAATGCGGCTTTTGGAGTACAGATTTTGATGTTTGGTATCTGGACGCCATGTCATGTTTGTAGAGCCTGTAGGGTACCAGAAAAGTGGATTCCCCAAAGGAGTGACCCCATTTTGAAAACTGCACCCCTCAAAGAATGTATCAGGGGGTGTAGTGAGGATTAGTATGCCAGATGTGACTGCACAGCGGATGGTGAAGAGGGAACATATAAGCGGTGCGGAGGACATTGCAGACACCAAATTCCCTACTATGTCCCAGTAGCTCCTATGATTGGGGGAGTCACTCTGGGGGTCACTTTGGGGGTCACTTCTGGTGTTTTTTCGCTCATAAGCTGTAAATCTGGGGTGTCCCCTGATATCCGCTCACACAGCTTATATATTCCCTACCTGCTGCAGCCAGTTGTGTTCTAATAATTTGGCGATTTTTGGGGGGTTTTGCCTTGACATTGCGATGTACATTGAGATGTATTTTGTAATGACACCATCTTTGGGTGCCTACAACTTACTGATTACATTTTATTAACTCTTTCTTGCTGGATTTAAAAAAAAAAAAATCAATCCTGCATTGAGTTTTACATTTTAAATTTTTCGCCATGCAGCGTACAGCATAAGTAACATGTGTCCTTTATTCTGCGGGTCGGTACGGTTACGGCGATACCTCATTTATGTTATTTTTTTATGCGATACTAAGTCTGCAGAACAAAAACACATATGGGGACATAAATCAATGTTTTTTGCATCGCCATCTTCTGAGAGACGTAACATTTTTATTTTTCGGTTGACAGTGTTGGTTGAGGGCTTATTTTTTGCGGGAAAATGTGCGCTTTTTATTGGCACTGTTGTGGGGTGAATATGACTTTTTGATCACTTTTTATAGCATATTTTCTAGGATGAGATGGCAAAAAAATCATTATTTCCGGCGAGTTTTTTCCGTTTTTTTTTTCCGACGTTCACCGTGTACATTAAATACTATTTCAGTTTTATTGTACAGGTTGTTACGGACGCGGCGATACCAAATATGCATTGCTTTTTTTAATTTTTAGTGCTTTTTTTTATATAATTCATTTTGTATAGAAAAAAGGGATTTTTGGACTTTAGAACTTTATTACTTTTTTCATACACTTTTTTTTTTTTTTTTAACTTTTTTTTTTACTTTTTCATGTGTCCCTTTAGGACACTTGAATCAGTTGATGCTTTGATGAAAGCATCAGCTGATTCAGCACAGTAGCAGACAGGACACGAGCAGGACATGAGCCTGCTCGTGTCCTGTAAGCTGCAGAGGAAGTGAGACACATCGCTCACTTCCTCCACCGCCTGGCAGGATCACCAGGTATGTGGGGGCTCCGGTAGTCTGGGGTCACTGGCCAGACCCCAGACTACCTTCTACTGACATCGGCACCCCCCGATCTCGCCGCGGGGGTGCCGATCGGGTTAACTTGTCGGCGGATCCCTTTCGATCGCGCCGTGATGTTTGACGGCGCGATCGAAAGGGTTAACATGTCCAGTCGGACTCAGTTCCGACTGGACGTTATTGAGGAAGGGGTTAGGTGTTAGTAACACCTAACCCCTGTCCCCCCCGCACCCCTCCCCCCGCCAGAAAGGTACCTAAAGGCCGGACGTATTTCGGCAATAGTCCGGTCTTTAGGTACCAGCACATGAGGCCGTAAATTTACGTACGGCGGTCCTCATGTGGTTAAAATAGTATAGAATCCTTTTAGGGCTCTTAAAAAAGAAAAAAGCTAATGGTAAGCAGGGGATACAAAAAGAGTTTAACCATACACTGCGCCCATGGTCTCTGACACATGGTGATACAAAGGAGGGGCAGCTTTCGTAGAGAAATAATAGCGACTAGATATCCACCAAGGGTGAGTGCATGCCATCAGTTGTCAAAACGCAGTGGAATCCACTAAGTGGTACAGCAGCGACTGCACCGCCAGTAGCTTGAACAGGTGTGAGTTAAGTTCCACAACTGCCAGATGACTAGCCACAAATTGCTATCTCCTAGTCACACATTTCCTTATGGTTCACTAACATTGGCATTATGGGAAAAATATGCAAATCTGTTTTCCAAGATGTAAATAGGAAAACAGTACCTCTGTTTGCTGCCCTCTAGGGGTAGACCCCCTTAAACATCTGGTATATTGATTTGGCTAATCATAGCAACAAAGGCTTGTTGAAAAAATTGGTCATGATGTGTAAGGGGGTTACCCCTAGAGGGCAGCAAACAGAGGCCATACAGTGACCCAGTAGCAGACTGTGGAGATTGCAGCAGCCTTAGGAGGCTAATGGAAGAAAAAAAAAAAAAAAAAAAGCTAGCGGCACCCATTGAAGTCAATGGGAGGATTTTTTCAGCATGGAAAATTCAGCGCCAAATAAAGCGCCATTTTCCTCCGTGTGAATGGACCCTTACAGGTACACAGGGATTATTTGTTATTTTACCAGGATTTTAGATTATATTTGGAACTAAGGCTATGTAACGGGATTAGCTCAGGGATCGTCGTCTCCACAGATAGACGAGCACTTTTTGGCACAAAAATGAAAGTCCAGTCCAGCCAAATGTGGTGCAACTGGCCGCAACCAGTTTTATTAGAAGTTATGCAGGAAAACAAAACAAATACAATACAAAATAAAATCCTAGCCGTCCGGCTTCTACCTACAACACAGGTCACCTAACTATGAGAGCTGGGCCTTCTGCACAGCTCCCTAAACCAGTGGCGTAACTAGGAATGGCGGGGCCCGTGGCGAACTTTTGACATGGGGCCCCCCGACACCGAAGATCTCGACCGAGTCCCTCCTACGCATTCCTGCGCGCTCTATTATGACCAATAGTGGCCCCTGCACACAGTATTATGTCCCATAGTGTCCCTGCACACAGTATTATACCCCATAGTGGCCCCTGCACACAGTATTATACCCCATAGTGGCCCCTGCACACAGTATTATGCCCCATAGTGGCCCCTGCACACAGTATTATGTCCCATAGTGACCCCTGCACACAGTATTATACCCCATAGTGGCCCCTGCACACAGTATTATACCCCATAGTGGCCCCTGCACACAGTATTATACCCCATAATGGCCCCTGCACACAGTATTATGTCCCATAGTGGCCCCTGCACACAGTATTATGCTCCATAGTGGCCCCTGCACACCGTATTATGTCCCATAGTGGCCCCTGCACACAGTATTATGTCCCTTAGAGGCCCCTGCACACAGTATTATGTCCCCATAGTGGCCCCTGCACACAGTATTATGTCCCATAGTGGCCCCTGCACACAGTATTATGTCCTATAGTGGCCCCTGCACACCGTATTATGTCCCATAGTGGCCCCTGCACACAGTATTATGTCCCTTAGAGGCCCCTGCACACAGTATTATGTCCAAATAGTGGCCCCTGCACACAGTATTATGTCCCCATAGTGGCCCCTGCACACAGTATTATATCCCATAGTGGCCCCTGCACACAGTATTATGTCCCTTAGAGGCCCCTGCACATCGTATTATACCCAATAGTGGCCCCTGCATACAGTATTATGTCCCATAGTGCCCCTGCACACAGTATTATGTCCCATAGTGGCCCCTACAGGACTAAATACTGTCACGTCACCCACTGACCACTATACCAGGACAATTGTGGATAAAAAATCTGGTCATGTGCATTACAATTTAGTAACTCCATGTGCCTCATATTAATAGCAGTTAACCCCATCATGATCCTCACATTAACCCTTGTGTACCTCACATAAGAGTTACTGATATGTGAGAGACATGGAGGTAATAATAAAGTATCTTCATTACTATTACCCCCAAATGTCTCACATATCAGTAACTCTTATGGTGAGGCAAACAGGGGTTAATGTGAGGGACATGATAGGGCTAACTGCTATTAATATGAGGCACATGGAGTTACAAAAACAAAAATAATCACCCCAAATGCCTGATATTAATAAGTAACCCCAGTACGTACCTGTGTATCTTTAGTTTCATTTTCCTTCTTCCTTTCTTCCTCTACAGTGCAGAAGGGCAGGATCTCGGCAGGGATAAGCCCCGCCTCCTCCTCTCATTGGTGGGCAGAGGACAGGCAGAGAAAGGGAGGGGGGAGAGAGGGGGGAACTTCCTGAAGTGCTGACAGGAGCTAGAGCTGCAGCTCCTGTGTCTCAGCCGTTGCTGCAGCTTCGGGGCCCCCTGTTGGTGGAAAGTATTCCACCAACAGGGGGCCCCGATCATTATACTCGGGGGTCCGAAAAGACCCCCGAGAATAATGATAGCAGCGGTAGCAGCTGTCACCGGGTCCCTAATGTCCCGGGCCCTGTGGCAGCTGCCTCTGCTGCCTCCGTGGTAGTTACGCCACTGCCCTAAACACAAAATACAGCAGTATTACTCACAGGTGAATTTCCAGGAGCAGAGAGATCCATATACCTGTGGGCTGTCTGCCATTTTATACACATCCTTCAGGAATTAAACCCTCACATCTCAAAGCCTGGAATGGCTGAATGGAGTAGAGACACCAATACTCCCTGCTCAAGCACTTTGCCCCTGGCCTTGTCACATATACTGTATCTTGGACTAACTACGTTGGGGATGAGTGCTTGACTATCTCGGCATATATTCCTAGTGGATATTTTTGAGTACCCACCTTAATATACCCCACTTTTCCTGACCACTATTTCTATTTTTTAGTTCACTATTATTTGTATTATTATTTTAACTAATTCTAATAAAGGTTTCTATTTTTAATAAGTCCTATTATAGGCAGTGACTCTATTTCTAGTGACTCCGGCCTCTTAATAATTCTGGTACATCTCGTTAGATCTTGTGTACCAGAAATGAAACCTATGCCAGCATAGGGAAGATATACCGTATATACTCGAGTATAAGCCGACCCCCCTAACTTTACCACAAAAAACTTGGAAAACTTATTGACTCGAGTATAAGCCTAGGGGGGAAATGTAGCAGCTACTGGAAAATTTTGAAAATTAAAATGGTCGGAGTTTTGGGGTGCAGTAGGTGCTGGGAAAGGGGAGGGGGTGTTTTGGTTGTCTGTCTGCCCCTTCAATGAGCTTGGGGACTGTTTTTTCTTCCCCCACTTGGAATTCAGTCTGGCTGAATATAGGGTATCTGCAGTGCTCCTATTAACCCCTTCCCGACAGAACATGAGCACTGTAGATACCCTATATTCAGTAGACCGGGCACTGTCAGACACAGGGATACCTAATGTGTATGTGTTTCACAGTCATTTTCTACTTCTGTATCTATTCTAGGGAAAGGAGGGATTTAGAACTTTTATTTTTTTATTTTTTTAAATCTTCTTTTTTCTTTTTTTTGCACTATTTTATGGGAGATTCTATACATTAATATTGTGGCTGGTCATAGACCCCCCCCCCCCCCTCCTTAAAAAAAGAAAAAAAAAATTATTATTTTTTTTTTTTTTGCTGACTCGAGTATAAGCCGAGGGGGGCTTTTTCAGCAAAAAAACTGGGCTGAAAAATTCGGATTATACTCGAGTATATACGGTAGATTTGGTCAGTTTTCTGTCACAAGTAAATCTGTCAGGCTGAGGTGCAAAATTTTTGGTGCAAAACAACCAAGCACCAAAAATGTTTGTCACTTTTAAAGGGATCCTATCATTCAGATCAAATTTCTTGTCCCTAACACGTAGGAATAGCTTTAAGAAAGGCAGCTTAATGGCCCCCATGTATATCAAAAAGTTGTTCTTGCTGTCACTTACCACTCCTTGTCTTTCAGCGGTACAGCCTCGAATAGCTCTTGATATTGATCAAACATGTGCTTGTGGACCCTTTTATCTAGGTATTGATACAATATTTCCCGTACCTGACAGTCATTAAAAATATATAACATAAATTACTATTTTACTTTTAATTACTGTGCTGTCCAGAAACAACTTAAAAAAAATGATGTTTGTCACTGGATGTGCAGGTTATTGTATTGTTACTGTTATCTCATTATGTATTGTATTCATATAATGTATTAGTAATCTTAAAATTGTCTTACCTCTGACATTACTGCATTTAGCTCATGTGACAAGTCCTTGTATTCAATATCAATGGTCGGATAAAAAGAATGCAAAGCCAAGCATCCTTTTGTCTTCAGTACTCGACCGGCTTCACTGGCAAATTTGTCAAAAGTGAACCAATGAGCAGCAAGACCCGCAGTCACCAGGTCCACAGAAGCCTCTTTCAGGGGCAACTTCTCAGCTGGGGCCACCCTATAAACCGAGAGGAGAGGTGATTTCTAGAGGAAGTAATGTCACATAATGCCATGTAGATTGAGTAGGACTCACATGTATGACACATTGTCTGCTGAATTATACTGTTTAGCCACATTTATTTGTGATTCACTAATGTCTATTCCCAAGACCTTTGTGAAGTGAGGAGCAAGGGGAATAGTGTAACGTCCAGTCCCACAGCCAACATCCACCGCCGTTTCAAGAGTTTGTCCATTTGTCTAGGAGGAAGGGCAGAGAGCATTTAATAAAAACAGAAATTCTTGCCTTGTGCAATATTTCCTTTTTTTAGTTTTAAAATCTTAAAGGGGTATTCTCATCTCAAGGATCATATTCAGATTTGTAGCTTAAGTTACAGCCCTGTTAAATCCTCTCATTTCTTCTTGGTGGGACGTCCTCCTTCCCTTGCGATGTTCCGCCTCCACCTTCCTTTATTCATGCATTCATGCATGCATAAAAATTGTGCCGTAGTGCTACTGCTACATGCTCCGGCACCATTTTTGTGTAGGCAAATGCGCAACCGTACTGTGCATGCACGGGATTTCGCTGAAACCCGCCATGAGTCCATTGCCTTGGGATAACCTTGGACTCTGATCTATCACACATCCGAACCCTCAACACCTCCTGCCGCCTCCAACTCAAGAACATCCATTGAATCCACTTCTTCTTCACCCCTGAAACTACAAAGATACTAGTCCATGCCCTCATAATCTCCTGCTTAGATTACTGTAATACCCTTCTCCATGGACTCCCAGCGAATAACCTCACTCTTCTCCAGTCCACTCTAAACTCTGCTGCTTACTTCATACATCTCTCCCCTATCGGCTGCTCCCCTCTGCCAATCTCTTCACTGGCTACCTGTTGCCCAGCGAATAGAGTTCAAGTTACCAATGCTGACATACAAAGCCATCCACAACCTGTGCCCTCCATGTATCTCTGACCTAATCTCCTGCTACCTGCCCACACGAATCTCTGATCTTCCAAAAACCTCCTACTCCGCTCTGCTCTTATCCACTCTTCACATAACCATCTCCAGGATTTCTCCTGTGTGTCCTCCACACTCTGTAACTCATTACCAAAACTTTACTGAGAATTTGCCAAAAATCTGCATCAGATCCACCATAAATCCATTACACATAGATTTTCCAGCCAATTTTGTGTGAATTTCATGGTGAAAATTTGCATCTATTCTGTAGTAAAATGGGACAGCACTGCAGTTCCCACACCAGTTTGTACAGTGAGTGAGCAGCACAGCTCCTGGACTCTAAACCATCTGAGAATCTGTGCCGTGCTGTCTTAGTACAGCTGATCTGCAGGGGTCCTAGTTATTGGATCCCTGCAAATCTAAAACTGATGATCTATTCTAAGGATAGGCCATCAATTGTAGAAACCTCTTTAACGCCCCCAAGTAGGCTGTGTACTTAAAGGGTAAAAATGGATTCTTTTAACCAATAAAAAAAATTGTATTTTATACTTACTTTCTTTTTTACGTAGGATAAAATCAATTGAACAATTTTATTGGAGGCTGGAATCATACCCTTCTGGTATATTGATGAGAATGATGTCTTGTAGAACAGCTGAGCTGCCATGGTATATGGCTTTCTCCTATTGATGTGAGAAATCAGTCAAATGAATAGAAAACACTAAGTATCGAAATATATTCACTCTCTCATGCTCTGTTTTTGTTCTCTCTTTTCTATTTGTCTATTGTGCTTTCTCACACATACTAAGTGTTCTCTATAAAACTATTACAATGAGTTTATAAACAGACGTACGTCTTGAGGCATCAGATCTGTGTCTTCGAGCATTGCTCTACACCAAGTAGAAAACCATTTTATGGGGTTAGTGGTCCAGGTCTGGTTTGGAGTCTTAAGTTGCTACTACTTGAGTACTGACTTACTTGCAAGGCTGATAACGTAGTCAGGAGGAAGCCAGTGGTCGATGCACAAGATGAACGTCAGTATTGGAGGAGGCTGAGAGCTCAATAATCTCACAAGGTAGGAAGGGCAAGGCTGGGTTTATATAGGAAGTTCAATCAGAGAACAGGGTGGAGCAATCCAGAGAGGTGGGAACTGAAACTAAAAGTACTCGGAACTGTCCAGGAAGCTGAATCGCTCAGTTGGAAGAACTGCAGCCTGGGACACTGTAGTCCCTGGGTTCAAGTCCTGACAACCTGCTTTATTGAGCATGAGATCATTACAGAACCACAAGTGAAAGTAAAACCCTATGGAATACCTAAGGCCCGTAGGCAGATTGTTTCAGAAGAGGTACAGAGGATGTTGTCCTTGGGAGTAATTGAAGTGTCCGAGAGTACCTGGTCTTGTCTGATTGTACTGATTCCCAAACCTAATGGAACTTGGTGCTTTTCTAAAGATTTCAGGAAGCTTAATGAGACTTCAAAAATGAATGCCTACCCTATGCCGCAGGTAGATGAGCTCATTGAAAAGTTGGGTCCAGCTATAAGGTATATAACTAAGGTATATAACTACCTTAGATCTTACAAAGGGGTATTAGCAGATATCTCTGGCTAAAACTGCCAAGGAGAAAACTGTATTTACTACCCCTGACAGTTGTTTCCATTATGTTAGAATGCCATTTGGTCTGAAGGGAGCTCCTGCCACCTTCCAGAGGGCAATGGATACCATCCTTGCCCCACACAAGGAATATGGAACAGTCTACCTAGATGATATTGTAAATTTCAGTCTAGACTGGAACAGCCATTTGAACAAAGTTCAGGTTGTTTTAGATGCTCTTAAGAAAACATGATTAACAGCCAACCCAGAAAAATGTGCCATGGGTATGGAACAGGATAGGGATTTAGGCTATGTGGTAGGAAGCAGCTTGATTAAACACCAAAATAATAAAGTGGATGCCATACAAAGCTGCCTTCGCTCACTCACAAAAAAACAGGTAAGAGGGTTTTTTTTAGGAATCGTGGGGTATTACTGGTGATTTCTTCTCAGTTTTGCTAGTATGGCAACACCATCATCCGACCTCACTAAGGGAACAAAATCGGTGATCACCCGAGACAGAGACGGCTTTTCAGAGTCTTAAAAAAGCCCTTTGTAGACAGCCAGTCTTAATAGCACCAGACTTCTCGAAAGATTTTATAGCACAAACAAATGCCTCAAAGGATAGCTGTATTGTCACAATAGGGGGAGGAACATCAAATAATGAGTATTTAAAGGAATCCTATCATTGAAACTCATTTTTTTTTCTGCCTAACACATAGGAATAGCCTTAAGAAAGACTATTCTTCTCCTACCTTTAGATGTCTTCTCCGCCGTGCCGTTTGGTATATAATCCAGTTTTCATCTGTATGCAAATGAGCTCTCTCACAGCACTGTGGGCAGGCCCCAGCACTCAAACAGCACTGGGGGCATCTCCAATGCTGCGAGAGAACTCTCCAGCACTGCCTCCATCTCCATTCAGTAACGGGGTCATCACGCATCTTCTTCCGGCTGAGGCTTCAAATTTCTAGGCCACAGGCCTAGGGCATAGCTGACTGCGCATGCCCGCCGGCCACAAGAAAATGGCCGCTTATACAGTATTGTAAGTGGCCGTTTTCTTGTGGCCGGCAGGCATGCACAGTCGGCTGCCCGAGGCCTAGAAGTTTGAAGCCATCACTGGAAGAAGATGTGAAGAAGACCCGTTCTTGAAAATGATGGAGGAGGCACTGGAGAGTTCTCTTGCAGCATTGGGGAAGCCCGCAGTGCTGTTTGACCCTGAAGACCGCCCCCAGTGCTGCGAGAGAACTCATTTGCATACCGACGAAAACAGGATTATATACCGAACGGCGGTGCGGAGAAGACACCTAAAGGTTGGAGACAAATAGCCTATCTTAAGGCTATTCTTATGTGTTAGGCAGAAAAAAATGAATTTTAATGATAGGATTCCTTTAAGCCAGAAATTCAATATTCTGCCAAGAAGAACTATTCCATTGTGGAAAAATAGTGTCTAGCAGTCAAGTGGGCCCTTCACTCACTAAGATACTACCTCTTAGGCAGAAGATTCAGGCTTATCTCCTATCATGCCCCACTAAAGTGGATGAGTAAAAATAAGGGAAATAAGGCAAGAGTGACATGCTGGTTTTTGACGTTGCAAAACTTCGACTTTATAGTCAAACATAGACTCAGGAGAGCCCATGCAAATGCAGATGTCTTATCTAGAACGCACAGTTTTTTTTCTAAAAGTGCCCAGCCCTATGGCTTTGGGGAGGATATGTAGGCAGGCAGAGGGAAAGGTTGTGGAGGAAAGATACCTCCTGCTAAGGTGGCTCCTGTCCACTAGGTAATGGGCTGATATCCATGTCCTGGTTTTGGGTGTGATTATAGACCTGGGCTCAAAGCTCTAGTCCTAGGTTGTGTTAGAGCCAAAGTTGAAGCCTTAACACTGACCAGGTAGGAGGGTCTCTTCCTCTCCCAATGGTGGCTCTGGGCTACAAACACTTTGCCTATGTGGAGGTTAAAAATGGAGACAAGCTGCTAATCTGGTGAGTCTGTGGGATTGTTTCTATCATAAAGACTGTTTTGTGTTTCTGGACTTTTCTGCCCCTTGGCTAAACCAAGCCGTATTGTTCTGTGTTGCCCTATGCTGCTTACACATACTGTCTCTTCTTTCACTAAGTGTTCTCTATAAAAACTGTTACAATGAGTTTATAAACAGATGTAAGTATTGAGGCATCAGATTTGTGTCTTTTAGCATAGCTCTACACCAAGTAGAAAACCCATTAAAATCCATTCAGACAGGAGAACATGGGAACTTGTGTGTGATGGCATTCATAGAACCCCTACTGATCAGACACGTCACCACTTCTGTGGACAGATAGATATGGTTATAAGAAAGTCCCTTTCAGAGTAAGGTTAGGGTCATATGAAAGAGGTGCAAGACAGCCATGAAAAAAGTCAATTGTTCATAGCCATCTTGTTCACAAGGAGCAAAAATTAAAGATAAGACTCACAATCAACTAGTTTGACTAGGCAAATTTTTTGTTAATAATTTCAAAACAACCACTTAAAACACATTAGAAGGGGATACGCCAGAAGGTAGCGGTCTATTATAAAACAAACAAACAAAAAAGTTATATTACTTACCGACCTCGCGCTGCTCCTGCTGCCACCTCCTCTTCTCTCAGCAGTAAGACGTCTGCGTTTCAGCGTAGGCAGCGCGATGATGCCACCTGCGCTGAGACATAGACGTCTGGACCAGCGCAGGAGAGCTGCAACTCTCCTGTGTTAGTATAGAGAAAAAAAAGTAAAAAAAAAAAATCGCCTGTGCTGCAGCCCCCTCCGCAGCGTCGCTGAAGGCGATCGCCTCACCTTGCCTCATTAGAGGTGCGGCGCTGATTCCCTCCATATGTCCCACATATCAGTAACTCTTATGTGAGGCACACAGGGGGTTATTGTGAGGGACATGATGGGGTTAACTGCTATTAATATGAGGCACATGGAGTTACTAAGCAGTAATGCTCATGACCAGACTTTTTATCTGCAATGGTGGATTTCCCCTCCCCTAGGCTTATATTCGAGTCAATAAGTTTTCCCAGTTTTTTGGTAAAATTAGGAGCTTTAGCTTATATTCAAGTCAGCTTATACTCGAGTATATACAATAATTCCCCTACGTTGAAGGGTTTCTGAGCATGAGCCACTTTTTTAAGGTCATGCCACAGCATTTCAATCGGATTAAGGTCAGGACTTTGACTAGGCCACTTCAAAGTCTTAATTTTGTTTTTCTTAAGCCATTCAGACTTGGACTTGCTTGTGTGTTGTGGATCATTGCATAATCCAAGTACGCTTCAGCTTGAGGTCACGAACAGATGGTCTGACATTCTCCTTCAGGATTTATTGTAAGACAGCAGAATTCGTGGTTCCATTTATCACAGCAAGTCTTACAGGTCTTGCAGCAGCAAAACAGCCCCAGACCATCACACTACGACCACCTTGTTTTATTGTTGGTATGATGTTCTTTTCTGAAATGGCGTGTTGCTTCTATGACACTTGTAATGGGACTTACACCTTCCAAAAAGTTCAACTTTTGTTTCATCAGTCCACAGCATCTTCTCCCAAAAGTCTTGGGGAACATCAAGATGTTTTCTGGCCAAACTGAGAAAAGCCTTTGTATTCTTTTTGCTCAGCAGTGGTTTTTGTCTTGGAACTCTTCCATGGATATTGTTGCGGGGTGTTTTGTGACCTCTTAGATGAGTCTTCGCTGCGCTCTTGGGGTACTTTTGGATCTCCAGCCACTTTTGCACAGGTTCACCACAGTTCCTTGTTTTCTTCGTTTCTGGACAATGGATCTCACTGTGGTTCTCATGAGTCCTAAACCTGCAGATGACTTTATAATCTTTTCCAGATTGATAGATCTCAATTACTTTGCTTCTCATTTGTTCCTGAATTTCTATGAATCTCCCAATGATGTCTAGCTTCTGATGATCTTTTGGTCTACTGCACTTTGTCAGGTAGGTCCTATTTATGTGTTTCCTTGCTTGAGAACAGGTGTGATAGTAATTAGACCTGGGTAAGGAAAGGGAAATTGAATTCCGCTTCCCAAAGATATGAGAAAGCACAGTTAATATATGTTTTAGTTATAAATTACTTTTTCACACAGGGTTCTGTAGGTTTTGATTACTTTTTCCCTTAATAATAAAGACCTTCATTTAAAAACTGCATTTTGTGTTTACTTGTGTTACGTTTGTCTAAAATTCTATATTTTTTGGGGGGGAATTTGGTGATCTGAAACATTTAAACTTTGGCTTCCACCTGACCTCCCTTTTGGATCCTGATTTGGCTGTTACATTGACCTCCTGTGTATGGCCTGGCTTCCCTGACTATGCTTCTGCCTCTGCCCTCTGCTACCACGTGACCTCCAGTTATCGACCTAGCTTGCTTGACCACGGATTTGCTTCTCAGGTATATGCAGGTATTCCCTGGATTACCATCCTGTTCATCTATGACTCCATTCCTTCCAGCTCTCTTGGACTTCACTATGGTTAGTGTCTGGGTCCTACTACTTGGGGTTCGTTGGGTGTGCGTTGCTGTCTGGGCAGTTGCGGATCCAGGCCTCAGACTGTTACCAAGTTCAACTCCACCATCAGGAGCTCTGGTGAAAAACTCCAGGGCCTGGTTCCTCTCCAGTTAGGAGAGCAAGGCACAGCCAGGACTGTTTTTGCCTCAGCGTTTGGGGATTCTAGCTGCCCAGGAATTACGGGCAGTTAGAACCTGTTGCATCAGGTTCCTAACACAAGTATTGTCTGTTTTGTACACTCCCTTCTTATGTTAATATGTATGATTCATCCTGGCATTTGATTTATTTGACATGCCATTAATCAATCAAGTCACTTTACCCTGCGCAATTTTCTCCCCAGGGTATATGGCAACACAACTGACATCACTAACATAGGCTGGCTCAAGCTGGTTCGCAACATGTCTAGTCTGTATGAAACATCCATAGATAGTGAGAAATGATCAAGACTGCCCATACCTCTCACATCAGTATTTGTAAACTGCTGCGGAACATGTTGGCGCTATATAAATAAATAATAATAATACACAGGGTAAATTCAAGTGACCTGTTGCATTGAGGGAATGAATCTGTGCACTTAGCTGTATGTGTAGGGCATTGAGCACTACAGTGGGTGTTTTGGAAAGGAACTGGTACCAGTATTGAGTTTTTGGGAAAGGCAATGAGTGTACAGTATTGGTAATAGAATAAATCAGACTACGACAGAATTTCATACTTTAAACCAGGGGTCCTCAAACTTTTCAAACACGGGGCCAGTTCACTGTCCCTCAAAACACTGGAGGGCCGAAATATTTCGCCTCAGGTGGCAAAAAGGCTAGGTTCACCCCTGCTCCTCAGTATGCCCCCACCCCACAGTATTATATGCTCCTCCGTACCCCCCACTGTATTATATACTCCTCAGTACCCCCCCACTGTATTGTATACTCCTCAGTACCCCCCCACACACTGTATTATATACTCCTCAGTACCCCCCACTGTATTATATACTCCTCAGTACCCCCCACCGTATTATATGCTCATCAGTACCCCCTCACCCCACTGTATTATATACTCCTCAGTACCTCCCACTGTATTATATACTCCTCAGTACCCCCCCACACACTGTATTGTATACTCCTCAGTACCCCCCCACACACTGTATTATATACTCCTCAGTACCCCCCACTGTATTATATACTCCTCAGTAACCCCCCCACTGTATTATATGCTCATCAGTACCCCCTCACCCCACTGTATTATATACTCCTCAGTACCCCCCACTGTATTATATACTCCTCAGTACCCCCACTGTATTATATACTCCTCAGTAACCCCCCCACTGTATTATATGCTCATCAGTACCCCCCCACCCCACTGTATTATATACTCATCAGTACCCCCCACTGTATTATATACTCCTCAGTACCCCCACTGTATTATATACTCCTCAGTAACCCCCCCACTGTATTATATGCTCATCAGTACCCCCCCCTGTATTATATGCTCATCAGTACCCCTCCTGTATTATATGCTCCTCAGTACCCTCCCCCCACTGTATTATATGCTCATCAGTACCCCCCCCCTGTATTATATGCTCATCAGTACCCTCCCCCCTGTATTATATGCTCATCAGTACCCTCCCCCCACAATATTATATGCTCATCAGTACCCTCCCCCCACAGTATTATATGCGCATCAGTACCCTCCCCCCACAATATTATATGCTCATCAGTACCCTCCCCCCACAGTATTATATGCTCATCAGTACCCCCCCCTGTATTATATGCTCATCAGTACCCCCCCCCCCCCCGTATTATATGCTCATTAGTACCCTCCCCCCACTATATTATATGCTGATGAGCATATAATACAGTGGGGGGAGGGTACTGATGAGCATATAATACAGTGGGGGGAGTACCCTCCCCCCTCATCAGTACCCTCCCCCCCTGTATTATATGCTCATCAGTACAATCACACCCACACTGTCATACTTACCCATGAAGAGCCGCCGCGGTGCGTCCTCCTCCTTCCAGGCTGCAGGAGCGATGACGTCATCGCGCCTGCGTCGGGGGCAGAGGTCACTCTCTGCCATCAGTGTAGGCCGCGGTCGGGCGGCCCCTGACAGCTTTCAGTTGTACGTGCAAATGCACGTACAACTGAAAGCGGCGATCCACTCTCTAACGGGGAATCAGATTCCCCGTTAGTGAGCGATCCAAGCGACAGCGCGGGCCACATTCGGTGGGCCGGATAAATGTCCTCGACAGGCTGCATGTGGCCCGCGGGCCATAGTTTGAGGACCGCTGCTTTAAACTGTACAATGTGAGAGAATTCAGGTCATATCCATAATCCATAAATTGCAAATGCAAATGAGAGGCTGCATTGGTGCTACTGTATTTGGGTGCTGAAAAACAAAGCAAAAGATCTGCATTTTTATTTCAATCATTCACTTGGTTAGGAAGTATTTTACAGACTTTTCAATTCACAGAAACTCCCCTTTACGTTGGTCTCCATTTCAATCCTTGCACGCCAGGACACAATAATATTTCATATGAAAATTTAGCACAGCAGAATCAGCTTCTTCTCTCATTATCTTTAAAAACCTGTAACAATAGAGAGTAATGGGTGTTATGGAATAGAATTTTAAAAAGGCAATATGAACTAAATTAAGAAAAAAATCGACATTATAGTCTTACTCTTACATGCTGATAGCACATGATATGATCTACATGTAAGTTGTTTTTTTTAGGAATAGCTTGTATCACTGAATTTCTTTAAAAACTGATTTGCCACATAAGATCATTTTTATACCACCTAAAGGAAACATTGTTTCTGTATTTTTAAGTTGCTTTAATATTTTCCTATTAACCCCTTCCCGCCGACAGCATTTTTTGATTTTCGTTTTTGACTCCGCTCCGTCCAAACCCCATAACTTTTTTATTTCTCCACTCTCAGAGCCACATGAGGTGTTAATGTTTGCGGGTCAATTTTTTCTTCATGATGCTACCATTATTTACAATGTACTGGGAAGTTGGAAAAAAAATTCAGAATGGGGGGGGGATTTGAAGAAAGAGTGCATTTATGCGATTTTCTTTTGGGCTTCGTTTTTACGGCGTTCATTGTGCAGCCAAAATGACATGTCACTTGTACTCTATGTTTCAGTACAATTCTGCAGATACAAAATTTATATGGTTTTATTTACATTTTAATCCCTTAACAAAAATCCAAACTGTGCCAAATATTTTTTTTATTTTTTTTTATAAAAGTTGCCATATTCTGAAACCCGTTACTTTTTTGCACTTCCGTGTACGGGGATGTATAGGGAGTCTTTTTTGCGGGGCTGGGTGTACTTTTTAGTTATACCATTTTGGAGAATTGGTATAGCCTTTGATTGTTTTTTAATCAAATTTTTATCAGAGGCAAAACAGTGAAAAAATGGCAGTTTGGCACTTTTGAGGTTTTTTTCCCACTACGGCATTTACCGTACAAGAAAAATATTTTTATAGATTTGTAGAGCGGGCGTTTTCGGACACAGGGATACCTAACATGTATGTGTTTCACAGTATTTAACTACTTTTATATATTTTAGGAGGGTGATTTGAATTTTCAATACTTTAAATTTTTTTATATATATATATTTTTTGCATTTATTAGACCCCCTAGGGGTGCTGAACCCCAGGGGGTCTGATCACTAATGCAATGCATTACAATACCAATGCATTGCAATACATTGTAAAAAATCGTCATTTATTTTGCAGGCTGCATAGAGCAGCCTTCAAAAGAAAATCACTGCAGACTGGCTGGGGAGATTTTACAAGGCTCCCGGCTGTCATGCCAACGTGACATCAGCCCTGGAGCATCACTGGCAAAATGGCGGCACCCATGCGCCGCCGGGAAAATGGCACCTCGGTCAGCTTCGACCAAGGCGCCAGAGAGGTTAATGCCTCCGATCGATGCGGGCACCAACCGGAGGCATTAGCATTGGGTGTCTACTGTGTAAAATAGTAGACACCTGGCAGCTATTCCGGGCGGCCGCCATAGTTAAACGCCTGGCGTCCACCGTACTATTACGGCAGATGTCGGGAAGGGGTTAACCACTTTCCCAGTAGGTTTACTGAAGCTTTGTTATAGGTTTAATATATTTCACTCATTAGAACTTATATATCTATACTTAGGTCAGAACTTATATATCTGTACAAATGCCTTTCAATTTGTACCTTACACATATTTCGAAATGAGTCAGAACTGCCCAAACCTCTGTGCCCCACTACCTACCCGACCACAATGTTACTGAAAAGAGTTTAATCACTGGCTAGGTCTAAGAAACAGTGTATCCCTGATCCACGCTGTTTCCATAACTCCCATGGAAACAGCATAGACCAGTTAACTAAGTAATTTCCATAACTGGTATTCACTTCTATGGGAATTACATAAACAGTCTAGCTCAGAACTACATTGCTTCTGTAAAGCCTGACCATAACTGAATGTCTTTTAAAGGGGCTCTATCATTGGGAAAAGTAATTTTTAACTAAGCACATACGTGTATAGCCTTTAGAAATACTATTCCACACTTACCTTTTGTATGTAAATTGCCGCAGTGGCTTTTGAATAAGTCTGTTTTTATTCATATGTTAATTAGCTTTTAGCTAGCACAGGAAGTTCCCAGCAGCACTCCCTCTATGCTATTATTTCCTATCTTTGTGTGCAAACAGGAATCAGGAAGTCAGCAGCAGCAGCCTGTGCTGTACACATACATAGGAAAGAATAGGCAGAGGGTGCCCGATGAGACTTCCGGGGTGCACCAAGAGGCTAATTAGCATATGAATAAAAACAGGCTCATTCAAATACCACTGAGGCGATTTACATACAAAAGGTAGGTGTGGAATAGACTTTCTAAAGGCTATGCAAGGATGTGCTAAGTTAAAAATGACTTTTCCCAATGATAGAGCCCCTTTAAGCAAAGTCACAGCCAGGTAAGCAGAGTGGCATGAAGGCTGGGGGCCAGGGGCGTAACTACCGCAATAGCAGCAGAGGCAGCTGCCACAGGGCCTGGGACATTAGGGGCCCGGTGACAGCCGCTACCGCTGCTATCATTATACTCGGGGATATTTTCGGACCCCTGGGTATAATGATTGGCGGACCGGGAGAGGTAAGAAACATAAAAAACACTGTTACTTACCTCTCCATGATCTGTGCAGACTTCGGCCTAGTCGTCTGACGTCTCATGACCCCGGCCTGCGTCGACTACTTCGGAGGCTGACAGCGTAGGAGACGGGAGATAGGTGAGTAACTGAGTTTTTTTTAATGTTTTTCTTTCCCTGGGTCTCCGATTATTATACTCTGGGGTCTGAAAAGACCCCAGAGTATAATAATTGTTTATGGGTGTCCACAGTGGGACATAATACTGTGTGAGGGCCACTATGAGGTACAATACTATGTGCAGGAGCCACTATGGGGGATAATACTGTGAGCAGGGGTCACTATGGGGGATAATACTGTGTGCAGGGGACACTATGGAGCATAATACTGTGTGCAGGGGCCACTATGGGGTACAATACTGTGTGCAGGGGCCAGTATGGGGGATAATACTCTGTGCAGGGGCCACTATGGGTGATAATACTGTGTGCAGGGGCCACTATGGGGCATAATAGAGCACGCAGGAATGCATAGGAGGGGGTCGGTCGAGGTCTTCCGCGTCGGTGTCGGTCGGGGGGGCATGTCAAAAGTTCGCCACAGGGCCCCGCCATTCCTAGTTACGCCACTGTTGGGGGCCTCATTTTAGACAAAGGTGCAGGTCCTATAAGTGGGATCTGCATTTATCAGATATTTATTGCATAATCTATAGATATGCTATAAATCAGGGGTAGGGAACGTACGGCTCTCCAGCTGTTGCAAAACTACAACTCCCAGCATGCATACTTGCTTTGCTGTTCTTGGAACTCCCATGGAAGTGAATGGAGCATGCTGGGAGTTGTAGTTTCACAGCAGCTGGAGAGCCAAAGGTTCCCTATCCCTGCTATAAATCTTTCATAGGAAAATTCCTTTAACCTAAATGATTGCTTTGTGTATACATGTACATTATAACGGGCAAATACATTATTTTGTGAAGAGAGTTTTTAAAAATTGTTCATTTTAAAATTAAGCAAAAAAATCATAATGGTAGGTTCATAATAAAGTGTCATTTATACTGTACTTTTCTTGGGTCTTTTTGAAAAATTCTTCTGCTTTTAAGGCATCCTTCTCCACAAATGCTTCGAACATGTAGCATGAACGAAAAAACCCCAATATGTCTAAAACTGACATCTGACATGTCACCGGTATATTAAGTATCCTGTAAGAAATATTTATTCATACATTACATCATCATATTTTACATTTTAGATAGTGATGTTAAGTAAGTTAACAAGAAAAGAAAACTAATGGTAGAGCACGGAAGTGCAGCACATGTACAGTCCTATGAAAAAGTTTGGGCACCCCTATTAATCTTAATCATTTTTAGTTCTAAATATTTTGGTGTTTGCAACAGCCATTTCAGTTTGATATATCTAATAACTGATGGACACAGTAATATTTCAGGATTGAAATGAGGTTTATTGTACTAACAGAAAATGTGCAATATGCATTAAACCAAAATTTGACCAGTGCAAAAGTATGGGCACCTCAACAGAAAAGTGATATTAATATTTAGTAGATCCTCCTTTTGCACAGATAACAGCCTCTAGTCGCTTCCTGTAGCTTTTAATGAGTTCCTGGATCCTGGATGAAGGTATTTTGGACCATTCCTCTTTACAAAACAATTCAAGTTCAGTTAAGATCAAGGTTGAGTACATGCCATCAGTTGTCAAAATGCAGTGGAATCCATTAAGTGATATGGCAGTGACTGTGCCACTAGCAGCTAGAACAGGTGCAAGTTAAGTTGCACAACTGCCAGATGACTGGGTGGAAATTGCTGTCTCCTAGCCACACAGTCCCCTTATGGATGCCTGATGTTGGCGTGCAAGAGGAGGAGGAAGAGGAGGGCATATAGTTGGTGATAATGTTGATAATGACAACCATGTGCTATGGCAATGTGTGGATGTGGCCTGCCTAATTACGGGAAGGAGTATGAGAACAGCATTGCTCACTTTTCCTGCCAGTGCCACTTTCAAGTGTATTTTTCCAAATAAGAGTGATGCCTTTTGATGACCATGGCTAAGTTTCGCCTTGTAGATCTTGCACATTGGCATGGATTATTCGTCTAGTAATGCCTAAAAATATTCCCACATGATAGATGAATACATGTACTTGCTGCCCTCAGCAGCTTTGGAAACAAGTCTGCTACTACCAACACCAGTGCCACCATCCTGAAAGGTTCCCGTAGGTCTTTCCCAGGCAGTCTTTTTGGATATTGGGTCTGCTCAATGGCTAGAATTACTAACATCACTGCCACCACACTCTTTACCTGATGTCACCTTGTCACCCTGACCCCATGGACACATCCTATCTGCAAGAGAATCATCATCATCATCTTCCCCAATTTTTTTAACACATCATCTTATCCATGCACACCCTCAGAATTTCCACCTCCAGATATCCTCCTAGCTCCCCTACCACAACAACTACCAGGACCCACAAACTTTCATCAAACCTTTCTCTTCTGCATGCACACAATGATGACTACTCTCATCCAGCTCATCAAAAAGAGGAGGAAGACTGCTACTGACTAGGAGAAATAGATTGTTCAGAATGTGCCACATCACTACCAGTGATCTATGTCAGTGAAGAATGTGAAGAGACATGGTTGAAAGTCCAGAAAGGCCCTGCAGTAAATTATGTGTTATGTAGTAGGAAGAACACACAGAAGCCTGACTCAAGATCACATCACTGTCGGATACCATACTGGGAATGTGATATGATCCAGCTAAATAATCAAAAGCTTCATCAACATTTTCAAGAAGTACAACAATTCTATTGGATTAGATGCTGTAAAAACCGCAGTTCCTAGCAGCCAGATGGTAGCCTCCAGTACTTCAGTATGGTCGACCATAGGGTAGATTTTTGTTTCTGATGAGCCTCTAGAAGTTGAGGTGAAACACGAACACCCAATGCAACATTATTGCAACAGACGCTGCTGTGAGGAAGGGTATTCCTGACTGACTGTCAGAAACGCCCTTCTGACGGTAAAGAGCTATGGTACCGGCACCAATAGCTCTTCGCTGGGGGCACAGAACAGGAAAGCTGAACTCAGCACACGTCTGCTTTCTAGCGGTGTATTAAATCACATGTGCCCCAGGAGGTGAAAGGTCCTGTTTAACAAATTCTAATGAAGATTTATATTTTTAATACGTCCTATTATAGGCATTGACTCTCTTATTTCTAATTCTGAATTTTAGGATTATTAACATACTATGGCCTCTTGATAATTCTGGTACAACTCAGTATAACTTGTGTACTAGAAATGAAACCTATGCCAGCATAGAGAAGGCATAGATTTGGTCGGTTTTCTGTCACAAATAAATCTGTCAGGCTGAGGTGCAACATTTTTGGTGCAAAATGATCAAGCACCAAAAAAGTTTGCCACTTTTAAACCAGAAAACTGTCATACTCAGTTTAATGACACCCCCCCATGTATATTCAAAGAAAACTTGTTCTCGCTGTCACTTACCACTCCTTGTCTTTCAGCGGTATAGCCTCGAATATCTCTTCATATTGATCAAACATGTGCTTATTGATGTTTTTATCTTCGTGTCGAAACAAAATGTCCCATACCTGACAGTCATTAAAAATATATAAAATAAATTACAATCTTTTGGTGAGTCCTTTGTGAGAAAACTGCAATGATTATGTGTTACACTGGATTAGAGGTGCAGGTTATTGTATTGTTACTGTTATCTAATTACACTAGTCAACAGTAATTTTGCATCTGGGTTGTATTACATAAATTTTTATGTATTTTGGTGTGTAGAATCCGACTCTACATTCAGAATTGTTCTATCACGTCGGGTTTTTGAGATGTGAAATATTTGATTTTATTTCTACACTAGCAGGTACCCGCGACTTCGTCTGCGGGTTGGCGGTGGCATTGATCCACTTATATGCACGTAATCGCTGCTCCAGTTTCATGTCCCCATATCTCTGCTCCAGTTTCATGTCCCCCTATCTCTGCCTCCAGTTTCATGTCCCCCTATCTCTGCTCCAGTTTCATGTCCCCCCATCTCTGCCTCGTTTCATGTCCCCCTATCTCTGCCTCCAGTTTCATGTCCCCCCATGTCTTCTTCCAGTTTCATGTCCCCCCATCCCTGCCTCCAGTTTTGTGCCCTCAGTTTCATAGACCCCTTAGATGCTGTCCCCCTTGGATGGGTAACACAAATAGTTGTACTCACCTTCCCACGCTCCCTCTACTGACGCCGGCACCCGGAGGAGTCTCCGGGGGCCAGCGTCAGGTTACTATGACAGCCGGAAGCCTTGCGCTGGCTCCCCGGCCTGTCAGTGTTTCGCTTCGATTGTAGACTATGGCAGGTAGACTGCAATGGAAGCGCCGGTTTTATGCAATGCACTGCATAATACCGGCGCCTCTATTGCAGGCTACACAGCCAAGGCTGCAATAGAAGCGAAAGACTGACAGGCCGGGGAGCCAGCGCAAGGCTTCCGGCTGTCATATCAACCTGACGCCGGCCCCGGAGACTTGTCCGGGTGGCGGCGTGGAGAGGGGACATAGCTGCGCCGACGGATGACATTTGTTCAGGGAGTTGGGGACACCCCCCCCGGGAAACCCCCCCAACCCACTGCACTGACCTGTTAAGGGGATGTGTCGGGTGCAGCAGCCTCCTCTTTAGACGTCTGCAAAGTGTGTAGGTGGTGTGGGATAGCTGTGGCGCCGGGACCATGTGGGCTGCCGCCATCTTCTTCACTGTGTCCCTGCTCAATCGGCACGCCCACATGCAGCCCCCAACGTATGGCGCTGCAGCCCTGGCTCCATAGCCCGCCCACACCCAGCCATGCACCAATAGGAGGAGCATGGACAGACCAGTGCTGGCGGAATGGCAGCTGCTACAGCCAAGCCGGAGGATTATTTGGAGGGTGACGGTGGCGATTTAGGGTGAGTGACCCACATTTAAAGTAGCCTATTACCCAGGGGTGAGCCTGCTCCTTTCGCCGCCCGAGGCTAACTGCAGAAAGCCGCCCCCCGCGCGGTTCGGGGGCGTGGCCGGGCAGATCGGGGGCGTGGCCAGGTGGATCGGGGCTTAGTCCCGTTCGCCGGCAGAGAGTAGGCCCGGAGACTGCCTGCTCTCTGCATGAGCGTGTGGGGAGAGGCTGCCGGAGCAGCGCTGCTCCAGTGGCCTCCCCAAACCACTGCTCGGTGATAAGCCAGTCCAGGACAGCTTGTCCTGGACTAGCTTAGGTTAGCAAAAATGCCGCCCTCCCTGAGGCCCAGGCATAGCGCCGCCTGAAGCGCTCGCTTCAGGTCGCCTCATGGGAGGTGCGGCGCTGCTATTACCTTTTCCTGGGCAATATGTGTGTGTAAAATTTCAACAAAATCCATTCAGCCGTTTGGCTGTGATTGAGGAACAAACACACAAACATCCAAACTCACAAACGTTCACCTTTATAATATTAATAGGATATTGGCCTAAAACGTCCTTCATCTTTCTGCTTAGTAAATCTGTAACATATGCTTTCATATATGAGCGTTATTTTGCCTTTGAATAGCAGAAATGGTTAATTTCAACAATGTGTAACTGCTGTCTTTCATAATTGCTGTGTATCTGTTAAATGTGACGTGATAGGAAAAAATCTGATTTCACCACTGAATTCAGGAGCCCATAATTAGTTAAATTCACCCATTTACAAACCAGATACAGAAAAAAAGTTCAAATTTGTTGACTAGTGTTATATATTGTATTTGTATCATGTATTAGAAATCTTAAAGTTGCCTTACCTCTGACATTGCTACATTTAGGTCATGTGACAAGTCCTTGTATTCAATATGAAAAGTCGGATGAAAAGAATGTAAAGCTAAGAATCCTTTTGTTTTCATTACTCGCACTGCTTCATTGGCAAATTTGTCAAAAGTGAACCAATGAGCAGTAAGACCCGCAGTCACCAGGTCCACAGAAGCCTCTTTCAGGGGCAACTTCTCAGCTGGGGCCACCCTATAAACCGAGAGGAGAGGTGATTTCCAGAGGAGCTAATGTCACATAATGCCATGTACAGTAGATTGAGTTGGACTCACATGTATGACACATTGTCTGCTGAATTATACTGTTTAGCCACATTTATTTGCGATTCACTAATGTCTATTCCCAGGACTTTCTTGAAGTGAGGAGCAAGGGGAATAGTGTAACGTCCAGTCCCACAGCCAATATCCACCGCCATTTCAAGAGCCTGTGTATTTGTCTAGGAGGAAGGGCAGAGAACATTTAATAAAACAGAAATTCTTGCCTTGTGCAATTTTACTTCCTTTTTTCATTTTGAAAACTTAAAGGGGTATTCTCATTTCAAGGATTATATTGAGATATACTTGGACAAAATTGTTGTTACACCTCGTTTAATGAAAGAAAAACCCACACTGGTCACACAAATAACTTGAATGTGACAAAAGTACCATCATTTCTGTCCAGGCCTGTATCATGAGTTTTATTTATTTTAAAAAAGCAATATCTGACTTCCATTTTTTAATTTTCATAGGATTTTTATTTATTATTATTGCTTTTATCGGATTCAAGTTATTTCTGTGACCATTGTGGGTTTATCTTTCATTAAATGAGGGGTACCAACAATTTTGTCCACATGTGTACCTATGTTAAGCTAAGTGATTTACCCAATACATTGTTTTATTTATCTTGCTCTAAATCTGTCACCTCAATGTATACATCTGGTTGCCTAGGTTATAGTCCTGTTCACACTAGCGCCACTGTCCGCCGTTTGGGTTTCCATCCTGATCCCCAGACAAACTGTGTAAGAGACTGCTTGTCGGCGGTCAGTTTAATCCATTCACTGCCAAAGGTCTTTGGAAATTTTGCACCTCTGATAGCCAGAGCAATTTTCACAGTTTTGAGATGGACAAATCAAATACCTATACCTATATATTTCCATAAAGTAGACACTTGCAGCATTGTCCTGTATCTCAGGACTGGATTGGTCATAACGATTTAAGATTCGTTTTAAAGATGAGAATCTTTAAAATGATACCAAGATCTTCATAATAGCACTTACAGTTATGGAGCGAATTGCTGTTAAAACCACTGTCGGGAATTGAGATCTTCAATGGGATCTCAATGCTGAATAGCGTTTTAAACAATGAATCACTCAGTAACTGTAAGTGCTATCATGCAGTTCTTGTTATAATTTTAAACATAAGATTCTCATCTTTAACATGAATCTTAAATCGTCATGATAGGCCCATCCAGTCCTGAGATATCAGCATTAGTAGTAAGGATGTACTAACTACATCCTTGGCTACAGAAGTGCCACCCTAGGAGGACATAGAGCTACATCCTTGGCAGGGAAAAGGATAAAAAACAAAATGGTTTTACCGTGGAGAGGCTGTATATAGACACTTCAAAAGAATGGGTTTTTAAACTGACTGCCGGCAAGCCATCCCCTATGCAGTTTCTCCAGGAATTAGGACGGGGACCCAAAGGGCGGACAGGGGTGCAAGTGTGAACACTCCCTTAAATAGATTGGAATGATGACTCAGCCTCTGCTCCCAGTCATATTTATTGTCTTCTCTCCCTCTCTCCATGTACTGCTTTCTGTGCAAGCAGGAGCTCTGTTCAAGAATGAACTGAAAACCTGGAAGTGGTGGAGTGAGGAAAAAGTTGGGTAGCTGAAATATTGAAATGAAACAAAAACCCTTTAAGGCCTGTGCCCCACACATTGCGGAAAAATATGTGCAGCAGACAAACGGTGATGGTTTGCAGTATGCAGTGGCGTAACTACCGTGGTAGCAGCAGTAGCAGCTGCCATAGGGCCCGGGCCATTAGGGGGCCCGGTGACAGCCGCTACCGCTGCGTTTTTTTTTTTCTAAATAGGCTGTTACGGGCCCTATTCACTTGCCGATCCTGGCTGGGCCGGGATCGGCAAGTGACACCGCGGGCCCCACAGGGGCTATCATTATACTCGGGGGTCTTTGCAGACCCCCGAGTATAATGACCGGCGGATCGGGAGAGGTAATAAACATAAAAAACTGTTACTTACCTCTCCGCGATCCTGCCAGGCCTCCGTCCTACTGTTGTCTGACGTCTCTGACGTCACATGAACCCGGCATGCTTCCCGGGTCATGTGACGTCCGACGTCATTAACGAAGGACGCGAGCGGTGGTCAGCACAGGAGGACAGCACAGCACAGGAGTCGGAGAACAGATAAGAAGAAACAGTCGGTTTTTTTTTTAATGTTTTTATTCCCCGGGTCTCCGATTATTATACTCTGGGGTCTGAAAAGACCCCAGAGTATAATAATTGTTTATGGGTGTCCACAGTGGGACATTATACTCTGTGCAGGGGCCACTATTGGGGTTAATACTGTGTGCAGGTGCCACTATTGGGGTTAATACTGTGTGCAGGGGCCACTATTGGGGTTAATACTGTGTGCAGGGGCCACTATTGGGGTTAATACTGTGTGCAGGGGCCACTATTGGGGTTAATACTGTGTGCAGGGGACACTATTGGGGTTAATACTGTGTGCAGGGGACACTATTGGGGTTAATACTGTGTGCAGGGGCCAGTAAGGGACATAATAGAGTGCGGAGGAGGGGGTCGGTCGAGGTCTTCGGCGTCAGTTGGGATGGGGGGGGGGCCCATGTCAAAAGTTCGCCACGGGGCCCCGCCATTCCTAGTTACGCCACTGGCAGTATGTGAATGGAACCTACGGAAACACTGGAGGTTTCCTATAGATATAATGGAAGCAGAAAGTCCACAGACAAAACCTCGGCAGACTTTCTGTGAAAAACGCTGATTTTTGCTGCGGCCCACTACTTGGTGCCTTACCCTAAATCTACAGAAGTAGAAAAGTTTAACTTGACATACACATTTTATTATAGTATCTTCCACCTTATTGTTCAGTCAAAATTTTGTCTACTTTATTGTATTGTTTTAATGAATGATAAAATGCTGCCTGAAGGGAGTTCACTGAATAGACTTCCATCATAGTCAACGAAGAGGGAAGAGCCGGGTGGTGTTTTGGCAATCTTGTCACTACGCCGCCAGATTTTTATGTGGGCTGAACCAGAGCCCTGGCACAATAAATCTTCCCCTAATTACGCTGTTACAAAATCATCTCAACAGAAATGAGTATGCTTTTTTTTTTTTTTTATGTATTTTACACCTCCTGGGCTGCCACATGTGTTGCTCCAGTTTCTAGATGACCTCTTTGCCCTCTTCCCCCCTGAAGCATTTTTATTTATTTATTTATTATTTAATAATTATTTATTTTTGTGTACTTAAAGGGTAAAAATGGATTCTTTTGACCAATAAAATAAATAGTATTTTATACTTACTTTCTTTTTTACGTAGGATAAAATCAATTGAACAATTTTATTGGAGGCTGGAATCATACCCTTCTGGTATTTTGATGAGAATGAAGTCTTGCTGAACAGCTGAGCTGCCATGGTATATGGCTTTCGCCTATAGATGTGAGAAATCAGTCAAATGAATAGAAAACACTAAGTATCGAAATATATTCACTCTCTCGTCCTCTGTTTTTTTCTATTTGTCTATTGTGCTTTCTCACACATACTATGGGTTGTCTATAAAGAATATTACAATAAGTTCATAAGCAGACATACATCTTGAGGCATCAAAGCTGTGTCTTCTAGTATAGCTCTACACCAAGTAGAAAACCCATTAAGGCCGGGGACATACGTGGCATAAACATCACAGAAAAAACATGGCGTTTTAAAGTTCCATCCACACATTGCGGAAAAATACATTCAGCAGACACGTTGCAGTTTTGAAAATTGCAGCAAATCAATTATACCTTCGGAAATGCTGGCAATTTCCCTATATGTATAATTGAAGCTGAAATTTTGCAGAGGAAATGTCTGCAGACTTTCAGTGATAAGCTCTATGGGAAAAACCATGATGCGTTGCATCTGCAGTTTTTCCCGCAGCGCTTTTTTTTTTTTTACTGCAGCCTGCTATATGGAGGTCTGTTATACTGTCTGTTATTACTGTTCGGTTTTCTTCTGTACATGCTTAGAAAGCAGAAACAAAAAAAAGCAAAAAACAAAACAAAAAACGGACAGTATAAAAACGGACCCTACTGGATGTTGATGTGTCCATGAAATACAGACACAATAACATCAGTTACTGTCCGTTAATGGCTGTTATAATAGGTGTCCATTTTTTTTTTTACAGACACTATCAGAGTGGACATCTAACATTAGGCTTAACCAGTTAACTTCTCAATAAAACCCTGGTAAAGGCAGTTCAGTGGTTAAAGGGTTATTCCCATCTCCCTATTCATTAGATAGGGAATCATTTATGAATCAGTGCAGTTTGACTGCTCAGACCTTTAGCAGTCCAGAGAATGGAGGAGTTTTGTCCCCTCATTCTGCAGTGTTAATAATGAATAGAGATGAGCGAGTAGTATTCGATCGAGTAGGTATTCAATCAAATACTACGGGATTCGAAATATTCGTACTCGATCGAATACTACTAGCTATTTGCAGTAAATATTAAATTCAGAACCAGTATACAGTGTATAGCATTCGGCAAATCAACGCTGGTTCTGCAGCAGGCTCGTCCTTGCTAGTCAGGAGAGCAGGCAGCTTGCTGTTACGAGGGAGCTGACTTTTTCTCATAGGAATGAATTGACCAGCATTGATTGGCCAGTGTACAGCATTCAGCCAATTAATGCTGGTTCTGCCGGAGGCTCGTCCAGGGTCGGACTGGCCCACCGGGGAATCCCCCGGTGGGCCCCGAGCCTTGACTATTAGTGCTCATTTCCCCAATGCAGAAGCATTGGTCAGGGGCCCGATCAGGATTTTCAGTGGCCGGGTCGGGCCCCTGAACCAATGCATTTGCACTGGCAAACTGAGCACTTGATAGTGGCAGGGGCCGGATCTGTAAGCTCGGGGCCCCAGGCTGCCGGCAGCACTGTAATGGTTAAAGATGGCCGGCTGCCAGCAGTTTCCCAGGGCCCGACACTTACACCGAGGGGCCTCCTGCCAGGGTGGACTGAGGACACCAGGGGCAGTAGCTGCAGTAGCTATTGCTACCTTCCTATGTAGAACTCTCTGCCCGGAATTTCCCCTCCCCCTCCCAGCAGTGAGTCATCGCTCACATCGTACTGTGAGGGGACAGAGAGAAGTCTGCTACTGCTGCTGCGACCAGATCATCACCTTTCTACTTCACAAATGTACCGTATTTTTCGGACTATAAGACGCACCCAGGTTTTAGAGGAGAAAAATAGGGAAAAAAAATTTTCAGGCAAAAAATGGTAAAATATTTAATGTATGGGAGTTGTAGTTTTGGAACAGCTGCAAGACCACATTGACAGATGACCCTGCAGCTGTACGGGGATGTATAGGGCGTTTTTTTGTGGGGCCAGGTGTACTTTTTAGTTATGCCATTTTGGGAAATGTTTATTGCTTAGATCACCTTTTATTTAATTCAGAAGCAAAACAGAGAGAAAAACCCGGCGGTTTAGCACTTTTGATTTTGACGTTCACTGTACATAAAAATATTAGTAGACCGGGCATTTTCAGACACAGGGATACCTAATGTATATGTTTCACAGTAATGTTATACTTTTATATGTATTCTAGGGAAAGGAGGTGAACTTTTATTTATTTTATTTTTTATTATATTTTTTTTAAGTTTTTTTTTTTTTTTTTTTTTTTTTACTATTTTATTATCCTCCGCCTAGGGGGCTTGAACCTGCAATCATTTGATTGCAAGTCCCATAGACGGCAATACAAGTGTATTGCCGTCTATGGGAGATTCTATACATTACTATCGCGGAGTGTCATAGACCCAGCCGCGATAGTAATATATATCTATGACAGGCATGGGAGCCTTCATTAGGCTGCCGGCTGTCATCGGAACAGGTCGGCTCCTGCGGCCTCGCCGTGCAGGAGCCGGCCTGCATCACTAAAGGTATGGGGCCGGGAGGGGACCTGCCCCGGGGCTAACTAACTGCCGGGACCTGTGGAGGAGGAGCGGATTTACAGCATGGCCGCGCTACTGCCACCGCTGGTTTTCTTCAGCGGCAGGAGCGTGGCAATCTGCAGGCCCCGGCAGCTAAGACAGTCCCCGGCATCTGCTGTAGTAGACCGGCGGATGCCGGGGAGTGTTTTAGCTGCCGGGGCCTGCAGTATTTTAACGCTACTGCCGCTGAAGAAAACCAGCGGTGGCAGTAGCGCGGCCATGCTGTAAATCCGCTCCTCCCCCCACATTCGGACTATAAGACGCTCCCTCATTTTTCTCCGAAATTTGGGGGGAAAAAAGTGCGTCTTATAGTCCGAAAAATACGGTAAGTATTTTTTTTTTTGTTCATTTTTTGGTAAAATGTAATGTTTAACATGTATATGTGTACATTTTTTTCAACCCTTAAGTCCTATCATGGTGTCTATCATACACCACTACCATACACATATCATTATGATAGACACCATGATAGTACTTAAGGGTTAAAGTATGTGTCTTGTATACTGTGTGAGGACTCTATGTTTGTATACAGGTATGTGTGTGTATATACAGGTATGTGTGTGTATATATAGTATGCTATAATAATGTGTGAGTGTATGTATATAGGTGAGTATATATAGTATTCATATATGTATATATATGGCTTATATATGAATGTATATAAATGTATATGTGCTATAATAATGTATATGAGTGAGTGTATGGCTATATATAGTATTCATATAAGTATATATTTGACTTATATATGGTATACTAGCATGTGCCCGCGACTTAGTCTGCGGGTTGGTTGCGGCGCTGAGCCGCTTATATGTAGCGAACTCATGGTGGCTATGATCCACCGCACTCCTTACGCCATCGGGCCCCCTCCCTATTTACGGCTTGCCCCCCGCCCTACCCATTCCCCGCGCACCAGGGCTCTTTTCCCCTGCACCCGGTCCCTTCCCCCGTACATGCGCTACTGCGTCCATGCGCCTTTCCCCGCCCTTACGTCTGCCTGTGCCCGTGCCCCATCTTCCCTTGCGGTGCGACCGCAGCCGCCCCTCCCGCTCACAGGTTCTTCCCCTCCCCCCGTGCTCTGGTTCCTCCCCCCAAACATCCAAACCCACAAACTTTCACATTTATAATATTATTAGGGTAAATGTATATATGCTATTATACATATATAAGTATATATGAATGTATATGTATGGGTGCGTTCACATGATGTAAAATGGAGAGTGATCTGGCATGTATACGGCGTGTCAGATTTTGCGAGCTCAAAAAGATCCCATTGATTTCAATGGGATTTACGAGCGTAGACGAGCGTTTTGCGCCCGTAATTTTGGGATCTTTTTGAGCGCACAAACTGCTGACACGCGTAGACGTGCCAGATGACTCTCCACTTTACATTGTGTCAACGCACCCTATGAGTATGTAATGTCCCGGTACTGCTAGTCCAATTCCCTCTAATAATCCTTGCAGACTGAGATAGCATGGACATTTTCATATAAGGTAAAGCGATGCCTTCCCCTGCATTCCTTCATTTCTATTTTTCCAGGGCATGCGCCATCTTGTGGATGTTTTTGTGAACTACACCTGCCTATACTTTGCCATTGTAATTTGAGTTGTCACTGTGAAGGTGTGTCCATTATAATCAGGTGACCTTCAGGACCATTCAAGCTCCCTTGATTTGGCCTGGAGGAGGAGTTACAGCCCCTCGAGGGGGGTGGGGAACCTTCTGTCGGCCCTATTGTGTAGAAACAGCTGAGAGACAGAGCACATGGAGCATGGATAATGGCTTCCGACTATCAGGGTACACCAAGCAGAGATGTCTTCTTCCCTGTCCTCAAGGCCCTTCTCAGAGAGTGTTTTCCTCTGAAGCTCTAATCTTACAAGCGCTGAAGTTGATGGACCTGCCTATCCATACATCTGGGACCCCCCACGTATATCTCTATCCAAGTAAGTCTTTGGGACAACTCTATATTTAAAGAAGCCCATAGCTAGTCTGGCAGAAATCAAGAATCTCCCGCTGCTAAGAAAAATTGTATTTACTCTTCTACATACGTGTACCCAGTTGTCGAGGATTAACCCCTTGGATACAGGCCATCTTTACAAGTATATACAAGTTAACTACCCAGCAACTATTAATTAAACTATCCCAAGCATTCCTGCTCCAAGCTCTATCACCTGCTTAATTGGACACGGCCTAAAAAGATTGCTGTATTGTATGTGAAGAAGTCCTCCATATGTACATTTGTATTACTTTGTCCTGCTAGTAAAAAGAGCAACGATTACCCCCGAAGCCTGGTTGTCTGTTGTCACTGTCAGGTATCAGAGCAGGGGTGGGTAGTCGGGGACATCAAAAAGGAGATTTTGTGCACAGTTGGGACCCAGGGACCCCCCTGCAAGCCGGCCACATCTGATATATACCATGATACCAGCCCTGGCCCTCCTGAGTGTTGCAAGTGTCTGTGCCTGCTGCAGAACCAGTGTTGATTAGCCGCAGGCTCATCTTTGCTAGTTGGGAGAGCTGGCAGCTTGCGGTTACAAGGGGGCTTACTTTTTATCAGCGCAACTGCAAGCGCTGTGTAGTTAAATCACACAGACCCCATAGACAGATGCGTCACCCTCGTGATTGTCACATACATGTCGTGCTATCGGGGTGTCATCACCTCTAGCAACGTTGTTTATGTGATCCCTGATCCTAATACATGCCATGTTTCTAATACATGGAATAATAATTGATGAAACCCGGTCTAACTCACACATGAGGTGTAGTCATTCATTGTCCCTGTGTGTGAGTTTGATTGATGGATGTAATTATTCTGTCATGATCTTGGGTGTACCTGTATTTCTTCTTTTTTTTTTTTGGGGGGGGGGGATATTCCCTGGTGTCCAGTAAAAGAGCTATGGTATCAGACTTTGCATCTGGTCTCCATATTACCTGTATAGGCATTTTCAATAATTTCTTGCACTTGTAGTGCGGCCGGAGGGTGAAGAGTATCGTCACGCCTATTGTGAGTGGTTCTCCTGCGGCTGTCAGTGGTTGCCGATGCCATTTACTTCTATTGCGCAGAGCGGCATGGAGAGGAGAGGTGGGGCAGGGTCGAAAAAGGATATCGGCATGCCCCTGCTTCCTGTTTGGGTGCTTCCTTGCGCATGCGCAGAAGACCCGCCGGGACGAGCACCGGCTGTCATTTCTATCAGCTGTTTCTTCTGGAGCAGTGATTGGACGCACGGTGTCTTGGTGGGAGGAGTCATGCACATTTAAGGTCGGCATCTCTTTGCGCCCCCCTATGGCCAAACATCAGTGCCGCTTGGGGAGCAGGAGGGGTGGTTGTAAGAGACACAAACTAAATGCAAGATAGTGGTTAGCTTACTCCTCCTTGCTATTCAGATCAGTGAAGCCTCTGATGACTCATGTAAATAGAAGCATGATGAAACGCGTCAGTCTACAAATAGGGAATAATTAGCATCTGGAGACTGAATTATATGCATGACAGCACAGGGCTGTAGGTTTAACAGGAGACGCTACTATCCCATAGCGTTAGCCTTAATAACATATGGCAGATAGCTGTTATGTGGGTATGTCAGTAGTGTTGTATGGACTCTACCCTAATGTCTAGGGAGTATCGATGCATTGCTGCATATACTAAGCTATTTTAGGCAATGTACTTCGATCCTCTATCTTGGGGGTGAGTCCTTCTTTTCTGGAGTTCTAGTAGGGGAAATATTTTGGCTAATTAGCTGTGAATATAAGGGATACTCTGACAAAATTTGTTCCCTTAGGAAATTACAATAGATTATATATATTCCTCAAGAATATTACAATATTATATATAATATATTATATATTCCCCAAGAAATTACAATAGATTATATATATTCCCCAAGAAAAATCTATTTTGGCTGATTACAAGATTTAGGTCTTTTTAATTTTACATACTTTTTATGAATATCAATAAAGGCTATGTTTTAAAGGTCCCTAGATAGTTACCTACCTATCCTTTACTTTTGTTTTTCACAATTGGGCAGGTTCAAAGGTATTATCATTTATAACTATTTTGGTCTACTCTAAGATGTACCATAAATCAGTTTTTACTCTACTTGTCACTTTTTAATATAGTCGGCAGAGCAGAGTTGGAAAACTCTTTTGAGTTGAATTCCACTCTAGTCCCTGACTGGCATAGATTCCAGTTCTGATGCATGGGACCTCCCAAGGTGCACCAAAATTATTTAGTGGCTGGAGTGTAAAATGCCAGTCTTAAGAAATTCCCACCAATGTCTATCAAGGTGAAGACTCTTGGCCAGCAGCAGTGATGTTGGATATGGTGAAACTGCCCACTAAGCTGGCCCTCTACCAACTTACACCCTTTACCGATTTAGGTACAAGTTACACCTGTAAATAGGTATATGTAGATAACATATTAGATAACATATTAGCATTGATATTTGTGAAAAAAACAAACAGAAGATAGGAGAAGGAAAGATTTGGAGAGGATAAAGTTTGGGATGTAGAGGCAACAGCAAAATATTCGAGGTGGAGTGAAGATTAAGGAGGGAGAGGAAAAAGTGGAGAAAATAGAATTAAGGGTTAAAAAAACATAAATCTTATTAATGGAGCAGGAATAAATAGGAACGTACGGTAAGCTGATAATACCGCTGTGTTGTCTGTCTGCTGTGTCTCTAGGACCTTCTTGCTTCTTTCTCTGTTCGGCTGATATATTATACAGAGTTCCTAGTAATAATTGTCTCTTATGTTAATAAGCTGGATCAAGAAATTGGTTATACAAGATCTAAAGGTGGAGTTACTAAAAGATATGAAAAGATAAAGTCAGGTAATAAAGCAGTGAAAAAATAAATAAATGGAGGTCTTGAACATGAAGGTGAGGATCTTATCTATTCAATAAACATCCTATTGTGGTCCCAACTAATTTGGCTTTAGACCATTTGTTTTCTAATTGGCTTCCTGGTTGAGCTGGCAGAAGTCAGGCAGAAACAGTGTCTGAATACTGGCTGAGGTCTGGGCTAGAAGTATACAGTGTTGGCCAAAAGTATTGGCACCCCTGCAATTCTGTCAGATAATACTCATCTTCCAGAAAATGATTGCAAGCACAAACTCTTTGGTATTAATATCTTCATTTATTTTGCTTGCAATGAAAAAACACAAAAGAGAATGAAAAAAAAAGACTGAATGAAAAAAAACAACAACACAATCTTGCGTTGAAATCTCTCGGCAATTTTTCTTTTCCGTCCACATATAGGGAGGTTAGCCACAGTGCCATGGGCTTTAAACTTCTTGATGACACTGCGCATGGTAGACACAGGAACATTCAGGTCTTTGGAGATGGACTTGTAGCCTTGAGATTGCTCATGCTTCCTCACAATTTTGCTTCTCAAGTCTCAGACAGTTCTTTGGTCTTCTTTCTTTTCTCCATGCTCAATGTGGTACACACAAGGACACAGGACAGAGGTTGAGTCAACTTTAATCCATTTCAACTGGCTGCAAGTGTGATTTAGTTATTGCCATCACCTGTTAGGTGCCTCAGGTAAGTAACAGGTGCTGTTAATTACACAAATTAGAGAAGCATCACATGATTTTTCAAACAGTGCCAATACTTTTGTCCAAACCCCTTTTTTATGTTTGGTGTGGAATTATATTCAATTTGGCTTTCTGACAATTCTTTTTGTGGTTTTCCATTGAAGAAAAATTAAATGAAGATAATAATACCAAAGAATTTGTGATTGCAATCATTTGCAATTTGTATAATCTGGCCTTATGCTTTAGCTTACCTTGCTGGTTCATGTGGTATGTATATATATATATATATATATATATATATATATATATATATATATATATATATATATATTCTGTTTACCACTCACGTTTAACTACATGTAATAACTATCCTGGGCAGTATTGGACTCTTTGCTGTGCTTTTTTTTTGTACATTTATCTGTGTGTTACTCGCATAATATATTTTGTATAACTTTTTAATGTGATAATATTAACGTTTGTATATTCCTATTACGAGTTTTGGTCTATTTTTGACCTCACTATTTTGAGTGTCTGTATACCTATTTCTTTGTTTTTTCTCCATGTGAATGGACCCTAAAGCCTGTGTTATTACTGCATTTTCCAGTGCCTCATTACCCAGAGTCCATTCTCACACTTCCCTCTAAAGAGACCATCATATTAATTTACTACTGGCAACTACTTGGCTCACATAGAATCTACTAGGACGTAGGACTACTGATGTATTCAGCGGTGATTTCTTTCAGTTTTTTTTTTAGTTTTTCTAAATATTAAAGATCTAAATAGCTACTTCAACAGATCTCTCTTCTGGAATGAGACCTGAAAGCAAAAGTGTGATATTTTCTGTGCCCAGGAATCTACCGTATTTTTCGGACTATAAGACGCACTTTTTTTCCCCAAAATTTTTGGGGAAAAGAAGGGCAGCATACAAATGGGTTAATATTCCCATGGGTACAATTAGAAGGGACTGGTTAATCAGTAAGTAAGACCAATAGATTAACTGCAGACCACCTATCTAAGGCTGGACAAACCATACCAAACTTACAGTGGTGTGAAAAAGTATTTGCCCCCTTCCTGATTTTTTAATCTTTTGGATGTTTGTCACACTTAAATGTTTCAGGTCACCAAACAAATATAAATATTAGTCAAAGATAACACAAGTAAACACAAAATGCAGTTTTTCAATGAAGGTTTTTATTATTAAGGGAAAAAGTAATGAAAACCTACAGGGCCCTGTGTGAAAAAGTAATTACCCCCCCCCCCCAAACCTAATACCTGGTTGGGCCACCCTTAGTAGCAACAACTACAATCATGAGTTTGCGATACCTGCCAATGAGTCTTTTACAATGCTCTGGAGGAATTTTGGCCCACTCAGCTTTGCAGAATCGTTGTAATTCACCCACATTGGAGGGTTTCTGAGCATGAACCACTTGTTTAAGGTCATGCCACAGCATTTCAATTGGCCACTCCAAAGTCTTAATTTTGTTTTTCTTAAACCATTTAGAGGTGGACTTGCTGGTCTGTTGTGGATAGGGTTGAGCGATCGTGTTCAGAAAAGATCGGATTCCGATCGGCAATCGAGAAAATTTCACGATCGCCATCGGAATTCCGAACACGATCTTTTTATGTGGGATCGAGATCGGTGATCTTTTCCCACAATGCATTGCTTAGTCTTCACACTGAGTATACGCTGTATACTCAGTGTGAAGGCTCCGCTGCAGTTCCATAGGAATGAATGGAAGCAGCCAGAACACAGCCTTAACCCCCTGCGCGCCGGCTGCCTCCATTCATTGGAATGGGAGGCTAAACTAAATCTCTAGCAGCTACTTACCTCTAGAGATGGCTGCTCCAGTGCCCTCCTTCTTCTTGCTTCACTGCCCCGCCTCCCAGGTTAGTGTTTAAAGCGCTAGGTAGGTGGGGCTTGTGGCTTAGGAGAGTGTGGGCGGGTACAGGGTGGGGAGACGTGACGTCTCCCCTCCCAGTACCCGCCCACACTCTCCTAACCTGGCAGGGAGGGGGCAGGGAGCAGCGTGGAGTGGCAGCGAAGCAAAGAAGAAGGCACCGGGCACCAGACCAGCCATCTCTGGAGGTAAGTGGACACCAGGGGGGACTAAGTAGCCAGAGGATTAAAAAAAAAATCCTCTGGCTACTTTAGTGATTCACTACACAGCGTGGATTCTAACAATTCTTAGATTCCATGCTATGTAGTGAATAGGATTGCTTTTAAAATTCGATCTCCGATTAATAAAAAAAATCCCATTGACTTGCATTGGGATCGGAATTGGGATCGAGATCGGGTTCGAATGAAAAATGATCGGAAATCGGATTTTAAAATCGATCCTGAAAAGTCAAGATCGGCTCAACCCTAGTTGTGGATCATTGTCCTGCTGAATAACTCAAGTGCGCTTCAGCTTGAGGTCACAAATAGAGATGAGCGAACAGTGAAATGTTCGAAGTTCGAAATTCGATTCGAGTAGCCGTTCAATACTCGACTGTTCGATCGAACATTGAACCCTATTATAGTCTATGGGGAAAAAATACTTGTTAAGGGGGAAACCACTATTAGACTCAGGAGAGTCACCAAGTCCACTATGACACCCCAGGAAATGAGGCCAACACCCTGCAGTGCAACTGGGACAGCAGGGCAAGCATGTCTGGGGGCATCTAACATGCCCAAGTCCCTGTATTACATCGGGATCCCTGTCAGCTTGTGAGATGCGGGAGCTGACTTTTTCCCATAGGAATGCATTGACCAGCTTTGATTGGCCATACAGAGTACAGCATTCGGCCAATCAACTCTGGTTCTGCCGGAGGCTCGTCTGTGAGGAGGCGGAGTCTAATATCGGACTAGAATGGAGACTGTTGTGGACTGATCTTAGGCTCCGCCTCCTACGGCAGAACCAGCGTTGATTGGCCGCGTATCACATTGAAAGCAATAGGGAAAAAAGCAGCCCATTCATTTATATGGGGAGCGCACGTATGCTGGCTCCCATAGAAAGCAATGGGATCTGTTTTAACGCTGCTGATTTGGGACGTGTTATACATTCAGAATCAGCGAGCGTATACTCCGTGTGAAGGGGCCCTAAGGGTCCTTTCACATTGCGGAAAATCAGAGTTGAATGGTCCCTTATTGCTATTCCCTGTTACGCCATTGTACTCAAAGCTATCTGTGTCATCAGGACAACAATAGAATTGAAGCCAGGACATATGTCCTAGAACCATGATGGCGAACCTATAGCACGGGTGCCAGAGGTGGCACTAAGAGGCCTCTCTGTGGGCACCCTCTGTAGAACAGATGGAGCAGATTGTGGAGCAGATTGTACTGTGTGTGGGACACTGTGGAGCAGATTGCACTGTGTGGGGGCCACTGTGGAGCAGATTGCACTGTGTGGGGGCCACTGTGAAGAAGATAGGACTTTTCCAAAAGGTCCTCTCCTCCCCTGTACAACCACAATGGTCCTCACATTATTCCTCCTGTCACTTGCAGCAGGTACAGTTTATGGTTTATTTCTTCACCCACATCATTTAATTTCTACACAACTGCACTTATTCTACAATATCAGCAGGGATTGTGGTGAATTATGGGCACCACTGCCAGCCTAGACATAAAGTCACATCCTCTGTCTCATCTGCTGATAATACAGCACTAGAAGAACCAGCCATGAAGTCCTCCGATCCTCTGGACACTAGACTATCAGTCATGATGCCCACATCACATATGGCAGAGCTGGTACATGAGTACTGGCAGGCAGGTGCCACCTGAGGATGCTGTGACCTCCGCCATCATGTGACCTGCACACGACCAACTGTCATTTAGTCTTCACTGACCATGGCAGCGACTAGACTACGCGACTGGATCTCAGCGATTCTACGGAAAGTACCATTTATTGGACATGGAGGAGGCGGCGATAGGAAGAGAGAAGATGAGAAGAAGGAAGATGGAAAGAGGAAGAGAGGAGCAGATGGAGAGAGCGGAGTTATGAAGAAAAAGAAGAGAGGAAGTGAGAGGATGGAAGATGGAAAGAGGAAGAGAGAAGAGGACGGAGAGAGCAGATTGATGAAGAAGCAAAGAGGAGAGGCCAGTATATTAGAGGATGTCAAGTCAAGAGCGGGCAGCAGCCAGGACCCCGGAACATCAAGCCCCTACCCAGAATTTTACATCAACCGCTTCAACATTCATCAGGAGTTGGGTAGGGGCGGCTTTGGCCAAGTAAGTTTTATAACTTTTGATTTCTGCAGAATATTTTGGCGCTATATAAATAAAATGTGTTACTATTAAGAGACAGTGGATATATTTATTATATCCATTTAGTGCCATTTGTCCTTATTTTAAAAATAATTATGTCACGGGATGGTTAGAGTCTATACTATAGGCAATGTGTAATATATATTTCATGTGGAATGTATTCTCTAACCTGTTATATACAGCAATGTGTAGTTGGCTGATTAGGGTCTAGTGTGTTAGCACATTGTATGCAAATACCTCTAACTAGTGAGGACCAGTGAGGACAATGGGTGGAGATAATCTGATCAGTGTCTCCAAGAAGATGTTGGATGGTGCATTGTCCATAGTAGACAGGGAGTCTGCTCTCCTTGGTATAGGTGAGGGGGGAAGGATCTGTGACTCAGCCCTTCCCACCCACAGATAGAGGAAGTAACAGTTTAGTATATAGTTGTAGCTTGCAGTTAGTATGTGTTAGCCGGCCTGTGCACAGCTCTGCAGAGAGCCAGGACTTAGTTACAGGACCAAGGAACCAAAGTTATCATTGGATTGTGACTTCTGTGGACTTATTGTTATTACGGTTGATGTGACCGCTGCCGGCTACTAACTTTGTGGATTACAATAAATTGCTGTTGTCTCCCGACCTCTTGCGTCCGTGTTGATTCAAAAGACCATCCGGAGGAAGACGTATACCTTTGCTCCGTGACAACTGGTTGGCAGCGGTGGGATCAACAGCGGACAGCGAGATGGACTACAGCAGCCCAGCGATTAATGGAGCCACAACCTCAGAATACAGGAACTGGACTATGGCACGTCTACAAGTAAGGGCCCGGGAACTAAACCTGAGTTACCAGGGAAGAACGAAAGATCAACTGATCGAGGCACTGGAGGAGATGACCCTGCAAAGCGACCATGAGGAGGGCTGCCCCCAGGAGACTGGAGAGATACGGGAGTGGCAGGTACAGACCCAAAAGAGCAGATGGGTTGTTTTGTATGAGGAGGAGTTGGCAGTGCTGGGGCTAGGAGCAACTGCAGAGCAAAGGAGTAGAGCATTACAGAGGGCTCAGGAAACGGAGAAGGAGGAACAGAGAATGGCGCATGAAAAGGAAAGAATGGCGCATGAAATGCGAATGGCTGAGATAACTACGCGGAATTATAATCAAACGTCGGCCCCCAGCCCAACAGTGAGAGAACCACCATATGTCTCCCATAAACACTTCAAGACCTTTGATGAAGCGGCTGGGGATGTTGATGGATATTTTCAGGACTTCGAACACCAGTGCCACCTGATGGAAGTCCCAGAGAAGGATTGGGTCCGGTATCTGGTGGGGCACCTACGAGATGGGGCTGCGGAAGCTCTCAGAGCCATGGACCCTAGTGATCAGCGGGACTATGAGGCCATTAAAAGAGCGGTGCAGAAGTATTATGCCGTCACTCCAGAGACCTACCGAGTTCAATTCCGCTCTTTGTCTTACAATGGGGGAAGCTCCTTCCACATGTTCGCCCACAAGTTGAAGCAAGCATGCAAGCGCTGGCTAGAAGGAGAGGAGGCTGTCACAGTCGATAAGATCCTCCAAGTCATACTTAAGGAACAGTTCTTTTCCCAGTGCCCCGCTGAGATCCGTGAGTGGGTGCTGGAACGGAACCCAGCCACAGTGGAGCAAGCTGCTTCCCTTGCAGATGAGGGCCTGACCATCAAGCCGCAGTGGAAGAGGTTGTTTGCAGAGGAGCGGAAAACTACCACAGTCCGCCAGACACCCTTCAGCCAGCCACCCACCTTTCGTGCCCGGCCTCAGGATTACAATTCCCCCTCTACCCCTGCCCCAGCCCATCGGCCTCCAGCTATGAACAACCCTGTCCCTAGACAACGACCTACTGGAAGAATGCTAGAGCGCAGATGTTTTGGGTGCGGGCGGCCTGGACATTTGCAAGCTAGTTGCCCTGTTAACATGGGGGCACGGGCCACCGTGGCATCCCGGCCTATTCACTACCTGGGAACCACCCCTAGGACTGAAAGTTTGGCCCCATTTCCAGATGACTCCATGAATGACCCATCTGTTCCACCTCCAGGGGTCTATGGGATTCAGCCTTCCGCCACACATCCCGCAAACCTTCAGCGGAAGCACTTGCAGGAGGTCCTACTGGATGGCCGAACAGTTGTTGGATTCCGGGACTCGGGAGCTTTCCTAACGGTAGCGGACCCCCGAGTGGTTCGACCCGAGGCCCTAGAGGAGGGCCCTGGCCTTTCTATCGAGTTGGCAGGAGGTACTCGGAAACGTATTCCTAAAGCTACCGTGGAACTCGACTATGGTTATGGACCAAAACGATGCACAATTGGTGTGATGAGCGGGCTGCCGGCCGATGTTCTGTTAGGCAACGATGTTGGAAATCTACAGTGCCACTTTGTGGGAGCAGTGACCCGAAGCCAAGCTCAGAGAGACGCCAACATGGATCGACCGGATTTTTTGCCAGATGCCAGCCCTTCAACTCTACAACTTTACCATTCAGTACCGCCGAGGGAACCAACACCAGAACGCAGATGGGTTATCCCGGCAGGAGGACATATGAGCTATAGAGACTGATGTGCATTCCCCAATTTACCTGTGTAGGCCAATTGTGTCATGCACATGTTTTGAGAGGGGGAGGGGTTGTCACGGGATGGTTAGAGTCTATACTATAGGCAATGTGTAATATATATTTCATGTGGAATGTATTCTCTAACCTGTTATATACAGCAATGTGTAGTTGGCTGATTAGGGTCTAGTGTGTTAGCACATTGTATGCAAATACCTCTAACTAGTGAGGACCAGTGAGGACAATGGGTGGAGATAATCTGATCAGTGTCTCCAAGAAGATGTTGGATGGTGCATTGTCCATAGTAGACAGGGAGTCTGCTCTCCTTGGTATAGGTGAGGGGGGAAGGATCTGTGACTCAGCCCTTCCCACCCACAGATAGAGGAAGTAACAGTTTAGTATATAGTTGTAGCTTGCAGTTAGTATGTGTTAGCCGGCCTGTGCACAGCTCTGCAGAGAGCCAGGACTTAGTTACAGGACTAAGGAACCAAAGTTATCATTGGATTGTGACTTCTGTGGACTTATTGTTATTACGGTTGATGTGACCGCTGCCGGCTACTAACTTTGTGGATTACAATAAATTGCTGTTGTCTCCCGACCTCTTGCGTCCGTGTTGATTCAAAAGACCATCCGGAGGAAGACGTATACCTTTGCTCCGTGACAAATTATTAATCTTTTAAATTCATGTAATAATTTATCAATAAATGCTGGATACAATAATTGTAATAATTAATGTCTAATGGATTTGATCTTGCTTAGCTACATCAATGTGACGTTGCTATCAGAGCCTATTTCATTTCATGCGCCCTTTCACATGTGTATGTATATGTAGCAGAGGTGAACAGAACTTCAACAACTGGTTAAACTGTCACAGTGTGATATCTTATGGCACAAGACAACAAAAGCCATTGAAAATATATTGGAAAAACATTTTTCATTGAATTTTCAATGTTTTTTTGATACTTTATATCACACTGCAGCAGTTTAACCAAAAGCTCAAGTTAACTTTACTATGTTTGTTACTCTTTCACGCAAAAACAGCTGAACAAATTTGGATGAAATTTGGCACGTAGATAGTTTGTAACCTCAATTAACACATAGGCTCCTTTATATCCTGGCAAATGACACGGCTTCATGACTGTTATGAATTTATGTTCATATACTATATTAACCCCTTAGTGACCAGCCTGTTTTGGACCTTAATGACCAAACCACATTTTGGAAATTTGCCCTGTGTGACTTTATCAGTGAATAATTCTGTAATAGTATTAGGCATCCAAGTGATTCTGATATTGTTTTTTCGTGACATGTTGTACTTTACTGAGAAGGTAAAATTAGACTGATATAACTTGCGTAAATTTATTTAAAAACTCGCAAATGCTGAAAATTTTGAAAATTTTTCAATGTTTTCCATTTTCAGCTGCAATATCTCACATATGCACAATAATACAGGGCAAAAAAGTTAGTAGTTATATACTTCCAAATGTTCCTTTTGTGTTTCAAGCATATTTGAAATAATTTTAGCATATTTGAATAATTTAGACAATTTAGAAGTTTATCAAGTTTATAAGCAAATTTTGGAAATTTTGAGTTTGTGATTTTTTCCTGTACCAAGCTATGTTTGCAGACAAGAATAGGTGGCATAATGACAGAACCTCCCATTAAATGACCCAATTTGTAAAACTAGACCCCTTCAGGTATTCTTTGAGGGGTTTAGTGAGCATTTTGATAAAACAAATATTGTTTTGCAAGAATTACTACAAATGATGAAAAAAATTACATTTTCATTTTCTTCAAATATGTGTCATTTTAAAGCCAGTTTTTTTTGCACACAACACATCAAAAAGAAGAAACACACCCCAAAATATATCACCCCACTTCTCCTGTGTTAAAAAATGTACACTTTGTGGCCTTAGTCCTATGTATGCACATACAGTAGGGCCCAAGAGGTAGGGAAGGCCAATTGGATTTCAAAATACAAATTTTGCTTGCAGATATTTTAGGCCCATTGCACATTTCAACAAGATTTGAGCTACCAAAGCTATTGAAAACCCCCATAAATGACCCCATTTTATAAACTAGACCCCTTAAGGTATTCATTGAGGGGTATAGTGAGTACTTTGGCCCCATAAGTTTTGAGAAAATTTGCATCAAACAAAAAAAATTCATATTTTTTACAGAAAAGTGTCATTTTATAGGCAGTTTTTTTGCACATAACACATGAAAATGAAGAAAAACACCCCAAAATAGATGACCCCATTTCTCCTGTGTTCAAAAATTTACACTTTAAAGCCTTAATCCTATGTACGGACGCACGGTAGGGCCCAAAAAGATGGGAGCACCAACTGGATTTCAAGATACAAATTTTGCTTGCAGATATTTTAGGCCCATTGCACATTTAAACAAGATTTCAGTTACCAAAACAATTGAAAACCCCCATAAATGACCCCATTTTATAAACTAGACCCCTTAAGGTATTTATTGAGGGGTATAGTGAGTATTTTGACCCTATAGCCGTTTCACAGATTTTACTTACCTTGGGATGTGTAGGTTAAAAATTACTAAAATGTCCCTTTATCCCCAAAGTTTTCACTTTCACAAGGGGTTAAAAGAGAAAAAGACCCCCACAGTTTGTTACACAATTTCTCCTGAACACGGCAATACCCCATATGTGGCCATAATCTGCTGCATGGGTACATGCTGGGGCTCAGAATGGAAAGAGCGCTATTTGGCTTTTGGAGGGCAGATGTTGCTGGAAAAGTTTTCAGGTGCCATGCCGCATTTGCTGAGCCCCTAAAGTATCAATACAATGGAAACCCCTCAAAGGTGACCCCATTTTAAAAACTACACCCTTCAAGGAATATATCAAGGCGTATTATCACTTTGAGCCTAAAAATTCTTCCCTAAAATTAATGTACAAAATGAAAATTGAAATTTTTAAAGAAATATGCTATTCCGGTGCCCCATACGTTGCACCCTCTTTGTGTTGTCAGAGACCTGCACTCCTAAAACTATTAAGGGGCCATCCCGAGGGGCAAAAAATTATATACGTGGGTGTAAACTGCTGCTTGGGCACACAGCAGGGCTCAGAAGGGAAGGAGCACTGCGTTTTTTAGCTTTTGGGGTACAGAGTTAGAGGGACTTTCTGGGCGCTGTGATGTTTTTGCAGAGCCCTGGAGTTGACAGTAAACTGGAATTCCCCAAGAAGTGACCCCATTTTGTAGGCGCAATTTTAGGGTCTCCGCAAATGTGACATGGTGTCCAAAAACCAACAATCTAAATCTGCACTCCAAAAGCACATATCGCTCCTTCACATCTGCGCCCACATGTATGACACTGGTGTACCCCGGATAACGGACTTAATGCCATATGTGGGTAGAAATGGCTGTTTGGTACAGCCGGGCACAGAAGGGAAAGAGCACTATTTTGATTTTTGGATGTCATGCCACTTTTGCAAAGCCCCTGAATTGCCAATAAAGTGTAATCCGCAGACATGTCACGCCATTTTGGACACTACAACCCAATGGGATTTATCTGGTGGCGTAGCAAGCATTTTAACCAAAATTTGTTTCCAAAATAAGGTCTCATGTCAGGGGATTCCACTTTACTGGCGTTTCAGCTCTGCAAAAGTGTTGTGGCATCCAAAAACCAAACCGTCTGTGCTCCAAAATCCCCAATAACCCTTCTTCCCTTCTGTGTCTGGCTGTGCCCTAATATCAGTTTATACCCACATATGACATTACGTCCGTTATCCTGGGTACACCAGTGTCATACATGTGCATATATGTGGCATAAACTGCAGTTTGGGCGCACAGCAGGGCGCAGAAGGGAAGGCGCGCGATGCGGCTTTTGGAGTACAGATTCAGATGTTTGGTATCTGGACGCCATGTCATGTTTGTAGAGCCTGTAAAGGTACCAGAATAGTGCATTCCCCAAGGGAGTGACTTCATTTTGAAAACTGCACCCCTCAAAGAATTTCTCAGGGGGTGTAGTGAGTATTAGTATCCCAGACGTGACTGCACAGCGGATGGCGAAGAGGAAATATGGAAGCTGTGCAGAGAACATTGCAAACACCAAATTGCCTACTATGTCCCAGTAGCTCCTATGATTGGGGGAGTCACTTTGGGGGTCACTTCTGGTGTCTGTTCCCTCATAAGCTCTAAATCTAGGGTGTCCCCTGATATCCGCTCGCACCGCTTATATATTCCCTTCCTGCCGCAGCCAGTTGTGTTCTAATGATTTGGCGATTTTTGGGGGGTTTTGCCTTGACATTACTAGATGCTATATTTTCTTTATTTTTATGGTGACGCGGCCATATAAGGGCTTGTTGTTTGCGGGACAAGATGCATTTTGTAACAACACCATTTTTGGGTGTCTACTAGAGTTGAGCGAGTACTGTTCGGATCAGCCGATCCGAACAGCACGCACGCATTGAAATGAATGGAAGCACCTGGTACTTCCGCTTTGACACCGGCCGCTTAACCCCCCGCGTGCCGGCTATGTCCATTCATTTCAATGCGTGTGTGCTGTTTGGATCGGCTGATCCGAACAGTACTCGCTCATCTCTAGTGTCTACATCTTATTGAATACATTTTATTAACCCTTTTTTGCTGGATTTAGAAAAGAAAAAATCAATTCTGGCATGGCGTTTTACCTTTTAAATTTTTCGCGTACAGTATAAGTAACATGTGTCCTTTATTCTGCGGGTCGGTACGATTACGGCGATACCTCATTTATATTATTTTTTTTTATGCAACACTAATTCTGTAGAATAAAAACACATTTGGGGACATAAATCAATGTTTTTTGCATCACCATCTTCTGAGAGGCGTAACATTTTTATTTTTTGGTTGACAGTATTGGTTGGGGGCTTATTTTTTGCGGGACAACCTGAGCTTTTTATTGGTACTGTTGTGGGGTGCATATGACTTTTTGATCACTTTTTATAGCATATTTTGTAAGGTAAGATGCGAAAAATCACTACTTTCGGCGGGTTTTTTCCTTTTTTTTTCCCAACGTGCACCGAGTACAGTAAATATCATTTCAGTATTATTGTACAGATTGTTACAAACGCGACGATACCAAATATGTATTGTTTTTATTAATTTTTAGGTGTTTTTTAATATAATTCATTATCTATAAAAAAGGGAATTTTGGGGGGTTTATAACTTTATTCATTTTTATTATAAACTTTATTTTTCACTTTTTTTTCTCTTACTTTTTCATGTGCCCCTTTAGGACACTTGAATTAGTGACGCTTTGATAAAAGCATCACTAATTCTGTATTAGACGCTGCAGGACACAGCATTCAGTGTCTTGCAGCGTGTAGAGGAAGTCAGTCGTAGAGGCTGCCTGCGGCTGACTTCCTCTTAACCCGGGCAGGATCAACCAAGTATCGGGGGTCTTTAGCAGTCTGGGGTCACTGGCCAGACCCTAGACTGCATGTTGGAGACACTGGCACCCCCCCGATCTCGTCGCGGGGGGTGCCAATACCGCCGGCAGCATCACGGAACCGCTTCAGTTCCGTGATCATGTTTGATCACGGAACTGAAGGGGTTAAAAAACCCTGATCGGAGACCCCTCCAATGGGGGTAATGGAACAGGGTCTTAGCTGTCAGATACAGCTAAGATCCACTCTAATTACGTCGGCACTGACAGGGAATTCTTCCCTGACTGCCCGATGTAATTTTACTATAGGGCAGTCAGGAAGGACCTGTCAGTGCCGACGTAATTTTACTATGGGCCGGTCATTAAGGGGTTAAACTGCTCTTGCCAGCAGGACTCTCTCAGCTGATTGGAGTTTGCTGATAACGCCAGGTCTGTTATCTCTGTTTGCTGATAACGCCAGGTCTGTTGTCTGTTATGTAAACACACAGCTAACACTAAGTTCATTGTGTACAAGCCTCTGCATATTATATGATCTGCTCCAGGCAGCCCCTTTAATCCAAATTTGCAGTGTGCCAATTTCAAAGATGCCAGGGGGAAAAAGAAAATCTAATTTGTCGTAAAATTCTAAAACAACGAGAGCTATGAAGGTAGCCAGAAGTCAACAGAGTTCTCCTCAAGCAGAGCTCAGGGGGATCATTGACACCAACATGCTCATTATATGGCATCCCAGCGAGCTCCTGAGATTCCGGAATAATCACAGGTACAGTGTGAGGAACAAGTTCAGCGGCAGGCCAGCTTGAGAGCTGCCAAAAAGCCTGAGCAGGCGGATCATCGGCGCCAACAACATGCTCATTATATGGCGTTCCAGCCAGCTGCTGAGATGCTGGAACAATCACAGGCACGGCGCATGAAACAAGTTCAAGCAGCAGGACAGCTTGAGAAGAGCCAAAACGCCGGAGCAGGCAAACCATTGACGACAGCAATTTTCTGAATATAGGCGGACCATCGATGCCAAAAACACGCAGACGAAGTCGCAGAAAGAGGCTAGTATATATATATATATATATATATATATATATATATATATATATAAAATCTGTTTGTTCTGCTGTCATTCACTGTATTCAGACTTGAAATGAGACTTTTAAAGACAAATGAAATAGTCTGACATCATCTCTCGAGATCCTTCCAACTTCTGCCAGATAGGATCAGTAATAAATAATAAAGGGATTATTTCCTCTAAACATAGCATGGAGTGCAGATGAATGCAAGCTGTTGTTTCCTGTTATCAGCCACTTAAGACTAATGTGAGACTCGCTGGGGACGATTTATGGTGTCCGGCATATTCAATGCCAGTCTTCTTTTTGCTTGCACTGGGGGATGTCTCATTGGTGATAAGGGCACCTCTCTTCAGAGACACCGTATTATGATTGCTGGAGAGTCCGGATTCATCTGACTGACCGACCACTCAGAAGGCCCTGCAGATGAAAGCAACATGTAATAAATGTACATGAATTTCCTCTGTGACCACTTATAATGCCTCTTCCATCATTTTCTTCAGGTGGTCCTGGCATCAGTCCCTGGCCAAAACACCTTCATGGCCGTCAAGATCATCAGCAAACAGAGGACCAATGCAGAAACTTTAATGAGAGAGCGGCAGATACTCCTGGAGTCCCGAGACTGTCCATTCCTCTGCCATCTGTATGCCGCACACCAGTCTCGGGACAGAGCCTATTTCATCATGGAGTATCTGTCCGGAGGCAGCCTGGAGGCTCTACTCAGAAAGTGCGGCAGTCTGAACAACAACTCAGTAAGGTGTGTAAATGACAGACAAGAAGATGGGGAAAAAGAGTGAAAGTAGACTGAAGGGCACAAGAGATAAGGAGACATGACAGGTCAGATACAGGGGACTGCACAGACTTGGGGGAATAGAGGCGGACATACACAGCGCCACCTCTCTCCTACTGGTGACACTTTATAATACCTTGTCAGTAGGGGACTGCTAGAGAAGGATTTCATGTCATTGATATTACACTCTGTCCTCTCCATCAGATTCTACACGGCAGAGATGATATGTGGCCTCCAGTTCCTCCACAGACGCAACATCGTTCACAGAGATATAAAGCCAGCTAACATCATGCTGCATGGGAATGGACACATCCAGATAATTGACCTGGGGCTTGCCCAAGAAGGAGTCAACTCCTCCAATAAGATCCGTGGAGTGAAGGGCACACGCCGTTATATGGCCCCAGAGATGCTTCTAGGACAGGAGTATTATACAGCAGTGGATTGGTGGAGCCTGGGAATTGTTATCTCCCGAATGTCAGCAGCATTCTCCCCATTTTACTATGTAAGCAACAAATGGGAGTTGTCGAAACTTTCCATCATCCACGATAAGCCACGGATAGCATTATGGCTGAACATGTTGCTACAAGATCTGGTCAAACAACTGCTGCGGAAAAATCCTGAGAAGCGACTGGGTGTGAACAGTAACATCAGAGAACATCCCTTCTTTAAAAACATCTGCTGGGAGGATCTGGAGATGAGGAGAGTAAAGCCGCCATTTATACCATCCAAGCCAGTTCTGGAGGACCATCACCTATCATGGCCGGAGCATCAGTCCCTTCACCCCGTGGTCGAGTTCTCGTATATGTCACCAAGTTGGACCCGGTAAGATCCTCCTCTAGTGATGATGTACACTTAGTACTTAGATAGTAACGGTAAGAATTTCCTGGTGTAGTCCACTCCATAGTCTTCTCCATCTTGGGCTTCATTCTTATTGCTCCTGTTAATTACTATGTCTCTGCTTTTTCTTAGGATGATGGAAACACCCCAATTGTGAAGGAGTCCACGACCATCTGGTAAGTATCTTCTACACACACCTATACATACATATCTATACACCTATACATACCTATATACACAGGACTCATACCATTATATCCATACATTGTCACTGAATCTCACATATATGGAAACATTTATTATAAGGAACATTCCCTCTCACATAACTAAAGTCTTGAAGTCATCTTCTCAGTTATCTCTGCAGTTAGTAAATCTGAGTAACAATTAATACATCCTCCAATATGGCTCCCAAACCTGCAAATCTCCATTCATTGACTTATAGTAAAGATGGATTTGGACAATTGCAGATATTCACACTTTACATGTGCTCAGGATACAAGTCGTCTTGTTACAGTCGTTCACTTGTTCATATAGTTAAAAGTGTTCTCTCTTGTGTCTTGCAGGATCAGCCCGTGCCCAGAACCTTGAGCCTCCCGACCCATACATCAGCTGCTGGATGAGACCCCGACTGCCTACAACATCCTCTCTCCACCATCTGAAGGCTGCAGACTTTCCATCAAGTTGATGCCCAGAACATTGACAGCATCCTCTGATATCTGGCCGGCATCAGACATCTCTACCTCCAGAAGACCGTCCACAACTCCAGGAGTGGCCTGTGCATGTCTCCCATCTCAGCACAGGCCAGGTAAGTTACACATAACACACATACATTAATATTACACACACATAGATATAAGTATAGACACATAGATATCAGTATAGACATATAGATATCAGTATAGACATATAGATATCAGTATAGACATATAGATATAACTATAGACATACAGATAGATTTAAGTTGAAGTATAGACACATAGATAAAACCGTTAGATATAGATATCGGCTTTGATTCAGGAACTTGTTCTGATCGCCATATTTGGGGTCAGGAAGGAATTTTTCCTCTTGAGGAGAATTGGCCCATTCCTCAAGAGGTTTTTGCCTTCCTCTGAATCAACTCAGCCTTACATAGCTTTAGGATAATAGATATAATAATATAAAATATATAGAGAAAAAATAGTTTTTTTCTTCATAATATGCATGGCTGATTTAAAAATAAATAAATAAAAAAATAGTTAATAGATATAGTAAAAATATTCCTGCTAAAAAATTCTTTAAAACGTATAGAGTAGGTTAGGTGCTGGCGTTTGATCCTGGGATTTTTCTGATCGCCATATTTGGGATCAGGAAGGAATTTTTCCCCCTTACATGAGGATAATTGGCTCTTTCCTCAAGGGGGTTTTCGCCTTCCTCTGGATCAACACAGTCTATAAATAGGTTTAGTTTAATACATTTATATTATACATTTACCTATAGTAATATAGTATATATTTATAAAAGCAAAATAAAAATAAAATATTAATTATTTAAATCATATATTAACTATAATATTGAATATATATTAAAAAATAAATAAAATCAGATAGGTTAGATACTGACTTTTGACTTAAGAACCCCCATAATAATATAAATACATTAATAAATAGGTGTAGAGTTATAAAGTTAGGAATAGTTAAAAGAAAACATTTAGATTATAAAAAATATACATAAAAATAACATTTTTGCTCCGCTTCCTATAAACTAGAAATAAAATGTTCCTTTTTCCCCCCTTATATCTTTGTCTCTATGTCTTTATTTCTATTGGATTTCCATGTAATGTCCTAATAAATGAGTAAATATTTCACAATGTCGACTTCCATATATATCATGGAGATGTGCACCACTTGTACATGTAGGTTCTGCAGACAGAACAATTCCCTAATATACATCTATTATCTGGATCACTCCTTGTATGAGCAGGAAGAAATCAGATAATGGAGCAAGCGGTGATGGAGAAAATATATCCCCATATGTGACATGGGCTCTTTGCCCATTTTATCAGGACTCTTTGCCCATTTTATCCCCTACCTGCTGAGGTATGGAGTGGTACGAGTGGAGGAGTAGGTGAAGTGTATTATTGCACAGTCTGTGTTAACCCTGGCAAACACATCGTAAGTAGAGATGAGCGAGTACTGTTCGGATCAGCCGATCCGAACAGCACGCTCTATAGAAATGAATGGAAGCACCTGGTACTTCCGCTTTGACGGCGGCCGGCCGCGTAACCCCCCGCGTGCTGGCTACGTCCATTCATTTCTATGTGAGCGTGCTGTTCGGATCAGCTGATCCGAACAGTACTCGCTCATCTCTAATCGTAAGATTAAGGCTTTGAGGAATGAAACCTGTATCTGTAACCATCTGCAAGCTGCTGGTGAATCTGTTGAAGTTGTTCAATAAAAGAATTATTTGGTTTACCCTGCAACACTGGACTGAGTCGTGCCTGCATCTAACATCAAGGGCCCTTCTGAACACCGTCACACCGGTTCAGCTAGGCGAGGTCCCCTCTTCCAACTAGAAGTGCCCCGGGGGAAACAAGACACTATCGACTCCATCAGGTAGTGCTGCAGCACCCTGCCCTGGCTGCGTCCAGCCCTGGAGAAGGATTGGAATATGAGAGAAGCGTCCGCGGCCTAGCAGGTGGCACAGCCAGTGTCATCTTTACTCTCACTCTCCGGTCTCCTCTACTGGGTTGTACGCTGCAACTACAACTCCTTCCATGAACCCTAATAGCACATATGGATGCCACTTAGTTGGGTTATCTGAATTCCCCCAATGATCTTGAACAAAGAGCTTTGGTAAACCTTGGCGTCCATATATTACAGTCTATAAGGGTGAAAAAGGACATATGTCCAATGGCAGATAAAGTAGACAATTTGCCCTGAGCTTGGCCTTAGTACTTTTCCACCATGACTATAGGCATTACCACCTGTCTGTGTTATCACTGACAACATAAGAATCCTTCTTGGGACCTGGAGTGAAGTTCAGTTTGGGACACCCACCCCCCTTATAACCTCATATATGGTAACAATAATGAACAAAACCGCCACATCTTTCATACAACACTCTCTGTGGCAAGAAGGAAGGGAATGGATAAAGTGTACAAGAGTACTGATAATACACCGCTAGTTTAGAGATTACAACGGAAAAGACACCAGAAGTGACTATCCCAGAATGGTCCTCCCAACCCTAGGACATAGTGGGAATGGCAGGGAATTTGGTGTATCTAATGTACTCCGCAAAGCTTACATATTCACTTTACACCATGCACTGTGCATTCATGTCTAGGAAAACTTATGCTTACTACACCCCATAATTAATTCTTTGAGGGGCGCAGTTTTCAAAATGTGGTCACTTCACTGAGAATTCCACTCTACTGGCACCTTAGGAGCTCTGCAAATGTGACATTGTGGCCAAACACCAAATAATCTTATTAAAAAAAATCATAAAAAATATAGTCTTATCTTACACTGCATATATAATGCTATTAAAGGGTTACTGACTAGTGCAGTTACTGACTGCTCCAGTGTAACTGCACTGCACTGTGACACCCTGTGGACTGGATGTAACGCAGAAACCAAATATGCAAGGGAAAAAGCACATGTTTAGCAATTGACATTAAACATGGAGGACAATACAAACAAGACAACCCCGGGGTATATGTAACAAACACAGAACATATAGCAGCATAGATCTGGGATGCTGCAATATGGCCATATCATAATAAACACAGCATAACTATCTTGGTAATTTCTGGTTGAGCACTGTCCATCTCTCCTGAAAGAAAGTAGTTCACTTACCTCTTGCCTGCTTATCCTAGTGAGCAATCTTCCCTTTTTTGTTTAGAGAGGATTTCCATTATTACTGTACTTTGGCTCCATCTTGTGGCCAAACTATTGAACAGCAATACACTACACACACAAGCTGCTTGTCTTTTATCCCATGTTTATTGTATCCTAAATCTATTGTATCATTTTAGTGTTGTCTTGTTAGTGTCAATTATATCATTATTTATTTATTTATTTATTGATTTATTAGTGGGTCATAATTAGTCCCCAAAACTTCAGCCATTATCAGTTTAATTGGCAGGTATTTTTTGTGTTGTAATATCACATTAGTTTTATTATGTGTTTCTTTTATGTTATCATATTTGTGACATTTTTATATATATTTATTTGTTTAACCTTAAGTACTGTGACTCTATAGCAGTGATGGCGAACCTATGGCACGCGTGCCAAAGAGGGTTTGGGTTGCAGTTTGGGCACTCGGTCTCTAAAAGGGTCGCCATCTCTGCTCTATAGTATAGCCTACCCCAGGACATGTGACAGCAGTCACAGCTGACAGCTTCAAAAAAGGATTAGATGACCTTTTAGGGAAAAATACCATCAATGCTTATGGAAATGCATAGAAAGTCATGTCCTTTCCCATCCCCCTCATTGAACTTGATGGTCGTAAGCTTTTTTTGTTAACCATGCTAAATATGTCATTTTCAACATTGGTGGATTCATTTACACATGCATGTACTATCCAATGACCTACAACCTTGGCATTTCCGAAAAATTGGATTCATGAACTGGAAGTTCATACTGATAATAGGCTGTTTATATCTTGGGAGATGTATTTGTCTCATTTATCCTGGACATATAGAGAGAGACAGGAGAACTGCAAGGGAGTCATTTTAACCACATAATACTCTTTACTGGACGGTTAGACAGATAACGAAGGGGATGACAACAGAATTATATTAATATTATTATTATATATTTGTGTTTATTTCAGTTTTTTTTACATGGTTAGAAAGTAATGTAGAATTTTAAAGTCACAGAAAACTCATTTTCGTTGGTCTTCATATTAATCTTTGCAAGCCAGAACACAATAATATTTTACAAGTACATTTAACACAGCAGAATTGATGTTTTCTCCCATTATATGTGAAAGCCTGTAACAACACAGAATAATGGAAAGTTATGGAATAGAATTTTAAAAGGCGCATCAAACAATTTAGAAAAACTGGACATTTATTGTGTATGAGCTACATGATGTGATCGACATTGACCCTCCGGTTGGTTTTGTACCAAACTTCTTCAGATAGAACAAGAAGTGCTATTATTATATTCTGGGGTCTCATCCGACTCCATAGTATAATAAGCAGAGGTCCAGGGGAGGTGAGGAAAAATAAGGGCATGTTTACACGGAGTTTTTTGGCAGTGGATTTTGATGTGGAATCTGCCTCAACATCCGTCTGACGAAACGGCTCCCATTCACTTCTTTCTTCTGCTAGCTAGCAGTGGAAAAAAGAAGCGAGATGCAGGGGTGAACCTACCTTTTTCACCGCCCAAGGCGGATGACAGAAAGCCGCCACCCCCCCGGGAGGAGGGGGCTGAGCGAAGGGGGGCGTGGCAGAGCGGCGTTAGCAGGCAGAGAGCAGGCAAGGAGAGGACCTGCTCTCTGCCTGAGCGTCAGGGGAGGCCGGTGGAGCAGCGCTGCGTCCACAGGACCTCCCAAATCCACCGCTCACTTCCCATGCCGGGCTGCGAGGCGGTGACGCTAAGCCAGTCCAGGACAGCTTGTCCTGGACTGGCTTAGGTAAGCAAAAATGCGGTCGCTTCAGGTCGCCTCATGGGAGGTGCGGCGCTGGCGAGATGACCTGTCTTGCTGTGGATTCTCACTCAGCCATGGTAGCCGCGGCGCGAGACTCCCTCCTGATCTCCCGATTAGGCCCATTCATCCGGAGCGGATGGAAGATAACAATGGGAACGGACACAGAATCAGTCTGTGATTGTTCTTTCGGACAGTTTAATGTCCATTGCTGTCATCCTACGACGTAAGACAGCAGCTGACATTAGTAACGGTAGTATAAACTCCCCTAATGTTTGAAATAAACAGATGCAGCATTTTTCAATAACTTTTCATTGGTTTTTGTTGTCTTCTGTGATAAGATATCATGCTGCAACAGTTGAACCTATAGTAGAGGTTCAGGTTAGCTCTACTACATCTGTGTATGCATGTACAGATGTAGAAGGGGCAAAAAAATGTTGAAAAAAGAGGTTTAAAATTCTTGATTTTAAAGTCAAGCAACAGAAGAATTCATGATAATGGATTCAGTAATATATTGTCATTTATACTGTACCTTTTCTTGATCTTTGTGAAAAATTCTTCTGCTTTCAAGGTATCCTTCTCCGCAAATGCCTCATACATGTAGACTGAACGGATAAACCCCATTAGGTCTAAAGCTGACATCTGAATTGTCACCGGTACATTAGTTATCCTGTAAGAAAAATGCTTGTACATTATGTCAGTCATATGTTTCCGTAGGTATAATTGCCATGCTGCTATTCACTACAACGCAAGCCTTTTTGAAATCATAGCATTTCTGCTGCAGATTTTTTTCGGCAATGTGTGGATGGGATTAGCCAGAAGGTCTTGCTCTTTTATCCAGAAAGTGGGCCTCTTCCATAAAGTAGTTAAATACTCGATATTCGATATTCGTTTCGAGTAGCCCCTCAATATTTGACTACTCGAATCGAATATTAAATCCTATTATACTCTGTGGAGGAAAAATGCTTGTTTCAGGGGTAGGCAACATTGAACTTACCAAGTCCACGAGTGAGGTTCGGCTGGATCCTTCTCCATGCAGCGTCCCTGCGGCGTCTTCCAGCTCTGAATTCACTCTGCCAGGCATCGGGCCTGGGCAGAGCTGACTGAGCATGCCCGCACTACAATAAAATGGCCGCTTACAGTCAAAGCGGCCATTTTCTTGTAGCACGGGCATGTGCAGTCGGCTCTGCCCAGGCCCGATGCCTGGCAGAGTGAATGAAGAGCCAGAAGACGCCGCGGGGACGCTGTACGGAGAAGACTTCTAAAGGTAGGAGAAGAACCAGCGTTGATTGGCCGACTGTATAGGATTCGGCCAATCAACACTGGTTCTGCATCAAATTTTTCCATTTGAATATCGAGTGGTACTCGATCGAGTACGAGTATTTCGAATACCGTAGTATTCGATCAAATACCTACTCGATCGAATACTACTCGCTCATTTCTAGTTATGAGCTACAATACCAAACATGGCCCATGAACAGGAGAGGCACTGTTCTATTAAAGGAATTCTATTATTAGAATTCCCTTTGTTTAACTAAGGACACGTAGGAATAGCCTTAAGAAAAGGCTATTCTTTTCTTACCTTTCTTATTCTGATCCGCGCCGCCGTTCCTGAGAAATATTTTCTTTCTTCCTGACGTAAATTTCAAACAGGGCATCCCCTGTGATGTTCGAAAACTCTCCAGTGACGCCTCTGTCTTCTCCGGACCGCCTCTTCTCCTGCGTCGCCTTCGTGTCCTCATCCAAAAGCGCCAACTGCACGTCCGTCGGCCATTTTCCTGTAGCCTCTCCCTTTCGGCCACAGGAAAATGGCCGACAGAAATGCGCAGTCGGAGCTTTTGGATGAAGACTCGAAGGTGATACGAGGCAAGGAGTAGATGGAGGTGTCGCTGGGAAGTTTTCAGATACCCTCAGTGCTGCAAGAAAACTTATTTACATATGGAACAAAGATGATATTTCTCAGGAACGGCGGTGAGGATCAGAATAATAAAGGTAAGAGAAGACTAGCCTTTCTTAAGGCTATTCCTACGAATACTTAGTTAAAAAGAGAATTCTAGTGATAGAAAGATGCAGAACCTTTCCATGAATGTTGGCAAACCAATATACAGTATACTTTATGTCACCCAGTAATTATAGTAATTTAGTTAATGCCTTGAACATGGATGACGTGGTAGAGTTTTGATGTGAATCCTCTGACATGTATGTCTATTGTATTTTCAATGTCTTTTCTGCACCAGCAGGGCCATTTATCATATACAATGGCGGAATTTTATTAAGATATTTAATAAATGACAAAATAAATGAGTGCCATAAAATGTACCACCTTTACAGCAGAAATCTAGCATACTGGCTCACAGACTCACTCGTACTTACCACTCCTTGTCTTTCAGCGGCAAAGCTTCAAATATCTCACGATATTGGTTATTCAGGCATTCTGTGATCTTTTTATCATCGTGCTGATACAAAGTATTCAATACCTGACAGTCATAAAAAAATGTAGAGTATAAATTACCAGGTTTTTTTAGTTACCATATAGAACTATCTGACTGTAGACATTGGACGGTTGTTGGATAATAAATAGCTATAATTCTAGGAGTCGGTCTCCCCAAATACTGTTCTGGTTAGCAAATCTGGAACATACAAAGACTGAGTTTAATGGCCGAGACTCAGTTGTGTGAATAAGGGCTTAGCTTAATACAGCAGAATTCCATACCTCCCAACTTTTAAAGGACAAAAAAGGGACGAAATGTGGGCAGGGCACGGCAAAGTTATTCCCACCCACTTCTAAATTAACTCCGTTCATTCCCACCCATTTCTCGTTGGGTACACCCTGTACACCACATCTCTCCCCCCACAGTACACCATGTACCCCACAGTACATCCTGAACCCCACAACACACACAGACATATACACATACACACATATACACATATGAAGCTATGAATAAGGGGCCTCATCCTTGTTCCCGAAACGCGTAAGCTTATTTGTTTTTTGTACGTGCCTGGATCCATGTCTGTACTATGTTTTTAAATTTTTGAAGTAAAAGTTATATTTTATATATAATTGGGCATGCTGGAGTAATTTTTTTTTTTTTGACACATATACACACACAGCACACATATATACACACACAGTACACTCTGAACCCCACAACATACATACACACGCACAGTACACTCTGAACCCCACAACACACACATATACACACGCAGACACACATATATACACACACAGTACACCCTGAATCCCACAACACATACACACATATACACATGCAGACACACATATATACACATACAGTACACCCTGAATCCCGCAACACACACGCACAGTGCACCCTGAACCCCGCAACACACAAACACACACACACAGTACACTCTGAACCCCACAACACACACATATACACACGCAGACACACATATATACACACACAGTACACCCTGAATCCCACAACACACACACACATATACACACGCAGACACACATATATACACATACAGTACACCCTGAATCCCACAACACACACGCACAGTGCACCCTGAACCCCACAACACACAAACACACACACACAGTACACCCTGAACCCCACAACACACACACACACATAAATACACACACATAAATGCACACATATACACACATACATACACCTCACCCCCCAGTACCTTTGCCTACACCCATCTCTCTATTTCTTTCTTGCTGCACTTGCCGGCATACTAAGACATGTCCTCCTCGTGACGTGACGTCTGACATCACACGGATCCTTTTGATTACAGTAGTGAAGCTTTCCCCGATAACCACCCGTTGTTATTGCAGCTACAACCTGATGGAAATCGGCGGAAAGTTTATTAATAAACAAAACATTTCAGGGACACAGCGGAACATACAGTGAGCTGTGGGGTGTGGGGGACGGATGGACAGGAACTTAAAATCGGGAAAGTCCCGCTAAATGCAGGACGGTTGGGAGCTATGGAATTCTGAGACATAGCTTGAAGTGCAGGTACTGTGCTGATAATACATGATATAATAGGAGATGTAATCAGAGTTGCAAACATCATAGACATTCACAGACAGTTGATAAGATACAATGGACCTTTAACCAGTCTTCATAATAAAAAATGATGTTTGATACTGGAAGAGACAATTGTATTGTCATGTGTATTAAATATCTTATTCTTAAAATTGTCATACCTCTGACTTTAATACTTTTAGCTCATGTGACAATTCCTCATGTTGAATATCAATGTCAGGATGAAAAGCATGCACCGCAAAGCATCCTTTTGTCCTCAGTACTCGCACTGCTTCACCGGCAAATTTATCTAAAGAGAACCAATGAGCAGCAAGACCAGAGGTCACCAGGTCCACAGAGGCATCTTTCAGGGGCATCTTCTCAGCCGGGGCCACCCTATAAACAGAGAGGAGAGGTGAATTTCAGAGAAGCTAATGTTATATAATACCATGTAGATATAGTAAACCCAGGACTCACATGTATGACACATTGCCTGCTGAGTTATACTGTTTAGCTAAATTTATTTGTGATTCACTAATGTCTATTCCCAGGACCTTCTTGAAGTGAGGAGCAAGAGGAATAGTGTAACGTCCAGTCCCACAGCCAACATCCAGCGCCATTTCCAGTGGCCGTCCATTTGTCTAGGAGAAAGGGCAGAGAGCATTTAGTGAAGCAGAAATGCTTTCCTCGTGCAGTTTATTTGATTTTTTTAATTTTTTTTTAAACATTTAAAGGTACAGAAGAAGCAAACGTTAATGTGTCACGGAACTGAATATGCATCCATTGTAGTCAATAAAGTCCAATAAACAGAGAGCAGGGTGCTGTATAAACATATACCATATACTATATACATTCAGTGTAGCTATCACTAGTTAAAATCAGTAAAATCCAGGAAGAAGTATCTTACGAGGATTAAATGGTAAGAGTTAAATACTGTCCATACAGACAATTTAGTCAGCCGTCTGTCCTCCCCTGGAAAAAGAGAAGCTGATTAAAATGAGGAACTGGGCTGACATTGCATCAGGGTATTCTTAGGTAGAGTTCACACTAGTGTTGGTGTTTGCTCAGAAGGTGTCCGTTTAAAAAAAACAAAAAACAGACACCTATCATAACGGACACAAATGGACAGAACCTGATTAGAGATGAGCGAACAGTAAAATGTTCGAGATTCGATATTCGTTTTGAGTACCTCCTCAATATTCGACTACTCGAATCGAATATCGAACCCTATTATAGTCTATGGGGGAAAATGCTTGTTTCAGGGGTAGGCAACATTCGATCAAATTATACTTACCAAGTCCACGAGTTAAGGTTGGGCTGGATCCTCCGAGAAGTCTTCTCCTTGCAGCGTCCCCGCGGCATCTTCCGGCTCTTCATTCACTCTGCCAGGCATCGGGCCTGGGCAGAGCCGACTGCACATGCCCGCACTACATACGCAGTCGGCTCTGCCCAGGCCCAATGCCTGGCAGAGTGAATTCAGAGCCGGAAGACGCCGCGGGGAAGCTGCACGGAGAAGACTTCTAAAGGTAGGAGAAGAACCAGCGTTGATTGGCTGACTGTATAGCATTCGGCCAATCAATGCTGGTTCTGCATCGAACTTTTCCATTCGAGTAGCGAGTGGTACTCGGTCAAGTACGAGTATTTCGAATACCGTAGTATTTGATCGAATACCTACTCGATCGAGTACTACTCGCTCATCTCTATACCTGATGGCTTTCAGTTACTGTCTGTTATAAGTTGGTAGCCCATAGACTTCAATGTTAAAAAATAGCGGACATATATATACTTATAAATTTAACTAAGCAACAGATAGTGGACAGCAGATTTAAAAGATAGGAGCCCCCTAAAATATCTGATTTTTAATAAGAGTGATTTGCAATTATGTTCAGGTTTGGGTCTTCTATGAATTGAACAGAAGTTGTGTAAAAAGTTAGTGATCATTTCATGCCCAAACAAGACGGCAACCTTAAAGGGTTACAATGGATTCATTCAACCCAATAAAATTATTTGTATGTTACACTTACCTTCTTTTGCACGTGAGATAAAATTAATTGCACAATTTCGTTGGAGGCTGGAATCATACCCGTCCGGTATACTGAAGAGAATGACGTCTTGCTGAACAGCTGAGCTGCCATGATATACGATTCTTTCCTAGAGATGTGAGAAATCAGTCAAATGAATAGAGACCACTAAGTATATGAATATATTCAATTGTCTATTTCTTTTTCTATTTCCTTTTTGTGCTTTGTTACACAAGGTATAAGGAAAATGTTTGTTTTTGTACTGTGTTAGCCAGTGGTTATGAAATATAAAAAAACAAAAAACTTGCAAGTCTTCAGTAAGTGATACCTTTTTTAATGGCTAACTCATAATGATGACAGAATATGACGTTTCGAAGCCTACTCTGGGCTTCGAAACGTCATATTCTGCCCACACGAATCATGCGGACAGGAAAGTAGATTTTGAACTACTTTCCTGTCTGCATGATCCCTGCGTAGATCTGGTGGCATTATAATCTATGGGGTCCGTGTGCTTTCACTGCACACCGCTTGCAGTTGCGTTCGGTATTCCGTTTGGGGGGGGGGGGGGGGTCCTCATGCGGATTCCCCTGGACGGACTACTGAACGCAGATGTGAACGATGTGAACCCAGTTATGGTCATGGCCCACACGGACACATGGATATGACTTCCTCTATGCCTACCCAAGATCAATGGGTTTAATTGGGCTCTGTCCATTTTGGAAGAATCATTGCACTGCCCTCTTTCCAAAAAGTACTAGAGGGTGTGATGGCTCAGTAGCAAGACACATAAAGTCACAATGACACAAAATATTCAGTGCAGCAAAGAGTCATCACAATTAAAGAAGATCATGCAAATATATAGTATATACAGTGCAATACCTCATAGGTCCGATATACCAAGACAACATATGCACGTAACCAATATTCAAGGTACTCTCACAATTCAATCCTACCTGTGCCATAGAGTTACACACTGCTCCAGTGTACTAGGAGCCACAGCTGCTCGCTCCTACTAATGATACAAGTAGACGCTATGAAGGCTGAAGGAACCCCAAAGGTCCCTCTGTCACAGAAAATATATCACCGTGTCCGCATTAGGGCAAGCTTAGAGATATATACAGGACATTCTGCTGCCAGATGTGTTGCCTCTCATGGCAGGGCTTCCGACTGACCTTTTCAGCAGGATAATGCTCGCTCACACTGCAAGGGTTTCCCAGGTATGTCTCCATTAGACTGCAACATTTCATTGGTCTGCCACCAACTTTGGTAACCTACAAGTGAGCAGGATCTACAGGCCCAGCTGCAACATCTGTGGGCAAATATGCCACAAGGTACCATAGAGAATCTGTATACCTCCATGCCCAACTATATCCCTTCTTGTATCCAAACTAGAGTTGTCCCAACAAGGTACTTGAGCCTTCTTACAATAGTCCAGTTTTCCCCAATAAACTTCTCCTTTCACTCTTATATTGCAATCACATATAGTATCATTCCATTCACACATGTAACATTTGATTCCAACAATTCTTTCCTTTTGAATTATATTTTTGTTATAGATAATTTGCACATACAGGCATTATAAATGCACACTTATATGTACAGTCATTACTTGCACACATAATATACATAGTAATATACATATACACTTAATACATACACTCTCACCTTTGGATCAGATAAAATTGTTCTTTGTGAAGCAGCGCATAGAGAATCTAAGTGATAACAGGGTGCAGGGAGTTTAAATACACTGCAACACTTCCAGGAAAGCTCCACCAACAGGCAGTGCAATGTATACGCCTTACCTCCACCTCTACACTTAGTAAGTGATGAGTAGCCCAAGGATAGGGTGGTGGAGGGAGGTAGGAAAGAAAAGTTACTATGAAACCTGGTGATGTAAAGAAACAGCACATCTTCAGCTGTTCATAAATGTGAGAGGGTTTTTAAAGGGAACCTGTCAGGTGGTTTTTCTACCCTAAATGGGTCCCTGTGTGTGCATCATAACGTAATGACTTTTTCTATGGCGCTCCTCATTAGGATTTCTGTTACAGTAAGACAAGTTCTAAGCTTTTAAAACCTTGGATTGGTATCTACAAATTTACCTTACAGGGATTTATCTAGTCTTGTAGTCATTATTCTAAATCACATGTTCCTCACTGTCAGATGTCAACTGACACCCTACATAATTTCTTGCCGCACAGGGTATTATTTAGTGCAATGATTTCATGACTAGATGAAGGTTTTAAAAGCTTATAACTTGACTTTTCAGAAGAAGGGACACCATCGGAAAGGTGATTACTTGATGCTGCAAATGCTGGGACCAGTTTATGGTAGAGAAACCATCTGACAGGTTTCTCTTACCTGCCGTGTCAACCCCTAAGAGAATTAGCATCCTGGTACCTGAAGCAACATGCTCAGGTCACCTCATAGCTGGCAAAGCTCTGTTCGCAGTTATCCTTATGTACAGTGCAATCGTGGAATTGAGTAACCACTATACCCAATTGTGTCTAAGAAACAGGACCTGTAGGCGCTGACTGCAAACCCCTGTGGAAACTGAGCAATCACTGTGTATTGCTTCAGGCTCTTATTTAGAGAAAGGTTTCGGAGTGTTCAGAGAATTAACTTCCGAGTTGCACTGCTATCATTGATGCTTGCTGCAACGGAGAAATTTCTGTTAACTACTTCTAGCTGTGTAATGTGCTGAAACTTCTGTGTAATGTGCTGATGACAATGAATCCTGTGTAATTTGAGTAAGCTTTCTTTGGTCAAGTCTCCACAAGCATTCAAGTATTAGTGATCTGGCTGCCCTGTACTTGGGTAAATCAGTATAGGAAACAAAAAGGTCGAAATTGGCCCATGCAGTTAGTTCCCTTGCCTTTTTGTTTGTTTCTTGGCCTACAATCATTTTGTTACACTTATTTTTCCATCTCCCTCTCTCAGAAGTTTGCTTGCTCTCTCTTCTTCTCACTTCCTGTATTCTTCCACTAGTTGGTAGGCAGACTCTGACTGATGAACAGGACTCTATGAAGTACCTCACTAGATATAGACTTTTCCTTTACCATGAGAGAATATTATCAGTACTAAAAATGTAACATAAATGCAAGTCAAATAATATGCACAGTAAATTCATATTACATTACATAGGTTTAGATAGAAAAATAAGCCTTACATAATGCAGAGTGAATGGACTTTGTTTTGAGGTTTGGATATATTTTGTATCCTTCCCCATTGTCAATGTTCATATTCATGGAATCGTCTCTTTTTTATTCATATATGCATTGTTATATTAATTAATAAATATTTATGGTTAATACAATGTCTGCTTCTCGTGAGTTTTTGTATAAGTACATGCTCCTTCATATCCTTCACTGATACAGATTCCTGACGGTAATGTGGCACCTGCTGAGAAATGTATTTCTCCTAGTTAGAGCATTCTTCCTCCTCTTTGTGATGAGCTGAATGAGAACTGTGCTGCAAAACCGCTTGGTGCCTACTTTACATGTTACACAAATATTGACAAAACATGGATGACACATAGATTATCCCCATGTGCTGTTTGTGGTTTTTAGTTCTAGACCTGTTCGGAGCTTTGGAGCACAGAGTCAGGGTCCACACAATGATCTGTGCAATACATAGCAGCAGTGGCGTAACTACCGCCGAAGCAGCAGAGGCAGCTGCCACAGGGCCCGGGACATTAGGGGCCCAGTGAGAGCTGCTACCGCTGCTATCATTATACTTGGGGGTCTTTTCAGACCCCCGAGTATAATGATTGGTGGCCCGGGAGAGGTAAAAAACATAAAAAACACTGTTACTTACCTCTCCACGAACCGGGCAGGCCTCGGCCTAGTCGTCTGACGTCTCATGACCCCGGCCTGCGTCCCAGGTCATGTGATGTCTGACATCATTGAAGATGGACTACTTCGGAAGCTGACAGCGTAGGAGCCGGGAGATGGGTGAGTAACAGAGTTTTTTTTATGTTTTTCTCCCCCTTGGGTCTCCGATTATTATACTCTGGGGTCTGAAAAGACCCCAGAGTATAATAATTGTTTATGGGTGTCCACAGTGGGGCATACCACTGAGTGCAGGGGCCACTATGGGGGATAATACTGTGTGCAGGGGCCACTATGGGGGATAATACTGTGTTTAGGGGCCACTATGGGGGATAATACTGTGTGCAGGTGCCACTATGGGGGATACTACTGTGTGCAGGGGCCACTATGGGGTACAATACTGTGAGCAGGGGCCACTATGGGGGATAATACTGTGAGCAGGGGCCACTATGGGGGATAATACTGTGTGCAGGGGCCACTATGTGGGATAATACTGTGTGCAGGGGCCACTATGGGGGATAATACTGTGTGCAGGGGACACTGAGAGACATAATACTGTGTGCAGGGGCCACTATGGGGTATAATACTGTGTGCAGGGGACACTGAGGGACATAATACTGTGTGCAGGGGCCACTATGGGGTATAATACTGTGTGCAGGGACCACTGTGGGGCATAATAGAGCGCGCAGGAATGCGTAGGAGGGGGTCAGTCAAGGTCTTCGGCGTCGGTGTCGGTGGGGGGGGGGGGGGAATGTCAAAAGTTTAGTATAGCACTCATGCTACCACTCTTCAGGGCCTCTTGCGTCAGTGAACAAGTATATTTGTAAGTGAAATTTGCAGTTTGCAAACATATCCTGCAGGGAGGGAGAGGTGTACTGTTCCCTGTGCAGATCAAAGATGAACATTACGTGCAGAGTCTATCCTAGCGCTACATGGAGTCAACAGTTTGAAGGAATACGCAGTGTTTTGGCACAATGCCTGTCTTAATGGATGCAAACAGAACTTCTCTGTAAAATTATCAGTTTGTGAGTGTTTCAGAGATGCTTGAAAAAGTATGGATGAAATTTGGTTCATGTTCTTTCTATATTGCAGATTCCACTGCTGTGGTTTGATAGGGTTTGGCCAATGATACTGTGTATAATATTGGTCGGTGGGAGTCAATTCATTATCGTATTTATGAAAGGTCTCCTATGTTCTAGCAGAGATGGGGAAATGCTGATTTTTGTTGATGTTGAACCACACTGTTAATTTGGGGGTTAGGACACTTTTACATGTATTGGGGAGTTTTGTCAGTGTATGTGAGACTATGGGTCAGAAATTGGGTTATGAGGTAGGCTCTGGAGCAGGGTAATGCACAAGTTCCATTTCCGTGCTTCACTGGACAGACTCCTGACTTCAAGTATTATTTATTATGGCTCTGGTCTTCCATTTCTGATTCAGGTCCAGTCTAGTCTAGTCATTCATACGTACTGCGAAATGCGTGGCACTGCCCATGGACCTGACATAAGTGGTAATAATGCATACATTGTGGCAAGTGTCAGGTGACATGTAGTGTTTCGAGAATGTGCCAACACTGTATACAGTCCTATGAAAAAGTTTGGGCACCCCTATTAATCTTAATCATTTTTTGTTCTAAATATTTTGGTGTTTGCAACAGCCATTTCAGTTTGATATATCTAATAACTGATGGACACAGTAATATTTCAGGATTGAAATGAGGTTTATTGTACTAACAGAAAATGTGCAATATGCATTAAACCAAAATTTGACCGGTGCAAAAGTATGGGCACCCTTATCATTTTATTGATTTGAATTCCCCTAACTACTTTTTACTGACTTACTGAAGCACAAAATTGGTTTTGTAACCTCAGTGAGCTTTGAACTTCATAGCCAGATGTATCCAATCATAAGAAAAGGTATTTAAGGTGGCCAATTGCAAGTTGATCTCCTATTTGAATCTCCTCTGAAGAGTGGCATCATGGGCTACTCAAAACAACTCTCAAATGATCTGAAAACAAAGATTGTTCAACATAGTTGTTCAGGGGAAGGATACAAAAAGTTGTCTCAGAGATTTAACCTGTCAGTTTCCACTGTGAGGAACATAGTAAGGAAATGGAAGACCACAGGGACAGTTCTTGTTAAGCCCAGAAGTGGCAGGCCAAGAAAAATATCAGAAAGGCAGAGAAGAAGAATGGTGAGAACAGTCAAGGACAATCCACAGACCACCTCCAAAGAGCTGCAGCATCATCTTGCTGCAGATGGTGTCACTGTGCATCGGTCAACTATACAGCGCACTTTGCACAAATAGAAGCTGTATGGGAGAGTGATGAGAAAGAAGCCGTTTCTGCACGTACGCCACAAATAGAGTTGCCTGAGGTATGAAAAAGCACATTTGGACAAGGCAGCTTCATTTTGGAAACAAAAATTGAGTTGTTTGGTTATAAAAAAAAAGGCGTTATGCATGGCGTCCAAAAAGAAACAGCATTCCAAGAAAAACACATGCTACCCACTGTAAAATTTGGTGGAGGTTCCATCATGCTTTGGGGCTGTGTGGCCAATGCCGGCATCGGGAATCTTGTTAAAGTTGAGAGTCGCATGGATTCCACTCAGTATCAGCAGATTCTTGAGAATAATGTTCAAGAATCAGTGACGAAGTTGAAGTTACGCCGGGGATGGATATTTCAGCAAGACAATGATCCAAAACACCGCTCCAAATCCTCAGGCATTCATGCAGAGGAACAATTACAATGTTCTGGAATGGCCATCCCAGTCCCTAGACCTGAATATCATTGAACATCTGTGGGATGATTTGAAGCGGGCTGTCCATGCTCGGCGACCATCTAACTTAACTGAACTTGAATTGTTTGTCCAAAATACCTTTATCCAGGATCCAGGAACTGATTAAAAGCTACAGGAAGCGACTAGAGGCTGTTATCTTTGCAAAAGGAGGATCTACTAAATATTAATGTCACTTTTCTGTTGAGGTGCCCATACATTTGCACTGGTCAAATTTTGGTTTAATGCATATTGCACATTTTCTGTTAGTACAATAAACCTCATTTCAATCCTGAAATATTACTGTGTCCATCAGTTATTAGATATATCAAACTGAAATGGCTGTTATAAACACCAAAATATTTAGAACTAAAAATGATTAAGATTAATAGGGGTGCCCAAACTTTTTCATAGGACTGTATTTAGTGGGAACGAAATAAGCTTTACACTAAAGCTGTGAGGACTACTGAGTGAGTTTTTGGGAGAGCCAATGAGTGTCCTGCTACAGATGCATACACAGGATTTTTTGTGAAGAGGGAGCCACCCACTGTGTTATCCCCTCTACCATCTACTTTAAGGCTAAGGCTCCACGGGATGACCCACAGCGGCGGCAACGCATCGCAGTTCTTCCTACAGTGCTTTAAACAGAAAGTTTGCAGAGTTTTCCTTTGCGGACTTTCTATTACTATTATATCTATGGGGAAACCGCCGGCGTTTCCGTAGATATAATTGACATGTTGTAATTTCCAAAACCGCATCGGAAGGTCAAGCAACTATAGCAAGGGAAGCTGATGTGGCATATCCACTGGTGGAAAATTAAGAAGTGGTATGTAGGTAGATAAGTCAAGCGACAGGGATAACAGTCTTGTCTGTAATTCTGAATTAGAGCCAGAATGCAGCAGTCATGGTCACACAGCAGCACGGCTATGCCCCCGCACCTATCTGTGGATTTCTATCTCTAATCTGCCTTTGTAATTTCTTGAATCTGACTAAATTCTTCTATTCCAGGTATTGCTTGCAAGCTTTTCATTACTGTGCTTTGTATGATGCAGTGAGATGAATCACAGATCCTTCCCTATCTCCACCATTGCTGCATCTATTTTCTGAAGACACTGATATAGTTAATATGACATCAGAACTGTTAGGTGTCTCTTCTGTTTTTCCTGCTGAAATATTTGGCAGCAGCCATTTTAGTTCATACAAGATGAATCGACAATTGCTAATTTTTGTTAAAACCAAACAATTTGGAATATTAGCGTTGAACCTGGTTTGTGATAAAATGATTTGCCTATCTCTATGCCTGAGACTTCCACACCCACTGGGGCAAACTCAGCGACCTGTTACATTAAGAGAATGTATCTGCATCCTTAGACTATGTTCATACTAGCGTGTGATGTTTCAGGGACTCCATCCCCCATTCTTCTTAAAATCTATCTTGCTAGCAGGACTTTTCTCTCTGCTGATTTTGGGCAGACTCTATTATAGTTCTGCAAGTAATCGCTTTTCAAGCAGATAGGGTTTCCGAATCTGAACCCCGAACACTAGTATACACCTAGTTTCAGCTGCATGTGTAATGGTAGGGAAATTAGCACAACAGTGGGTGTTTTGGGAAAGACAATGAGTGTACTATGTGGTAGTAGAATAAAGAATTTAATTTGTAGGCATTGTAATACTGTAACGTCTGTTTGGGTCTCTGCACCACCATCCGCTCACACGCTAAGGCACAGGAGGTAAGTTCTGGTTTTGTTCTTTGCTTAGCGTTTTTCGTTGCACTGTGTGAACACTGCTCTATTTCTGAAATTGATTTTTACCACAGCCATCTCCTGCACCTTGTTTCCCTTGGTTAATCAAATGGTTAATTCTAATCTGTCCTGTGTGATTGACAGACTGTCTTCCAATCAAGTCTAGGGCAGGTCTTGGGCTTCCTATATATACAGACCATCAGCCCACATAGGCTTGCTGGCTATTGTGTCCTTAGACTTTGTCCCTGCTAAGCTCCTCTTTCTGCTACTATTGTATTGCTGACCTCTCACCTCTGGCTTCTCATGTGACTGTTCTCTTAGATTATGATTCTGTACTGCATTGCTTGACTATTACCTGACCCTTGGCTAGCTAACCTCCCTTTGTTGTTGTTGTCTTCTCTGTGTTCTGTGTTGTCACATATATATAGGAAGAGCTTGTTGACTAGTCGTCCTTTGCTGCCTAGGACAGTGATGCAAAAAGGTAGGGGCTGGCCGCAGCCCCAGCCTGCCAGTGTCCAGAGATAACTCTCAGCCTGCACTGTGAACAAGCAGACACCGGGGATCCCTGGGCGGCCACAGAACGCCGCTGTCTCCTGCTCTCACGCTCCACCAGACCCCGCCCACATGCCCATCCCCGTCCTGCCCACATGCCCCCCAGGCCCCGCCCACAAGAAGTGGGTAGTAGATCTTTTGCCTTGGTCAGTTTATAAACTAGCTCACATGCTGAAAAAGTGTGAGCACCCCTGTCCTACAAGCAGCGGTTTTCTCTTTGCATTTATCACCCTTTTTAGGGTGGAAACCCGGCGGACCCCTTCGTAGTCTAGGCAGTCTGTGGGTTTCTGTGAGTATTTACTAAACTATGAATTCCCTTAACCTAAAAATGTACATTATAACTAGGGGCAAAAATATGATTTTGTAAAGAGAGTTTCAAAGTTCTTGATATCAAAATTTGCAAGAAAAGTTCATGAAGGTAAATTCAGTAATCTAGTATCATTTATACTGTACTTTTTCTCCGTCTTAATGAAAAACTCTTCTGCTTTTATAATATTCTTCTCCATGAATGCCTCAGACATATAGATTGAACGGATATACCACATTAGGTCTGAAACTGACATCTGAATTGTCACCGGTACATTAGTTATCCTGTAAGAAAATATATATAGTATATGAGTGAAGTTGAAATAATCCACTAAGGGTAAATTCACATCTGCATCGGAGTCTCCATATGTTTTGACAAATACTTGTGAGGTTCGCTGCCCATGAGTTCCTTTCTGTGAATTGTACAGATTCCAGAGTATTATAAGGGGGCGTTCACACTACTGCCGCTGTCCATCCCGGGGTTTCTGGACAGGGGACAGCTTGCTGGCGGTCAGCTTTAAAACCCATTCATTTCAGTCCTGCACGTACAACTTTGTGTACATGCAAAAAAAACGGTTTCAAGGCAGAGAGGCTGCAAACGGACACCAGCGGTCACCTTTAAAAACCCATTCAAATGAAATGGATTTAAATCTGACCACCAGCAAGCCGTTCCCTGTCCAGTTTCCCCAGGTTTTAGGACGGAAACTCTGGGTCGGACAGCGGCGGTAGTGTCAACTCCCCCTAAGTGATGGCTCAGGGAAGGTGGGGAAAAATAACAATCATCTCTCCTGGGCTTCATTGTAGCATCCATTGGTGTCCGGCGGTCACCCAGTCTAGTCTCCAGGCCTCTTGTTGACATCACAAACCCCGAGGGTCACTGCTGAGGTTTGTGATTGGGCCTGAGTGGTTACATGGACATGACACCATGATGCATTGACCCAGCGTTATGATACTAGCATGCCCCATGTGATACCCAGGAGAGGTGAGTATAACTGTTTCTTATTTTTACTCGCCTCCCCTAAGCTCTGCGCATCTTTATCAGCAGCCATATTGGGAATGTAGCAAAGAGCTGCTCAGTCTAATTACCACTCATGGCACGTAACCCCTCAGCAGTCTTCAAAGAACACCTCAGGGGGCCATGACCCACAGTTTGGGAACCACAGCATTAACATATCATGAAAAAGTTAATATTTTAGCAATGGAGGCACCAATTGAGAAGCAGAGAAAAATATTTTTTTCACGTGAACCCTGACTATCTGATCATGCTTATAGCGCAGTTGAGATTGCCCCGTAGACATACTCCCTGTAAGATGCCCTGACCTCTTCATAATTGGGGAGTATTTCAAGGGGCCCCATGTCAGAATGGAAATCTACACCAGCAAAGGCCAGGTGAAGATTTCAGCAAGTGTATATCTCCAGCCAAGAAACTTTTATTTTTGGCTATATGTCACTTTTACTTTTGGCTACACAGTTTTCTAAATTTCTCTGGTATATTCAAAGAAAACATTTTCTCGCTATTACCTACCACTCCTTGTCTTTCAGCAGCACAGCCTGGAATATCTGTTGGTATTGACTAAGCATGTTCTCTGTAACCTTTTCATCATCATATTGATACAATGTATCCCATACCTGACAGTCAGTAAAAAAAGCAAAACATTTATATAAATGAATGAATATTTTTTTAGGTACCATATAAAATTTTATGAATTAGCCAACTGTATATACCAGACTGATGTTACCTGACCGCACCATTTTAGAATTGAGATGCAATGAAAAGATATTAGACAGCACTAACCTTTGTTTTTCCAGTGTGTTACCAAGAATCCTATGTAGATGGTCTTCACAAGAACGCATTGGAGAGATTTGAGGATAACTTGTGCTCAATATACCATTACTAAATAGTTAGGCTCTATTCACACGACTGACGTTTGCAGAACAATGAGAGCCTAAGGGGCTATTGACATGTATGTTCTTTTTTTTAATAAACAGTCAAACAATCCTGTTTCTGAGAGTTTATGGATGATTATGCTGTGTGTAGGAGGAACTTTTATAATATATGTAGGGGCCACTGAGGACGGTTATACAGTGCAGAGTCGTAATACCATGTAGAAGGGTCACTGGTGACCATTATACCATGTAGAAGAGTTACTATGTACCGTTATACTATGTAGAAGGGCCACAGGGGACCATTATACTCTATAGAAGGGCCATTGGAGATTATTCTAACATGTAGAAGGACAACTAGGGGCCATTATAGTCTGTGCCAGGGCCACTGAGAAGTGGGGGTACAAAGTCTAGCATGAAAAGGTAGGGAATTGAGGTGTAATGAAAAGATATTAGATATTAGGTAGGGAAACACTGCTATAATATTAGGAGACAGTGGGGTTATTAACCTCTTTGAAAATAAGGCAGTGTTACTTTAAGGTGGCATTATTGATTTAACGGGAGAACACATCAATGAAAGATTAGTAGGGGTCTGGCACCGGGAACCCTTGCTGATCAGCTGTTTGAATTGGCTGTGGTGCTCTTGCAAGGGATAGAATCCCTTCACTGTTTACATTGCACACCCTTTGTTTCATAGCGACTGCAATGTCCGTTCCTCATCACATTCATTCCTATGGTCACATTCATTCAGTGGGCATTATTAATTGAAGGACACTATCAATTTAAAGGGACACACAAGGGCCTTATTACTTAAAGGATGCACATGAGGGTATTGTTAATTTCTAGGGGATACTGTAAGTCCTATGAGAAGGTGACAGGCAGGGTGCTGGAATCACGCTATCTCCCCCCCTGTTTTTAACTTAGGTGTGGTCCAGTGCAGGTCTTGAGTAGGCCTCAGCTCAGGAGTCCTTGGCTCATCACTGGGCCAGAAAAAGGCTGCAGATCCTGCACTCCAGTGCAGATCCAGGGAGTGAGAGGAGGCCTATGGTTCTGTCCTGTAACCCTGAGTCCGGTATGACAAAGTTGTTCTTGATTTGTTCATGTGGCTGGTAGTAAGCTACATGTATAGTTAGGTTAACATTACTGTTTAGTCGCTTTATTTTATTTTTGCCTGAAGTTAAGACTGTATTTTGTTTTGCTCATGTTGTGCCTGAAGTGAAGGTTCATATATTTTACTGTTTTTTTCAAGATAAACCTGTTTGCTGCATATTTAGTGTCCCTGTCTATTACTGCTTCAGTCTGCACCACTGCTTCTACTGAGCTACCTTCCCCACAGTCCCTAAATGTTTTCTGCACTGTATTCACTTAAGTGGTCTGAAGAGCCCTTTGTAGAGCCAGTATCTACCACCATATGGCCACTGTGCAGTGATAATATAGTTATACGGGGGAAAGGCACCCACTCGGACATGTTCCCTCTCCCATGCTGTGCCCCTAGCAGTGGAGTAACTAAAGTCTTGTGAGCCCTGGTGCAAACTTTTGTCCGGAGTCTCCTACCCGCTCCCTAGAGTGAATTCTTGATAGTGACAGTTACAGGTGCTGCAGCGGTATCCCGGACAATTGAAAGGGATATAGATTTAGTACCCAAAACTGCAATTATCAAGAATACTGTGAGTGAGTGAGCAGCGCAGCGCCCGGCATGTAAACAATACTGGGAGCTGTATGCTGTTGGAAACAGCTGATCTGCAGGGTCCTAAAAGTGTAAGCGAGGCAAAAAATCAATGGGAATCCAATACCCAGGGCCCCTGTTCATCAACTCTTTAAAGATACTGTGGGGCTTTTGCGAGCGCTGTGACCACTTAACTATTTATATTGCACAGTATCTGTTTTATTATTACCTTGCAAAGTTGTTACAGCCTGTAATAATAGTGCACGGTTGCTATAAAACATATGGCATGTATGTGAATAGTGAAGGGGCCGCACACAGTACAATATGCTCCACAGTGTCCCCACACAGTATTGCATGCTCCACAGGGTCCCCCACACAGTATAATATGCTCAACAGTGGCCACTACACAATGTAATATGTTCCTCAGTTGCCCACACACAGTATAAAATGCTCCCAAGAGCCAGTACGACGTGCCGGGCCTCTTTCCATTAACAATATGTACAGCAGTTGGGAAACCAGGCTTCCCCTGACCACTATCAAGGTGGTCCGTGGCCCCGGCTATTTTCATATGTGTGGATCCCATTCCTCTCTGAGCCCAGTCGCGGTCGCAACCCCTGCAACCTCAATCGTTACGGCTTTGGATCCTAGCTACGGTTCTGTGTATAAGCTATTGTTTTGTTTTTGTCATTTCATCATGTATTGTATCACATCATATATTAAATATCTTAATCTTAAAGTTGTCATACCTCTGACAGTACTACATTAAGTTCATGTGACAAGTCATTGTATTCAATATCCATGTCCGGATGATAAGCATGCACAGCCAAGCATCCGTTTGTCTTCAGTACTCGAATTGCTTCACTGGCAAATTTGTCAAAATTGAACCAGTGAGCAGCAAGACCCGCAGTCACCAAGTCCACAGACGCATCTCTCAGGGGCAACTTCTCAGCTGGGGCCACCCTATAAACATATATATAGAATTGGTAAATCCAGTAGTTGGGCAGACCAACTCATACCAAGCCAGGTTCAACCTGACTATTCCAAATAGTTAATTTTTTTTTAAGAATCCAAACAAATGAAGATTTGTCTCGGATGAACTAAAATGGAAAATGTCTCTTTAGACCACATAGTATAATAGGTGCAGGCCCAGGGGTAGTGAGAAAAAAAAATCATACTCACCTTCCCTTACTACTTTGTTTGCCTTAGAAAACTAGACATTGGATAGATAGTGTACAACACTGTCAGGGCTACTAGTAACCTATGTTGTAAGTTTAACCCTTATGTGCACCAAGACGTACAGTACAGTTACTTCCTGGTGCACGTGACTAAATATGGCGGTCGCTCTGAAACAGAGTGGCCACACTATCTCCTGAGTCTGTGCTGTTTCATATAGCATGGACCCGGCAGCATTGCTGTGATCAGAGATGACTCTGATGACTCTGATCATGGTCACGGTCACTTAACCATTCAGATGCCGTAGTCAAATGGTTACTCTCACTTTCGATTTCATGTTCGGTAATGGGGTAGCCCCCCCAGTGTGATTGCAGGCACTGTCCCGTTATCATGGCAGCCGGGAGCCTTTAGAAGGGCTCCCATCCCCACCATAGTATTGCAACTACTGAAGCTTACCTGCAGTTGTGCAATTGCATTTTTTTTTTTACTAGTTTTACCCCGTTCTGAATTTTTTTCCAGCTTCCCTGTACATTGTACAGAGAAATGAATTGGTCCCACTATGAAATAGAGTTTGTCCTCCAATTAATAAGCCCTCGTGTTATGACACAAAATAGGAGAATCAGTGTGGCTTAAGGGGTTATATGGCACCCCAAGTACAAACTAGTAAATACCAATCCCTAAATACATTATTCTCACTGTTATTAATTTGATGTTTTTATTTTTAGAATTGGTCCACTCCTTCAAGGAATGTGGCCCATGGAAGATCACATGTAAACTGGCTCTTATTTAGCTAGGGGACAGTAACCCTCTATGAGAAAAACAAAAGGTTTCCACCCACTTGGTGAGTCAGAGCTAATTTACATATCATATTCCTGGGGTCGTATTTTTTGAACAGGCAAATTTCAAAAATTTAAATGGAGAATTGATAGGGAGCACAGAGAGACTCGAATGATGCATCACATCTAGTATTTTATTACTTGGTGATTACGTTATTTAAGTCACACCTTCTGAACACCAAGCACACCGTCCCTGGAAAGTAATTTTCTAATGTTGACAACTGTGATACTCACAAATAAAACACGTTCTTTGGTGTACTGTCTTCCTTAGCCACATTTATTTGGGATACACTGATGTCTGTTCCTAGGACCTTCTTGAAGTGAGAAGCAAGAGGGATAGTGTAACGTCCAGTCCCACAGCCAACATCCACCGCCATTTCAAGAGCCCGTCCATTTGTCTAGTAGAAAGGGCAGAGAACATTTGGTAAAACAGAAATGCTTTCCCGGTATGATATTGTCTCTACTGTTTCAAGAAAAAAATATTCCAGAAAGAACCCAACTTTTCATCACCTTATTGTCGACTCAAAATTTTGTAAGCAATAACTTGGTAAATAATAAATTATTGGCTGTTTCCAAGTTCCATCAGAGGGAGCCTGTCAGCAGGAAAATCAGTATCAAACGAAAGATAGTAGGGTGGCTTCTACACTTTCCAAAGATACATTTGTTATTCTGCATTACAGCTCCATTTTCATGGTAGGTAACGCTCAGTGATGTAATAGTACATTACAGCGCTTTAATGCAACTCCATGATCAATAGCAAGCGCGGCATCCAAGGACTATGGGGGCAAGATCTCCCCCCTGCCACCCCTCAAATCCCCAACAATACATGCTATACATGTTCCACACCAATGACCATGAAACTTTGCTAAGGGTTTGCCAAAAATCTGTAGTAGATTCACAATGAATCTATTACATATAGGTTGTTAAAATCTGCTCCAATTCTATATACATAGCCTAGTTGTGTACCTTTATACATACTGAAACTCCTGTGACTGGGACATAATTTATTGCGCATATAAGAGCATTAAAGTGTATGCATTGAACCAATAAAATAAATTATATGTTATACTTACTTTCTTTTCTACGTAGGACAAAATCAATTGAACAATTTCATTGGCGGCTGGAATCATACCCTTCTGATATGTTGCTGAAAATGATGTCTTGTTGAACAGTTGAACTGCCATGATATCCAGATTTTCCCTATGGACGTCTGTGAAAAATAAATCGAATGAATAGAAACTACTAAGTATTTACAGACTCTCGCATATACTAAGTATTGTCTATAAAAAACGTTGCAATGAGTGTAGTAACATAAGCAAACCTTGAGGAATTGGATCGCAAAACTGGGGAGAACCTAACTGCATTACTTACCTCTCCCTGTTCCTGCTCATGGCCTCTCCTCTTCATTCTGGGACCTTGGCGCCACAAAGATGTAATGTTTGGTGTTCTGGGGGCCTGGAGCAGGGAGAGGTAAGTGAATGGGGGCCATTACCACACCTCCATGGCAGAGGGGGTCCGACAGGGCCCACCAAGGTATTCACCAGTACCCCGGAGAACAAGTCTGACCCTGACCCTAAACATACAGCCAAAGTGTAAGAATATTCATGTGTTAGAATGGCCCACTCGAAGTCCAAGACATGAAAATTGCTGTTCACAGATGTTCTCCATCCAATCTGGTTGAGATTGAGCTATTTTGCAAAAATCTTAGTCTCTAGATGTGCAAAGCTGATTGAATATCGAATGCATTAAAAAGCAGTGAGCAATGAAAGCACACGAATGCCATAGACTATAATGGAGTCTGTGTGTTTTCCGGCGGTGTCTGCACAAATCATACAGAGAGAAAAGTACTTCAAGCACCTACTTTCTGCTCCGCATGACTTGTACGGACACCGCACGGAAAACACACAAACCCAATTATAGGGGTCCCCAAGCGGACTCCTCGAACGGAATACCGAATGCAGATGTGAATCTTGCCTCATAAAAATTGTAAAAAAATGCTGCAAGACAATAGGGGGCATTCATCAAGTCTCCTACTGGCATACCAAATGTTTGTACAAAACGTTTTTTGCTCAAAAATTTGTGACATTTTATAGTATTATAGTGGTGAAGTGAATAGTCAGGAGGACGGAGAAAAAAGTAGAGAAACTAGAATGAAATAAGTGCTTAAAACATAAGTATTACAAACTATTACTGGCTTAGGAGTAAATTAGAACTTACAGTGAATTGCAGCTGTCCTTGTCTGCTCCTGCTTCTTGTTCCAGAACTGGATCAACACTGTAGGGGACTTCAGGGTTATAGGTTGGGCTTGATGGACTGATGTCTTCATCCAACCTCATCTACTATGTAACTATGTAACTGACCTGGATCTGTGTCTGCAGGACCTTCTTGCTTCCAATGTTTGGACAAAGTAATGTTGATTGACGCAATGTTGAGTCACTACCTGTGGCTTGGAAAAGCAATAGGTCAATAACTTTGTTACAAAATCAAATTGGCAAAGTTAAATCCAATATTCAATCCTATTCAGTCTATGGGAAAAAATGCTCATTTCAGGGGAAACCACTATTCGACTAAAGGAGAGTCACCAAGTTCACGAGTAGCAGGAGGAGAGTGTTTAGGAGGAGCGCTGTGCAGTTAAAGGGCATGGATCCTATTATAGTCTATGGGGTCCATGCGCTTTAACTGCACAGCGCTGATATTCTGTTCAGGGGGTCCTCCTGCGGACTCCTTCCGGACGGGAGGCAAGCGCTAATGTGAACTGGCCCTTACTTGTCCTGCAGAACCAGCATTGATTGGCCGAATGCTATAGCATTCGGCAAATCAACGCTGGTTCTGCAGCAGGCTCGTCCTTGCTAGTAAGGAGAGCTAGCAGATTGCGTTTATGCAGCTTACTTTTTATCATAGGAATGCATTGAACAGCGTTGATTGGCCAGTGTACAGCATTCGGCCAATCGACACTGGTTCTGATGGAGGCTCGTCTGTGAGGGGGCGGAGTCTAAGATCGGACCACAATGGAGACTGCTGTGGTCCAATCTTAGACTCCACCTCCTCACAGACGAGCCTCTGGCAAAACCAGCGTTGATTGGCCGAATGCTGTACACTGGCCAATCAACGCTGTTCAATGCATTCCTATGTGAAAAAGTAAGCTCCCACATAAACCAAGCTGCCAGCTCTCCCGACTAGCAAGGAAGAGCCTTCTGCAGAACCAGTGTTGATTTGCCGAATGCTATACAGTGTAGAGCATTCGGCAAATCAACGCTGGTTCTGAATCAAATCTTTACTGTGAATAGCGATAGAATTCAAACGAGTACGAGTATTTCGAATACCGTAGTATTCTTTCGAATACATACTCGATCGATTACTACTCGCTCATCTCTAGTGACAATCCATTTCTGGAAAATGGGGTGTTTAGAGTGTAGGGATTTCTAGTTATCCTGGACAACCCCTTTAATTCCCTTAAAATGTAGTCACCACCCTATTACAGGCTATATATTTGGAACAGGCCTCCAGCCAGTGACGTTAATCCGAGACTAGTAGGGTAGCAGCTGCCACAGGGCCCAGGACGTTAGGGAGCCCAGCAGGTAACAGGCCCTATTTACTTACTGATCCCCGCTCCTGCACTAACACCACTACATCCCATATCATGTCACTGGGGACCCTGTGGGGAAGAAGAGGCGGCTGTGAGCAGGAGCAAACATTGCTATCATTATAATATAACCATGCAACGGAGAAGAGGAAGGGGAGAAATCACAGCCCACCTGCATGAACTTTAAATTTGATGTCTTGCTCTCATGTGTCACAACCGCAGGACGATGGATACCTGGATCAGTAATTCTATCGGCTTTGGAAAGGATACTAGATTCAATGAACGGAAAGATCCAGCCTCACACCTCGGTCCTTAAAACTTTGACTCTTATTTGCTTCCAGCTTTAAAATCCATGTAGCACACACATCGGTACTTTCATATTGAGAAAGGAAACGTCTTACTGACGCGTTTCGGGGATAAAAATTGTTCCCCTTAGTTGTAGCCTGGCGTTTCCTGTTCTTGCTCTCAATATAAAGGCTTTAACATCGTAATACACACCTGACAAGTACAAAAAGTTTAACCCTTGTTACCCACACTACAAAACCGTCTACATACAAAAGTGATATAAAAACAATGAAAAACACATTCTCAACAATAGAGAACCAATGAAGTTGTTACTGTACATACTGGAAAGAGAATCATATGCGTCCAAACAAACATGACTGATATAACTAAAGAACTCAAGAATCAACTACAGGGAATTCATTGCATGTCACATAGAAGTCAACATCCAATTAACTATTTCTGAGGATAAAGGGAATCCGTGATTTTCTGAATCTCCCCACATCCCAGAAAGTTTATTGTTGATAGTTAACTGTAACTCCAAATTTGCCAATAATGATACTAGATGTCATATCACCCAGGTCAGTTACAGATTTACCCTTACTGGAGATGACCATAGATCACTCCAAGTGTACATTAAAGCATATACCCTACTTACCCAAGAATATATTCACTGCAGGCGATCCACCTCACGCCCGCAACACACATCCACCAACCGACGAAAAAGGAACTCAATGTGAATATCGGGCAAGAGCTAGAGCACATCCGACAGATCAGGTTAGTTGCTGAAAAGATGATGACATGGCATCGCGGGTAAGTAACCATTGATGATAGTTACAAAGAGAAGAAAAGACTGTTCGGCCAGTTTACTGTGCCCACTTAGAGTAACAGTATGCTCGTGTAAGCAGCCAAAGTAATGGCCAAACAGGCATGCGCAGTTGGCTCTGCCCAAAGCCCAATGACAGGGCCGACTAAGCATGCGCAGGATTTCCCTCCTGAACGCAGGCTTCACCTGGTGATGTGCTGTCTGGTGGCTCATATCAGGAAAAACCAGAATATCAACGGAACGGTGGTGCGGAGCAGAATTATAAAGGTAGGGGATGAATAGTCTTTCTTAAGGCTATTCCGACGTGGTATTACCTCAAAAAGGGATTCTAATGTGCAGCTCCTCAACGTTCATAGGACTAGATGATGTAAGTAGCGATCACTACACATACAGTATTATGACATGATGCGCAAACATCAGCCTATAATGTGCAGACATACTTATATTTTAACTATTTATTTATTAATAAAAGTTATGCTTTATTATTTTTTTTAAATCTATCATCAGTGTGAACGTACCCTTATATTATATAGTGAAGTCCTTGAGTTACCTGAAATTACATCTTCTGTGATAATAAAACATAAAATAATACAATTGTAATATAGATTTGTATGTAAAGATAGAAAATGATACAGTTGTTTTTGCTTTGTTCTCATCTGGTAATACTATTAATAACTAAAACACTCAAAATAAACATCAGTGTATCAAGGTAAAAGAGTATTAGCTGCAGTGACCTACGACTACTCAGTTACTTACTCTGGAAACTTACCAAGAACATATTGTAATGATTAATACATCGCTACATATCGCTGCTGATATTTTGCACCTTGTACTCTTATATATTTTTTTCTGGATAGAACCACTTGAATTTGGTATTTTACAGTCCCTGCAAAGTGGACCCTTCAGATCCAAGAGTAAAGGTGGAGACCCCCAAGGAGTTGAACAAACATAACAATGTTACTCATCTTCCCAGGGCTCTGGCGCATCTGGTGCCACTTCCGATCTCCTGAATGAGGTAAGGCCGGTGTATTGATGCTTGAGTCTGTGTCATTATGCTGGCATGACCCACATTACTGCAGAGCCCCAGTCATAGGCCTCAACTGTCCCTGTCATCATTCAGGAGGCCAGAAGAGGCTTGAAACGGTTGCACTGGATCCCAGGGGAGGTGAGTAACACTGTTTGTTATGTTTGTTCACCTCTCCTGGGTCTTCATTTAATATACTCAGGGGTCTGAAGAGACCCCAGAGTATAACAGTAGTTCATAGGTGGAAAACCCCAAAAATGTTGTGTTCAGCCAAACCAAAAATTTTGGGAAAATTTGCAATAAGTACCCATTTGGTTAACCCTATGTATGTATTGAGGTTCCACTATGGGACAATATACTACATGGAGGAGCCACTATGGGACATTATACTACATGCAGGAGCCACTAGGGGACATTATACTACATGGAGGAGCCACTAGGGGACATTATACTACATGGAGGAGCCACTAGGGGACATTATACTACATGGAGGAGCCACTAGGGGACATTATAATGCAAGGAAGGGCCACTACAGGACATTATACTATGTGAAGGGGCCACTATTGGACATTATACTGTGTGAAGGGGCCATTATAGGACATTATACTGCACAAGGGGCCACTAAGGGACATTATACTGTATTAAGGGACACTATAGCACATTAGACTGTGTGGAGGGGGCAATATGGCACATTATACTGTATGGGGCCATTATGGGACATTATTCTGTCACAGGAATCTGTGGTGAAAAGGGGTTGGATGCCTATTATGATTAAGGGTACCATGGACCGTGGACCAATCTTCTCCCACGGGCGGCACACAGATATCATCCATGTGTTATCTTTGCCATTCAGCCATGGACCTGGCATATGCATATAGGCTTGAGAACAGATTTTTGTGTGAACTCGGCGTGCTATCCTTGAAAAAAAAAAAATTGATGCCTTAAGACTTTCACAATCACTGACTGCATTTTATCATCTCCGAACCATATGTTTACATTGAAAACACTTAACTTCCACTAGCAAGACTAGTCAGGACCTGTAACCTACATTCTCAAATTATGGGACAGCGTGATACGTTTCAGCCTGAGTATACAGCATTCACTTCTCTTTACAGTATCCTTATCTCTTATGTTTGGGTACATATTGTCTAATTGTTTTATCTGTTCAAGTAAACCTCTAAGCTATTTTGTAACTTTGGCTAAAACAGAACATGCCTAGAACATATAGATCTGAACATGCTATTCTAGTGAGGGGGGCTGAAGACCTTTACACATTACACTTTTCAGATTTTTATTTGATTAAAATTATGAAACCATGTATCATTTTCATTCCATTTCACAATGATCTGCTACTTTGTGTTGGTTATCACTGAAAATCTCAATAAAACAAGTTTAAATTTATGATTTTAAAGTGACAAAATGTGAAAAAGGTTAAGTGGTATGAATAGTTTTGCAAACCACTATATGTATGTACTAGAGATGAGCGAGTAGTACTCGATCGAGTAGGTATTACTACGGTATTCGAAATACTCGTACTCGATCGAGTACCACTCGCTGTTCGAATGTAAAAGTTCGATGCAGAACCAGCATTGATTGGCCGAATGCTATACAGTCGGCCAATCAACGCTGGTTCTTCTCCTACCTTTAGAAGTCTTCTCCGTGCAGCTTCCCCGCGGCGTCTTCCGGCTCTTCATTCACTCTGCCAGGCATCGGGCCTGGGAAGAGCTGACTGCACATGTCCGTTTGTAGTGCGGGGGGTGTTTGGACTGCATTTTGACGCGGACACCATCTCAGAATCCAGTCCAAAAATTGGCTAGTCACGACTGGATGCCGTTGCAGTGCATAAAGTGCACCAGCATCCAGCCGCAGTGTTCCGCTTCAGATTAGGATTTCACACTCCCGTGTGCGGGCTGACAATCCCGTGCTTCCATGGCTCCTATTGCATGGTGGAAGTACAGCCCACGGGGACATACCTATGTCCCCTGTGTTCAGCATGTGCTTTTAAATCACGACAGGCCAGTTGCAGCATGGTTGTCTGCAACCGGCCTTAGAACCAAAGTATGCTAGGAGCAGCAACCAGGAGTGGGGCAAATTTAAAACCACAAGATGACATGCGCATCATTGGACATGAGTGAGGCCTAGTCACCACTGCAGGGCTAGTGCATAGTCATCATAGCAGGACTGGAGCAAAGTCACTGTGACATAGCAAGAGTGCAGTTACAGATAAGTATAATACAGCAGAGACTTGGTGGCTATGGTGGCCATTCAAATCCTGAGCACCTGCCATATTTAAATTTAGAGTGCCTAGGGATCTTCTACCCTGGAGGGTCTAATCACTAACAGATTGCCACCCTGAATCTAGTCACAAGGGAAAGCACCCTAGCCAAAATTTGCAGCCTATAAAATGGTGCCTTGGTCATGTTTGAGCTGTGTGGTTAATATTCATGATCAGTGCCTTGTATAATCCCCAAGCAATATCAATCCCCTTCTTTCCTTCCCCCCCCTCTCTTGCTCTTTATTATGAACTCTCATTCTTTGACCCAGTAACAGAAGAAGAAGTCTCCCAGCTCCTTCTTTCCTCTCGCCCTACTACTTGCTCAAGTGATCCTATCCCATCATACCTCCTCCATTCTCTGTCCCCTGCTGTTACAAATCATCTTACAAAAATGTTTAACTTCTCTCTCTCTTCTGGAATCTTTCCCTCCTCCTTCAAACATGCTGTCATAACCCCATTAATGGAAAAAACCCTCCCTCTAGTCATCCTGTTCTGCCAATATTGACCCATCTCCAACCTCCCATTCAATTCTAACCTCCTGAAATGTTTGGTTTACTCTTGCCTAATCTGCTATCTCGGTGCTAACTCTCTTCTGGACCCCTTACCATTGGGTTTTCGTGCACTACACTCTACAGTAACAACCCTTATAAAAGTCTCCAACAATCTCCTGATGGCTAAATCCAAAGGTAACTCTTCACTTCTTATTCTTCTGGATCTCTTAGCAGCATTTATACTGTACACCACTAACTCCTTCTCACTATGCTCTACTTTGTTGGCCTCACTGCTATCTCTTGGTTTTCTTCCTATCTTTCTGACCACTCACTTAGTGTATCATTCACTGGTGCAATTTTTTTCCCTTGCTGTTGGGGTTCCTCAGGGCTCCTCACTCTACACAGCCCCTATTGGACAAACCATCAACAGATTTGGCTTTCAATACCAACCTGTTGATGACACCCAGCTATATACCTCATCCTGTGACATCACCACTGTCTCTCTGCTATTTCCAACATCATGTTTTCTCTTTATCCAAAATGGAATCTTTAAAAACAGAACTTCTTGTGTTCCCTCCATCCACTAACCGACCTAACCCTGACATCTCCATTTCTATCTGTGGTCTTACTATTACACTGAGGCAGTATGGCAGCTGTGTGGGGGTTGTATTTGACTCAGATCTAACTTTTACCCCATATATTCAGACACGTGCATGCTCTTGCTACCTGCACCACATAAATATCTCTATAATTTGCCCTTTTCTCACCGTGGAAACATCAAACCCCCTCATTGTTGCACCCATTCTCTCTCGTCTTGATATTTGCAATTCTCTTCTAGTTGGGCTTTCCCTTATTAAACTCTCCCCTCTACAATCTGCCGTGAATGCAGCCACAAGACTCATCTTTCTGTCAAACCAGTACACAGTCTACCTTGTGTCAGTCACTGCACTGGTAGCCCATCCACCACAGAATTATCACATAAATCCATCCATAGGGCTGCACCTCCCTACATCTCCTCCCGCGTTGCTATTTACCACCCTAACCATCTTCTCTGTTCTTCCAATGAGCTTAGACTTGCATCCTCTGTTATCTGAACATCCCACTCCTGTCTCCAAGACTTTTCTTGAGCTGCACCGATGCTCTGGAATGCTTTACCCCGGACAATCAGATTAATCCCAAACTACAGCAGCTTCAAAAATTACATCTGTTTAGGCAACTTATAACATGAGCCAATCACATTGTCCTACACTTCTGCACACTACACTTAACATTTGTTATCCTATTCCATCTTTCCTCCTCTATTCCTTAGATTCAGACCGTTCCATCTAGACGTTACACTGCACTCCCTGGACTTAGTATCTGTATATATTCACAGATACCAGTGACCACTTGTGTCCCCGTTTCCTCATAGAATGTATACTCTGGTAAGCAGAGCCCTCACCCCTATTGTGTGATAGGTTAATTTCTTTGTTACATTGTAATGTCTTATATTGTCCATTCATGTGTCCTCTGATTTGTAAAGTGTTGGTGAATACGTTGGCACAATATAAATAGTTGTTGTTGTTAATGTATTATAATACAGCGGAGACTCCATGGCTATGGCTTCCGCTCAGCTACTGAGTGGCCGCCATGTTTAAAGATCCGACATCTGCCAAAATAGTATGGAAAATATCAGGAAAGGGTTAAAAACAGATTTGTGTATGAGCTCTCAGCGTTCTATCCATGAAAAAAACCCAGGAAACTGAAGAGAAAAACAGTTTTATTCATGAGCCTCAAGAATTTCACAATCCCTGTTTGCATTTATCATCTCAGAATTGTCATTGCAGGAGGAACTTTTTGGTGTTTGCATGCAAAAACGCTTAGTGTCGACATTACTAGCAAGACCACACAAGATCTGTAACCTAGTGATGTTTGCATTCTCAAATATTAATAATGTGATAGGTTTCGGCATGAGTATAAAGTATTTACTTCTTTTTTATGCAAGTGTATCTCTTATCCTTATCTCTTATGTTTGGGAACATATTGCCTAATTATGTTGTCTTTTCAAGTAAACTTTGAAGCTAACAGGACATGTATTTGTCTATTCCTGTTATTCTAGTGAGGCTGTATTAGTCACGCATCCCCTGTACAACTATATAGTACAGGTTGTACTGCACACTACCGTTGGATTCAGTCCAGAATCCACACCTATCATAACAGACACAAACGGACAGTACCTGATGGCTATCAGATACTGTCCGTTATATGTCCATTGCCCATAGACTTCAATGTTAAAAAAAATAATGGACACTTGCTGTTTGTTTTTTCAAATGGACAGAAAAGTCCTGCATGTAGGATTTTTTTTGTCCGCTTTAAAAAACGGACATAGGTGTAAATGGACACAAGATAAAATCCCATTGAAATGAATGGAAATTTCAGACAGACCAGCTAGTGTCCGTTGCTAAAATCTTGTACGGACAATAGTCACGGACACTATCCAACAGTAGTGTGAATGCCCCCTTATTGAGAAATTCTCAACTTCTGGATTCTTTTGACATGGAAAGTGACCTACGGTGGGAATTTTAAAATCCAGCATGTATAAAAAAAAATAAATGGCTTCAAAACCCGATTATCAAAATACGCACTGAATCTGTCGGTCGTGTATGAAAATCTGTATACAAGAAAAAAGGTATAACCAGCACGTTGTGGTATTCGTTATAAAACTTAGCTTTTAATGAAAAATCACGTCCATAAAAAAAGACAACGAGCACATGAAGTCCATGTTTACTCGTATTCAGTTCTTGTACAATCCAAAAGCAAACAGTGCAGGGTAACCTGTGCAAAGTTCTTCAGCTTGTATAGTTGAGGTGAATTTGTAATAGCGAATATTAGGTCTGATATACAAAGACTATGTAAATGTTTCAGTTTCTGGCTAAGTATAATATATTCAGTTTGATTAGTCTAGGTTTATTATGTTGTTGGACATTTTACCTTCATTGTACCTTTTATTTTCACCATTCAAGATGTGACATATATCAGCGTCACAGGTAGTTTCCATTCATTTCTATGGGTGCGTGCTGTTCGGATCGGCTGATCCGAACAGTGTTCGCTCATCTCTATTAATAAGGTTTTGTTATATAGTGATATGTTGTGTAATCCCATGTAATTTCTATTGGACTTCTAAAATATATCAGTTAAAGGACGTTATGTAATATTACAAAAATCAATCACCAGATATGTAGGCTCCCAAGTCCTATATTAAAGGGGTTGTCCAGGATAAAATTAAATCCTTGGAGTAATGTGCTCCTTTTTATTAGGGATGAGTGAACCGGCTTTGACAGTACTGGATTCGAACTGAGTTTTCCAAAAGTTTGGAACTCGACTCAAACCGAAAACTTTTGGGGTTCACCTCCCTCAAAACAGTATTAGGGTAAAGCCCTACAATGAGAAAAAGCTGCTTTCTGTAACAGATTTTGTTGCATTTTTTGGACCAAACCCAGGAGTAGCTACAAAAGGAATGGGGAATACAAAGGGAACATCTACGCTTTATTACATTTTTTAAAAATTTTAAATTCTTTAATTCTTTATTGCTCCTATGTAAAGACTAATCTGTTATAGCAGGGTTGCGTGCATGCTAGTTTTTTATCACCTTTATTTTATTCATGACCCCCACTGTTAATTTGGGTTTATGTATATTGGGGAGCATTTTGGGTGAAAGTTTGACTGTAGGCCAACAAGTCAGCCTTTTCAAGGAAGAATCATCAGTGTGGAAGATTGGGATCTGAGGTGTGCTTTGGATCAGAACTGTGCACTAGTTCAATTTTCTTACTTCCTTGGACAGGCCCCTATCATTTGGGGTTACACATGGGGGGTTAAATAACTGGAATATATATATTTTTTTTCAATCATTCACATGGTTAGGAAGTAAAACTTTCAGTTCATAGAAAACCCCTTTAGGCTGTGGCCCCACAGTGAATCTAATTCCACACTGTTGCGTTTCTGGAACTCACAGCATGTCAATTATACCTACAGAAACGCCAGCGGTTTCCCTATAGTTATAACTGAAGCAGAAAGTCAGCAGAGGAAACCTCTGCAGACTTTCTGTGAAAAGTGGTCAAACCATGATGCGTTTCCACTGTGGTCTTTCCACAGCGCTTTTTTTTTTTTTCACTGCAGCCCGCCACGTGGAGTCTTAGGCCCACTTATGGGTCACCATTTTAATTCTTGCATGCCAGGACACAAAAATATTTCATATGTACATTCAGTACAGCAGAATCGGCTTCTTCTCCCAGGACCTTCAAAAACCTGTAACAATGGAGAGTAATGGGTGTTATGGAATAGAATCTCAACTGAAGTTAGAAAAAATCGGCATCCATTTCCTTACTCTTACATGGTACATGATATGATCTTGGTTGATTTGTATAAGGGATGAGTGAACAGGCTTTGACAGTACCGGATTTGACCTGAGTTTTCCAAAAGTTTTGAACTCGACTCAAATTCAAAACTTTTGGGGTTCACCTCCCTCAAAACACTATTAGGCAAAGGCCGCACAATGAGGAAAAGCTGCTTTTTTGTAACAGATTTTGTTGCATTTTTTGGACCAAACCCAGGAGTAGCTACAAAAGGAATGTGGAATACAAAGGGAACACTTATACCTTTCTCTTCCACTTAGTCCACTTCTGGCTTTGGCTCAAAAAAAATGCAAAATCTGCAACAAAACAAAAAAACACTCTGCTTTTCTGCAGCCTTCACCTTATACGCCTGGGTCTCTTGGCATTTAGGACATGAAAAGACAGTGGAGTTTCAATTAAGAAACAAAAAGTCAAGATTCATGTAGATTCAGTAATTTACAATCTTTTATACTGTACTTTTGCTCGGTCCTTTTAAAAAAAAAAATCTGCTTTTATGGCATCCTCCTCCTCCAAGAACGTCTTGTACATATAGGATGACCGGATAAACCCCATTATGTTTAAAACTGACTTTTGAGTTGTCTCCGGTACATTAGTTATCCTGTAAAAAAATGTATTCATATATTATATCATCTTATATTTTAGTTAATGAAGTACATTACCTAAGAGAAGAAATACCAGCATCGAATTTAATATGTGCAGGATGACACCATAGACTGCACTTTCTTCAGAAATAATACGGAATGTAAAGAGCTAATGCAAGATATTGATAAACGGGTGCTAGATGTATTGACTTTTACACCAACTATGTTAGATATAGCTAACATGATACCATCCTGGTGAATACAAAAAGTATAACAAGACATTAGGTGGTGGTATTCACTCTACCCACACATAATGTGAGTGTTGTATGTCACCAATTGATAACACTAGTAACCCTTCGTTCACATCTGCGTTTGGTAATCTGTTCGGGGAGTCCGCATGGGAACCCTCTGAACAGAGAACAGACTACCGAACGCATTTGCAAGCAGTGTGAAGTAAACGCACACGGACCCCATAGACAATAATAGGGTCCATGTGCTTGCCACGAGATCTCCGCACGGAACGTGCGGACATGAAAGTAGATTGTGAAGTACTTTCATGTATGCATATTCCCTGCGGAGATCTTGCGGCAAGCACACGGACCCTATTATAGTCTTTGAGGTCCGTGTGCTTTCACTGACACACTAGTTGCCTGTGTGTTTGGTATTCCTTTCGGGGAAAGGTCCCCATGTGGAGGACTCCCCGAACGGATTACCAAATGCAGATATGAACGAGGGGTAAGATACCACTCTAGGAATTGTGTGATAACTAGGAAAAAAAGCCAACCTTTTAATCCTGTTAATGCGTAAAGGATCAAAAGCTGGCCATCCTATACTGTTAGAACATAGTGCATGGATATTTATAATAAAGTGACTATTCCTCCTGTCTCCATTGTTGGATGGAGACATAAGAACAGCACAAATCTAAGGTTCAACCTTAGTTTTGTGCTGTACCCATAGCTCCAACCAACAAAGGAGACAGGAGGAATAGTCACTATTATAAATATGCAAGGAAAACTTGTATTCGCTCGCAATTACCACTCTTTGTCCTTAGCGGAAAAGCCTCAAATATTTCTTGATATTGATTATACATGGATCTTGTCGCCTTTTTATCATCATATTGATACAAAACGTCCCATACCTGACAGTCATTAAAAATACATAAAATAAATTACGGTTAAGCTTTAGGTATGTCATGACCTGATTATTTGTATATATTGGTGTGTGTTTTTGTTGGTGATTTGATCCAGGCTTCTGTAAGCTACTGGTGGTTTCCTTTCCATTGAGCCATCTGTTGGTACATAGTGTTTTGGCCTTCAGTACATACTTGAGGTTCTTGGGATTGAACCTCAGGTGTTGATCATTACCATCAACCTATCGGACGGTTCTGGGGCCTGTATGAGGTAGAGGGCTGGCTCCATTAGTTGCTGGTTTTTGTGGTTACAACCTAGAATTTGTGTCCCTGGGAGGAGGAGTGTTTTTTGCTAGAACTTCAACTGACTAGGAAGTGGTGTGAGTGTTGCCTTTTGTGTGAGTCTGGTTTGTCCCTCCACACTTCTACTTAAAGGGGTTGTCCCATCACAAGGATCCTATCTATACTGCTTGTTAATGTGGCTGTAAGACTTTTCCTAAATACATTGCTTCAGCAAAACTGTCTTACTTTATTCAATTCTTTGTGGCCACAGCCCTGACTTAGCTGCTCATGAGTCAAGTGATGTATCTGCTGCTCTCAGGGGGGAGGGAGGAGGGGCTAAGTGCAGGGAGCGAGCCTGTGTATCTAGCTATTCCTGTGTCTACACCACGTGACCTACCTCCCTGCTATCAGATAGAGGAGAGGAGCTGCTTTCATTTCTTCTGTTCTCCCAGTTATCAGGCTAGCTAATTCAATTGTGTTCATTATGGCAGAGACAGGCAGTCTCTGTATGTAACACAGAATGGAGTTGCTGCTGCCTGTACTTCATAGTCCAATATGGGTGGGCGGAGCTACAGGTGAATTTTGGGGCGGGGCTAAACGGCAGGTTGCTTGTGAAACCCCGCCCACCAAATGATGCAAGAAACCAGGAAGAAAGAAGATTTTACAGCAGTAAAGACTGATGAGTATGCGAGCTGGGAATACCCCTTTAACCCTGTCCTTTAGTTCTGTTTGCCTGGCACTATCTGGTTATTTGAGGTTTGGGTTCCAGTTTGTTTTGCCCCAGTCCTGTGTTAACCCTTTCCTCACCTCTCCACTTTCCCTCTCCTCATTCTCTTGTTGCGTATTGTGTTGTGCTGCGTCTGTTGTTCAGCACATCCCATCCTGTTTGTTTTGTCTACAGCTCCACCTTAGAATCCCCAGTCCCTAACTCTCTTGTAGCTCTTGCCCTATCTGTCGGCTAGGCCTTCGTGTTAGAGAGCCAGGAGTTGTTGGGGCCAAGGCTAGCTTGGGAACAGCTGACCACCCCCCATAGGCAGGGCTTAGCTAGCCGCTGTAGTGTCAGCAGTGGCGTAACTACCACCATAGCAGCGGTAGCAGCTGCCACAGGGCCCGGGACATTAGGGGCCCGGTGACAGCTGCTACTGCTGCTATCATTATGCTCGGAGGTCTTTTCGGACCCCCGAGTATAATGATCGGGGCCCCCTGTTGGTGGAATACTTTCCACCAACAGGGGGCCCCGAAGCTGCAGCAACGGCTGAGACACAGGAGCTGCAGGTCTGGCTCCTGTCAGCGCTGCAGGACGCTCCCCCTCTCTCCCCCCTCCCTTTCTCTGCTGTCCTCTGCCCACCAATGAGAGGAGGAGGCGGGGCTTATCCCTGCCGTCCTGCACTGGAGGAAGAAGCTGCTCCAGGAAAATGAAATTGAAGATACACAGGTACGTACTGGGGTTACTATACTTATTACTATCAGGCATATGGGGGGATTACTTGTGTTTTAGTAACTCCATGTGCCTCATAGTAATAGCAGTTAACCCCATCATCTCCCTCACATTAACCCCTGTTTGCCTCACCATAAGAGTTACTGATATGTGAGACATATGGGGGTAATAATAATGAAGATACTTTATTATTACCTCCATGTCTCTCACATATCAGTAACTCTTATGGTGAGGCAGACAGGGGTTAATGTGAGGGAGATGATGGGATTAACTGCTATTACTATGAGGCACATGGAGTTACTAAATTGTAATGCACAGGACCAGTTTTTTTTTTTATCCACAATTTGTCCTGGTATAGCGGTCAGCAGTGAAAGTATTTAGTCCTGTAGGGGCCACTAAGGGACATAATACTGTGTGCAGGGGCCACTATGGGGGATAATACTGTGTACAGGAGCCACTATGGGGGATAATACTGTGTGCAGGGGCCACTAAGGGACATAATACTGTGTGCAGGGGCCATTATTGGGTATAATACTGTGTGCAGGGGCCACTAAGGGACATAATACTGTGTGCAGGGGCCATTATTGGGTATAATACTGTGTGCAGGGGCCACTATGGGGCATAATACTGTGTGCAGGGGCCACTAAGGGACATAATAGAGCGCGCAGGAATGCGTAGGAGGGACTCGGTCGAGATCTTCGGTGTCGGGGGGGCCCCATGTCAAAAGTTCGCCACGGGGCCCCGCCATTCCTAGTTACGCCACTGAGTGTCAGGGATAGTCTCCTTCCCCTGTTTCCTTAGCGGTGCAGTCTGCAGTCCAGATTCTGGGTCTGGACATAGACACGAACGTAATATTTTAGTCAACAACTATTGTACACAGGAAACAGTGTTAGCGACGTCAGTCTCTGGATAACAAGACTTCCGAGATCCTTGTGTCTGGTGACAGACTGCAGCACAATACTATACCGCTGTGTGTAAGTTGAGATTGTACAAAGGAATCAGAAAGACGGGAGGTATTGTGGAGCGGCTAAGTCTAAAAAATTAATTACAATAGACAGGGACAAAACTTGGTGACATTAATTCCCTGTAACATTACACAGTAAGGAGGCGGCAGAAGAGAGCCCATTAAAGGAGGAAGTTTGGAACCATTGGCAAAGTCAGTGGGTGATCTATATAAAGTGGAATGTTTTTATCTGTACATGATGTGGGTCTATGTAGAACTGTGGAAGGGACCACCTGTTAGTAAGTGACTCCTGATGTGCTTCCAGCAGGTACATTGTGTAGCTTGTTATTGTGGTGGCCTTGTTATCAGCTGATACTTCAGAGTGTTAGGAACTGAGAATTAAGTTCTTTTTAGGTTTTCCATAGGATATTCTTTATATGAGCAGTAGAATGGATCTATGTAACCAATAAAATCAACTGTACGTTATACTTACTTTCTTTTTTTAAGTAGGATAAAATCAATTGAACAATTTCTTTGGAGGCTGGAATCATATCCTTCTGGTATATTAAGGAGAATGTGGTCTTATTGAATAGCCGGGATGCCATGATATATTGTTTTTCCCTATAAATATCTGCAAAATATATGCCCAATGAATAGATATCATTGTGCATTTGAACATATTCATACTCTATTTCTCCATTTTTGTAATGAGGTTGTAATAGATGTAGCGCCCCACAGAGTGGGTCACTACAAATATCATCTTATGTGATCTATACTGTGTACTGTGAAGGTATAGTGAGATCCAGTCAACCTGTTAGCATACACAAAGTTCCACAGCCATTATCTCTTTAAGAAAAGGGGTGGAGCTACAGACTGGAAGAGGGTCTCTCTTTCAGTTCCAGATCAGGGAGTGCAGGAGAGAGGAGAGGTGTGTGGAGGTGCAGTGTGTGCTGCAGCCGCATGGTGTGACAGCACAGGAGGCCGGAGACCTGCAGAGGTGAGATGAGACCTTGCAGGGACAGAGCTGCAGTCTTAGGACCATCAATTCCTAACTAGTGTGAGAAACACTTAGAAAATTGAGACTCACTGGACTGAGGCCTAGTGAATGCAGGATTCCTGGAGGCTCAGTAACATACAGAGTTGGGGTGAGTGTCTGCAAGCAGCATCCCAAAGAACTCACGCTACCTACTGTCCAGAAGGGGGATCTACCCAGTTGTAATTAACCTTTGAGCTCCTGGAACCCAGGACCAGAGGAAATCTATTACAGAGTGTGAGCAGCAGTGGAAGGCTGAATCATACTGGTGGTAAAAGGGAAGACTGGCATCTCACTGTACTGGAGCAAGGTGAATAATCCGGTAACATCTGTTATCTCCTGCTGACTACAGAAGTAAACTGTAAGTGTTTGGTTAACCCCTGTCTGGACTGGATTCCTTTATTGATCATCGCTCCTCTGTTACTCCTCCTGGAAAACATCCCTTCTTCACCTATATCATCTGGCCCTGGGACCTGCCCTGGTTGGGGAGGGTATAACATCTGGCACTGCATCACCACCTATTCCCAGAGGCCCTATCTACAGTGCCCGATTTCACCTTAAGCCGAAACCCCAACTGGCGTCACGACAAACTTTTATTTTTCTTTAATCCATTTTTGCTTAAAACTCCCCTTTTTCAAGGCGCTGCCGCTGTCGGGCCTGCTCGCACCGTGAATCCACAGAGGCCGAGCCGGGGCGACTCACATAAGTCTTGAGGTATCAGTAAAAGAAGCAAAGCAGCGGGCCTCCCACGCATGCGCAATTGAACGGCTCTACATGTGCGGGCAGAAGAGGAGACAGCAGCACCAACGAAAGTGATCTCCAGGACAAGGCAGGTAAGAATGATGGGGTGGGAATGGGATTGTGGGACCGAGTTAGTTAGGTAGGTAAGGCTAGTAGTCTGTGGGCTAGGGAAACAGGGGGTTGTGATCTAAGTGCACTGCAATGAACCATGGTAGTTGTAAGCTAAGACAGCAGGAAACTACCCATGTACACAAATGTAGAGAATGCCAGGAGCTCTCAGAAATCATGCAAAACACTGCTAAAGGTATTTGGGTGCGCGTAATAATCCATTAATAGCACCAACAGATCTTTTTTAAAAAAATTTTTTTTACTTCTTTAAATATAAAAATCTGACAATGCAGTTAAAAGTGTTGTCCCATTTCGGACATCCACGTGATAGGATATAATGTCAAATTGCATTCTTGTGATTGGAGCACCAGTGCACATGCAAGACTAGTGCACTGATCACTGCTAAGGAGCTGCATGGACTGAATACAAGTGCCCTGGTGCTCAATTCACAGGGAGGAGGCATGGGAGACTTTTAACCCCTTAGCTACCTGGGGAGTAATAGTACATCCTGGGTCGCATGGAGATAATAATACCAAAGAATTTGTGATTACTGGAAGAAAATGAGTATTATCTGACAGAATTGCAGGGGTGCCAATAGTTTTGGTCAACACTGTATGCAGCAGGCCGACATTGTGTGGTGGCGATTGTAAATGGTAAGGGGGGGGGGGGTAAAAACGCAACAAAAAACACAAGAAACGCAAAGAAAAAAAAAATTGTATGTATGTTTAATAAAAATAAACCAAATCAGTTCTAAAATTAAGACCCTCAGGATAACGTGTAAATAACTCAAAAATCCAGAAAGCTTCTCATCTGAGAAGCTTCCTACACCAATCGCCACCTCGCAAAGGTCTCATTACGTGTTCAATTGCAAAAAATTAGGAGGATACATCCCCCTGATGTTGAAGAATAAAGTGTTTAGATGCTCCTGATACATTAGTAGTGATAGATTTGTTTCAATCTGTTAGATGTTCTGTGATACGGGTTTTTAGAGATCGTGTGGTGCAAGCAACGTAATAAAGATCAGGTGGAGCACCTCACAATGTAAACAACATATTTACTGTAGATTTACAATCTAGTCTACTTTTTATATGGTACATTTTGCGGTTCTTTTTGCAAATTGGCATGCTTTACATCTCAAGGCACCATATCGGAAAAAACCTTTGGAATCCAACCAAGTGCTGTCAGAGATGTTACGACAATCAGTAAACAAACTGGGAGATAGCACGTTTCCAAGAGTATTTCCTCTACGTGAAACAAATCGACATCCATCACCCAAAATTTTGGCCAACAAATCGTCCTGTAACAGCAGAGGTATGTGTTTGCGAATAATATTAACAACCGGTTTATAATCAGAACTGTAATTGGTACAAAAGTAAACCGAGTTACTGTGATTAGTTTTATTATCTCTAGTCCTGGTGGAATCCTGTAATAAAGATATTCTACATTTCCTTACCACTATCCTCTCCGCTCTCTAGAGTGACCAAGAGGGATAGCCCCTAGATTTTAATCTCCTATGAATGTCCTGTTTTTTAAAATGATAATCCATGTGCTAGGGAATAGCCAGATGATAATTCCCTAGAAGCTGCTGGCGAACCCTGGAGGAAGGGGCACAAGGGACAGTGAGCCCTAAGCTGAAGCCCCCAACTGTCCCTTCCTATTGCCAGGCCCTATCCTACATAATAGGCGGCAACCATGAAGACGTTCTCTTCCTGTATAAGTAATACACAACGCAGACAACGCAGACAAGACGAACAACAACAATGGGAGGTCAGCTAGCCAAGGGTCAGGAAACAGTCGAGCAATGCAGTGCCAAATCGAAGCTGTTAAGGTCAAATCATGAGGAATACATGAATATAGTGACTTAACGTCACACGTTATCCAGGAAAGACCCTCCTCCCATTGAAAGTTGTCAAACGTTTGGAGTACTTGCTTAATGTCTCTAAGATAACCCGGGGTCTTGAGTACAAGTGGCTGTAACATATTATCGATCCATTCACATGTTTTTTCACTAAGGGACCCTATACCTGATATTATTGGGCGAAGAGGAGGTCTAGATCTACTTTTGTGAATTTTTGGCAATCCGTGAAAGATTGCCACTGTAGGATTTTTCACTAATAAATATTCAAGATCTTTCTCACTAAATATGCCTAATTCGACACCCTCAAGTAGGATGTTTTTTAATATTTCTGTGAAGGTGGTGGTGGGATCTGATTGCAAAACTCTATATGTTTTTGTATCCCGGAGTATGTCCATTGCAGCTTTGACATAATCCTCCTTATTGAGGATCACCACCTTGCCCCCCTTATCCGCCATTCGTATGATGATGGAATCATCTTTATAGAGTTCCTGTAAGCAATCCTCTCTTTATCAGTTAAATTGTCCTTGCTAGACCTTTTTGTTGGAGAGCTGGTTGAAAGATCTCTTAGATCTCTTTCCAACATATGCTGAAATTTATCCAGTACTGGTGCCCTTGAGTGTATAGGGTAAAAATAAGGATTAGCTAACTTTATATTGATTGAATATACCGTATATACTTGAGTATACGCCGACCCGAATATAAGCCGAGGCCCCTAATTTTACCACAAAAAACGGGGAAAACTTATTGACTTGAGTATAAGCCGAGGGGGGAAATGCAGCAGCTACTGGAAAATTTAAAAAATTAAAATGGTCGGAGTTTTGGGTGCAGTAGATGCTGGGGAAGGGGAGGGGGTGTTTTGGTTGTCTGTCTGCCCCTTCCCTAAGCTTGAGAACTGTTCCCCCCCACTTGGAATTCAGTCTGGCTGAATATAGGGTATCTGCAGTGCTCCTATTAACCCCTTCCCGACAGAACAGGAGCACTGCAGATCCCCTATATTCAGTAGACTGGGTACTGTCAGACACAGGGATACCTAATGTGTATGTGTTTCACAGTCATTTTCTACTTTTGTATCCTGAAAAAAAAAAAAAAAATTTTTTTTTTGCTGACTCGAATATAAGCCGATGGGGGGGCTTTTTCAGCACAAAAACTTTGCTGAAAATTCAGCTTATACTCGAGTATACTGTTTTGTATTCTCCATTTGGAGTTTATTCAGCTCCAGTAAACACAGGGTCGGACTGGCCAGCCGGAGCACCGGGGAATCCCCCGGTGGGCCCCAGGCCCCGACTATATATCGCTGCTCGTTTTATTTAAGAAAAAGCATAGGCAGGGGCCCGATCTGCATAGGGTCGGACTGGGCCACCGGGAAGGCCCCGAGCCTTGACTGTCAGTGCTCATTTCCTCAATGCAGAAGCACTGGTCAGGGGCCCGATCGGGATGTCAAGGGCTGGTTCGGGCCCCTGTCCAGTGCATTTGCATTGATAAACTGAGCACTGCTAGTGGCAGGGGCTGGATCAGTAAGCTCGGGGCCCCAGGCTGCTGGCAGCGCTGTAATGAATAAAGAAGCACGGCTGCCGGCAGTTTCCCAGGGCCCCGACACTTACACAGGGGCCTCCTGCCAGTGCAATCTTAGGAAGCGATCTCTCTGCAAGCCGGGACTTTCCCCCCTCCCCCTCCTCTTCAGAGTGAGTCATCATTTACATCGGCACGTGTGGGGACAGAGGAGTCTGCTGCTGCTGCTTCACAAATGTGACTATATATTTTTCTTTTTTTTTTGGTAAAATGTAATATTTAATATGTATATGTGTACATTTGTTTAACCCTTAAGTCCTATCATGGTGTCTATCATACACCATTACCATACACATATCACTATGATAGACACCATGATAGTACTTAAGGGTTAAAGCATGTGTCTTGTATACTGTGTGAGGACTGTATGTTTGTATACAGGTATGTGTGTGTATATACAGTATGCTATAATAATGTGAGTATATATGGTATATGAATGTATATAAATGTGTATATGCTATGCTAATTATATATATATATATATATATATATATATATATATATATATATATGAGTGTGTGTGAGTGAGTATATATGAATATATATGTATGAGTGTGTAGGTAACTGTTGCAGTTTTTGGAAATTGCAGCACTTTGTGACCCGGACGGCTGCTTAAGTCGTCCGGGTCTTGACCGGGCGTGTGGCCTCTTCATCCTCCTCTGCTTCCCCCTCCCGGCGGCTGTTGCTGGCCGGGGCGGGGTTTTGGAGGAGGCGGGGCTTACTCGCCCTATTTAACTTCCGGCGCTGGGCGGGGACTTCCTCTCGGATCCCCACCAGTGTCGGAGACAGAACGATCGTCAGCGTCGCGATGTCTTCAGGTACCCGGCAACAGCAGCTCATGGAGCTGCTGCAACAACGGGTAAGAGATGAGGGGACAGCTTGGTTGGAGACGCTGCTCACTTCGAGCGGCGGCTCCAGCCTGCCTCCCGCTCCACCGGAGCCGCAGCGGGAGGCCTCTACCCGGCCTAGCAGGACGGCGAGGCCTCCCGTGCGGCTCTCTCCAGATGCGGCCCCCAGTAGCCAGAGCAGGGCTCCGGCGCGGGGGGCTGCACGCTCAGTGTCGCGTGCTGCCCGGGCTCCTGCGCGTACCGGGCGGCGCGCGACTTCGCTGTCGCCCGGGCTCGCGGGCGCCGGCCCCCGGTTCCGGTTGTCAGTTCCAGTGCGGGGGGTGCGCCCCCCCCTCCGGCCTTAACTGACAGTGGCACTTTAATTCCCTTGCCTGTGATGGGCCCTCCGCCCCCCTCCCAGCATATTTCAGGGAGTGCTTCCCCTATGGTAGCCTCCCAACAGGCCATGGTTGTTGTGCCCCCTGTGGGGCCCAGTGATACTACATCTTCGGTTGCTCCTGTGGCGCCCCCACCGCCGCCGGGTAGATTGGCGCGGTGGTTTGGGAGGGCAACTACCACCCCGGCAGGGGCAGACAGTGCCGCGACAGCCCAGGATACGGCGGCCGGTGTATCCGCCCAGGCTTCTGCTCTGGCTCCGTTGCCGGCTGCAGCTTCCCCAGTTTTGTTCCAAGAAAGTGAGGAGGAGTTCTTTGATGTAGATTACGTGCCTGGAACTCCTCATGTTTTGCCACATACTCACTCCCGTTCCCTTTCTAGCCACGTGCCTGGGTCTGGGGCTCGCTCCTACAGGAGCTTTGGGCCTGATGATGATGTGTCTCTGCGTTCTGGTCGGTCTCGGCGTTATCGTAGTCGCTCTAGGTCGCGGAGTCGCCACAGGCGTCGTGGATCTCGCTATAGTAGGCGCAGGTCAGAGTCACGTTCATCATCTTCGTCACGGGATTCACGTAGGTCGCGGCGGTCACATTATAGCAGGAGTTCCAGGAGGCGGAGTGGGAGGAGTGCATATGGTTCCGCCCAGGGCGTCCCTGGCGTGCCTGCTGTTGTGGTTCCTGACCCTCCTCCTGTAGTGGCTCCATTGCCTCCACCCCTGGTCGGTTCGTCGCAGATTCCAGTAATTCCGGCTGGTGAGTTGTCTTGTTCACAGGCTTGGTCTTCTCAAACGCCACCTGCTGGTGGCGATGTGTTGGACGTTTTAAAAGCTATGGTTAGTCAGTTGGAAGGTAGGGGGCAGTCACTTGCTTCCCCAGGGGCGGCTAGTACGCAGCCTGAGCCGGTTCCCCCTTCTTCGGGTTTGAGGTTTCGTGATTCTTATTTCTGTGCCGTGGCTCCGTTGGGTACTCATGTCTCAGCGGAGCTTCGCCATAAGATCACGGCTAATGAGTATGTTGACATCTGGCTCTTGTTGTCCCCTGATCAGTTAACAGTAGATAAAGAGAGAGGTTTCGGTCGGGGTGATGACAAGAAGCCCAAAGTAGCAAAGACGTTTTCTAATTGGTTACAAGCCTTCTCTATTTTTTCTTGTATACTCTGTCAGGCAGCGCCTTCTATGGCAGCTGATCTTTTTGTGTATTTAAAGACGATTTTTACAGCTCATGAGCTTTATGGTGGAACGGCGTGGTGGAGGTACGACGAGGAGTTCCGGCGGCGGTTGGCGCTTCAGCCGGAGGTTGGTTGGGTCTCTAAGGCTACCGACATCTGGATTCAGCTGATGCTGTCGCCGAAGCCGACTTCTTCTCCCTTTCCATCCGCGGCCGCTGGGGGAGCCGGTCCTCCCTCCGCGGCCGTTCGCAGGCCAGGCGCCTGCTGGATGTTTAATGAAGGACACTGTCGTTTCTTCACTTCATGCCGTTTCAAGCATGAATGTTCAATTTGTGGAGGAGCTCATTCCGCCTTGCGCTGTGCCAAACGCGGTAGAGCCACTAAGTCCGGTACGGGTAAATCCGAGGACGCCAGTGAGCGCAGTAAGGATGCGCCCCTGGCCCGACAGGTACCCCAGGAGGCAGGAAGCAGACCTGCTTCTTAAGGGTTTTCTGTTTGGTTTTTATATACCTCATGTTCCTAGTTGTTCTGTTACGTTTACGGATAATTTACGTTCTGTTCAGAAAGATTTAGTTGTTGCTCAGGCCAAGATTGACAAGGAAGTTGAGTTGGGCCGTTTAGCCGGCCCGTTTGCACAACCCCCTTTTCCAAATTTCAGGGTGTCCCCGCTGGGTTTGGTCCCGAAGAAAGAGGCCGGTAAATTCAGATTGCTTCATCATTTGTCTTTCCCTCCGGGAGAATCCGTGAATGATGGTATCCCAAAGGAAGAGACGGTGGTTTCGTATGTCTCTTTTGATAGAGCAGTCTCCTTGGTGGTCAATGCCGGCAGGGGTGCCCTCCTGGCGAAATCTGATATTGAATCGGCGTTTTGTCTGTTGCCGGTACATCCCGATTGCTATCACTTATTGGGTTGCCAGTTTGGGGGTTCTTTTTACTATGACATGTGTTTGCCCATGGGGTGCTCCATCTCTTGTCGTTATTTTGAGTTGTTTAGTACGTTTTTAGAGTGGGTTGTCCGGCAAGAGACGGGGTCCCAGGCGGTAATTCACTACTTAGATGACTTTCTTTTTGTTGGTCCTGCTTCTTCTCGTTTGTGTGAATATTTACTTAACACTTTTCGTTTTTTTGCAGGTTACTTTGGGGTTCCCCTTGCTCGTGACAAGACGGAGGGTCCGGTTTCGTCACTCTCCTTCTTGGGCATACTCATAGATTCGGACTGTATGATCCTTCAGCTCCCGCAGGACAAGTTGTCTCGCCTTAGGGCGGATGTGGATTTCTGCCTGTCGGCTCGCAAGGTCCAGCTGTCCCGATTGCAGTCATTGCTGGGTCAGCTGGCCTTTGCATGTAGGATTTTTCCTATGGGGCGCGTTTTTTCTCACCGCCTGTCTATGGCCACAGCTGGAGTCCGCATGCTGCACCATTATGTGCGAATAACGAGTGTCTTGCGGGAGGACTTGAAGGTTTGGAAGTCCTTTTTGTTAGATTATACCGGTGTTTCTTGTTTCCCTGAGAAGGAGTTGTGCAATTCCGACCTCCAGCTTTTCACTGACGCTGCTGCTTCATCTGGTTATGGGGCCGTTTTCGGTTCCCGCTGGTCCGCTGCCCCATGGCCTCAAAGCTGGTTGTCTGCTGGTTTTACTCGTAACCTTACGTTATTGGAATTGTTTCCGATTGTTGTCGCTTTGGAGTTATGGGGCTCGGACATGGCAAACCAGCGAGTTTTGTTTTGGTGTGACAAAGAGAGCGTGGTTTCTGTTATAAATAGCCTCTCGTCTAGCTCTTTGCCTGTTTTGTCTTTGCTGCGGCGTTTGGTTTTAAAATGCTTACAGTTTAATTTGGTTTTCAGGGCTCGCCATGTCCCGGGTGTTGATAACATTGTTGCTGATGCTCTTTCTCGTTTTCAGTGGGAGCGCTTCAGAGACATGCACCCGAGAGCGGATTTGGTGGGCTGCCCGTGCCCTCCTTTGCTGTGGGACCTGGTTCTGCAGTCCTGAGCCCGCTGTTGCAAGATTCCGTCACGGCGGCGACGTGGTCAGCGCATGGTAAGGCGTGGAATGAGTGGCTGTCCTTTGGTTCCCCAGAGAGATTGTTGGATCCCGACTGCTGTAGGGATTTAACATTTGCTTACCTAGCCCGTTTGAAGTCAGAGGGCGTGTCGGCTGCTACCGCGGCCAGGAGGTTGTCGGGTGTAGCCTTTGGACTTAAGTTGTTGGGCGTCCCCGATGTAACGAAGGACTTTGCTTTTCAGTTAATTTTGCGAGGTTGGAAGAAGTCTGCACGCCCAATTGACAAGCGTCGCCCGGTTTCGTTTTTTCTTTTGCGTCGCTTGGTAGGGATAACTGAGTCGGTCTGTTCTTCCCCGTTTGAGTCGGAGTTATTGAGTTGTGCTTTTGTTTTGGCTTTTTTCGGTGCTTTGCGTGTGGGTGAATTAGTCGCCCCGTCTCGGCGGGCAGCGGGTGGGTTGGCTGCGGACGATGTGGTGCTTTTGCAGGATTCCATCCGTGTCCGGGTTAAACGGTCTAAGACAGATCCCTACGGTCAAGGTACTTGGTTGACTATCTCGCGTTTAGAAGGCCCCTTATGCCCTGTTGACTCTGTGCGTCGTTTTGTATCGGTCCGCCCCTTGGCTAGCCAGTTTTTAGTTCATGCTGATGGCTCATTTTTTACCAGATTCCAGTTTGAATCGTTGTTTAAGCGCTGTCTTGCCGCTTTGGGAGTCCCGTCGGATGATTTTGGTACTCACTCTTTCCGCATCGGGGCAGCTACTGCGGCCGATGCGGCGGGTCTTACTGAGGAAGAAATTAAGCGTATTGGTCACTGGCGGTCCAGCTGTTACAGGCGTTATGTCCGCCCGGGTCTTCTCACGGCTTAGTTTTTGTTTTTTCTTTTTGCGTCTTTTAGTTTTGTGGTGCGTTGCCTTTTGTAATTTAAAAAAAAAAAAAAAAGTTTTTCATTAACATTGTTCTCTATTTCTAGGTCATTATCCGGTGGTTTGGATCCTAGGCCACTTGTATATTTATTGGGCAGCGCGGCGTGCCGCTATACGGCCTGGAGGTTTGCAGCTGGGTTTTCAAGAAGCGGAGCTGAGATGGCATGGAGTCAGAGGAATGAGTTGGTCGCAGATGTTGCCACAAGTTGTTGAAATTGGTCGAACCTCCCAGGCCCCAGTGGTGCTGGTGTTTCATGCTGGTGGTAACGATTTGGGTGTGATACGCTTGTCCGAATTGATTTCCCTGATCAGATCTGATGTGGATCGCTTTCCTGCCTTTTTTCAGGATGTCGTTATTGTATGGTCCGAGATTGTTCCTCGGGCAAGATGGCGAGATGCTCGAGACCCAGCAGCTTTGGAGCGTGCAAGGTGCCTGCTCAATTTGCGTGTGTCGCGCCACGTACGCTCCAGATCGGGAGTCGTGGTTCGGCACAGGCAGCTTGAGGGTGATAATAGGGCGCTGCTCCGGAGAGATGGTGTCCATCTGTCTGACATCGGTCTAGACATTTTCTTGTCTGGGCTTCAGGATGGTATCGAGCGTGCGCTTTTTATGCTCTTGGAGGGGGGTCGGACCCCTTTGTAGGTTTACGTCGGGGTCCGGTGGCGGGACCTTGCGCCTTCCCCTTCCCATCCCCCTTCGGGTCATTGGTGTAGAAGATGGAGCGCGTCACCCGTTGAACATCATACACATGCACACCGCAGGCGGTGGCGGGGCATTCCGGTGACGCGCTTGGTCCAAGAAGAAAGGGGAGGGGGATAGCTGGGTTCTGCCGATATGTATATAGTTTAATAAAGCTGTGGCCGACCCCCACTATTTTTACCATCCAAGAGCGTGTCAGTGTTTTCTTCTATGTTGGGGTTTAACAGCCGTGGGAGGAGGTGTTCCTTGGGGTAGTTATACCACATTCCGCCTGGTCATACCTACGGAAACACCTACAGTGTCCCTATAGGTATAATGGAAGCAGAAAGTCCTCAGAGGAAACCTCTGTGGAGTTTCTGCAAAAAGCGCTGCAAGAAAACTGATGTGTTGGCGTCGGGGTTTTTCCTGCAGCGCTTTTTGGCTGTGGGATGCTGTTAGGTCTTAGGTGATGTACAGTATATTGAGATGTTAAAGAGGTCCTTTCACCACCTGGGGCACATGCAGTTTAATATACCACTAGAAAGCCGACAGTGCGCTGATTTCACAGCAGCTTTCCCGTTCTGTGCCCCCGGTGAAGAGCTATCGGTCCCGTACTGTAGCTCTTCACTGTCAGAAAGGCGTTTCTTACAGTCAGTCAGGAACGTCCTTCTTCCCAGCAGTGCCTATTGCACTGTACTGTGAGATCGGGGAGGAACGCCCCCTCCCCTCCTGATAATGCTCGTCCATAGACGTGTACTGGGGGGAGGTAGCGTTCCTCACCGCTCAGCGTCATCACTAGGCGGTAAGCAACGCCCCCTCACACAGTACAGTGCAATAGACGCTACTGTGAGGAAGGGCGTTACTGATTGACTGTCAGGAACGCCCTTCTGACAGTGAAGAGCTATGGTACCGGCACCGATAGCTCTTCACCTGGGGCACAGAACGGGAAAGCTGCACTGAATTCAGCACACTGTTGGCTTTCTAGCGGTGTATTAATCCGCATGTGCCAAAAATGGTGAAAGGTCCTCTTTAAGGATTAGGTGCAACAGTGAGACGCAGTGTTTTTCATTGAGCTTTTGTCCCCAGCCCCCCACTATCCTCCTGCCTGTGTCTGTTCAGTCTCATGGCCTTAGATACAGGATTTCCAGAAATAATTGGTTTCAGTGGTCCCATGAGGTGCAGGACTCCCAGCATGGAGGCGCCGGCACAAGACTAAATGGACACTGGCGGTGGACAATGGAGCAATGGGGACAGGTGAAGGCACTTTTTATTTATTTATTTTTTACCTCCCGCCAGGCAAATAGGTTGATCCAATTCCTGGACAAATCTTTAAAGGATTTATCCAACTTTATAATATTGATGGTCTGTCCTTAGGATAGGCCATCAATATTACATCTGTGATGATACAACAGCCTGGACCTCTGCAGATCAGCTCTTCCAGGACAGTGTGGCTACAGGTAATGGTAACATTTCTAGGAGCCCTGCTGACCACTTTCCATACAGAGTGTAGCAATAGGTTTAGGTAGTATGTTGTTGCACATTGTATGGCAGGTGAGCAGCATGGCTCCTGAGATGGTATTACCTTTAGCTACCCTGTCTCGGTATCACTGGTCTGCAGGGTCCTGGTGGTGGGCCCCTAGAAACAATTCCACTGGTGGGCACTAGACACCCCAATCCGACCCTGAGTAAACACAATTGTTCCCTAAAATTGAGCTTTACATATTCCTTATCCTTTACCTCCATGCATTCAACCTGAGATGAGACACTCAGTTTTTTCGCAATCAAAAAAAATGACGTCTCAGTCAGATTGCGAACAAATTTGTTTACATCTAGTAGTGTCTCAAACAGGTTGAAATCTGATGTCGGTACAAAGTTTAACCCTCTGTTTTACAAAGACAACATAGCTGGCGTTCGTATTCGTGATGATATATTCAATACACTGTCAACTTGTCATTTTTATCAAACAATCAACACTGTAAAAATTAAACCCATATGAAATTGGCACAAATGCATTTTTTCTCCAATTGCACCTCATTCTGAATTTTTTCCAGCTTCCCAGTGCATTGCACAGCATATTGAATGGTGCCATTACAAAGTACAATTTGTTTCGCGAACAATAAGCCATCATGTGACTCTATGAACTGAAAAATGAATAAGCAAGGTTTCTTGAAATGCGGGGAGGGAATAACGAAAATGCAAACCGAAAAATGGCCAGGTCTTTAAGGGGTTAATTCCTCATATGTTAATTGCTGCGAGGACCCAGTGATTGGACCAACAGCGTTCTGACACTTATTATGTGTAGAGATGAGCGAACACTAAAATGTTCGAGGTTCGAAATTCGATTCGAACAGCCGCTCAATGTTCGTGTGTTCGAATGGGTTTCGAACCCCATTATAGTCTATGGGGAACAGATACTCGTTAAGGGGGAAACCCAAATCCGTGTCTGGAGGGTCACCAAGTCCACTATGACACCCCAGGAAATGATGCCAACACCTCTGGAATGACACTGGGACAGCAGGGGAAGCATGTCTGGGGGCATCTAACACACCAAAGACCCTCTATTACCCCAACATCACAGCCTAACAACTACACACTTTACACACTCAATACCACCTCTCTGACAGTAGGAAAACACCTTGAAACATGTGTATTTGGCACTTGCAGTGAGGAGAGCTTGTCACCAGCAGTGAATTTGGCCCTTGTAGTAAGTTGAGGTTGGCACCAACATTTGTTTTGAAAATCAGGGTGGATTGAGCCTCTAACCAGCAGAGTTTGGGCAAATTCATGGTGGAGGGAGCCTCTAAACACCCCAGTTTGGGCAAATTCATGGTGGAGGGAGCCTCTAAAAACCCCAGTTTGGACCAATTCATGGTGGAGGGAGCCTCTAACCAGCCCAGTTTGGGCAAATTCATGGTGGAGGGAGCCTCTAAAAAACCCAGTTTGGACCAATTCATGGTGGAGGGAGCCTCTAAACAGCCCAGTTTGGGCAAATTCATGGTGGAGGGAGCCTCTAACCAGCCCAGTTTGGACCAATTAATGGTGGAGGGAGCCTCTAAACAGCCCAGTTTGGACCAATTCATGGTGGAGGGAGCCTCTAACCAGCCCAGTTTGGGCAAATTCATGGTGGAGGGAGCCTCTAAACAGCCCAGTTTGGACCAATTAATGGTGGAGGGAGCCTCTAACCAGCCCAGTTTGGACCAATTCATGGTGGAGGGAGCCTCTAAAAAACCCAGTTTGGACCAATTCATGGTGGAGGGAGCCTCTAACCAGCCCAGTTTGGACCAATTAATGGTGGAGGGAGCCGCTAAACAGCCCAGTTTGGACCAATTCATGGTGGAGGGAGCCTCTAACCAGCAGAGTTGGTGGAAATCAGGGTGGAGGGAGCCTCTAACCAGCAGAGTTGGGGTAAATCAGGGTGGAGGGAGCCTAGTATTAGCAGAATTGTGCAACGCTTATGGTGGATGAGTATGAGGATGCGGAGGAATTGGAGAGGTTGAGTACAGACATGGAGTTTCATGTTGGGGTGCTTTACACAGGTGGGCACAAAAATGACGGCTCTACCCAGTGGTGGTTCATTTTTATCAAAGTGAGCCGGTCGGCACTCTCAGCTGACAGACGGGTGCGCTTGTCAGTGATGATGCCACCGGCTGCACTGAACACCCTCTCAGATAGGACGCTGGCGGCAGGACAGGACAGCACCTCCAAGGCATATAGGGCAAGTTCAAGCCACAGGTCCAACTTCGACACCCAATACGTGTAGGGCGCAGAGGGGTCGGAGAGGACAGGGCTGTGGTCAGAAAGGTATTCCCGCAACATGCGCCTATACTTCTCACGCCTGGTGACACTAGGACCCTCCGTGGCGGCACTTTGGCGAGGGGGTGCCATCAAGGTGTCCCAGACCTTAGACAGTGTGCCCCTCGTTTGTGTGGACCGATGAGAACTTGGTTGCCTACTGGAGGAACTGCCCTCCCTGCCGCCAATGTCACATGCTGGAAACATCTCCATCATATTCTGCACCAATTGCCTGTGGCAAGCATTGATGCGATTGGCCCTCCCCTCTACCGGAATAAAAGACGAGATGTTGTTTTTATACCGGGGGTCAAGGATAGCAAAGATCCAGTACTGGTTGTCCTCCATGATTTTGACAATACGCTTGTCGGTTGTAAAGCACCCCAACATGAACTCAGCCATGTCTGCCACAGTGTTAGTTGGCATGACTCCTCTGGCCCCACCGGAAAGTTCAATCTCCATTTCCTCCTCATCCTCCATGTCTACCCATCCGCGCTGCAACAATGGGACGATTCGAAGTTGCCCGGAAGCCTCCTGTATCACCATCACATCATCGGACAACTCTTCTTCCTCCTCCTCCTCCTCCTCCTCCTCCTCCATTAAACGCAGTGAAGCGGACAGATGTGTGGACCTACTCTCCAGCTGTGACGGATCGGATGCTATCCCTAACTCCTCTGTGTGATCTGAGTTATCCCTGATGTCAATCAGGGATTCTCTCAGAACACACAAGAGCGGGATTGTAAGGCTCACCATCGCATCCTCAGAGCTCACCCTCCTTGTGGACTCCTCAAAGACCCGTAGGATGTCACAAAGGTCTCTCATCCATGGCCACTCATGGATGTGAAACTGAGGCAGCTGACTTTGTGGCACCCTAGGGTTTTGTAGCTGGTATTCCATCAAAGGTCTCTGCTGCTCAACCACTCTATTCAACATCTGAAACGTTGAGTTCCAGCGTGTGGGGACGTCGCACAAAAGCCGGTGTTGTGGCACATGCAGGCGTTGCTGGAGAGATTTTAAGCTAGCAGCGGCTACTGTCGACTTGCGAAAGTGGGCGCACATGCGCCGCACTTTCACCAGTAGCTCTGGAACATTGGGGTAGCTCTTTAGGAAACGTTGCACCACTAGGTTGAAGACGTGGGCCAGGCATGGAACATGTTGGAGTCCGGCAAGCTCCAGAGCTGCTACCAGGTTCCGGCCGTTATCACAAACGACCATGCCTGGGCCCAGGTGCAGCGGCTCAAACCATATTGCCGTCTCATCGAGGAGGGCATCCCTCACCTCGGAGGCAGTGTGCTGTCTGTCCCCCAAGCTGATCAGCTTCAGCACAGCCTGCTGACGTCTACCAACGCCAGTACTGCAACGTTTCCAACTCGTAGCTGGGGTCAATCTAACAGCGGAGGAGGAGGCGGTGGCGGAGGAGGAGGCGGTGGCGGAGGAGGAGGCGGTAGAGGAGGAGGGGGGGGGGGTGTTCTTCTCGTGTCCCTGCCAGGAATGTTAGGCGGGGAGACGAGGTACACCGGGCCAGTTTGGGAAGCAGTCCCAGCCTCAACTACATTCACCCAGTGTGCCGTCAGTGAAATGTAGCGTCCCTGTCCGCATGCACTTGTCCACGCGTCGGTGGTCAAGTGGACCTTTGTGCAAAGCGCGGAACTAAGGGCCCGCCTGATGTTGAGTGACACATGCTGGTGCAAGGCGGGGACGGCACACCGGGAGAAGTAGTGACGGCTAGGGACGGCATAGCGAGGTGCCGCAGTTGCCATCAGGTCCAGGAAGGCGGGAGTTTCAACAAGCCGGAACGCCAACATCTCCTGGGCCAGCAGTTTAGCGATGTTGGCGTTCAAGGCTTGCGCGTGTGGGTGGTTAGCAGTGTATTTCTGCCGCCGCTCCAATGTCTGAGAGATGGTGGGTTGTTGTAAAGAAGCGCCTGATGGTGCCTTTGATGGTGCAGGAGAAGGAGATAAGACAGGAACAGGGGAGGATGAGGGAGAAGTCAACAAAGTGGTGGAGGCAGATGAAGTGGTGTCCTGGCTCGTCCTCTGGAGTGCATCGCCAGCACAGTCAGCAGTGGCAGTGGCAGAGGCAGTGGCAGAGGCAGTGGCAGTGGCGTGAACGGCAGGCGGCCTTTGTCCTGCCGTTGCTGCCTGCCACTGATTCCAGTGCTTGGATTCCAAATGACGGCGCATTGAAGTGGTGGACAGGTTGCTCTTCTCAGAGCCCCTAATCAATTTCGAGAGGCAAATTGTGCAGACAACACTATATCTGTCCTCGGCGCATTCCTTGAAAAAACTCCACACCTTCGAGAAACGTGCCCTCGAGGTGGGAGTTTTTCGGGGCTGGGTACGAACTGGAACATCTTGGGAGATTCCGGGTGTGGCCTGGCTTCGCCTAAGCTGCTGACCTCTGCCTCTGCCTCTAGCTACCCTTTTTGGTGCTGCACCTGCCTCAACATCCACACTACTTTCCCCGCTTGACATCCCCCCTGTCCAGGTCGGGTCAGTGTCCTCATCATCCACCACTTCCTCTTCCAACTCCTGTCTCATCTCCTCCTCCCGCACAATGCGCCGGTCAACTGGATGCCCTGACGGCAACTGCGTCACATCATCGTCGATGAGGGTGGGTTGCTGGTCATCCACCACCAAATCGAACGGAGATGGAGGAGACTCTAGTGTTTGAGCATCTGGACACAGATGCTCCTCTGTTAGGTTCGTGGAATCGTGACGTGGAGAGGCAGGTTGAGGGACAATGAAAGGAGCGGAGAACAGCTCTGGGGAGCAGGGACAGTTTGGGTTATTGTTCTGTAAAGCTTCGGAATTTTGGGAGGAAGGAAGACAAGACTGTTGGGTAATAGGAGGAGAGGAGGCAGAGTCTGACTGGCTGCTGGACAATGTGCTGTAAGCGTTCTCTGACAGCCATTGCAAGACCTGTTCCTGGTTCTCGGGCCTACTAAGGTTTGTACCCTGCAGTTTAGTTAATGTGGCAAGCAACCCTGGCACTGTGGAGTGGCGCAATGCTTGCTGCCCCACAGGAGTAGGCACGGGACGCCCTGTGGCTTCACTGCTACCTTGCTCCCCAGAACCATTCCCCCGACCTCGCCCACGGCCTCGTCCACGTCCCTTTCCGGGAGCCTTGCGCATTTTGAATTCCTAGTTAGAAATTGGCACTGTATACCAGTAGTAAAAATTGTGGGTGCACGTAACCCCAATATATTCTTTGAATTACCAGTCAGAAACTGGCACTATATGGCAGTAGCAAGAAATGAGGGTATTTGTATTCCCAATATATTCTTTGAATTCCCAGTCAGACAATGGCACTGTATACCAGTAGTAAAAATTGTGGGTGCACGTAACCCCAATATATTCTTTGAATTACCAGTCAGAAACTGGCACTATATGGCAGTAGCAAGAAATGAGGGTATTTGTATTCCCAATATATTCTTTGAATTCCCAGTCAGACAATGGCACTGTATACCAGTAGTAAAAATTGTGGGTGCACGTAACCCCAATATATTCTTTGAATTACCAGTCAGAAACTGGCACTATATGGCAGTAGCAAGAAATGAGGGTATTTGTATTCCCAATATATTCTTTGAATTCCCAGTCAGACAATGGCACTGTATACCAGTAGTAAAAATTGTGGGTGCACGTAACCCCAATATATTCTTTGAATTACCAGTCAGAAACTGGCACTATATGGCAGTAGCAAGAAATGAGGGTATTTGTATTCCCAATATATTCTTTGAATTCCCAGTCAGACAATGGCACTGTATACCAGTAGTAAAAATTGTGGGTGCACGTAACCCCAATATATTCTTTGAATTACCAGTCAGAAACTGGCACTATATGGCAGTAGCAAGAAATGAGGGTATTTATAACCCCAATATATTCTTTGAATTCCCAGTCAGACAATGGCACTATATACCAGTAGTAAAAATTGTGGGTGCACGTAACCCCAATATATTCTTTGAATTACCAGTCAGAAACTGGCACTATATGGCAGTAGCAAGAAATGAGGGTATTTGTATTCCCAATATATTCTTTGAATTCCCAGTCAGACAATGGCACTGTATACCAGTAGTAAAAATTGTGGGTGCACGTAACCCCAATATATTCTTTGAATTACCAGTCAGACACTGGCACTATATGGCAGTAGCAAGAAATGAGGGTATTTATAACCCCAATATATTCTTTGAATTCCCAGTCAGACAATGGCACTGTATACCAGTAGTAAAAATTGTGGGTGCACGTAACCCCAATATATTCTTTGAATTCCCAGTCAGACACTGGCACTATATGGCAGTAGCAAGAAATGAGGGTATTTGTATTCCCAATATATTCTTTGAATTCCCAGTCAGACAATGGCACTGTATACCAGTAGTAAAAATTGTGGGTGTATATAGCCCCAATTCTATTGCTAGGGGACTTGCAGGGTATTTCTGGGGTGAAGGTGGGGGGGCACACCGTTGGAACGGGTATCGGGGGTATATATCGGGTATACGGGAATACACTGACAGTGTATTCCATTCAGGATCCTGGGAAAGCTGGGTTGCGGCGATTGAGCCCGTCAGTGCCACGTTACACTGACAAGCTTCTCCCTGGAATTTAGCTCTGACAAGAGCTGTTGTGGTTGTCTTCTCCTTCCTATCCTAGCCTGTCCCTGCCTACCCAGAATCTAAGCCCTAGCTAACTGGACGGAAACCTCCGTCCTCGGTGAATTGCAAGCTCAGAATGACGCGAACCTGGGCGGCGCTGTTCTTTTAAATTAGAGGTCACATGTTTTTGGCAGCCAATGGGTTTTGCCTACTTTTCTCAACGTCACCGGTGTCGTAGTTCCTGTCCCACCTACCCTGCGCTGTTATTGGAGCAAAAAAGGCGCCAGGGAAGGTGGGAGGGGAATCGAGTAATGGCGCACTTTACCACGCGGTGTTCGATTCGATTCGAACATGCCGAACAGCCTAATATCTGATCGAACATGAGTTCGATAGAACACTGTTCGCTCATCTCTAATTATGTGTCCTTAAATGGGACAACAATAAGTGGAAGTACATTGTGCTGCCAGGTAAGGGTCAGTGCACACGGACTCAAAATCAGCGCCAAAAAACTCTGTGTGCACTGACCCTTAGGGCAACTTGTATAAGTACAAAGGAACTTTTTATTTTGACTATGCATTTAGGGGGCTATGTGCTCACGTCAGCTAGTCAATCCTAAAAATGCACATATAAATCCATATGGTATAATACCTACAAGTAGTTTACAACATACTATATAACATACTATATAAATAGAGATGTCATAAAACACAATGAATATAAAATATGAATATATATAGATGTGAGCACAATAAACCACTGTAGTAAAACAGCTATAATGTATTCACTAGCAAATACATAAGAACATAAAAGCAGTGACAAATGTATTAACGTCAAACCTGCTTGAGAAACAAGGTGCTGACTGTACCAGCAAGTGTCTGTGTTTTGGCACCAGCTTCAGAGACTTAAATACTAATGGTCAAAAAAAAACTTGTAAAGCAGGTGGAACGAGTCCTCAGCAGATATGGACATTCAAAAAGCATATACAGTATTTCATAGACATCTTTGCACATGTACGGTGACTCCTATATGGCATACTATAACCACACAAATAACTCCCAATTATATTGAAAACAAATTAGTGGGAAGTGGTAAAGATAAATCACACAGGCACAGGATAACTGATGGTCGGGTTCTACAGAGGAGAGTAACCCAGAGTAAGATATATAACATCAGCACAATGCATATTGGGTAGTAATAGGATACTAGCAGAAACCTTGGTATCATAGACAGATAATTATAATATTAGCTTTATTTATATTGCACCAACATATTCCGCAGCACGAGTCAATAAGTTTTCCCAGTTTTTTTCGGGTCGGCTTATACTCTAGTATATACGGTACGGTATACTCAAGTATAAGCCGACATATGAACAGACAATATGAGACATTACAATGTGAATAAGAAATAAACATATCAATCAGTAGGTGTGAGAGCCCTGATCACAAGAGCTTACATTCTATGAGTTGGTAGGGTGACTGAAGAGGTCAGAGGGCTTGTTTGCTACAATGGTCCAGATCTTCGCTATCTCAGCCTGTTAGGTTCAGGCGTGGAGTGTCTGAACGGCATTCTGCACGTGAATCGTCTGATGCGCAGCAAGGGAATGTTCACGCTGGGCATTAGATCTCTGCGGTTGCACTCATTTGTGGATCCTTCAATGAGGTGCACATGTCCTTGCTGTAGTGTGTCTTGGCCTCTGAAGGGGTTAAGTTTCTCTGCAGTGTTAGGACTCATTTCAGGTTGTTGGTGTTCAGAGCGCTGCTATAAATTTGGCCTTCTGACTACGCCTGCTTCTGGCAATATAAACTCAGCTTTGCATGCTGTCAGTTGCCGGTCTTACCCCTCATTCACATCAGCATTTGGATTCCATCCAGGGGAGTCCGCATGGGAATCCCCCTGAATGGAATACCAAATGCAAGTGCAAGTGCAAGCACTGGTGCAGTAAAAGCACATGGACCCCATAGACTATAATGGGGTCCGTGTGCTTACCTCCAGATCTCCACAGGCATTGTGCAGACAGGAAAGTAGTTCACCATCTACTTTCCTGTCCGTATGATTTGCAGCTTTTACTGCAGAGCGCTTGCAATCGTGTTTTGTATTCCGGTCAGGGGGTCTCCATACGGACTCTCCACGGACAGAATATAGAAGCAGATGTGAACAAGGGCTAACACTCTAGATTCTGTAATTATCTGTCTGCCTGAATCTGAGTCCTGGCCCATTCAGCTTACCTTGCTACTTGTTCATACCATCTGGATTTTTGATAAGTATTGTGCACATATTTTGAAATGTAGTGTCCCGGGTGCAGTGAGCCCTAGTCCCTTACTGCTTAGAAGTTTGGACTTTTTGTAGTTTTTTTTTTTTCTTTTTTGTGTGTACTAAGTTCTGTGTTTTTTTTTCCTATCCCTTTGCATAGAATTCAGTTTTGCTGTGTTTCATGGTTTTCTCCTCTATTCACCATTAGTCCAGTCGGACACCTGTGGGGGGGCTTTTTTTTAATCTTACCTCTCTTTCCTAAGGGTAAGTTGAGACGGGGTTTTTTGGACCGGAACCTGAAGCAGAGGCCGCCTTGGGTTCCGGTCCAAAAGACAGGTAGCCGCAACTAAAAGCCAGTGCACTGCACCATGCATCCAGCCGCGCACTCCGCCCCTGATTAAGCCCAATGAATGGGGCCTAGTCGGGAGGAAGGAGGTGTCTTCAGGCTGAATCGCGATGGGAAATGGAAAAACTCCTGAGCGGCTCCCATTGATTTCAATGGGAGCCGTCTTTTTGGTCAGGATTTTGAGGCAGACATGGCCTCAAAATCCTAACCAAAAAACTCAGTGTGAACTTACCCTTAATGTGAAACAGGTCAGGTTTTCTGTTTCCCTTGTAGGGTAGTTATCTTTCTGGCTGTGTTCGCGCCCACTCAGGTCAGTTACCCCTGGTTCACATTAACGTTTGTATTCGTGTGAGCAGTGCGTGGCAAGCACATGGACCCTATTATAGACTATGGCAGTGATGGCGCACCTTTTAGAGACCGAGTGCCCAAACTGCAACCCAAAACCCACAAAATTTTCGCGGAGTGCCAACACGACAATATAGACTTAATACTATGCGGATCCACAATTGCGGACAGTTACTGACCAAAAATTACAGTCATGTGGGGCTTTACAGAGCTTTCAATAATACAAACAACGTTGTACTGAAATGTAAAGGTCTCGGCATTTGGTACTTTGAACAATTAATTTTCACTATTTACATCGCACAGGATCTGTTTTATAGTTACCGTGTAATATTCTTACATCCTGTACTAATATCACGTCTGCTATAAAACAGATACTGTGTGATATAAATAGTGAGGGGACCCCAGACAGTATTATATGCTCTGCAGTGGGCCCACCACACAATATTATATTCTCCACAGTACCACAGTAGCCCCCCAGTGTTATATGCTCCGCAGTAGGTGTCCCCCCCCCACAGGATTATATGCTCCACAGTGGCATCCACACACAGTATTGTGTGCTTATAAATAGGCCCCCCCCAGTATTATATGCTCTTTAGTACACCCCCCAGTATTATAAGCCACCCACGTATTATAAGCCCCCCCAGTATTATACACTCCCCCCAGTATTATAAGCCCCCTCAGTATTATACACTCCCCCCAGTATTATACACTCCCCCAGTATTATACACCCCACCCAGTATTATAAGCCCCCCCAGTATTATACACTCCCCCACAGTATCATACACCCCACCAAGTATTATAAGCGCTCCCCCCAACATCATATACACAGTGAGCCACTCTCATACTCACCCCTGAAGAGCCGCCGGCATCCACCTTCTTGTCACTGGCGGCGCTGATGACGTCATCGCGCCCGCGTCGGGGCAGAGGTCAAACTCTGCAGCCAGTGTAGGCCGCGGTCGCGCGATCCGCGGCCTACCCTGACAGCTTTCAGCTGTATGTGCATTTGCACATACAACTGAAGGCAGTGATCGCTCATCAACGGGGAATCCTGTACCGGATTCCCTGTTGGTGAGCGATCCGGGCGACCGCACGCGTGCCAGCATGGAGGGCTCTGCGTGCCCTCTCTGGCACGCGTGCCATAGGTTCGCCATCACTGGTCTATGGGATCCGTGCGCTTTGACAGCACAGCAGTTGCAATTGTGCTTGTATTCCGTTCACTGAGAAGTTATCAGTCAGGGGCCAGTCCATGGTCAGAGATCCCACAGATCATAACAACAGTATTATGAATATAGTATGAACTTTTTGGATTTGGCTTTATCAAGTGGTAATATGAGTACGGTTTTAAATGCTTGCAGTGTCCGTCCTCACCATACCATCAATGTTATATCAGTTTGGGAACCTCACCAGAACACGAAGTAGTTGTATTTCTGATCATATATTTCACATTGAATACAATGACATTATGAGTAGATTACAGAACTCTGCTGTTCCCACCACCCTAGCGCCTTCTATTTTCCCTTGTAATCCATTTGTCTGAAGAAGGTCTATGACAGATGGAACCATCACATAGTGTGTTTTGCACATGGATTGCATTATCTAATAAAAATTTGATTACATCCAATTACTTTATTTCAATGTTGGAAACTATCTTTCTGCATTTGGATTGATTCCTCCCTGAGCTCTGTTTACTTTGGGCGCCATGTTACCTTCAGCGAACATTGGGTGGTGGCAACAGTTCTTTATCGCTCCTATGTAAGGACTAATCTGTTATAGCAGGGTGGCGTGCAAGCTCATTTTTGTTTATCAACTTTATTGTATTCATGAGCCCCACTGTTAATTTGGGTGTTGGGACACATGTATGTAAATTGGGGAGTATATTGGATGAAAGTTAGACGGTAGGCCAGCAAGTCGGCTTTTTCAGAGAGGAATCATCTATGTGGAGGATTGGGGTCTGAGGTGTGATTTGGAGCAGAACTGTGCACAAGTTCCATTTTCTTACATCATTGGACAGGCCCCTAACATTTGGGGTTGCACTTGGGAGGGGGTAATTGTTTGAACTTTGGCGTTCCTGTTACTTCATAATAATAAATTGAAAGACAAAACATAAGGGATATATGTATATTTCAATTATTCACATGGTTAGGAAGTAAGACTTTCAGTTCACAGAAAACCCCTTTAGGTTGGGGCCACCCAGTGAATCTAATTCCACACCGTTGCGTTTATGGAACTCACAGTATGTCAATTATACCGGCGAAAACTTTTTCTCTATAGGTACAATAGAAGCAGACAGTCAGCAGAACGAAAACCATGATGTGTTTCCACTGTGGTTTTTCCCGCAGCGCTTTTTTTCTCACTGCAGCCCGCCACGTGAGGTCTTAGGCCCGCTTATAGGTATCGATTTTAACTCTTGCATGCCAGGACACAAAAATATTTCATATGTACATTCAGCACAGCAGAATCGGCTTCTTCTCCCAGGACCTTCAAAAACCTGTAACAATGGAGAGTAATGATTGTTATGGAATAGAATTTCAACTGAAGTTAGAAAAAATAGGCATCCAGTTCCTTACTCTTACAGGGTACATGATATGCGCTTGGTTGATTTGTATTAGGGATGAGTGAACTGGCTTTGACAGTACTGGATTCGAACTGAGTTTTCCAAAAGTTTTGAACTCGACTCAAACCGAAAACTTTTGGGGTTCACCTCCCTCAAAACACTATTAGGGTAAAGCCCCACAATGAGGAAATTTTGCTTTTTTGTAACAGATTTTGTTGCGTTTTTTGGGCCAAACCCAGGAGTAGCTACAAAAGGAATGGGGAATACAAAGGGAATAGAGATGAGCGAGTAGTACTCGATCGAATATTACGGTATTCGAATTACTCGTACTCGATCGAGTACCACTCGCTGTTCAAATGTAAAAGTTCGATGCAGAACCAGCATTGATTGGCCGAATGCTATACAGTCGGCCAATCAACACTGGTTCTTCTCCTACCTTTAGAAGTCTTCTCCGTGCAGCTTCCCCGCGGCGTCTTCTGGCTCTGAATTCACTCTGCCAGGCATCGGGCCTGGGCAGAGCCGACTGCGCATGTCTGCTTGTAGTGCGGGCATGCGCAGTGGGCTCTGCCCAGGCCCGATGCCTGGCAGAGTGAATGAAGAGCCGGAAGATGCCGCGGGGACGCTGCAAGGAGAAGACTTCTCGGAGGATCCAGCCCGACCCTCACTCGTGGACTTGGTAAGTATAATTTGATCGAACGTTGCCTACCCCTGAAACGAGCATTTTCCCCCCATAGACTATAATAGGGTTCGGTATTCGATTCGAGTAGTCGAATATTGAGGGGCTACTCGAAACGAATATCGAACCTCGAACATTTTACTGTTCGCTCATTTCTAAAAGGGAACATTTACACTTCTCCCGTCTGCTCAATACACTTCTGGCTTTGGCTCAAAAAATACAAAATTTGCAACGAAAAAACTCTGCTTTTCTGTAACGTGTAGCCTTAACCTTATTCTCCTGGGTCTCCTGAGGGTGGGGGGCATTTACAACACTTTTCTTATGTTTTAATTGGCTTGGCATTTAGGACATGAAAAGACAGTGGAGTTTGAGGAACCAACCAAGCAACAAAAAGTAAAGATAGATTCATGTAGATTTAGTAATTTACAATCTTTTATACTGTACTTTTGCTCGGTCCTTGTGAAAAATGTTTCTGCTTTTATGGCATCCTCCTCCAAGAACGTCTGGTACATATAGGATGACCGGATAAACCCCATTATGTCTAAAATTGACATTTGAGTTGTCTCCGGTACATTAGTTATCCTGTAAGAAAAATATATTCATATATTATATCATCATATATTACATTTGGTTCCAAATTTTGAATTTTTGCAAAATGATTTAAACTTGAAAAAATCTGAATAAATTTAGTATGACTGATCATACTGACCTGGAGAATAAAGCTAACATAGTATTTTTACAACAGAGTGGAAGCCGTAAAAAAAAAAAAAATTAAGAAAATTGTGGTACTATATTTTTTTTTTTCTCAATTCCATCAATTTTTTTTCCTGCTTCCCAGTATATTGTACAGAATAATAAATGGTACCATTAAGAAGTACAAGTTATCCTGCACAAAGGCCTCATATGACTATGTAAACGAAAAAGTTAGAAAGTTATGGCTTTTGGAATTCAGGAATTGAAAAACAAAAACACAAAAATCTTAACAGGATTAGGTTTTTTCCTATACACATAAGTTTTTATGGAAATTTTTTACTTTTAAAAATGGCATGTATTTCATCTATTTTTACAACTGATTTAGGGGGCATTCACACTGAGTAACGCGGCGTTGATTCTGATATGATAACTTGTGTCAGAATCAGCGCTGCAAAACAGAATGCCATTGACTTCAATGGGTTCCGTTTAGTGTGCGTAACACATTGAAATCAATGGGAGGCTTTTTAACCCATTGATTTCAATGTGTTACGTCTGCTAAACGGAACCCATTGAAGTCAATGGGATTCTGTTTTGCAGCGCTGATTCTTACGCGAGTTATCGTGCAAGAATCAGTGCCGCGTTACATTGTATGAATGTACCCTAAGGGAGTCTTCACACGGAGTATACGCTCCGCTCATTCTCAACGTAAAATTCGTTCAGAATGAGCGCGTAAAAACCAGCTCCCATTGACTTGCATGGATGCCGGCATACGAGCGCTACCCATTGAAATCAATGGGAGGCTTTTTTCCCTATTGCTTTCAAGGAGACTTGAGGAATAGTCTATTATAAACATCCAAGGAAAACTTGTACTTACTTACTCTCACTTACCACTCCTTGTCTTTCAGCGGCAAAGCCTCAAATATTTCTTGATATTGATTAAACAGGTATCTTGTTACCTTTTTATCATCATGTTGATGCAAAACATCCCATACCTGACAGTTATTAAAAATACATAAAATAAATTTAGCTACCATAGACGCCTAAGAACCCATGCACACGGAGTTAACGTGAGCGCATTTTAGCAAAATACACGTGTAAAAATAACACTCCCATTGACTTCAATGAAATTTTTTACATGTGTAATGAACGCGTCAAAAAACGCGATGCAAATTTCATTGAAGTCAATGGGAGTGTTATTTTTACACATGTATTCTATACACGTGTATTATGCTAAAATGCACTCACGTTAACTCCGTGTGCACGGGCCCTAAGAATTAGCCTAAGAATTATCTATTGTTGGCAGATCTCACCATTTTAGAATTGGGTTCTAATAACAATATACTATATATGGAAGCTATAAGACAATGCACAACTTTGTTTATTCAGTGTTTTAGTTGTCAAGTATCTTGCTAAAATAGAAGGTGAGATTTGAGGGTAAGGGACGGTTCACACTTGCACCCGGTGTCCAGTGTGTGCATTCCGTCAGGTTTCCATCTTCAACCCCAGTGAAACTGGACAGTGGACAGAAACCCAGCAGTCAGTTTTAAAACCCATTCACTTGAATGGGTTTGTAAAGGTGACTGCCTGTGTCTGCCTGTGGCCTGTCCGCAGGGAAACCTTTTCTTTTTAGCTGGACACAAAGTAGGACATGCAGGACTTTGCACCCGACTAAAAAAAAAAAAAACGGGAAAAATTGAATGTGATGTCCTGTATATCATTGAAGATGGCCGACATCTGCGGGGAGTGCACCGGAGCCAGAGAGAGGTAAGTAACAGTGTTTTTTATGTTTATATCCTCCCTTGGGTCTCTGATTATTATAATCTGGATCTAAAAAGACACCAGAGTATAATAATTGTTCCTGGGTGTACACAATGGAGCATAATACTTTGTGCAGGGGTCACTCTGGGGCATAATAATGTTTGCTGGGGCCACTATGGGGTATACTAGTGTGTGCAGGAATGGCGGGGGGGGGGGGGGGAGGTGCGGTTGGGGTCTTGGGGGGTGTATCAGTTGGGGGGGTTCTAGAGTTCCCCCTATTTTTTTTTCCCTATTTAAGCACTGTGTACACTTGAATAACAACTTCAAGCTACTTTACATGTTATGATTGTGCTTTTTTGAGTTCTTGCACTGGCACCTGATGTTTCCCAACTAGAATCCTAACTGCTTTTGACCCTCATTTGCATAGTTGTCAAAATAGTGACTGCTTTTAGGTTTTTGGAGTTCAGACAGGGTTTTTTGGTCAGGATTTTGATACGGAATCCAAAATTTGAAATCAATGGGAGCCGGTCATTTCCTTTCTTTCTTCAGGAAGATTCTGCAGCTGATTCCGCCGCAGACATCCGCCTCACGACACCTCCCTCCCGACTAAGCCCATTCATTAGGGCCTAATCCAGAGCAGAATGCTGCAACTGGATGCCGGTGCACTGCCCCGGCATCCAGGCGCAGCTAGCTGTTTTTTGGTCCGGAATCTGAGGCGGCCACCGCCTCAATTTCCGGACCAAAAAAACCCAGTGTTAACTCAGCCTTATACTTAGTTTTCTGGTGACATACTTCCTTTAATCTTACAATTGTCTTACCTCTGACATTACTAAATTTAGGTCATGTGACATATCCGTGTATACAAAATCAGTGGCCGGATAAATTCCATGCATAGCCAAGCATCCTTTTGTCTTCAATACCCGAATTGCTTCACTGGCAAATTTCTCTAAATTGAACCAGTGAGCAGCAAGCCCCGCAGTCACCAGGTCCACAGAGGCATCTTTCAGGGGCATCTTCTCAGCCGGGGCCACCCTATAAACAGAGAGCAGAAGTGATTTCTAGAGGAACTAATGTCACATAATGCAGCAGCCCTTTGGAAGGAAGGCCATGAGGTTGGAGGTAGTCGTCACTGTGAATATGGTGGCAAGGATCTCCACCACATCCTCCAAGTCTGGTGTAGTGCTGAGTGCTGTAGTCCTGCACAATGTCTGATGCTGGTAGTAATAAGCCTTACTGACCTTATGGTGGTTGGAATGCCCATGATGGTAAGTGCAGGAATGGGCAGCGTTTGCAAACAAGATAATACACAATTTTACTTAAGAACAAGGGACTCAGCATTTTGTTTTGTTTTGTTTGTTTTTTTTACTGGGGCTGGAGCTGAGCTTGTAGCTGACACTTTTCAGGTAGTTACTGTCTTCCTTGCTGGGGAAGTCTTCTTCTTTATCAGTGTGCTGAATCCACTAATACTACAAGGTCTTAGCTATGAGGTCCCTGTAACTTAACTTCTACCTCCTGACTTCAGAACACTTGATTTTTCTTGAGCTCTCTGACCAAGGCTTCTAGCTCATTTTCCTCACACTCTCCTCCTTGCTCTCCTACCTGGGAGAACTAACTCAATCCGATACTTCTTCCTTGCATACAGGGAAAAAGAGGCCAACCATACTACGATGGGTCAAATTATTATTGAACATAACTATTGACATGAAATTCTCACCAGATGTCGGTAACAACCCATCCAATCCACACAGGCAAAGAAATCAAACCATAGATCTCCACAAATTAAGTTATATGTAATAATGAGTAATGACACAGGGAAAAAATATTCAACACTTGAAAGAAGAGAGGTAGAAAGTCCTGACATCAGCAGAAATCTATCAGTAACTAGAAAGCAATCCTGCAACATAGTAACAAATAATATCAGCGGATTCAACTGGATAAGACTGGGTTCACACTACTGCCACTGTCTGCCAAGGGGTTTCCATCGTAAACCCCAGGGAAAATGGACGGGGCATGGCTTGCCGGTGGTCAGCTTTTAAAACCCATTCATTTGAATGGGTTTTTAAAGGTGACTGCTGGTGACCATAGGCGTCGGCAAGCCGTCCCCTGTCCAGTTTCTCCAGGGTTTACGAAGGAAACCCTGGGACGGACAGAGGCAGTAGTGTGAACGCCGCTACAGAAGGTGTCTCATTACTTAGAAAATTGGTGACATGTTCAATACTTTTATTTTTTACCTACCGCACGACCTCCTCCTAACTAAGGTAATAAAAGACTGTCTCCTCCCCTTCCGACTGAGAGTTCCCTAAGTCAGGATCATCAATTCAGAACCATCAACATAGCCCATCAACATGGTTTTCTCTGATACAGGCACAGATACATGTTATACACACACAATAATACCAATGTTGTTTTCACAGACAAATACAGTCAGATACGTTTGTGGGACACTACATTAATGCCATGTAGAATTGGTAACTCTTATACTCACATATATGACACATTGTCTGCTGAATTATACTGTTTAGCCACATTTATTATGGATTCACTGATATCTGTTCCCAGGACCTTCTTGAAATGAGGAGCTAGAGGAATAGTGTACCGTCCGGCTCCACAGCCAACATCCAGCGCCATTTCCAGTGGCTGCCCATCTGTCTAGGAGGAAGAGCAGGTACGTTAAGTAAAACTAAAATGCTTTCTTTGTGCAATATGATTTGCTTTATAGTTTTGGTAGAATCCATATATTGTGGAATAGTTAGAACTTTATTAACCAAAGAACACTGTGCGTTTCGAAACAGGGTATGCCCATTATACAGTGTACAGTGCTGTGCTTCTAGCAGGTACATTGTGCAGCTAGTTCTTGTGAATGGTGGCCCTGCTATCAGCTGATAGTTTGGAGTGTTGGGAACTGAGAATTAAGTTCTTTTGAAGTTTTCCATAGGATATTCTTTATATGAGCATTAGAATGGATCTATTACCAATAAAATAAATTGTATGTTATACTTACTTTCTTTTTTAAGTAGGATAAAATCAATTCAACAATTTCCTTGGAGGCTGGAATCATATCCTTCTGGTATATTGAGGAGAATGTGGTCTTATTGAATAGCCGAAATGCCATGATATATTGTTTTTCTCTATATCTGCAAAATATATGCCCAATGAATAGATATCTCTACGTATTTGAAGATATACATACTCTATTTCTATGTTGTGTTTGTTCTTGTAATGAGTTAGTAATTGACATAAGTCTTAAGGCATCAGATTTGTGTATTTTAGCACCGATGTGCAATATCGGCTTTAACAATACGTGCCTGAGTGCTGGAGATATCGGCGCCATTAGTTTTGACACAGATATCTCTCCACTGTCAGAAGCATGGGCCTTACTGCTCGGCATTATCTCTAGGTGGTAAGGACCCCTCAGACAGTACAATGCTATGGAAGAGTAATGTTAGGGAAAGGGATGTTCCTTATCACCCAACAAGCAGTAAGGCCAACCCTTCTGACAGTGGAGAGATATCTGCCGAAACTAACGGCACCGATATCTCCGGGCGTACATCAGGAAAGTTGACAGTGCGTTGAATTCAGCACGCTGTCAGCTTTCTAGCAGTATATAATACCATGGGTGCCGGAGTATGTGAAAGCTCCTCTTTCAGTTTTGAAACAGCAGACGCCATTCTAGCCAGAGGGGTTCGCCATTGTCTGTGTGCAACCGCTAAAACCTAAGACCTGAACGACAGAGAGACCGGAGCAGATGTGAACCTAGCCTAAGAGGTTTCAGTTCATTTTAAAACTACAATTTTTATCTGGCTTCATCATTTACATATATAGCAAGATTCTTAGGAAATATAATGGTGGTCATCCTGACAAATGTAATGCAAAACTGCAGTAAATACTGACAGCATAGCAAAGTAAATGTATATGAAAATCTGGTTCTAGTTTTGAAAACTATAGGGAGTCTGTATTATTACACACACACACACACACACACACACATACACAGACACAAGGGAGAACATTTGTATACACATACAGAACATGTACAGTGCAGTGCAAGAGCTGCAATGAGGAGAGACAGTCAGCCCCCAGTAATCCAGTGGGTCCCTCAGGAGCTTGGGGCCCCGGGTGCTGATTCACAGCTAATGGTGCTGGAGTCAGTAAGTTATAAGGGCCATGGGTGATTGCCCAGTTTTCCCCCATAGCGCCAGCCCTGCACCTATCAGTCTCATGACTTTGCAGGCTACCTTATAGTATGTAAAGTCTTACAGACCACACATGCTCTACTAGGAATTCTGGGAAATTAATATGCCAATAAGTTCTCCTTGATGGAATATTATTAGTTTTTGGGGTTTTTTTAGAAACCCAGCCATTAATCCACAAGGAGCTAACTTCCAATAGGTGGCACTGGTGTAAGTTTTCCTTTTTCTATCAAGGAGATCTAATTTTCATATTCCTTATTCAGAACTATTACCAGCCAAGGAGAAAATAAGAACTTACAGGAAACGGTGCTGCTCCTGTGATGTCTGCCCCTGTCCTTGCCTCAGTGGTAAAATGTACCTTGTCTGTAGGACCTTCTTGCTTTGACGTCTTCCTTTGTTTGGTTGGGTCTGGCTGAAGATGCTAACTGGGATGATATGAAGGAAAAATAGTGTCTGCTTGTCCTATGGAGCTCAATATAGAAAGATGAAGTGACGTCCTTATTTATAGAGGGCTGTGATGGGAAGATGTGCAAGGTACATCAGGTGAAATTATGATGGGGGAAAAACATGAAAAAGAACAAGATAAAACATTATGTTCACAAATAAGGAATTATGTAATGAATAGTGAACATGAAAGTAAATAAGTGAACGTTGAGGCATCTGCACAATATCAGTTGGAATAGTAACTCAGTAACAGAGATAGTAACTGGGGTTGGCAAGAATAATCACTCACTAGTTCTGTTTAAATAATATTTGTCAGCGTGTGACAGACGCCAAACTCTGGATTACAGTTATGCTAAAAAAAAGACGTGTCTGGTTCAGTCACCACACAATGAGTCTGAGTGGGTTCAAGTACTGCATCAGTACACATTGTACAATGAGTGAACAGCACGGCTCCTGGCATGTTAACATTACTGGTAGCTGGGCTGTCTCAGAGCAGCTGATCTGTAGAGGTCCAGCAGATGTAATATTCTTGGGATGCGTCTGAAGAATGCAACAAGGAAATGTCCAGCACCACATCAAGATCCTTAAAACTTAGCTTTTATTCACACTGATTTAAAATCTATATTGCTATCACTGTAATTCAGTCATACTGGGGATAGCATCTAGCTGACGCGTTTCGAGGATATACTGATCCTCTTAGTCGTAGCTGTAGGCTGTGTTCCCCTCCCCAATCCTTTTGAAAGTTTTGACCTATCATAAGGATAATCATCAATTAATATTTTAATGTATGGAGCCATAGCTTATGTTAGGGGACAATGGGGAAATTTCTTGTGATTTCCTAAAAGGAGTAAAAACTTGCTTACGCTAGGTTCACACCTGCGTTCAACACTCCGTTCTGTGGTTTCTGTCTTCTACATGCAAGAAGACGGAAAGCACAGACCGGGTCCGGTCGTGAGCGGCGGCGAGCGTTTTATGCTCTCCACCGCTAAACCGTTTTTTTTTAATCCGGACACAGAGTACTGCATGTCCGACTCTGTGTCCGTATTAAAAAACCCGGTTTCGCGGCGGAGAGCGTAAAACGCTCACCGGCGCTCACGGCCGGACATCTTTCTCACCCATTGAAATGAATGGGTGAGAAAGAATCCTGCAGGTTTCCGTCTCCTGCTCTGTTTTATGCAGGAAACGGAAACCTGCATAACGGAGTGCCGGGCGCAGATGTGAACGAGCCCTTATTCCAACGAAACACTCTGTAGCCAGTTCACAGCTTTCACCGAGCAGACACCTTCCAAATGCATGTCTGAACGGAGTGCCCTTCTCCACTCACTACTGAGTTACTAATAGACTAACATCTGAAGCGCCAGCAGTCACTTTGGTTTTATCCATAGTGCTAGCCTTATACCAACGAGCAGAAGGATAGGCACTTCTATTGTGGTCACTATTGCTACAAAGTATAACAGTCATATTATCTCCTGTGGCATAATAAAAAATGCGCCCCAACCACCACCCAAAATGGCATCTCCTTTATTTTCCAAACCCCAAGCCCTTTTCTATTTTCTAAAAAGGCACTTGTAAGAGCCATTGCTTCTTCTGTTAGCTTTGTTATGTTATATAGATATTTATGTATTTATAGGACCCTTAGGCATCTGCCAAAAATAAAGGATAATTTTAAAGGTTTGTCTGGCATAAGCTAAAACTTTAAGCCTAAGCTAAACCCCCTCCCCTTGCCTAACTTCTAGTTTACTAAAAAAAAAAAAAAAAGAAGAAAAAAAAAATCTATATATACAGTCCTATGAAAAAGTTTGGGCACCCCTATTAATCTTAATCATTTTTAGTTCTAAATATTTTGGTATTTGCAACAGCCATTTCAGTTTGATATATCTAATAACTGATGGACACAGTAATATTTCAGGATTGAAATGAGGTTTATTGTACTAACAGAAAATGCGCAATATGCATTAAACCAAAATTTGACCGGTGCAAAAATATGGGCACCTCAACAGAAAAGTGACATTAATATTTAGTACATCCTCCTTTTGCAAAGATAACAGCCTCTAGTCGCTTCCTGTAGCTTTTAATCAGTTCCTGGATCCTGGATGAAGGTATTTTGGACCATTTCTTTCTACAAAACAATTCAAGTTCAGTTAAGTTTGATGGTCGCCGAACATGGACAGCCCGCTCTCAAATGATCTGAAAACAAAGATTGTTCAACATAGTTGTTCAGGGGAAGGATACAAAACGTTGTCTCAGAGATTTAACCTGTCAGTTTCCACTGTGAGGAACATAGTAAGTAAATGGAAGACCACAGGGACAGTTCTTGTTAAGCCCAGAAGTGGCAGGCCAAGAAAAATATCAGAAAGGCAGAGAAGAAGAATGGTGAGAACAGTCAAGGACAATCCACAGACCACCTCCAAAGAGCTGCAGCATCATCTTGCTGCAGATGGTGTCACTGTGCATCGGTCAACTATACAGCACACTTTGCACAAATAGAAGCTGTATGGGAGAGTGATGAGAAAGAAGCCGTTTCTGCACGTACGCCACAAACAGAGTCGCCTGAGGTATGAAAAAGCACATTTGGACAAGGCAGCTTCATTTTGGAAACAAAAATTGAGTTGTTTGGTTATAAAAAAAAAGGCGTTATGCATGGCGTCCAAAAAGAAACAGCATTCCAAGAAAAACACATGCTACCCACTGTAAAATTTGGTGGAGGTTCCATCATGCTTTGGGGCTGTGTGGCCAATGCCGGCATCGGGAATCTTGTTAAAGTTGAGGGTCGCATGGATTCCACTCAGTATCAGCAGATTTTTGAGAATAATGTTCAAGAATCAGTGACGAAGTTGAAGTTACGCCGGGGATGGATATTTCAGCAAGACAATGATCCAAAACACCGCTCCAAATCCTCAGGCATTCATGCAGAGGAACAATTACAATGTTCTGGAATGGCCATCCCAGTCCCCAGACCTGAATATCATTGAACATCTGTGGGATGATTTGAAGCGGGCTGTCCATGCTCGGCGACCATCTAACTTAACTGAACTTGAATTGTTTGTCCAAAATACCTTTATCCAGGATCCAGGAACTGATTAAAAGCTACAGGAAGCGACTAGAGGCTGTTATCTTTGCAAAAGGAGGATCTACTAAATATTAATGTCACTTTTCTGTTGAGGTGCCCATACTTTTGCACCGGTCAAATTTTGGTTTAATGCATATTGCACATTTTCTGTTAGTACAATAAACCTCATTTCAATCCTGAAATATTACTGTGTCCATCAGTTATTAGATATATCAAACTGAAATGGCTGTTGCAAATACCAAAATATTTAGAACTAAAAATGATTAAGATTCATAGGGGTGCCCAAACTTTTTCATAGGACTGTATATGCATCTCTAAATTATCATCAAAGCTATAAACCGCTGTAAAAACAGCTATAATTTATTCACTAGTAAATCGAACGTAAGAATATAAAAGCAGTGACAAAATGCATTACCGTCAAACGTACTTGAGAAACAAGGTGTTGAATTTATTAGCAAAAGTCTCAGTTTTGGCACTAGCTAAAAAGAATTCAATACTAAAGGTCATCAAGAGAGTCCTGTAAAGCAGGTGGAATGTGAAGGGTCACTTACCACCTCAAGTTCTGATCATAGGGCTGACACTCAGGCAGTTGTTTTATTAAGCTATTAACAGTGCCATCTAGTGTTTCAAAATATGCTCTACAGCTGTAAGTCATCAACATATAATGGACAGTCAAAAAGCATATACAGTATTTCATAGACATCTTTGCACATGTACGGTGACTCCTATATGGCATACTATAACCACACAAATAACTCCCAATTATATTGAAAACAAATTGTTGGGAATTGGTGGGAAGATAAATCACACAGGCGCAGGATAACTGATGGTCGGGTTCTACAGAGGAGAGTAACCCAGAGTAAGATATATAACATCAGCACAATGAATATTGGGTAGTAATAGGATACTAGCAGAAACGTTGGTATCATAGACAGATAATTATAATAATAGTTATAATAACAACTTTATTTATATTGAACCAACATATTCCGCAGCACTTTACAAATCAGAGACATATGAACAGACAATATGAGACATCACAATGTCACAAAGAAATAAACATATGAAACAATAGGAGTGAGAGCCATGCTCACAGGAGCTTACATTCTATGGAGAGATAAGGGGACACAAGAGGTCAGAGGGCTTGTCTGCCACAATGGTCCAGCCATCTTTTAGTAGAAAAGGTTGTGTAACTGAAGCTGTATGAGCCATTACCACCTGGCATTTGTGAATAAACCGATACTAAATGCAAGGAGTGCAGTGTAACGTAAAGATGGAGAGGACAGGATCTGAGGAATAGAGGAGGAAGGATATAAAACGTGATTGTGCTACACCACCATACACTACACTGTGATCAGGTCATGTGATAAACCTGACTACACAGATGTGATTTTTAGGGAAATTGTGAAGCTGCTATAGTTGCGATTAGTCAAGCAAGTAAAGCATTCCAGAGCACCGGTGCAGCTCGAGAAAAGTCTTGGAGATGGGAGTGGAATATTCAAATAACAGAGGATGCAAATCTAAGGTCATTTGCAGATTAAAAACTCAGAGAAAGAAGGGCTGGCATGAAGAGCCCACTAGGGAGTCAATATGGTTGGTAAAAATACTTAGACAATTTGTGCATACACGGAAAGAAAAAATCTACATCATGTTTGGACAGGGATATGGCTACGGACTATGGTGGTAAAAATAACTGAAGCTATAATGGCTTGTGCTAGAAGAAAATGAAACATTCTTAACAATTTCATTAAGACACATATAGCTGAGAGTATCCAGCTTGAAAAGCAAAAATAAAATTCCCTTTTATTCAATTGTGCCAACCCATTGGGGTGTTCAGACAGAATATAGTCCAGAGGAGTGAAATGGAGGAAATTTGGATCCGATGAATGATATATAAACAAATGATGTGAAGAACTATGTTGGAGAAAACCTGACTTCATTTTATTACAATGGGTATTGATTCTACTACGGTGTTCCTGGGATGTGTATCCTACACTCTGGAGGCCACAAGGGCATCCTAGCATGCAAGTGACATGTTCTGATGCATAATCAATAAAGCGCTTGATGGCAATTGGCCCCGAACCCTGTTTATGTAACTCTTTGATTATTATGAGGCATCTAGAGTAGTCCCATGGTGGGACTATGAAAGGATTATCTTCTATATAGTGGTGGAACTTGGCTGTAGAACTCAGTTGGATCTTAGTTGTGGAAACATAGCCAGGGGGCATAGAGGTGTTTCCTTCACCTTAAGGAAGCTGGGTTCTCAGGGATTCTTCAGAAATAGATGAAGATCTGAAGGTGATCCTAGGGATGCTGGGTAAATCCTGTTTCCTGTAAAAGGACATGCCAGTGTTTGGCAATAGCCTTCCTAATAAGACGGATTGCTTGTACAACGTACATTTTTTTCCTATTAGTATGTCTTTGTAGAATAGGAGGAAATCCACGCAAACACAGGTAGAACATGCAAACTCCTTGCAGATGTTGTTCCTGGCAGGATCCGAACCCAGGACTCTAGCGCTGCAGTGCTAACCAATAAGCCACCGTGTTGCCCCTTAATGGTGACCCCATGTTTTACAGTACTAACCTATCTTAGCTAGGTTATTCATGGGATTTTCAAGTAAATGCACAACATGAACAATTTGTTGTCATGACGTGTTTCTTCTGCTAGCCTTGTGATTTATTTAAGAGATCAACCGGAATGACTGGGTACTTCATTTTACTATCAGTATATCCTGACAATAGAACCAGTTTTTGGATCTTTTACTCTGTATTAACCCTGATAGAACCAGGCTGCAGACAAGATATGTAATTCAAGATCAGGGATGTTAACAGCCTTTCGAATTATTCCAGTTTCCACGAACTGAAATGTCTTAAGAGTGTTTGAAGCTGTACAAACACATAAGAAGTAACTGCACAGAGGACTCAGGTTTCAAACTCCAGTCTAAAATTCTTATTTCATTTCAGAGAGAAGGATGATCCTGATGATGTTCTGGAAATATCTATCACATGATACAGCACCAGTGCAAAAGACACCCAGAAATGGTCAGCACTGTCAAATAATGTGAACATGTAACACAGGTAACATGTACATGATTTACTTGTTCAAAGTATGTGGAAATGCAAACCATTTGTGTGTTTGATACTTTGTGCATTTGGGGGTATGGTGACTCCATTTTGTCCTTGCACGCAGCTCATCTGTCCAAGGCTGATTTTAATTAGAGTATAATGTGAGTGAGCTACATTCCCTTTTATTCATTCAGAAGTCCAGAGAAAGACAATTTATAGTGTATACCAAGAATACTGTGACTGTAATACTTATCCTTTTTTCATGGGAGGCCAAGGCCCAAGGAGAGGAGTTTCATTATATTGTAGGGTCCAATCTAAAAGAGGTCACCTTGTCACTGGCAGATGAGCTTATACATTTGATCAAAACGTAGAGCAAGAACCTGATTTGCATGTACAATATATGTACATACTAGCTGGTACCCGCAACTTCGTGATTGTAGAAGTGGGTAAATACAGGTGCGGGTAAGGTTTTCGTACTGTGTATAAGGTATGGGATATGAAATGTAACTGTGTATCTTGTTGTTGCTGTAATTCTGAGAATACATGAGACTTTTGTGTTGAATGTAATTTGTATTTCAGCTGCTATACGGTGTTCTGAGAAACTGTACATAGTGTGTTTGGGACAGAGGTATTTCAAGTGAATATACTTCGATATACGACATTGTATGATTTGTTATTTTCCGCCAGTACATGTAAGTTTTGGGCACAGGATACTCTTGAGCAAGCAACCTAAAGTTGTCCATGTGAGAAGACTGGTGTGGCCAAATGTATTCCTGCTACTTTCAGCGTTTGTCCTTGGGATTTATTAATGGTCATTGTAAAAGCCAACTTAAGGGGAAATTGTAGTCGTTTGAATTGAAATGGGAAATGATTTGGTATAATTGGAATGCGTGGGGTTAACACACTGTCACCTTTAGCTGCTCCTGTAAGAATAGTGGCTTCAATGATATTTGTTCCTAGTTGTGTGACACGTACCCTCGTGCCATTACACAATCGGGGTGCATCGAGATTACGCATGAGTAGAACAGGGGCGCCAATCTTGAGTTCTAGTAAATGTGAAGGGACGCCGTGTAATTCTAAGGTGGGCAGTAAGGCAGATTGGTGACATTATTATCGACCGTTACATGTTTGTGGTGTGTTGAAACGGTACATCGGTGACTTTGGCTCATAAAACCGCAGCAAAATTTGCAACCAAAACGCTGTGTTAACGCAACGTGGTGCTTCAGCCTTAGGCCTCCTGCACAGAAATGGCACGGATATGGTTTTCACTGACCTATAGATTAAAAATAAATTGACAGGGCTGCAAATACAGACAGGTTTAGGAAAGGTATAGGACATATATAGGACCTGCTGTATATTTGACAGCTCAATTTGTCCCGGACACACAGCTGCAAAAACAGGATCTATGTGTATGGGCCCATTGAAATGTACAGGACCATAGTTTTATGCACAATTGTAGATAAAAGTCTGTCCCTGTGCATGACAGTTTAGTAACTCCATGTGCCTCTTATTAATAGCAATTAACCTCATCATGTCCCTCACATTAACTCCTGTGTAAGAGTTACTGATATGTGAGAGACTTGGAGGTAATAATGAAGTATCTTCATTAGTGAGGTCTTTTATTAGTACCTCCATATGTCTCACATATTAGTAACCTTTATATGGGGCACACAGGGGTTAATGTGAGGGACATGATGGGGTTTATTCCTATTAATGTGAGGCACATGGAGTTACTAACACTAAACTAATAACCCCAAATGCCTGACATTAATGAGAATAGGAACTAAAGGAAGGGACCTGTGTGTTTCTTACTGTCACTTTGCTAGCAGCTTCCTCCCCTCCTCATGAAATCTTTGCAGGGTGCAGACGGCAGGAGCTATCACTATAGCAGGCAGAGACCTGAGCGATTAAGCTCCACCCCCTGTGTTTCCTGCACCCCTCTCATTGGAGGGCAGTGAGAGAAGGGGAATGTCCTTATACCTCAGCTCTAGCAGAGCACTGAAGGGACACTCGGACTTCATTTAACTCTTGCAGGTCCTGTGCTGCTGGCGTGCCAGTGAAATATGGCAGGAGTGCCACTCTTGGCACGTGTGCCAGGGGTTGCTGACCTCTGCTGTAGAGGGTAATATGAATTTTGTGGCTTGCTATGGTCCAAAGTGTGTGAGATTGCAGAGATAGTGATGTGAGTTTGGGTTTTGTGGGGGTCCTGGGAAAAACGTATGTGCGCTATTGTGATGAAAAGTAGCCTATTGCGCAATCCAGTGTAGTAACTATGTTTGTGGAAAATTTCAGCCAAATCGGTGGAGCGGGTTTTGCGTGATTGAGGAACAAACATCCAAACATCCAAACTTTCATAATATTAATAGGATAGTAGGTATTAGCAGTAACGCTCTTGTGGTTTTACAACTTTGTGTTTTTTGAAAAATTGAAATATCTGAAGGGTTTTGTCAGGATTTGAACCTGTGTCCCAGGAAATAGCTCTCCTCACTGAGCTACTGGAAATTCTGGACAATTTCCTGATCCTTGATTCTGGACAGTTTCTTGTTCCAAGTAACCTTGCCTTGATTGCCTGATTAGCTCCACCCTTGGACGTCCTGGCCAGATTATTTTGCTTCCCAGCCTTTAGTCCAGCTACTACTCCCGCCTCACCTAACATCTATTCATTTCCTTATCTGGGTACTGAACCTCAGATTATTTGACTACTGCTCCTGCCTCTCGCTACAACTATTGCCTTAGGCTGCATTCACACGGAGTAAACGCTGGCGTTTTTTGTGTGTTTTTTGCACATAGCGCCGCGTTTACGCCGCGTAGCGTCGCGTTAACGCCGCGTATACGCCGCGTTAACGCCGGGCAACGCCACCGCTAAATAGCGCGGCGTTAACGCGGCGTATACGCGGCGTTAACGCGACGCTACGCGGCGTAAACGCGGCGCTATGTGCAAAAAACACACAAAAAACGCCAGCGTTTACTCCGTGTGAATGCAGCCTTAATCTGTATATCGAACTTGGACTGTTATTTGACCTCTCCTACTCCAGTCATCTGAATTGACAGCCACTGGACTTGATGATTCCACATACCAGGTGAGCAATCGTATTATTATGTTTCAATTGTCTTGTTGTATGAGCCTTAATATATAGTGTCATATCAGTTTATCTGCAACTAATAGTCCCACTATGGCAGCAGCACACTTTTTACTGACTTCCCTGATAAGAGGAATCAGTCTGCTCTCTACCCTATCAATTACTGCTTCTACTGGTTTATTTACATGTAATTATTCTAGGATTATTATTATTTACATATAATTCTACCAGGACTAAATGTAAAATAGAAAACAAATAACTGATAAAAGGTCAATTGACCATAATATAGGAAATTCAGGGACAGTGGACTGCAAAAGGAGAAATCTATGAGCCCCCACCCCCTTAACTAACTTGAAGATACCTGAAAATGGAACAATTCATAAGGTTCTAGTCTATTTGTTGCCAAGACCATGCTGGTTTATAAACAGTTCTGTGGAGTTGATAAGCCAAATAAGTGACTTAGACTCCTTTTGCTGTCTATTTTGTTCCCCTTGATAAATTCTCATTTATAGCAAAAGTCTTAAAAACTGAGATACTTTACCTCTACGTAATTCTGGTCAAGGTGATAAGGAAAAAAAAAATCCATTTGACTTTGACAGATCAGGCAAGTCAAAGGGTCTATAACAGGGGTAGGGAACAGGGGTAGGGAACTCCCAGCATGCATACTTGCTCTGCTGTTCTTGGAACTCCTATGGAAGTGAATGGAGCATGCTGGGAGTTGTAGTTTCACAGCAGCTGGAGAGCCAAAGGTTCCCTACCGCTGGTGTAGAACTTAAAAGAGATCAAAACTCATGTAGAGGGATGATATTGCACCAGATGTATGTCTCAATCCCCAATCCATACCTTGTCTGCCACATTCTGCTAGTGTGGGTGGTGCCGGGGGGATTCTTTGGCCCAAATGACTTAACCAGTAAAGTGGCTTGAGTATCAATAAGAGGATGGAAATCTAAGAGAGATCCAACCTGGCGTAAACTTCCAATCTTTCGGTCCCTGCACCAATCAGGTCATTTGTTAAGACTAATATACAATATGACAGTGTTAATAAATATTCCCCCTATAAGTTTTTTTTAACTGACTCTGACCAAATCCGATTCCATACCCTTGTTTATAAAAAAAATATTCAAAACAAATAGGTTTTAATTGTGTTTTTGTTTTACAAGCACATTGCAAACAGTAAATAGTCAGAGTAGGTGGTAAAAGGTTTATTGGATTTATTTTTAACTACTGATAAAAAATTGCTACAAAAAGATAAGAATCTAATAGCTGATCCCAAATACAATTACATGTAACTGACAGAATGTAACATTACTGTATGCACTTTGAGGCTGTATTACAATTACAACATGATCTACTGTACTTGTAATTTAGTGATATCTTATACCGCTGTGCAACAGTTACAGGCCTGTGATCCATATTCTTATAGCTTTGTAGCACAGGACATGCTAATACAAAGTGAAAGATACATTCTGAGTGCTTGGATGTTACACTTTAAATAGAAATCAGGAACTTTGGCAGAAACCACTCGGCAGCTGAATAAGGAGAACAATGAACCTAGTGAGCGAGTGCATTATCCACATTACAATAGTATGCCCTGTACTACAGAGCTGAGCCATTATAAAATTTGGCTGGAGTGAGGCTTTAAAGTTGATCATGATAAATGCAGGATAAACATCCCATAACTGGATTAGCTAATGGACCTTCCCTCTCTTATTCTGCAATAAAGCTTACAAATACATTCCCGGCATTGGTTAAGCTTTATTACTAATGAACGCGAGTAAAAAATATGCAAATCTATTCTCCAGGATGTAATTAGGAGAACAGTGCACTCTGTACGCAGCCCTCTAGAGGGCAGCATCCTTAACATCATGCATGACTCAGTTACAAAGTCTTTTTAATCATGATGTGGATTTAATTGCCAAATTAGTATTTCTATCCCAAAAGGGATAGACGCGAGTCACTTGAAGCTCCATTTATTAATTGTGCAGGGGAGGCGGGAACTCTAGTTCTTATCTACTCTGCAGCCGCTCCTACTCTGGGCCACATTACTGACTCCATTCTACAGAATGGAATTGCAATCCGAGTCTATGGGATCAGTGAATTCTCAGATATAAAGAGACTGAAGGGAGACACAAAGTAATGAATCAAGCTTCATAGGATTGGGGTGTACACTAGTAGGTATTATTACTCCCCAGATAACCCCTAAAATCCTTCAACTATCTTTGGGTTCTTTATAAGAGGACTCCGCCAAATGGACTACTGAATGCCTTGGCAAGCGGTGAGCTTAGGAAAACATAAGCGGTATCCGCACGGAACATGCAGACAAAAAAGTGCTTCACAATTTACTTTCCCATCCCCATGACTCGTGCGGAGACCACACGGAAAGCTGTCGGACCCCATTCTAGTCTATGGGGTCTGTGTGTTTTCAGTGCTCACTGCCTGCCAATACGTTCAGTAGTCGGTTGGGGGGGGATGGGGGTTCCCCATGCGGACTTCCCAGACACAGATGTGAACCAGGCCTTAATTGTTACATTATTCAGGTTAGTTCTGTATAGTGTAATTAATAAAATAAGATAAAAAAATATCCAGCTTCGTATACTGTGTGTGGGCTCAGCAGATCTCCATCTTAATCTTTACAAGCAAGGACACAGTAGTGTTTTACGTGCATGTTCAGCCGGGCAGAATCCGCTTTTTCTCCAAGTATTTCCCGGAATCTGTAATAAATTTAATTCAACAAAGTCAAAGTGATAGGCTTTCTATTGTGATATAGGTCTTCTGTTCCAAATACATCTTTCTCGAAGCTAATTTGTTACATAGTATTGGATAATTCTATTTACATGGTCAAATGCAATAGTTTTATAGGGAGTCTGTCAATAGAACCCAACCCAGGGCTCCCTGAATCAGACAGAGTTCCCTTGTAAATTGCTGACTCTGTTGCAGAGATATCGCTGTTTGTCAATATCAAAGAGTACTTTGGAGCAGTGAGGATTTCTAATCCCTACCTTTCTATCAACAAGAAACTTTTTAAAAATTAGCTTTATGTCACCATAACCTGACAATTTTTAACATTTACATCATTTGCAAAGCTTGTTTTAACATGCAACCTCTAGTTTCTAGTTATTGGTGCCATGTTGGGGTATATACAACTTTTATATGCAAGTTTATAAACAAGTGACCAAAAAAATATGCGTGGCATGAAAATGAACATTGAATCCGTGGAAATTAGTAGGTAAAACAATGTCATGTAAGCATCTACCACATTTATACTGTACCTTTTTTCAGTCTGTTCAAGAAATTGTTCTGCTTTTTTCTGATCTCTATCCATGAATATCTGAAACATAACAATGGACTGGATATATCCAATAATTTCAGGAATGGACATCTCAACTTTAACCGATATATCTGTGATCCTATAAGAGAAGAATTTATCTTGGTGATCGCCTGTTTGGAAGAGGACACAACATTTGATATTTGAATTAACATTGAAATCCTCCTTGGAGGTTGAGCATGCCATCAGTTGACCCAACAAAGTGGAATCCACAAAGTGGTACAGCAGCTGCCCCACCAGCAGCTTGGCCTAGTGTGAGTTAGGTTGTACAACCGCCAGACGCAGTGTGGGCATATAGTTTCCTGAACTGACAGAGGAAGAGGAGGAGTAACGTGCTAGATCTAGATGTGGCCTTCCAACAGGGAGGGCCACAGGGAGAAGTAGAGCAATTTTGCTAACTTCACCTACCAGTTTCAGTCAAATCTATTTTGCCAAATAAGATGATGATACCTTTTCATGTGAGTACGTAGATATGTTGTTCTTATAATTGTCCCTGCACCATCACGGCTAAGTTTCTGCTTGTAGAACTTGCGCATTGCCATAGATTAAAAGTTGGCAATGTAGAAAAATCGCACATGGGAGAGGACAACGTGTAGTTGCTGCTGCCAATATCAGCAGAAAAATGTCCCTACAACCAGTTCCACCACCTGGAAATCTTCCACCAAGTTTGTCCTGGGCAGGCTTTTTGGATGTTAGGCCTACGCATTGGTTAGAATAGTTGCCATTACCACTGCCACCACTCTCTTCCTCACACAAATCCATTCATTATCCACTAGACTACAAACTGTAAGAAGTCCCTGGTGTATGCGCTAAGGCTACACTCATTTCTCTATTATGCATAATAGTTCTGTGCATGTGTGGTGAAGTCTGCATAGTACTGGCAGATACATTGCAGCTACATTATTATACTTATTCACCTATGCACGTGTTTGTACTTAGGTTGTGGGTAGTGCATCCAATGACAAAACATATTGTATTATTCTCATAATATACAATTAAGATTACTTCATGTATGCATGTCACACTAGTTCTATAGTCTATTTGTATTAATATTGGGAGGGAAGGTGAGAAGTGGCACAAAGGAAATGAATATATTCCTTCGGATTTAACCAAAAGTGATACAGCTATAAAATTGGGAGCCTACCATATCAAAAATTCTGCTTATGATACAGAAAGCACACGGACCCATTATAGTCTATGAAGTCTGTGTGCTTTTACTGCACACTGCTTGCCAGTGCGCTCGGTACTCCGTTCGGGGTGGTCCCCATGCAGACTCCCCGAACAGATTACCGAATGCAGATGTGAACCAGGCCTAAGCTTCAACCAGTGACTCACACAAGGCTCCATTGAAACATGGCTGCACAGACAAGATACTATGTCAGTTAAATCTTTGGGACTGCCAACTCTTTGAGACAGATGGGTGTTATAGCACACAGTTATGTAAAAAACTTACCATTTCTTTTCTTTTAGTGGAATAGCCTTATACAGTCCTATGAAAAAGTTTGGGCACCCCTATTAATCTTAATCATTTTTAGTTCTAAATATTTTGGTGTTTATAACAGCCATTTCAGTTTGATATATCTAATAACTGATGGACACAGTAATATTTCAGGATTGAAATGAGGTTTATTGTACTAACAGAAAATGTGCAATATGCATTAAACCAAAATTTGACCGGTGCAAAAGTATGGGCACCTCAACAGAAAAGTGACATTAATATTTAGTAGATCCTCCTTTTGCAAAGATAACAGCCTCTAGTCGCTTCCTGTAGCTTTTAATCAGTTCCTGGATCCTGGATAAAGGTATTTTGGACAAACAATTCAAGTTCAGTTAAGTTAGATGGTCGCCGAGCATGGACAGCCCGCTTCAAATCATCCCACAGATGTTCAATGATGTTCAGGTCTGGGGACTGGGATGGCCATTCCAGAACATTGTAATTGTTCCTCTGCATGAATGCCTGAGGATTTGGAGCGGTGTTTTGGATCATTGTCTTGCTGAAATATCCATCCCCGGCGTAACTTCAACTTCGTCACTGATTCTTGAACATTATTCTCAAGAATCTGCTGATACTGAGTGGAATCCATGCGACTCTCAACTTTAACAAGATTCCCGATGCCGGCATTGGCCACACAGCCCCAAAGCATGATGGAACCTCCACCAAATTTTACAGTGGGTAGCATGTGTTTTTCTTGGAATGCTGTTTCTTTTTGGACGCCATGCATAACGCCTTTTTTTTTATAACCAAACAACTCAATTTTTGTTTCCAAAATGAAGCTGCCTTGTCCAAATGTGCTTTTTCATACCTCAGGCAACTCTATTTGTGGCGTACGTGCAGAAACGGCTTCTTTCTCATCACTCTCCCATACAGCTTCTATTTGTGCAAAGTGCGCTGTATAGTTGACCGATGCACAGTGACACCATCTGCAGCAAGATGATGCTGCAGCTCTTTGGAGGTGGTCTGTGGATTGTCCTTGACTGTTCTCACCATTCTTCTTCTCTGCCTTTCTGATATTTTTCTTGGCCTGCCACTTCTGGGCTTAACAAGAACTGTCCCTGTGGTCTTCCATTTCCTTACTATGTTCCTCACAGTGGAAACTGACAGGTTAAATCTCTGAGACAACTTTTTGTATCCTTCCCCTGAACAACTATGTTGAACAATCTTTGTTTTCAGATCATTTGAGAGTTGTTTTGAGTAGCCCATGATGCCACTCTTCAGAGGAGATTCAAATAGGAGATCAACTTGCAATTGGCCACCTTAAATACCTTTTCTTATGATTGGATACATCTGGCTATGAAGTTCAAAGCTCACTGAGGTTACAAAACCAATTTTGTGCTTCAGTAAGTCAGTAAAAAGTAGTTAAGGGAATTCAAATCAATAAAATGATAAGGGTGCCCATACTTTTGCACCGGTCAAATTTTGGTTTAATGCATATTGCACATTTTCTGTTAGTACAATAAACCTCATTTCAATCCTGAAATATTACTGTGTCCATCAGTTATTAGATATATCAAACTGAAATGGCTGTTGCAAACACCAAAATATTTAGAACAAAAAATGATTAAGATTAATAGGGGTGCCCAAACTTTTTCATAGGACTGTATATACTTTGGTATTGGCACATCATGTGTTCGTGGAATTTACCAGTATACTGGAACAAAGTATCATACACCTGAAAAAATAAATATAGCTTTGATCAGGATCTGACTGGATCACAATTATTCCTGGTACAATAACAAAACCCTAAGGGTGCATTCACACTATACGCGTATCACATTGAAACCAATAGGGAAAAAAGCAGCCCATTCATTTCTATGGCGAGCGCTCGTATGCCGGCTCCCATTGAAATGAATGGGATCTGCTTTGTACGCGTTCATTCTGAACGTGTTTTACGCTCAGAATGAGCTGAGCGTATCCGAAGTGTGAATGCACCCTAACAGTTCCCCACTGCCCAATTTGGAGTTGCCTTTAAAATCAATCACATGCTATATATTTTGTTATTGTCACATTATTAAATCCATAAGAGTTATTTTTTTTCATGTTTGTGTAGCTGTTTGAATGATTGTCTTTCCTAGAAGGTATATTTTTCAGTGGCACAATTTTTGGGTACCTAAATTGTATTAGCCTAGATTGACTAATACTTCTACAATGAAAACAGACAGGTAGTCTGGCAAATGTACGTGGTTATCACAATGACTGATGCATCTGTAGACCATTGGTTTACTTTGAGCTAGAATTTTACAACTGTTTTTGCATTTAAGCCTGGTCTCCACGCGAGACATGTGGACAGGAAAGTAGATTGTGAAGTACTTTTCTGTACACATGTTCTATGTGGACACTGCACGGAAAGCACACAAGACCCCATTACAGTCTATGGTGTCTGTGTGTTTTCATTGCACACCGCTTGCCAATGCTTTCGGTAGTCCATTCGGGGATTCCAATACGGACTCCCCGAACTGATTACCAAAAACAGATGTGAACCAGGCCTCAGCTAACACCAAATTCTAATAGCAGTGGCTCAGCTTCAGACATGGTGCATTAACTCCAGCTTCCAGCTAGGTGTATGGCATCATGCTGGGACATGTTAAAGACATTACAACATTAAAATATACACTTATCATCTAAGTACAGGTTTGGTCATAAGTGATTGAGTATTGGGGGACCAACAGCTAAAAAATTCCTGCAGATCGTACTCACCCTTGGGCAATCCAATAAAGAATAATGGAGCTGAAATGCTCAACCTCATACTCCATTCAAATGGGAGGGTATAGTCCCCTTAATCTCATGATCAGTGGGAGTCCCAACAGTTGGACACCCATTGATAAGACAGTAATACCCTGTGGAATTACATTTCAGCAGAATTCTAGTATACACAATGAAGGGTACATAGGAGTTATAATGGCGATAGAATTTCACAAGTATGTTACCTCTGACAGTACTACATTTAGATCATGTGACAAATCCTCATATTCGATCTCAGTGGGTGGATAAAGAGCATGCACCGCCAAGCATCCTTTTGTCTTGAGTACCCGCACTGCTTCACTGGCAAATTTGTCTATTATGAACCAGTGAGCAGCAAGCCCCGCAGTCACCAGGTCCACAGAAGCATCATTCATAGGCAACTTCTCAGCTGGGGCAATCCTATAAAAAAGATAGACGATTGTCATTGTAACGTGCATCACCTAATCCTCGTATATCAGCAGATCTGCCTTAAATCCAGTGAAACACTCACATGTATGACACATTGTCTACTGAATTACACTGTGTTGCCAGATTTATTTGGGATTCACTAATGTCTATTCCCAGGACCTTCTTGAAGTGAGGCGCAAGAGGTAAAGTGTAACGTCCAGTCCCACAGCCAACATCTACCGCCATCTCAAGAGACCGCCCATTTGTCTAAAGAGAATGACAGAGTACATTTAGTAGGACTGATTTAGGCCATGTACATTAAACTTCTTATACTGACAAATGCAAATAGTAAGTACACATGATTCTTTGGTTTCTGTTTTTGTTCACTTTGTACAATCACTTGAATATAGTAGAGAGCATTTCTAAAGAATTCTCTTTTCACATTTATATGCATGATTAATATAATCATTAGGATCCACAATGGGGAATAGTCACCAAAAATGGACAGTATTGCAAGATGGCTGAAAAATCATGTTGTTTTGAATTAATTAAAATTGTCACCGTGACATGAATTGTGCTAAATTATTATATCCTGCTGTCTCTTCAGACTCTTGAAAAGTTGGGCTGCCATGATGATATCCGATTTTAGCTGTTAATCGAGGGGTTATGTAAAAATCTGTCAAATGAAGAGAAAATATTGTGGCAAATTTACTAATCCTGTAAAATATAAGATTCCGACAGTTTAGAGTAGACATGCAAACACCTTTAAAGGGTGATTACTTGGAGTTGTGTTATGGAGCCGATAAATTAGTTCCATTATTATGAAGATGCTGATGGATTACATTACAGTGATCACCCTTATGTATCACTCCATTCACATGAGGAGAACTTTCAGGCCCCTTTGTCTTAGTTTTAACTTAAATGCACGTGTCTTGTCAGATGATGCCAGAGCGTCAGTCAAACTCACATCAACTGACAACTAGAGATGAGCGAACAGTAAAATATTCGATATTCGTCATTCGTTTCAAATAGCCGCTCAATATTTGACTATTCGATCGAATATCGAACCCCATTATAGTCTATGGGGGAAAATGCTTCGTTTCAGGGGATCCCACCATTCGACTCAGGAGGGTCGCCAAGTCCACTAAGACACCCCAGGAAATGATGCCAACACCTCTGCAATGCAACCGGGACAGCAGGGGAAGCATGTCTGGGGGCACCTAACACACCCAAGTCACTGTTTTACCCCGCCATCATAGCCTAACAACTACACACTTTTTACACTCAAAAAAACCTCTATCAAAGTGGGAAAATACCTTGAAACCTTCTTTCTTCCCCAATTGGATGGACACAAACTCAAATTGAAGCTAAAGAAACATTAACATTTAAATCACGTTGCCCATGACAACCACAGATGGAATAGGCAATGGGAAATCCAACAGTACCCACCCTTAACTGTCATTGTTGATGTGTGTGTGATGTGGTAATACCTTCCAAAATTCACTTTTCTGGCCCTTAACGTGAGCCCTTCCAAATTAAGTTACAGGCCCTTAAGCTGAGCTACCAGCAGAGATTGAGGCCCTTCAGCCTTTAACCTGCAGAGTTTTAGGCCCTTTAACTTAGTTCAGCCTTGCACCAGCAGAGATTTGTTGGTCCTTTGGGTGAGTTGAGCCTTTAAACAGGAGAGATTTAGTTTTTGGCCCTTTGGGTGAGTTGAGTCTCTAAACAACAGAGATTTAGATTTTGGCCCTTAGAGTGAGTAGAGCCTTTAAAAAGCAGTGCTTTTGGCCCTTGGAGTGAGTAGAGCCTTTAAAAAGCAGTGCTTTTGGCCCTTGGAGTGAGTAGAGCTTTGGACCAGCAGTGATTTTGGCCCTTGGAGTGAGTAGAGCCTTGCAACATCAGTGTTTTTGGCCCTTGGCGTCAGTAGAGCCTTTAAAAAGCAGTGCTTTTGGCCCTTGGAGTGAGTAGAGCCTTGCACCAGCAGTGTTTTTGGCCCTTGGCATGAGTAGAGCCTTTCAAAAGCAGTGCTTTTGGCCCTTGGCGTGAGTAGAGCCTTTAAAAAGCAGTGCTTTTGGCCCTTGGAGTGAGTAGAGCCTTGCAACATCAGTGTTTTTGGCCCTTGGAGTGAGTAGAGCCTTTAAAAAGCAGTGTTTTTGGCCCTTGGCGTGAGTAGAGCCTTTAAAAAGCAGTGCTTTTGGCCCTTGGCGTGAGTAGAGCCTTTAAAAAGCAGTGTTTTTGGCCCTTGGAGTGAGTAGAGCCTCTAACCAGCAGAGTTGGGGGGAATGAGGGTGGCTTGAGACTCTAACCAGCAGAGTTGGGGGGAATCAGGGTGGATTCAGACTCTAACCAGCAGAGTTTGGGGGAATCAGGGTGGATTCAGACTCTAACAGAGTTTGGGGGAATCAGGGTGGATTCAGACTCTAACCAACAGAGTTGGGGGGAAGCAGGGTGGATTGAGCCTAGTAGGAGCACAATTGTGCAACGCTGACGGTGGAGGAGTATGAGGAGGAATTGTACAGAGTGAGCACACACCTGAAATTTCATGTCGGTGTGCTTGACATCGGTGGATATGAAAATGATGGGTCTATCCAGTGGCTGTTCATTTTTTATCAGCGTCAGCCGGTCAGCACTGTCAGCTGACAGCCGGCTGCACTTATCCGTAATTATGCCACCTTCAGCGCTGAAGACCCTTTCCGAAAGCACGCTAGTGGCAGGGCAGGAAAGGACCTCCAATGCGTACAGCGCAAGTTCCAGCCACAAATCCAACTTGGAGACCCAATAAGTATAGGCCACAGAGGGATCGGAGAGGACAGGGCTGGTGTCCCTCCTGGTGACACTAGGCCCCTCAGTGGCGGTACTTTGGCCACGGGGTGCCATTAACGTGTCCCAGACCTTGGAGAGTGTTCTCCTGCCGGGTGTGGACAGGATGACAGTTTGTCAGAGCCCCTGCCAGGAATGTTGGGCGGGGAAATGAGGTAGACCCCCCCAGATGACCCGGTCCCAGCCTCAACTACATTCACCCAGTGTGCCGTCAGTGAAATGTAGCATCCCTGTCCGCATGCACTTGTCCACGCGTCGGTGGTCAAGTGGACCTTTGTGCAAATCGCAGAACTTAGGGCCCGCCGGATGTTGCATGACATGTGCTGCTGCAAGGCAGGGACGGCACAGCAGGAGAAGTAGTGACGGCTAGGGATGGCATAGCGAGGTGCCGCACTTGCCATCAGGTCACGGAAGGCCTGAGTTTCCACAAGCTGGAATGGCAACATCTCCTGGGCCAGCTGTTTGGAGATGTGCGCGTTTAAGGCTTGTGGTGGTGGGTAGCGCTGTATTTTTGCCTGCGCTCAAAAGTCTAGGAGATGATGGGTTGCTTTGAAGAGGCGCATGAGGGTACAGGAGAAGGAGCTAAGGCAGGAGAAGTAGGTAAGGCAGGAGAAGGAGCTGAGGCAGGAAAAGGGGAGGATGAGGGAGAAATCTCCAAAGTGGTGGAGGCAAATGTGGAGGTTTCCTGGCTGCTGGTGTGGACTGCAGCGCCAGCACTGGCAACAGTGGAAGAGGCAGTGGCGGCAACGCCGGATGACGATTGTCCTGCGTTTTCTCTCTGCCACTGAGCCCAGTGCTTGCCTTCCAAATGACGGCGCATGCTAGTGGTTGTTAAGTTGCTCTTTTCAGAGCCCCTACTCAGTTTGGAGTTGCAGAGTGTGCAAACGGCACTATATTTGTCCGCAGCACATACATTAAAAGAATTCCACACGACCGAAGACCATGGCCTCGATTGGGGAGTTTTTCTAGGCTGGCTACAAGAGGTAACATGTTGGGACCTGCTGCATGTGGCCTGGCTGTCCTCTGCCTCTGGACATGCCTCTACCTGTAGCCACCCTCTTTGGTGCTGCACTTCCCTCCACATCTCCACTGCTCTCCCTGCTGACATCCGCCCTGTCCAGGTCGGGTCAGTGTCCTCATCGTCCACCACCTCCTCTTCCAATTCCTTTGACGGCTCCTCCTCCTCTTGCGCACCAACAACGGCAACAGGCTGCCCTGATGGTCCAATTGCTTGTCAACAAAAACAGGAGATAACGGATGCTCCAGTGTTTGTGCATCAGGACACAGCAACTCATCTGTTACCTCTGGTGATTCAGGATGTGGTGGGACAGAGAGAGGGACAGTGAATGGAGCCGACACAGCTCCTGGGAGGTGGGAAAGGTGGGATAAGGTTGCTGGGAAAATTGGGCATGTTGTGAGGAAGGAGGACAAGACTGTTGGGTAGGAGGAGGAGTTGAGGTAGAGGCTGACTAGCTGGTGGAGAATGGAAGCATTGTCCGCCAGCCATTGTAACACCTCTTCCTGGTGCTCGGACCTAGTTAGGTTTGTACCCTGCACCCTACTTAATGTGGCCATCAAGCCGGGGACTGTGGGGAAGTGCAATGCTTGCTGCCGCAGAGCTGTAGGCACACTAGACGCTGTTGGTTGAGCGCAACCTTGCTCCACATCTGTATTTCCACGCCCCCATCCTTGTCCACGTCCCCTTGTGCTAGCCTTGCGCATTTTGGATGTATACTAATGCCCTTTTTATGGTCTATACAGCCCTAATAAAAGCTGTTTGACAGGTGTATAGCAAGAAGTAACTGCTATGGATGCCTGCTATTTTGTGGGTGGGGGACACCCAAAATAAAAACTTTGACAGGTGTATAGCAAGAAGCAACTGCTGTGGATGCCTGCTATTTTGTGTGCGGACACCCCTAATAAAAGCTGGTTGGAACGTATATAGCAAGAACTCTATACTCCTCTCCCTTTAGTATATAGCTCTGAAAAGAGCTGTTGTTTTTCTTCGGTTTTTCCCTGCCTACTACAAGCTAATGCCTATCTAGCCCTCAGCAGATGTCTTTCTCTCCTTATCTCTCACCGCGAAATGACACGAATATGAGATACATGCATCAGAGGATTAGATACAAAGATCAGCATACACCATCACACATCAGGGAATTCGATATATAGCTCAGCACACACAATAACACATCACAGAATTAGATACACACACCAACACACTTCAGAAGATTAGATACACAGCTCAGTATCACACATCAGAGAATTAGAATTGTGTATCTAATTCTTTGATGTGTGATACAGTGCTGAGCTGTGTAATCCTCTGATGTGTGTTGGTGTGTGCTGAGCTGTGTATCGAATCCCCTGATTTGTGATGGTGTATGCTGAGGTATGTATCTAATTCTCTGCTGTATGATAGATACACAGCTCAGCACAGTATCACACATCAGAGGATTAGAAACACAGCTCAGTACACACCAACACACCTCAGAGGATTATATACACAGCTGGGCACACACCAACACACATCAGAAGATTAGATACACAGCTCAGCAAACACCAACACAAATCAGAGAATTAGATGCACAGCTCAGCACACACTGTTACACATCAGATGATTAGATACACAAGTCAGCACACAGTATCACACATCAGATGATTAGATATAGAGCTCAGCACACAGTATCACACAGCTCAGCACACACTGTTACACATCAGAGGATTAGATACACAGGTCAGCACACAGTATCACACATCAGATGATTAGATTTAGAGCTCATCACACAGTATCACACATTAGGGGATTAGATACACAGCTCAGTACACACTATCACACATCAGGGGATTAGATACACAGATGAGAACACACCATCACACATGAGAGCTTTACTCCAGGTTTCCATAACAACCCAGCCATTTTTCTTCACTGTTGTAGGTCAGGGGTAGGATGCTGTGGATGGCACTGTTACACAAGGTCACATTCACACAGCTTTATTCCAGGTATCCATAACAACCAATTGCAGGTTTTTCACTAATTTCCAAACTGAGATACACTTTATCACATGGCGCTTATGGACACACACACAAACGACATACAAAATACACCAGTGCAAAACTTGACAATTCTTATGGGACCACTGCACAAACAAAATTGAAATATACCTGTGCAAAGCTGGGTCCTCCTGCTAGTACATTATATAAGGTGCTGTAGGAAGGATCACAAAGTATTGCAGTAACGGTGATGTACGGTTGCGTCTGAAATTCATCTCATTGAATGATACAGAGCAATCAATTCTGAAAAGCTTACATATTGCAAGTAGCAGAGTTAGAGAATTTTTAGAATAGCACAGTATAGTCAGATTTAATCATTTACAGGCAGATTATTGATAGAAATTATAAATATTAGGAGTGAGAGAGGATATTTGTGCTGCTGATGTGAGCATGACAGCACCATCCTGCACTACTACACAGACAAAGGACAGTTAAAGCTCATTGTCAATAATCTAATTTTGTCCAAGTCTGTTGTGCAATAGAGCAGTTTCATCTGTATACAGTGTATAACGCTCCAGGATTATTATTTTTTTTTGCTCCTAAAAGTTATGCAGAGTTTTACAGATTTTAACTATCTTGGTGGTGATAGCCTGTTGTTTTAGTCAGTTGCAAATGGATACAACCATGACTGCAGGAATTTCCTATGGTCAGAAAAATCAGACACAATGTCCTTATTATGGCCGGGTTATCTTCTCATGCATATAGTTTCCCTCCCTGCCTGGCTGGTCTGTAACTTCCACCGGGCCAAGCCACTAATTGCATTCACTGCCATGCCACTTAAGAAAATCCACTGCCTTTCACCATCTGATGGCATGCACAGTGCCAATGAATCATTGCTTTTTCCAATACCAACACATTGTTATTGTGACACCATTAAGGGTTGTCCTAGAAGTTTAAGTTACCTAATACCTGATGCGACTGACTATGATGGACCTGGAGGTTCAGGCCTTGTCAAAACTCCAGGTCACGTGATTGGAAGAAGAACTCTGATACCGTTCATTCCAAGTTACTGATGAGATTGGCAGTAGGTCCAAAGGATAATGATCACTGCGCTTCACCTTATATTGATAAACTTTCTTTATTGATGTCCAACAATAAAATCACAACGTGTTTCGGACTCTCTGCCTTTTCTCAAGTGTGTGGACTTTGACATCGTGCTGGATGCTTCAAGCTTGATGTCGAAGTCCACACACTTGAGAAAGGGCAGAGAGCCCGAAACACGTTGTGATTTTATTTTTGGATATCAATAAAGAAAGTTTATCAATATAAGGTGAAGCGCGGTGATCATTATCCTTTGGACCTACTGGCATTGTATCGACACCTTGGGTGGTACAGGTCCTGCAGCTCTAACACCTAGGGAGGAAGCCCCCTAAAAAGTGGTTCACAGGCTATTTTGATGGTTGTGTTCATCACAACCACATAAGGTGATAAGCTTGCATTATAAATAATCTAACACTTACCTTACGTTACGTCACCATATACAGCTCGGTGCTGTTCTCTCCTTTTGGTCCCACTGATGAGATTGGGGAAGGGTAGATCAAATGATCTGGGGATCCACGGAGGCAGAACCCCCAAGCCCATCGTCAGCTAGGTGAATTTAAGCTCCTTGGACAACCTCTTTACTTTAAGCAGCTTAAAAAACCAGCTCCACCATACTTTACTGTTGCCTGCAGATGCTTTGTTTGTGTTGTAAAACAATAAAACATAATCTACAGCTCCCCTTTGTCCATTGGTATTGAATAGCATGGATAATTTAGTTCTTAACTGGAGTCAACCTGAATTTTGCAGATATATCTGAAATTTTTTCACAAATAACATGCACTGTTTTAGTTGTTTTACAACAAAGCACAGATATTACATATCACAAAGAATTGTGAACAATATCCAAAAGTAATTCTGTAATTGCAAATATTTGTATTAAATGGGTATGTCATAAACACTTAAAGTCCAATGGAAACAACTGATATGGCCCAATTCAGACAAGCCAATATTCTAATAGTCTACCTTCACAAGACATACAATTCCTCTTAATAATAGTGCTAAACAGTTGAAAACAAATGACATTGTCAAGGGCCAATTGCTGACGCTGGAGGTAGATATACGGACAGCAACTTCATACAAGGAAAAAGTCTTATACTATATTATAATAATGTGTTTGTCCGTCTGTCTGTCTGTCTGTCTGTTCTTTATGCGCGACCAAATATCTGGACCGATCTTCACCAAGTTTGGCACACAGATAATTCAGGTGTCCGGGAAGGTTTAAAATGAGACCTCAACTCGCTTGGACATACCGTTCCGGAGATATAGTATTCCCAAAACAATGAGCCCCTTAGCCAATACAAACCTGCAAGTCTTTCACTCAGTTTCCAACTGCTATACACACGGTTACTCCACATGCACAATCCAACACTGATATGCAAATTGAGATACACGCATCAGAGGATTAGATACACAGATCAGCACACAGTAGCACATGCCAGAGAATTAGATACACACATCTGCGCATATTTCCACACACCGGAGGATTAGATACATACGTCTGCACACATTTAGGGCAATGTGGATGACACTGTTACACAAGGTCACATTCACACAATTTTAATCCAGGTATCCATAACAACCGATTGCAGGTTTTTCACTGATATCCAAACGCAGATACACATGATCATATGACACTTATGGACACAAACGAGATACAAAATACACCAGTGCAAAACTGGGCAATTCTTATGGGGCCAGTACACAAACAAAAAATGAAATATACCCGTGCGTAGCTGGGTCCTCCTGCTAGTTATAAATAATAAATATGTGTCTCACCTAAAAAGATTTGCAGGGATGATTCCTTGCGTGAAGTCTTACGGGTCCGTTTTCCCAAGGTGTGTGCCCTGCTAAGAAGGTACAGTATTTATAAGCATCCAGGAGAACGAGCATGTCTGTGCAAGTCCAATTAAACTGACATATTGTTTTAGGGCCAACTACAGAAGTTTCTTAATTACGATTATGTAAAAGACTGGCATGTTCACAGATATGGATAAGGAAAATAATAATAATAGATTATAAAGTTTGGATAAATTAATGGAAGATGTCAAAAATGTACTACTGATGCTCAAACGAAGCTCAATGGCCACAAGTGACTATAATGGGTTCTGTTGGTTGTCCATTGTTGTTAAACTGAAAGTGGTGGACAAAAAAAAAACATGCGTGCAAGTCCCTGCCTCCCAGCGACATACGGTCCCCTACTGTAATCGCTATGGGACAGTATGTCTCTGGAAGAGACTCCTAGCATCATAGATAGCCATATTGCTAGTAGTCCTCTTCTAGGTTGATGCTCACGCCAGTAAATCTTGCAAACGCAAAGGTTCTCGATTTTTAACAGTGCTTTTTAGGCTAAGGCTCCATGTAGTGAAAGACAGTAAAAAGAAACGCTATGGAATAAAACGCAGAGGAAACGTATTGCTTTTTTTTTCTTCCCCATTTTTTATTGCGTTTTCGCAGTTCTCCTCTGCAGACATGTGACATCACCCCTGTAGCCACTCTGTATACATGGAGAAAGCAGGAGAGACGGCCATCCCAGCACAGGAACAGAGGGGAGGATGCACCTAAGTAAAAATGCATTTTTTTTTTTTTAAAATGTCCTTAGCTTCGGGTGGGTTCACACCTGCGCCCGGTCTCCGCTTTGTAGGTTTCCGTCTTCTGCCTGAGAAAAGGGACAGGAGACGGAAACCCGGCAGTCAGTGTCCGCCCGTGAGCGTCTTCTGGTCTCCTCGAGGAAACGTTTTTTGTTTTTTTGTTTTTTTTTAACTGGACACAAAGTCCGATTCACAGGGCCATAACATAAGGGGGCCATAGGGGGTAGTATCCACCAGAGAATTTGGCAGCATTAATTTAAGGTTAATTAATTAGAGGACATTATTCATTTAGTTATTAACCCCTTCCTGCCACATGCATTTTTCAATTTTTTTGTTTTTGACTCCTCCCCTTCTGAATCCCATAACTATCTTATTTTACCACGCTCAGAGCCATATGAGGTCTTTAATATTTGCAGGACAAATTGTTCTTCATGATGCTACCATTAATTATTCTGTACAATATACTGGGAAGCTGGAAAAAAATTCAGAATGGGGTGGATTTAAAAAAAAAAGTGCATTTGCAACCAAATTGACATGTCATCTGTAGTCTATGTTTCAATTCTGAGGATACCAAATTTATACAGGTTTATTTACATTTTAACCCCTTAATGAAAATCCAAAACTGTGCAAAAAATTTTTTTTTCTAAAAGTTGCCATATTCTGACACCTGTAACTTTTTTACACTTCTGTGTACGGGGCCGGGTGTACTTTTTAGTTCTACCATTGTGAGGAATTGCTTTTGCTTTGATCACTTTTTATTCATTTTTTTTTTTTTTATCAAAGGCAAAACAGTGAAAAAAAAAACAAAAAAACAGCAATTTGACACTTTTTATTTTTTTCCCACTGGCGTTTACATACGGAAAAATATTTTTATAGATTTGTAGACCGGGCGTTTTAGGACACAGGGATATCTAATGTGTATGTGTTTCACAGTATATAAGTACTTTTATATGTGTTCTAGGGAAAGGGGGGTGATTTGAGCTTATAATATTTGTAATTTTTTTGTGTATATTTTTACATTTTTATTTTTTTTCTGCATTTGTTAGACCCCCTAGGGGGTATTGAACCCCAGGGGATCTGATCACTAAGGCAATGTATTACAATGTTAATGCATTGTACAAGAATTGTCTCTTCTTTTTCAGGCTACCTAGAGTAGTCTGCAAAAGATCACTATCGAACTCCTAGAGCAGGGGTCAGAACCTTCAGTTCTCCAGCTACTGGAAAACTGCTACTCTCAATATGTAGTTTGACCACAGCCAAAGTGCCAAAGTTTGCCCACCCCTGCCCTAGAGGCACATTAAACACCAGACAGGAACACAACATTGAGTTAAAGCAACACAATGTTCCCTTCATTTTACGCTGGTATGTATAATCCCCCTCAGGGCCAAGAGCTGGAAATCCCTTCCGATGTGTAACACAGATTCTGGGAGCCTTCACGCGGAGTTTACGAATGTAAACTCGTTCAGAGTGGCGTTAAAACAGATCCCATTGACTTCTATGGGTGCCGGCATACGCGCGCTATCCATTGAAATCAATGCCAGGATCTTTTACCTATTGCTTTCAATGTGGCATTAACAAGGCATTATTCTGGGCAGGGGCGCTAACGTGCCATTATGCTGTGTGGGGGGCACTAATGTAGTATACTGTGGGGGAATACTACGGAGCAGTATACTGTGAGTAGAGGCATAAAGGAGCATTATTCTATGTCCCATTATTGCCCCTACACAGTATAATGCCCCATTATTGTGCCTCCTCAGTATTCTCCTTAATATCCCCCCACTAGTGCCCCTATACATAATTTACATCAAACCATATCTCCCAACCATCCCAGATTCTGCAGGACAGTCCTGTATTCAGGGTTGTGTCCCGCGGTCACAGTCGGAGGTATGTCCAGGATTCCAACCAAAACGAACATGAAGGTAAGTCACAAAAGTGTGGGCTATTAAAATACAAAAGCTTTATTGTCCAACAAGCTAAAACTTGGGATGGGCTCCCATATGAAAAATTAAACATACTAAACACACATTAAAAGGTGTGGCGCTTCAGCACGTTTATCTTCTTACTTAGCACAAGTGCAGGACCGTAAATATATCCTCCCTTTTCCTACATATTATGTAACAAGCGCACACACCCTCTATTGCTATTCCTGCTAGAGGGCTATTACATCCTTGTGTCCTTGTTTTGCCTCTCCACTTATACCTGTGGCTAATCCTAAATGTAGCAACCTTAAGTCATATAGCAAAGCCTGCCTGCCTTTATCCCCTTTTCAGCAGTGTCAGCCGCTAAATGAAAACAGGAATGGCTGCCTGTATTATTCTATTTGGTTCTATATATACTCCTAATGCTGTCTCTGTGTGTGTTAGAGTTGCTGTGGTGGTCCCTGGGGTGGTGCCTGTGCATTGGAGGGTTGGCCCCTGGGGTCTTGCCCCCACAGTTTAATGTCCATATCCAGTTGCCCCCATGGTTTAATGTCTGTCTCCAGTTGCCCCCATGGTTTAATGTCCCTCTCCATTAAACTATGGAGCAGCTGGAGAGGGACATTAAACTGTGGGTACACCAAGAGAGAGACTTTATACTGTGGGGTCAATTTGAGAAGTACAGTAAAATGTGGGGCATATAATATTAGGGTTATTGTGTGGGAAGCACAAAGAGAAATGGATCGTAATGGACAGAGTCATTTTAGAAGTGGGAGGAGCCAAATTTTCCACGTTGCGCTTAGCACGGCACATATTTTTTCCCTCTTTCTGTCCTTTGAAAGTTGGGAAATATGACATACATCCCAACCTTCTTGGATTTAGCGTGACATTCCAAGATTCAGGGTCATGTTCCGCAGTCCCGGTCGGCGGGATCTATGTCCCGGTTTCAACTCATCTGCGTCCGGAGTACACAGATGAGTTGAATACAGTAATGAAAGATGGAGGAGCTATCGGCAGACAACTCCTGCTTCAGTGCTGAGCTCCACACTGGGCGCGATGTGAGTGACATCATCACATCGCGCCCGGAGCCAAAGCTCAGCGCTGAGACTGCAGAGAGAATGGCAGGGGATCGAAGAAAGGTGAGTATCAGTGTTTTTATGGTATGAACATAACCTAGGGGCAGAGATGGAAGGGGAACGTTATATTGGGGGAAGAAATGGAGGGGGACATTCTACTGTGGGTAGAGATTGAGGGGGGGGTCATTATACTGGGGGCAGAGATGGAGGGGGACATTATACTGGAGGCAAAGATGGAGAGAGGATATTATACTGGGGCAGAGATGGAAAGGGCATATGAAACTGGGGGCAAACAAAGGGGGGGACATTACACTAGGGGCAGACAAAGGGGGGCATTAAACTGAGGGCAGACAAAGAAAAGACATAAAACTGGGGGCAGATGAAGGGGGATATTAAAATGGGGAAAACTGGAGGGGGAAATTAAACAATGGGGGTCACTGGGGGAGGACATTAAACCATGTGAGTAACTGGAGGGGGATCTGTTTGCCTCTAGTTGCTCCCAGTATCATGTCCCGCTCCAGTTGTCATTAATTTATTGCCCCCCTCCAACTAGCCCCACTGTTTAATGTCCCCCTCCAGCTGCCCCAGTTTCATATCTCCCTCTACTTTCCACCAGTTTAAACTGTGGTACCAGGAGAGGGACTTGGGGCAGTTGGAAGGGAACATTATAATGTGGGGACATATAATGTACAGGTGACTGTAGGAGGATTATACTGTGTGGGGGCACATGAAAAAGGAATGAGAATGGGCGGAGTCAACACAAGTGGGCGGGGCAAAACCTACCACATGCCGCACATTTTGTCCCTTTTTCCGTTTTTCAAAAGTTGGGAGGTATGCTAACATGCGCTGTACGGCCAGGCAAACGTAGCTCTAGCATGTGCTGTATGGGCAAGTAGACGTAGATCTGCATGTGCTGTATGGGCACATAGACCCAAGTAAGATAATCCTTTAATAATCCTTTAATAGTCCCACATTGGGGAAATTTCAGAAAGTATATTATCAGGCCAAGACCTACTCTATTAGAAACCATTATTAAGGCATATCCTGGCAATACGCCATCACTTTCTGTGCTCATAATTCAGAGCCACCAGTCCTTTCATTCTCAAACTCACTGGATGTCTGAGCCTAAAGACTACATCAATATTCTCTTGTGATGTGATTCTATGACACCACATTTAACTGTATGTGTATAAAAAGAAAAACTAGACTAAAAAACAAAAATCATAAATATATTTATATTACACATGTTAAATGGTAAAGTGGTTTTCAAAGTCCTATATCCCCTTCCACTCCAGGTACAGTCTCCCTGGAAAGAAGACTCTATAAGACACGGGTCCCAAGCAGACCCCCCGCCCCCCCGAAAGCAAACCTAATCTGCTTAAGAAGGCGGTTATCTGTGGAAACCCGCAGCCCCTATAGCCAAAAAAGGGCTGAGAAACACGGAGAGAAAAACACTGCTTGTTGGACTTTTCTCTCTGCATTTTTAAAGTGGAGTGGGTCTCCGAGTGGAGACCAAGCACAGGTGTGAACCTAGCTTAAGATGAATGAAAAACGGAAAATATGTCTTTACTTTTGGACCTTCATTAAGGACTAGAATGAAGTTGCTCCTGGTACATCCATTGTACAGACAAGGAGTTAGGAAAAGATTGCCATCTAGGTCACCAATGAAGGAAATTGTGGGCCAGGGTAAATTGGAAAGAAACTTCCTGGCAAGGGAAAGCATCAGAATAACGGTTAAAGAGTTCTGAAGCTGAAGGACCCCCACTTCAGCTTAGTATGAATTCACTCGTAATGCTTAAAATAAAGATACAAAAATGAAGAAATGCGTAGAGTAAATGAGGCCTTAGGGTGGTCGGCTGACCCTGCGCTGAGAGGTACACATGTGGGTGGAGGTACATTTCAAAATTCCTGCCTTAGGCACCAAGAGGCCAATGGCCACACATCTTTAAGTATGTACAGATTCAGACCGTTCCGCTGAACTAGTTCCCCATTGATGGCATCTTGTCTTATGTTATGTCACAATGACACAGGTGTAGTTCCTGTTGTTAACAAGATGTGACCTGTTATACAGTCAAAAGACGCTCACCTGAAATTCCAGTTCATTTTCCCACATGACAAGGGAACATGTGTCCTGTTATGTAGAAAAACACACTAAGTTCAGCATCGACCTGTATTACCGTAAGCAGCCTCAAAAAGAAATTGAAAGAACCACAAAGCAAGCAGAGGTATTATTATAAGAAAGGAACTATATGAATGATACAAAAGATATGTTATTATTAAGTCCATGAGGCTGAATACTCTGCAACCTATAGCCTGCACACAGCCTCCAAGAAAACAAACATTCATAGGACTACAAAGCAAGCAGAGGTATTATAGTTGTTCCTTACTTATGATATGAATGATGCAAAAGATAGGCTTAACCCTCTGCAACCTGAACATCCATTGTGCCTCTTTTCTAAGTATTTTTTTAGTCAAGACCACCCCCTCTGATGGTTGGACGGACTTGTTCTCTGCCCTAAAAAGTGAATCCATACACATTGTCTCTATGAAATTCCCATATGTGTTTTTTGTCTGGACCTATAGAAGCCAACAGTCAACATCTGAATTCGAGTATTGTCTTGTCCATATAATTTTGTGGGCAAGGAGACGTGGCCAGGTATACCAAACCTGATGACCGACAGTTGTTAAATTTGCAGTTATAATAGACCGTACCAGTTGTGGCGCTCTTAGGGTCCATTCACACCGAGGAAAATGGTGAGGAATTTGGTGTGCAATTTTCCACGGTGAAAAAAAAGCCTCCCATTGATTTTGTTTTTTTTAAGAGCCCCTTAGAGGAAGTCCAGCATTATATTCAGTAGATATCAATACTTTGTCTGACATTTGGAATCAACTTTCATAGGGAATAGTTGTGCAGGTTTAGGATTACTTACCTACTGCCTGGGGAACTATATATGAATGTGTGCGTAGGCACAAAGTGTCAGAGTGATGTCATCTCCAGTGTCTTCATTCCTGATTTTGCAATAAGACCCTTTAGAACGTACAGTGCCAGGTTGTACCCTTGTCAGTGGCTTGTCCTATCAAACGCATAGATATACGCACACACCCAAGATATGTTATTCCCGCATTCTGTCCCATATATTTCCATTACATAAACCACCACGACACAGAATGAGTTAAACAGTGCACATATAAGTTTATTAGAAGAACAAGCAGTATTAGCAGCAGATCGATGTAAAGACAAATGTCTGCAAAAGACATTGAGTTTACTGTTACACGTCTTAAGAGTTCAGATAGAAAATCCCCTTCAGTAAACTCGGACTTTGCATTTACCTGATGAGTCTTCATGAAAAACTAAACCAATGTCTGGAGTAAGGCTTTAGCAACATTCATCAGCAGGCTAATCTGATAAGATATACATGCAGAGGACCTATATACAGTACAATACATTAACCAACGTATTGTCATTCTTTGTCATTGGAAACTAGGTTGGGCCTTGTGTGACGCGTTCTCAGGCTCAGCCTGAACAGTATCGGTCTCACGATATAAAGCACAAATTAAACAACAAAAGATGCAAGCGAGATAACTATATGGTGAGAGAGGTTTGTATAGGGGACTTGTAGGATGTGACAATGTATATTGAGGAACCATCCATGCTGCATTTATTTCATGTGTAATAGGACAAGGCATTTACTTCGAAGACATTCATCAGTCTGTGTTACCCTATAGCACCATTTCTGTATTTTCAGGGACGTTCCTTAAAATGATGGCATCTATAAGATATATTATGATATTTTCTAAAGTGTATGTAGGCCTGATATGGAGCACTATATGCATATGTACGCCTATCACATACATTTTTCACCAATGGCAACTGAACCAAGGTCTATGGATTTCCTACCATGCGACACTTCCACAATTGCAGATGTCAGGGGAGATAATCGGACCTATTGGTTTTTAACTGGGAAATAAGCTGCTGCCATAAGTGTAAGGCAGTGACTTGACCTCTTCTTATTGAGAATACACGCATGCTTGTCAAGCCAAGGGCACGTGTGTTTGTATGGGAGGGTTGGAAGAGATAGCTATTGGTTGAACAGCTATCTAATGTGCATGGTCAATATTATGGACATATACTTTGCCCTAGAGGCAGGACTTACAGTATCAGTGACACAAATCCACTTTAAATTGAAGCCAGACTGACAATCAGCTGATCACCATGGGTCCAGTCCAGAATCTTGGAAGTCTATTGCAATACTACATGCTGGCCATTCATATAGGTGGCCAAATATGTAATATATAGATAGACCAGGTCTCCAGTCTGGTTAATAAGGACGGACTTCAACTTTGATGTCTATTTGACCTTTATAGGGATTAAGGAAAGAGGTTGTCTCCTTTTATAAAGAACCTTTCAGCAACTCCGATTATTGCATTATTCTCTGTTCTCAAGCAATCAGTGCAGTTAGTTTTGGTGCCTGATGTGCTTGACAACACCCACTTGACAGAAGAGAGCCTAACTAGCATGAGCAGGCAAGGGGAGTGACTGACACTGTCCAATCAGAGGTGAGGAGTGACTGACACTGTCCAATCAGAGGTGAGGAGTGACTTACACTGTCCAATCAGAGGTGGGCAGTGTCAGAGCTCAATCGTTCCCATTTGCTTGCACTGAAACAGCGCCACATATTTGGAAGTAGAGAGCCTAGTTAGCATATCAGGCACAACAACTAACAGCACTGATTGCTCAGGAACAATGGAGACTAGAGAAAAAATTCCAACTGTGCTGGAATCATATACAGGATGTAAAGAACTGGAACTGTTGGAGGTGATGAAAGATACTCTTTACGGGGTCAGAAGAAATGTTCATGTGTACAAACTAAAGCTAATTTACATTTGGTAGGTTGGCAATAGCTTTAGGTGTTAGTTGGAGGCTTTAGCAGACAGATTCCTAAATAAGATGATTGTGGGGTGCGCTCTTATGGCTAAAATGCCTTTATTGATTCCATATCTCCTGATAAGGATAGAAAGGGATGATCGGACCCAAGTGGACAAACTTTTTAAGTGGACCTTACTATGACTGCCATAGACATTTTCCTTTTACAAAAAAGGGGTTTTCTAATTCTATAAAAGTGATGGTCGATCTTTAGGATAATGCATCTGTATTAGGCCGGTGAGGGTTCAACTCAAAGCATCACCACCATTTAGCAGTTGAAATAGGCGTCATGACAGCCGCGTTCTCTTCTCTGTTTACCCGGCCAATCTCCATTGTAGCACCTGTGTCTGATATTACAGCTTTGTCCTGAAATATCAGGCACAGTTACTTCTAAAAGTAAGACAAAGTGGAAACAACGAAGGCGATACGTCACAGCACCTTCAAACAGCTGATCTGTGGGGTTCATACACCCACTGGTCTAGTACTGAGGTCTATTCTATGGCTTTCAAGTTAAAAAACTGAAAAATCTTTTTTAAAGGGGTACCCCAATCTACAGAATCATATTTAAAGTTATAGCATAAGCTAACGGAAGTGTTTTACCCAATATATTGTTATGTTTGTCACATACTGTCTCCTCAGAATTTACAGCTAACTTCCTAGATTTCAGGCCACCTCTGCTGTCTATCAGCAGTGGCCAAGCTAGCGATGTTAGTTCCTGTTCCCTCTATTCTCTTTTCTTCATTGTAATTTACAGCTAATGGACCGTGTGTTAATGCTGAATGCAAACTGATATTGACTAGAACTGTGCTTGATCAGCGTCTCTGTCACTGAAACCAGGAAGTGGAGGAGAGAGGAGACAGGAGAGCAGGTGAAACCCTGAGATGGGAAAACCCCTTTCAGGCAAATGTAACTGTGGGGGGCTCTTGTTTACTGCTCATTGATGCACATGGAGGACGGACTAAAGACAGGATTTGAATTAGGTTTTGTATCTAATTTTGATATAGGCATTGGTAAATTTGAGGTTTACCTCTAACATGCCCATAGGATACTCTTAACCAATGATAGGACAAAACATTGTCCTCCTCTTGCATATATTTGGCAGGTATACCTTTGTCTTAACAGTTGCACACCTCTGGGTCAGACAGTCCTGCTGAACATGATGTCAACCTATACTAAATTATATTGTTAACATCCCAATTCAGTATTATTCCAATCTGTATATCTTTAGCTCTCTGGTGGACGCACACTTACGTTGTGTGTCCACCAGAGGCATTGTCAGAGGTTCTCTACAATAACCAAACAATATGGCTGCTCCAAGCTATATGACAACTCCCATTAACAAAAGATGCTAAAGTTTTTTTTCTAGGATTTCAATATTCATGATCATGACCTATGCATAAGGGCCCGTTCACACAGGCACAAAGGGGGCGGATTATGGCGTGTAATCCACGTCATAGTCCGCCCCCTCACAATGGAGGTCTATGTAGACCGCCAGGCTACTTTTTCCAGTGAGCGGCAGCATGTCGCTCATGGAAAAAAGAAGCGGGCTGTCCTTTCTCCAGGTGGACTCCACGGCTCCCTGAGCCACGGCGTCTGCCTGGCGGCAGCAACTTCCTGTGTCAGCCCCTACATTTGAGCCTGCTCCGGAGGGGGAAGCCACGACTGTCGGAAGCCGCAACAGTCGTGGCAGGCGGGTTTTGACCCGAGAGTGACGCGGCTCCCCGCGTAACTCTCGCCGCCAAAATCCATGCTGTCGCTCCCCGTGTCAACTTAGCCTAAGACATTCAGAATCCCTGCTGATCAGCTGTATGCAGCAGCCATGGAGGTCACTTGAATGGGCCAGTACAGAACCCAGCGGAACCGCTACTATATGTAAAGGGTGCTGGGTGAATGGAGCATTGTAAATACTAAAGAGGCATCAAAACATGAGTATTAAGAATTAGGCACCCAACATGGTCTATCATACGGGTAGGTCATCAACATTAAAATCCCAGAAAATCCCTTTAACATGACTTATTTAATATGTTATAAAGAACAAAGCAACAAAACAATAAGAAGTCACACATACAGTATATAAATATACAGGGGGCAGGATTTCATAAAATAAAAGGCAACCGATATAAGCAGTACAGTATTTTTTATCTGGTCAGTACAGCTATGGCTTTACAGGTTAGTGATTTTTACAGCAAAATCCTTCTAGCAGTAAAGCAAGTTCCAATTATAATAAATAGTATGCTATGACTTTATACAGTATCTACTAGGCTGATGGTGAAACATGTGGGTGTCCTGCTGTCATGATCTAGCATATGTGGTCCCTGCACAACTGTATAGAGACCTGCTATCTACAGTATATTTCCTTATAAAGAGGAAATTAAATGGATGGTAAACCTAAAGTGCAAAAAGTCTAGTACGAATATTATTTGCCTTAATGTATGGGGAGATATGGGAACATGTATTACGTGGACCTTCTGCCAATGTAAAACATGGTAGATATCTGAAGGGCTGAGAACAGGGATCACGGACTACATTCAACTGCACAGCAAGTATGGCCAGTATAGAGTTTAGGTTTAGCATCCTACTATCTTCTGTGATGTATGGGGCTACAATCCTGTGCCTATAGTTTAGAAGACTTTATTGAACCTTCATATGTTTTTTGGTCAAATTGTCTTCTTTATTCCCCTGCTCGGTGCTGCTGTGCCAAGAACTGTAGCATAGCCCCATGGACTGCTCACTTGCCAGAAGTGCCGCTCTACATCAGTCCCAGAATTGGTGGGGGTGTCAGAGGTCAGAACTCTGCAGAATTCAGGTTGCATCCATCATATTGATAGAGAGAATGTCTATCACCTTACATATGAAGTCACACTGAGATATAGTAGGGCCTGTAGACTGCTGGACGAGGTTTCTGTGCATGAGCCCTAAATCATAGATTTTCATAGAATTCGGCTTCACAGGGGTTAATAATATAACCTCAAGACAATATTCTAATAATCTGCTTGTCTATAGTAAAAAAAATGATGTTGGCAGATTATCATTTGTATCCAATAACGTACTCTAAACAAGAATTACCTATGCAGGGGGTATTGGGAAGCATTGATTTTTATTTTTTTTTTGCTATAATCTGAATATTTTTCCCATGGGAAAATGATTCCAATAACAGCAAAATATCTGTGCAAGTATGCTCTTTAATGGTACAGGTTCTGGCAATGAAAAAGTATAGGAACATTCATTGGGATGGTGTAAATCAGTGCGTCTATTCCTACGGCAGGTTGAGTATAGAAGTGAGAGGTCCATGGCTTCTATACTTCACCGTCGTTCTACAAATGCAGCAAATACTCTTAATAACTCTGTATATTTTACATGTTATACAAGCAAATAGCTTCTTAAAAATGAATATAAAAGCAAATGGTATGATGCATCACAAAAAAATAATCTTGTCGCAATATGAAACTGAACTGTGCATAGATATTGATTTGTTGATAGGATGATAGGGGTAACAAATCCATGTTCTAACATCACCAAAGAGTGGGTAATTCAACTTTGCTAAAACCAGGGTCCTTACGCAGTTCCCAGTAGGTGTTATTAGAAACCCAAGTCTCCTTATTATGGGTGTCAACCACCTTCCTGCAAGTAGAATATGGAGAGGAAAAAATAAATCATTAAAATCAGCAGTGTAATACCAATAACCCTCAAATGATGAGATACATAATGGTATAAGTAAAACGAAACATGATGTGGTCAATATCATGATGGGCTGCTCTCCTTAAAAGGGGTTGTCCCATCTCAAGGATCCTATCTATAATGGTAGCTTATGTAAATTGAAGCCTTTTTCTAAATATGTTGCTTTAGAAATGCTGCTTTGTTTGCCTGCTGTGTGACCTTATTCCTCCCATTGTTTACACAGTGTTGAAGGACAAGTGATGTCACTTACTCAGTGCTGGCAGGACAATCCATTCATATAATTGCACTTTGCTGATAAAGCCAAGTCTGTTATCTCTGTATGTAAACACACAGATAACACGGAGTTCATTCTGTACAAGAATCTGCAGATTATCTGACCTGCAAAAGTTTTGTTTGTCCCATTCAGCAGGAGGGAGGAGAAATACAGGAAGTGAGAAGCTGACACTGAACACAGACTGGCTGAAAGACTGAGATGGGAGAAACCTTTTAAAGAGCTTTTTCTATCAAACATGGATGACCTATTGATGTTTAACAGATGCTTGAAAACAAGAAGGGCCAATTCCAGGTCTATGTAAGCTTTTGGGCAGCAGATTATTGCAAGTCCCATTTGATCTAAAGGAATGGTACTGGCCCTTTAAGGAACACTTTTCACTAACCCCACCAACTTAATATTTTTGCATCCATTAATAGGCATGGATTCCAACACAATGGGAATTTTTCTTTATCCCCCACCATTCCTAAGCAATCGGTGCTGTCAGGAAGAGAGTTCTGGTCTGGTCAGCCTGGGACTGCCCACCTGAAAGTGTCATTAGCGTATTGGGTGCTGAAGTGAACAGAAAAGATTGCCCAGGAATGGTTCCTGATGTAACCGGATCCCTCACTGAGCAAAAAAAAAATCTGTCTTTTTTCTCACAAGACAGATTTAGCAGAGAATTTAGAATGAGTATTTTAGAAAGTTGTATGTTGGGGATATGAAAGAAGACTGTTAAGTAGCGAAAAAGTCATTCTTCTCTAATAAGATATATTACAAATTTTCTTATACCTGTGTGTACAATTGATTTATACAAAGTTTACTTAAAAGTACCATGACCATAAAACTTACTGGAAATATTTTGGTGTATATTCTATATGGTTATCATCTAAGTATTTTCTCCTAGTTCTCTGAAGCTCTTCTATTCTTTGTTTTTCTGTAGAGGCAGCTTCAACACTCCCTTCTTCAAGTAACCTAAAAAATACAAAGATAACGCAGATAAGGCTGTGTTCGCATCTATGTCAGATATCCGTCAAAAATCACCATTCTTTTAGTCTTAAATCACTGGATGAAAAAGTTGGATTGCCAGGTCTTTTTTGGCCGGCGATTTTGGTTAAAAAGAACAAACCCCCAATGGACCCCATTATAGCTAGTGGGGTCCACCAGGCTCTGATCGGTTTCTTCATTTTTCCGGTCCTCCTCCAGAATGATCATGTCTTGGATAATACAAATATTTAGTGAAAACTTTTTAAAGTTTTACCCTCTTTACCCTTTCACCTATGATATACATTTTGGCTCCAATTTAATAAAAATTATAAATTCTTGCCTCTGATCCGGCCTAAATCTTGCATCAGTCTTTGGAAGAAACTCCTTCATGACCGGATCCAACTCATTCAGTTCAATGGCAAATCTTGTGAAGCCATAATAGAGTTCATAATTGGTTGGCATCGAACCTGGTAAAAAAAAACAAAACAATAATACACAGTCTCAGTAACTTTACAAATATACAGATCAATAACTCAGGGTTCGTTCATATCTGCGCCCGGTCTCCGTTCTGCAGGTTTTCGTTTCCTGCACAAAACAGAGGCAGGAGACGGAAACCTGCAGGACTCTCTCACCCATTCATTTGAATGGGTTTGAAAGATGTCCGGCCGTGAGCGCCTGTGATCGTTTTATGTTCTCCACCACGAAACCGTTTTTTAAAAAATCGGACACAGTCGGACATGCAGTACTCTGTGTCTGGTTTTAAAAAACTGGTTTCGCGGCGGAGAGCATAAAACGCTCACCGCTGCTCACGGCCGGACCTGCTCTGACAGTTTTCCGTCTTCTGCATGCAGAAGACGGAAACCAAAGAACGGAGACCCGAACGCAGGTGTGAACCTAGCTTCAGAATGAAACCATAAAGCTTTATACCACGGCACACAGATTGTTTAGCGTCAAAAGTCAACTTTGGGTTTTTTTGTGCTATCCTTGCCACTTTCCCAAAAAGCAGCGAGCCATTTTCCCTAACAGATTTATTATCATTTCCACTAGATATCTGGTGCAAATTATGCGGAAAATGTACAAGGCGCACCTTTTTGCCGGTTATGAAGACTGTTGTTGATCCTGCAGATTCAAGTCTCAATTTGTTATCACAGGTTCTTCACATCTACCAAAAACCATAGCAATTGCAAGGCCCAAAACAAATCCAGAATATATAATTATTTTGCAGAATTGAACGATGTTTCCTCTGGAATAGACATCACCTGCACAGCCGTGGTCCCTTCTTAAGCTGCACACACATTATTGCTATTGAATTTTCTGAGAACTTGGATATTTCATTGTGAATACTCTGCTATGAATCTGCTATTGATTTTGTCTGTTCACATCTCATCTCTATTAAAGAGAACCTGTCACTTTTTCTGACAAGTCTGTTTCAGTAAATCATTGTATTCTCCATAATATAGCAATTTTAGGGCATCTTTTCTTCATAGATCTGTGTTGTGCTGTAACTGAAAACTGGATGTTACCATTCTTTTTATCAGGGGTGTGTTTGATATTGGAATACTGAATGGTCAATGTCAGACTATGTTGACTATCTCTGCTGTCCCATTGAAATTAATGGAGCACCGCACGCTGCCCAACTGGTTGCTCCACTGAAACTGGTGTGCAAAAAATCCCAGCACATGGACCCATAAATTATAGTTACTAAGGTTATGCCCACATAATGAAGAATACAATCATTTACTGAAATGTCAGTAAAGCCAACAGGCCCTCTTTGCCATCAAGGTTACCATAGGGTATTACAGTGTTGGTAGTTTGGTTATACCTGGCCTCCATATGCATTTTGCCGCTGGGGCATCACCACAATACAGCCCCTCATGCCACTTGCCAAAAAGTCGATGCACAACCTTTCCTTCTTGATCCATCACCACTCCATGAATCTCATTTACATTGGAGCTCCAATAATTTCCCTAGCAGAGAATGACAAGCCATTAAGATATATAGCAATTGGTATATATTCATCTATATTTGTTATATATGTATCATCTATCCAACAGACATAGTAGGTGATAAATATTCTTGAGTCCATTGAATGGATTAGTGGCTGCGCATGCGCACTCCATTCATCTCTATGGGACTGTTGAAGATGCTCCTGCAATACCCTAGAGTTGAATGGACCATTAGTGCACATGTTTAACAGCAGCTCCATTAAAGCAGGGGGTCTCTTGTTCTGATCAGTGAGGACACTCATGTGGACGGGTGATAAGTCTAATTTTTGGGAGAAGACCTTTAAAGAAGACCTGTCACCAGGTCTGAAAAGCCCAATGACATACATACATACATACCGCCCAACTGTCCCAGATTCAGCAGGACAGTCCTGCATTCTGGGTGCTGTCTTGTTGTCCCAGTCGGTGGGCGATATGTCCTGAGTTCCCCTGGGCGCAGATGAGTTGAGTACAATGGTGAAGCAGAAAGGCGTCTGCTCTAGTACACTCTAGGGGATTAAGTAAGGGAACTATATATTATGGGGCATCAGGAGAAGGATTTTATACAGTGGTAGCCATTGGAGGGGGACTTTATACTGTGGGGTCAACTGATGTGGAGATTTATACAGCAGTGACTGCTGAAGGAGGATTTTATACTGCGGGGGCAGCTGAAGGACGAAATTAAACTGTAGGAGGAACTGAAGGTGGAATTATATCGTGGTCACAGAAGAAAAGGGACTTTATACTATGGGGACTAGAGGTAGACATTAAACTGGAGGGGGAACTGGAGGGGGACATTATAATGTGTGGGCATACTATGTCAGGGCCACTGTAAGGGCGTAATACTGTGTTGGTCTACAAATATAATTTGTGGAGTGAAAGTGTAAGTGTGCAGGGCCAAATTTGTTGTGGCGCTCATAGTGCACTACATATTCGGTCCTTCTTTCAGTTCTTTGAATCCATAATATATTTATATAAGTTTCACTTTTGAAACATTTTTGCTGGGCCCACCAGTGTGTTAAAATAGTCCTGATGGCAACTTGTCCATAGACATTGAGATAATTCCATTCACATCTATGTACCTTTATTAAAATTAAAGTGTGTGTATACACCCCATATCTATGAAAATGATATGTCCACCCCATCTGTGGACATTGGCCCTCATACCATCCTCATGGAGTCGGTTGCTAACCGTTTGTGCAGACACATGGACATTTGTGGCCTGCTGGAGGTCATTTTGCAGGGCTCTGGCAGTGTTCCTCCTTGCACAAAGGCAGAGATAGTGGTCCTACTGCTGGGTTGTTGCCCTCCTACAGCCCCCTCCACGTCTCCTGGTGTACTGAACTGTCTCCTGTCCCCTCCAGCATGTCACGTTGCGCCACAGACTGTCCAGGAGTTGGCAGATGCTTTAGTCCAGGCCTGGAGATCCTTCAGGAGATCATCCACAACCTCATCAGGAGAATGCCCAGGCATTGTAGGGAGGTCATACAGGCACGTGGAGGCCACACACACTACTCAGCCTCATCTTTACATGTTTTAAGGACATTACATCAAAGTTGGATCAGCCTGTAGTGTGTTTTTCCACTTTAATTTTGGGGGTGACTCCAAATCCAGGCCTCCATTGGTTAAGACATTTGTTTTCCATTGATGATTTTTGTGTGATTTTGTTGTCATCACATTCAACTTTGTACAGAACAAAGTATTCAATGAGAATATTTCATTGATTCCAATCTAGGATGTGTTATTTGAGTCCATCCACCATTAGCACTTGCCAACTGTAATTGTTTTGGGTGCAAAGGGGTCTGGTCAGTAGATTGTTGTATAAAATAAGACATCCCCTGAATATAAGTCCTAAACCATCTTTCGGAGCAAAAAACTAATATACAGTCCTATGAAAAAGTTTGGGCACCCCTATTAATCTTAATCATTTTTAGTTCTAAATATTTTGGTGTTTGCAGCAGCCATTTCAGTTTGATATATCTAATAACTGATGGACACAGTAATATTTCAGGATTGAAATGAGGTTTATTGTACTAACAGAAAATGCGCAATATGCATTAAACCAAAATTTGACCGGTGCAAAAATATGGGCACCTCAACAGAAAAGTGACATTAATATTTAGTAGATCCTCCTTTTGCAAAGATAACAGCCTCTAGTCGCTTCCTGTAGCTTTTAATCAGTTCCTGGATCCTGGATGAAGGTATTTTGGACCATTTCTTTCTACAAAACAATTCAAGTTCAGTTAAGTTTGATGGTTGCCGAACATGGACAGCCCGCTCTCAAATGATCTGAAAACAAAGATTGTTCAACATAGTTGTTCAGGGGAAGGATACAAAACGTTGTCTCAGAGATTTAACCTGTCAGTTTCCACTGTGAGGAACATAGTAAGGAAATGGAAGAGCACAGGGACAGTTCTTGTTAAGCCCAGAAGTGGCAGGCCAAGAAAAATATCAGAAAGGCAGAGAAGAAGAATGGTGAGAACAGTCAAGGACAATCCACAGACCACCTCCAAAGAGCTGCAGCATCATCTTGCTGCAGATGGTGTCACTGTGCATCGGTCAACTATACAGCGCACTTTGCACAAATAGAAGCTGTATGGGATGTGATGAGAAAGAAGCCGTTTCTGCACGTACGCCACAAATAGAGTTGCCTGAGGTATGCAAAAGCACATTTGGACAAGGCAGCTTCATTTTGGAAACAAAAATTGAGTTGTTTGGTTATAAAAAAAGGCGTTATGCATGGCGTCCAAAAAGAAACAGCATTCCAAGAAAAACACATGCTACCCACTGTAAAATTTGGTGGAGGTTCCATCATGCTTTGGGGCTGTGTGGCCAATGCCGGCATCGGGAATCTTGTTAAAGTTGAGAGTCGCATGGATTCCACTCAGTATCAGCAGATTCTTGAGAATAATGTTCAAGAATCAGTGACGAAGTTGAAGTTACGCCGGGGATGGATATTTCAGCAAGACAATGATCCAAAACACCACTCCAAATCCTCAGGCATTCATGCAGAGGAACAATTACAATGTTCTGGAATGGCCATCCCAGTCCCCAGACCTGAATATCATTGAACATCTGTGGGATGATTTGAAGCGGGCTGTCCATGCTCGGCGACCATCAAACTGAACTGAACTTGAATTGTTTGTCCAAAATACCATTATCCAGGATCCAGGAACTGATTAAAATCTACAGGAAGCGACTAGAGGCTGTTATCTTTGCAAAAGGAGGATCTACTAAATATTAATGTCACTTTTCTGTTGAGGTGCCCATACTTTTGCACCGGTCAAATTTTGGTTTAATGCATATTGCACATTTTCTGTTAGTACAATAAACCTCATTTCAATCCTGAAATATTACTGTGTCCATCAGTTATTAGATATATCAAACTGAAATGGCTGTTGCAAATACCAAAATATTTAGAACTAAAAATGATTAAGATTAATAGGGGTGCCCAAACTTTTTCATAGGACTGTAAGAGCCTGTCTATTTTCGGAAAAACTTGATGGGTCTATCTACTTATATCTCTCTCTTCTATTATACTGATGGGTCATATGGTCAACAGTGGTTACATATGATTTTGGAAAATCTGTAGAGTAGAACTCTTGTACTGTTATTTTAAGCATGTAATAGAAGGTAATCCCCATACCTTGATGAATGTCATCTTACACGTAGAAGCGCTGTTCTTTTGGTTGCGAATAGTGATCTCCCCGTAATGTTCAATCCATCTTCTACCACTGAGGATATTGTGTATGCAGGTTGTAACCTTATTCCAGATATACCAATCTCCATATCTATGGACAAAGCCCAGAAAGCAAAGGTTTATTCTGCAAATACGTGTTGAGGATTATTCTTACTTTTAAATGTCCTTCTGGTCGGATAAGACAATACAGGAGAAAATACAAGTGTCCAGTAAAGTGTCCGACCAACAAACTATCAATGTGAATGCTAAAACCACGACAAACCTGTGCATAGAATATAGATCTAAAAAGATTTTCAGTAGAAGATTATAAAATTGATGAGTGCCAAGAAAATTTGCAAATTTTTCTGTAAATGTGGCAGGATAGAAAGTTGTAAATTTGCAAAAAACTGGTGTGAATTGAATATTACATGTGAACCATTGTGTGCCTTTTTCCATAGAATCTGGTTATAGCCCTAGCACTGGAAGAGGGCAGGTGTTGGTAAATCTGGGGCTGGCTCATATACTATACTGTATGAAGAGGAACGCTGTTACTCTCACTGTATGGGGGTAAGGTTGTGGTTGGCGCTCAGTGGCATGAGTAATCACACATCTGGCCATCCACGGCAGGCAAGCACATTTGAACTCCCCACCATGCCCGAAACGCGTTGTTCTGAACTCTAATAAAGTGGTTGTCTTAGAATCTGGTGAAGCGGTCCTTTGTCCTGGTCCACGTATATATCAGTGGCATGACTAGGAATGGCTGGGCCCCAGGGCGAAGATTTGACAAGAACAGGAAGTTATACGTGACCAGCAGAGATGAGTGAGTAGTATTCGATCAAGTAGGTATTTGATCGAATACTACGGTATTCGAAATACTTGTACTCGGTCGAATACCACGCCGTAAATGTAAAAGGCGTTTACCACCTGGTATTCGACAGAGTATGAATATTTTGAATACCGTAGTATTTGATCAAATACCTACTCGATTGAATACTACTCGCTCATCTCTAGCGACCAGCTATATAAAACTTGAGAGTTATCGCTATTACCAGAATGGAGACACTGGGGTTGATCACAGTTATACAGCACTGTGGTTGACGCTGTCAAAACGGAACTCTGGTTGACACTGTTGAGAACCTGTAACACCGGCCGCACTGCAGTGTGAACCATGTCCGTAATCATCATTTCTGCTAATAAAGAAAATACTGAAAGAGGTGACAATACAGCGAGGTTAATCTCCATAGCAGAAAACCCTCTTGAGATGTGCCGCGTGTCTGAATATCCCCAGCTGGGCGATAATTAGGAAGGTGGAGGTTAGTGATAATTGGCGGTGATGATCCGTCTCAGCGTGTAGTGCTCGGCTCATAGAGGAAATCTATCCTGGAAGAATCTCTACTCTGCTAAAGGCAACTTCAGATTATCTTACCATGCAGCCTGTTACTATTAGAGATGAGCGAACACTAAAATGTTCGAGGTTCGAAATTCGATTCGAACAGCCGCTCACTGTTCGAGTGTTCGAATGGGTTTCGAACCCCATTATAGTCTATGGGGAACATAAACTCGTTAAGGGGGAAACCCAAATTCGTGTCTGGAGGGTCACCAAGTCCACTATGACACCCCAGGAAATGATACCAACACCCTGGAATGACACTGGGACAGCAGGGGAAGCATGTCTGGGGGCATAAAAGTCACTTTATTTCATGGAAATCCCTGTCAGTTTGCGATTTTCGCAAGCTAACTTTTCCCCATAGAAATGCATTGGCCAGTGCTGATTGGCCAGAGTACGGAACTCGACCAATCAGCGCTGGCTCTGCTGGAGGAGGCGGAGTCTAAGATCGCTCCACACCAGTCTCCATTCAGGTCCGACCTTAGACTCCGCCTCCTCCGGCAGAGCCAGCGCTGATTGGCCGAAGGCTGGCCAATGCATTCCTATGCGAATGCAGAGACTTAGAAGTGCTGAGTCAGTTTTGCTCAACTACACATCTGATGCACACTCGGCACTGCTACATCAGATGTAGCAATCTGATGTAGCAGAGCCGAGGGTGCACTAGAACCCCTGTGCAAACTCAGTTCACGCTAATAGAATGCATTGGCCAGTGCTGATTGGCCAATGCATTCTATTAGCCCGATGAAGTAGAGCTGAATGTGTGTGCTAAGCACACACATTCAGCACTGCTTCATCACGCCAATACAATGCATTAGCCAGTGCTGATTGGCCAGAGTACGGAATTCGGCCAATCAGCGCTGGCTCTGCTGGAGGAGGCGGAGTCTAAGGTCGGACCTGAATGGAGACTGGTGTGGAGCGATCTTAGACTCCGCCTCCTCCAGCAGAGCCAGCGCTGATTGGCCGAATTCCGTACTCTGGCCAATCAGCGCTGGCCAATGCATTCTATTAGCCCGATGAAGTAGAGCTGAATGTGTGTGCTAAGCACACACATTCAGCACTGCTTCATCACGCCAATACAATGCATTAGCCAGTGCTGATTGGCCAGAGTACGGAATTCGGCCAATCAGCGCTGGCTCTGCTGGAGGAGGCGGAGTCTAAGGTCGGACCTGAATGGAGACTGGTGTGGAGCGATCTTAGACTCCGCCTCCTCCAGCAGAGCCAGCGCTGATTGGCCGAATTCCGTACTCTGGCCAATCAGCGCTGGCCAATGCATTCTATTAGCCCGATGAAGTAGAGCTGAATGTGTGTGCTAAGCACACACATTCAGCACTGCTTCATCACGCCAATACAATGCATTAGCCAGTGCTGATTGGCCAGAGTACGGAATTCGGCCAATCAGCGCTGGCTCTGCTGGAGGAGGCGGAGTCTAAGGTCGGACCTGAATGGAGACTGGTGTGGAGCGATCTTAGACTCCGCCTCCTCCAGCAGAGCCAGCGCTGATTGGCCGAATTCCGTACTGTAGCCAATCAGCGCTGGCCAATGCATTCTATTAGCCCGATGAAGTAGAGCTGAATGTGTGTGCTTAGCACACACATTCAGCTCTACTTCATCGGGCTAATAGAATGCATTGGCCAATCAGCGCTGGCCAATGCATTCTATTAGCTTGATGAAGCAGAGTGTGCACAAGGGTTCAAGCGCACCCTCGGCTCTGATGTAGCAGAGCCGAGGGTGCACAAGGGTTCAAGTGCACCCTCGGCTCTCCTACATCAGAGCCGAGGGTACGCTTGAACCCTTGTGCAGCCTCAGCTCTGCTACATCAGAGCCGAGGGTGCGCTTGAACCCTTGTGCACACTCTGCTTCATCAAGCTAATAGAATGCATTGGCCAGCACTGATTGGCCAGAGTACGGAATTCGGCCAATCAGCGCTGGCCAATGCATCCCTATGGGAAAAAGTTTATCTCACAAAAATCACAATTACACACCCGATAGAGCCCCAAAAAGTTATTTTTAATAACATTCCCCCCTAAATAAAGGTTATCCCTAGCTATCCCTGCCTGTACAGCTATCCCTGTCTCATAGTCACAAAGTTCACATTCTCATATGACCCGGATTTGAAATCCACTATTCGTCTAAAATGGAGGTCACCTGATTTCGGCAGCCAATGACTTTTTCCAATTTTTTTCAATGCCCCCAGTGTCGTAGTTCCTGTCCCACCTCCCCTGCGCTGTTATTGGTGCAAAAAAGGCGCCAGGGAAGGTGGGAGGGGAATCGAATTTTGGCGCACTTTACCACGCGGTGTTCGATTCGATTCGAACATGGCGAACACCCTGATATCCGATCGAACATGTGTTCGATAGAACACTGTTCGCTCATCTCTAGTTACTATACATCATGGCTCATGTGCCAATAGGGAACACAGATAGTGAAAAATCCTGAACCGTAACCACACCAACTATATAAAGGCAAACCCCATAATTTGACCAATCTTATGGTTCATTTACTCAATGTGCATTGGTACGGTTAACAGGAAAACTCTCAAGTGGATCAAGATTGTTACAATTTTAGGCAGTGTCTGACCACCAAAAAATGTTGCGCTAACCACAAAGCAATGGACAATGCCCTTCATGCACATATGTGAAAGAAGAAACTTAGTTTTAGTAATGGATAGGTCAAGAATTCTGAGTTGATAAACATGGCACAGATTAGATAGATAGATAGATAGATAGATAGATAGATAGATAGATAGATAAATAGATAGACCGACTCACTTTGGAAGGGTAACATTCACTGTTCCAAAAGGCAATATTTCCATAGATTTTCCCCAAAATTTATTTTTCCATCTGATATCTGAAAATTAAAATTTCCATTAATCAATCATCTCACAATGTATCAAAAAAAAAAAAAATCCTAAGTATGAAAGGCCATACACATGAGATAACCACTAATGGCCGACGGCCAGGAGAAGAGTTCTGTCTGCCAAAGGACTGATCCGTCCTGTTGGAAAATCTGGGCTAAGGTAGAACAGAAAAAAAAAAGCATATGGTATGACTGAAAACATTTGGCCGAGCATTTGTTGTGCACAGACTATCAATATTTGTGCTTTTTTTCTAAATTGGCCCCCTGATTCCGAAGTTTCATTGGGTGGGCTGCACAAAAGTCCCCACCTTCACAGCCAACTTTTAATTACCATACGGTCAACTTATACATCTATGAATGAGGTGTTAATTCCTAAGAGTATTGATTAGGAAATGCTGAACTGGACATCCAATGTCCATACACTGCAGTGGCTGCGCCGCTCTATTCTAGATGAGTTCCCATTTACTTAATGAGAACTGAACTGCAATAGTATGACACGGCCATTACACAGGGCACAAACCCGTCTGCTCTGTACCCTGGGCTGAAAATCGCGTATTAATGAGGGTGCTGGCTGCTGGACCTCAACAATCTCACATTGATGACCTATATTATGAATAGGCCATCAATAGTGATTCTTGGAGGACCTGTTTTAAGAAGGGATCTGTATACTATATGCTCTTTTACGTTCTACGTTCCCTATCCTGGAGACTGCAGGGGCCATGCTCATGTCTCAGTTCAGTTAAAATGGCCTCTAATACCATCAAACCACTTTTCTGTTACTGTACTTTTTCACATTTTGCTTCATATCTTACACGTTGGAGTTGACAGGGCTCAGGATCACGCATAGTCAATGCAAACGTGTCAGATGAAAGAACATAATATCATTTTATTATGTCCCATTCTTTAAGAACTCTTTCAATGTATGTTTATTAATACACATTGTATCCTTTGTAGGTTTCCACTGGCATGGTACAGAATAAGCATAGGGAAACTGATGCCAGACAGGAGGTCCTCGAAGTCCATCTGGTCTTCTTGATTTGCAAAGACATAAAATGTTGCAAGTAACATTTTTTTATGCAGCTCCTGAACAGATGCAAGGAAAAACAAAAACAAACTATGTGATCCTTTTCAACATCCGATTCCTTAAAATGTTTCTGTACCATGATGGAGGCAAACTACAACTGGAGTTGTACATTTGCAAACACATCCTTACATTTCTGTAACCTATTGAACCAAAAACATTCTTATTATTGTTCTTAAAGAAGGACGGGTCACCAGGTCTGATAATCCCAGTAGCATACACCACCTGATAGGCCCCGGTCATCCTGAGCATTCTGGTGATTTGTTTATCCCAATCCATTCAGTGATTCCAAAGATATAAGCCCTTTTAATGTGGATGAAAATTAGGATATACTAGCCAAGTGAGTGGTAACTCTACATGACATACAACACACATTGTTTCCATCCCTAGAGAACCTAGGGCTACCACCTGCTTGCCTAATATACCTTAATTTGCGTCAACATTGAAAGGGATTATAACTTTGGAAAGGCTGGACAGATTTGCATAAGCAAAACACAAAAACAGTCAGGATAACAGCGCCTATCAGATGATGTATGTCTTTGGGCTTTTCAGACCTGGTGATGTGACCACTTTAAACTGCAGGAAGGCCGCCATTCTTACCTTGCCAGAAGACAAAATTCTTCGACTCACAGTGACAGGCAGAAATTGGGGGGTGATGGCTAACCTGAAAAAGAAAAGATCTTTGAGTTGATGGATTAATCAGCGAGGACGCTTTATTCTATGAAATTGTCCACGTAAAGTTATTGCAAAACATTGGTTGGTGTTGTCATCCCCTGGAATGGAGGAAATGAATGTTTTGATAAATTCCCCTATTTGGCTTTAGAAACAGGTCTATGCCACCTAATAGGTTTGAAAAATAAAGGGGTACATGGATTGACTGTCCGGGGCTAGCATCAGAGGCACTTCTGCTTGAAAGTATTTTTGGATTAGTATAGGAACCCATCTCTTTATTTGTGCAGAATGCACTCGGATGACACAAGGATGACATCTGATCCATCCCATTGACTTCAATGACCTACTCTATAATCATCGGAACAGAAGGAGCATCAGACCCCATCAGGAGATCCTTGGCCTGCACTCTTGGTCGTGTGCATAAGACCTCATGTTTTTGTTCTAGGGTTCCATGTTCCTATTTCCAGAGATAGCAAACAAAGTCTAGATTGGAATATTTGTATGCAGCTTCACATCAATATTCCAATGTGTGAATGTAAGAAATGGATTCAGCAGAATTTGTCCATAAGAAAACAATCCCAAAATAATTCGTACAACTGTAAACAATAGGAAATTAGTTTCTGAAATTAAAATCTTTGAATTTCCAGAACTGCAATATCTTAACACTGGCTTACTTTAATAGTATATTGTACAAATTCAAGACAAGAAGGATAGCATTGAAAAAAGCAGAGAGATGCAAGTTGGTAAATTTGTAGCCAGCTCTGTAATTTCAGCTCTTGGAAGACGGCGTGCACTGTAAGGAATATAAAAGCTCTAACTGTTAGTCTGGTGTCACTGATCAACTTCACCTGTTCTGAAAAAAATCGAAATCCTTTGTCCTCTCTTATACATTCATAAGTCTCACCGAGCACAGGGTTGAAAGGCTTGCTCCCGGCTCGGTAATATGTGGCAGCATATCCTGAGACTGCAAATGCAGCAATAAGGGCCTGAAAGAGAAGGGAAGAAGATTTAGTTACCGATTTCTGAAAAAGATGCCTAATGGAGTATTCCAACAAATATAACCATGTCTTAATCTTGTAGACAATTAAAAGTGAAATATTTTTGTAAATATCAAAAAAATAAAAAATTCCCAGCACTATACATTAAGTAGTGGCTACCCCTGACATTGCAGCTCAATCCTATTTACTTACTGATTCTGGCTCCTGCCCACAATTGCCTCCGCTTCCACTTCAGCAGCCTCCAGGGCGCCCGTTGCACTATATATCACATACCAGTAATGAACAGTGTTTTAACTTGCTGATGCTGTTTATTGTCTGTATGTAATGCAAAGTGCACGCTGCCCACTGGAGGCTGAAGGTAAAGTGAAGGCTGCTAAGGTCTGGATTGGGACCATGGCAGCCAAACGTCACTGTGTGGGGACAGTTATTGTATGAGAGCCAAGAAAGGGAGCACTTACTGTATGGAGGCCTGTAAAGAGGGCAAGTACTTTTTGGTAGCCACTAGAGATGAGCGAGTACTGTTCGGATCAGCCGATCCGAACAGCACACTCGCATAGAAACGAATGGACATAGCCGGCACGCGGGGGGTTAAGTGGCCGGCCGACGTCAAAGCGGAAGTACCAGGTGCATCCATCCTTTTCTATGGAGCGTGCTGCTCGGATCGGCTGATCCGAACAGTACTCGCTCATCTCTAGTAGCCACTAAAGGAGGCACTTACTGTATAGGCGCCAATAAGTGGGCAGAATACAATGTGCAGGACCACTAAAGGAGGCAGCCTACTGTATGGGGACCAATAAGGAGGAACTATGGGAAGTGGGTGTTATACCACCTGGGCACCAGTAAAGAGGGTCATGTGGGCGCTAGTAAAGTGGGTTTTACACCATGTGGGGGCCAGGAAAGAGAGCATTATACTATGTGGGGGCCAACAAAGGAGGCTTTATGCCAAGTGGGGCATAATACAGTTTGGGCATCAGTAAAGGGGGCATTATATTGTATGGGGGGGCTCAGTAAAGTTTGCTATGGGGCCTTGTTTTTCTAGTTAAGCCCCTGATAAAATGGTATTGCAGCAGCAGTGATACAATGCAAGCACTACTAAACACAAAGAGATATGCCTGATAAATAGTGAAGGGGTGAGCCCCGAAATCCCATCAATCAGCTGACTGGTGGGGGTGCTAGATGTCAAACCTTCATTGATTTGATATTGATGGCTTATCCTATGAACAGGCCATCAATACCAAAGTCATGAAAAACCTGATCATCGTTTTACTAGGTTGCTGTCTAAATGATGAACTCTTTCAGGAAAATTTCTGTAAAGAATATGCTACCCACGCACAAAATCGTGGCCGTGGAAGGCAGAAAGACTTCAGGTTCCACATTATTGCTTTACATGGGGAAAAGTCGACCATGTATTCTGTATTTTATAGATCAATTATTTCACAAAATGACCTTCAGTGGAAAAATATCACCCATATGCAATGACGGTTTATGAATAGTGGGAGCACACGTGTAAGTAATAATAATTCGCTGGCTCAGCAGACACCTTTCCACTTACAAATAAAGTGTTGACAGTCATTAAGACCTAATGGACATACGATATGTTTTATATGTATATCCCAGATCTACCGTACCATACGTTCATGAGGATCATCTGTCTCGGCAGCCTTATCTAACAGCTCACTGTACTCCAATTCTTCACAAAGGTGCTGTAAGGTATTAAGTGGCTCATTCAGCTCTACAGGCATGGAGACTTTGGACAAGTCTTTGCCAATGTTATTCCTCAGAATATTCCAAAGGTTGATATTGCTGGTGTCAGGCGAGGGTGCAGGTAGGCTCGTTCTTCGACCTGTTCGGAATGTACTACCTAAAAGTTCTCCATTGAGAACTGGGTAACAAAACACAAATATTAGAAAATTAGATATTGAAATCAATAATAGTGTGTGAATATGATGAGTAACACAATATCTGCCATTAAAAAACATGTATTTTGCAATGTTTTGCAGATTCCGCCTCTGCAGGCTCTATCTGTAGTTTACATTCCTCTCTGAGCTGATGGGCAGATACTAGAAAGCCAATGGTGTCTTAATAAAAGGCTCAACAGGTTCAGGTTTAGGAAGAAGCTTCAGATTCTTCATAAATCCATACACTCTTGTGTGCAAGAGTGGAATTAGGAACTGGCATATAGTTCATTTATATCTCATGCCAGGGCTTTGCACCAAATGCGCACCACAAAACTGGCATAGCAGGATTGATAAATTTCTCCAAGGATTTACAGTAGAATATATTGTACACAGTAAGTAAAGGAGAATCTGCTCTATAACAGTTTGTCTCTCACTCACAAGAATACCCAGAATCATTCTGCACATATATAGAGAAGTAAAGACATACAGTGATGTGAGTAAAGTGCTTTCGTTGTGATGGAAAGCTCCTATTTAGCTCCACCACAGACTAAGTCTTTCTTTCATCTCTTATCACCTGCAGATCCTGCTCACTTCTCCCCCTCCCCTCTCCATACACTTCTAGAGACATGTTTAATATTAGTGATGTAACCTTGAGATAGATATAACAATGATTTTCAGAGTTAATATGGGTGAACCTCCCAAGATTCATTTCAGGTTCAGGTGTCTTTGGGTTCCTGGTTCGTTTATGGTCAAACAAGTTTGGAATGAAGGGAAAGGATTATACTCTGGGGTATACTCACCTTCCCTCACTTCTTTTGGACTTCCCCACAGCATCTGGCACTCTCTCTTGGTCTCCTCTGTGACATCATGCGCACAAGGTGACTGCAGAGGCCTATGATTGGATAGACATGGGCATGCCGAGCATATTGACGTCATAATGCTCAACATGCCCATGCCACCGCTGTCACATCACAGGCCTCAGAGGTGACCCCGGGGCATCACTTCACCAGGAGAGCGCCGGACGCCACAAGGAGGTCCAAAAGAGTTGAGGTAAGGTGAGTATAAATGTTTTACTTTTTTTTTTTTTTTTGCCTCTACCTATTATACTTCATTATACTTTCATTAAAAAACAAAACATTTGGGATATTCAGGTCAAACCCGGCTCATTCCGAAGTGGTTTTCTCATCTCTATTAGTGACCCAGAATATCCAACAGTGCAAGTGTCTATACAATGAATGATATACAAGTATTGGGTTAATCTCTACCAGACAGAGATGAATGCATATGCCAACCTGCAGAAATAATGTGCGGCTGATACAGAAGATGACAAGATATAGAGACAACATAAAAACTGTATCAGAATTTTATGTAAGAATTACTTTGACGGGACACGTTATCGGCCACACTGGTGTTGTCTTCAGAGATGTTATCACTGACATCACTGATGTAGGATTCGTCATCTGAGGCCTAGGAGCAAAAGGACAAACAAAATAAGCTCCTTATTTCAAGGACTGACATACATGTAAGGACCACTTAATATTGATCTGAGAATTTCTGACTTACTAGTGTCCATACTGTCATTATGTGTTGCATCTAATACGCTACTTTTGGAGTATGGTTTTAAATCTCCGCCTTTACTTATATAGGAAATACCAAGACTATCACCCTGTCCACCAAGAATGTGGTCAAATAACCCGACATTATCAGGATCAGTGCGGATCCAATAGCTGAAACCAACAATCTCTTATATATGGCCAACAGTAACCTATAGAAAGGCCCCTTTAAAGGGGTTGTGCAAGATCAGAAAACATGGTGGCTTCCTTCTCTTCAGGACGTGACCTCATGTACGTTGGTCACATTTTTATTTAGTTATTTTAATTTATTTTATACATAATTTACAGACATTGATAGTCACTGTCCCATATAGGGCTCATAATCTACATTGCATATCAGTAGGTCTTTGGATTGTGGTTGGAAACCGGAGTACCCAGAGGAAACCCACGCAAACATGGGGAGAACATACAAACTCCTTGCAGATGTTGTCCTTGGCAAGAATTGAACCCAGAACTCCAGCGCTGCAAGGCAACAGTGCTAGCTGTTGAGACTGAACTGCAGCATGGTCATGTGACTAATGGATGTGATGTCACTTCCTGAGAAACAACAAACAGCCATGTTTTCTAATCCTGTACAACCCCTTTAAGGGTGAACAAAGGAATTCATGGAGGGGACGATCTAGTGATCGACAAAAGGCTAGTCATGTGACTTGTCTTTCCTTTGGATGACATGTCCAGGTGTACATAGCATCCAGGGATTAGTGGTATAAAACAGATCATTCACAAACTAGATCCACATTTAGGCTAGGGCTGCATAGCATTTTTAGCTGTGACTCCAGTTGCACAACCAACCATCATGTCACCCTGCTACTCCTTCAATAAGTTGTTTGACCCTGAGAATGTTGCGATTGCCACTATGACTGACAAAAACATTGAGCAGTGCTCAATTTTTTTGCAACTGGGAGATGCAGTATCCTCAGAGTCACCTTAGAGGTGGCTGTCATTGGTCGTGCAACAAGCGTTGTATCCAAAACTTGCTATGTGGCCCTATTCTTTGGAATGAAAGCAAATCTCCAAAGATGATGTGTTGTCTATGAATGCAGGGGTAGGTACCACACAACCTTCATTTTGCAGTAGAGGGGCATGCAGTCACCTATAAATAGAGCTAATGTTTATGAGAGTGGAGAGGGATTATGGCAAGTGTAGTCTTTTACATTGCTAAATCCAACAGTAAACCCTGACAGCCTGAAAACAACTTTGCAGCACAGAGCGGGGTGAAATAATGACACAGAAAAATATCTACTTCTGGGCTATGGCAGCATGATCAGATGATCATTCAGACACATTTGGCCACTTTTCTGTATTTTTCTTTTTGTAAGCTCAGATACACTCCTGACATAAATATGCTGGTCTAATATTCTTTGTGTGGCATCGCGTCACCATTTCTATATCAGATGGTGAAAACCACTATAGACCTAATGAGTTTTAAAGCTGAGTATTTTCTACAATTATATCAAACCTAAGTATCCCTCTGTGACTTTAAGAGCCTGGATCTCATCTAAATGACTATAAATCCTTTACTGAGAATGGGCTCATCTGGCAGAGCGTATTACTCACCTCATTCTCTGAAGAGCTGGCGGAGAGAAGAACCTCCTGAGCATCAAAAAATTCAGACACTGATTCCGACATGGACAACCTGCCCTCATTAGAGACCTGTTGGGACAGAGGCAGATTGACATGGATTTGCTCTCCAGTCTGCAGTAGGAATAGAAATACATATAAAACGTCAAGCCTTAGAGAAGAGCACAGTCAAAAGTTGTACTGTGAAAAGGAAAAAAATCAAATATATCTGCTATTACATCTATCTATACACAAATACATAAAATATTCATATACTATTGTAAACACATATATGAAACAGACCTATATTTACACACCCTGTATTTGGTCAGTAGAAAAGCCATGGTCAGGGCAGGTGGAGAATGTTTAGATACTGGTAGCTAGGCTGTGGTCAGGGCAGGAGGAACAGGTTCAGATGTGGTAAACAGGCAGTGGTCAGGAACGAGCAAACAAAACTAACTAGCCAAATGTCTTCATGAAAGTACTAGGAACCTTATTGCTCAGGCACCTTCCAATTAGTGACAGCTAATTAAAAGGGTTATGTAATACTGATGGCCTATCCTTAGGATCTGCGGGGTCTGCCAGTGCAGTTCTCAGTGAGGTTTACATTGCAGGAGCCACATTGTACAGTCTTATTTGTAGTGGTAAAACAGCAGCACTACCCCATAGACTTCAATGGCACTGTAGTAAGTAATCCAAAAAATCCGATATGGTGAGTGAGCAGCATGGCTCCCAGCATGATAACCTTACCAAAGCAGCTTCCCTTTGGGGGTCAGGGCTGACAGACCTCTGCAGATATAATATTGATTGCCTATCCTAAAGGTAAGGCATCAATAGAACAAATGTGGATAATACTAACAAAAACAATTGTGACCTATTAAAAAGATGAGTTTTCCTTTATTTAGGGTACATAGCCCTCAAAATCAATAGTGATACTAAAATTGTAGCGCTTGGCTCAAATATAGTATATATATGGCTTTATACACGATACTTTAGAGGGATGCATTTGAGTTCACTCCTCCAAGTTCCATTCAAATTGTATAGCCATTATTAAGAGAAAGTATATACACAGATTGTGGGGAACGAGGGTACTAGTATTACCTCCCTCTATAGGTATCCCCAATATCTTGATGACAACCTGTGTATCCAGCACTGCTTAAAGCGTCCGCAGTGTAAATACAACCTATCCACATCAATACAGACCGAAGATCGCCTGGACACAGCTGTGCATATGGGAACTGATAGACGTATCGTAGGGACGAGGACTAGTTAGCTACACTCCATCCCATACGGTCATATCCTAGCCCCCCTGCCAGTGTTCAATGTCCTGTCAGTACCATCCAGCTACTGGGTCCATATCTAGTCTGATAGGGTCGGTCAATGATAAGTATATCCTCCTATCTCATGTTGGGAGTCTCTGCATAAAGTCATCCACCTACGTATTAGTATTCCTTCCTTTTTAACCCTACGTGTTTCGCCTTTCTATCATGGCTCATCAGGGGTATTGCTGGTGGGATATCTCATTTGCAGGTGCTAATTTCTCCCTAGTAATTAGGGCAAACAGGCGACCACCGTCTAGTGACGCCGCACTGATGCCCTGTTCGGTGTATGTTGAAAATAACTCAAAGGTGCAAGGGAGCAGTTGGATACAAATCACTGTGTGTTTATGGGTTGGTCCTGTAAGAGGCAGCTCACACCAAAATTACAACCCTCTTCTTCAGAAAATCTTGAACCTACAATAGACTTGCTGTTTTTACAATCACATATGATCAGCTTCTACCACCACCTGTGGTCTCCATACGCCTTCCCAAATACAACATTATACCTATTTGTAATCGGTCTCTGCGTTCCTTCTGTACCAGTCATTTATTCTCTAAGCTTATGTTTATTGTAGTTCTTTTTACTGAATCATTTTATAGACTTAGTATAATTAAAAGTGCCTTAACACAAACAATAATGGTAACAACAGATCCACATGGTGCCTGCAGACCCCTGTAACTAAGGCTACATTGGCATCTGCATCAGGGACTGTGTTTGACGTCTTTGTTGAAGAATTGGTTGAAAATTGAGGATGAAAAAGTCCTGCATGCCAGAAATGACAGCAAAAAAACAGACACCCGACAAACCCTATTACAGTCCATTGGATATCTGGGGATCCATCCTCCATTATTAGACAGGTCTATCTTTTCTTATACCTACAACACAGCAGAAGAACGGACTGAACAACACAGATGTAATCCCAGTCTTGTAATAGGGTCTGCCAGGGCTCTGTTGAGTTCTGTATCATTTAAAATCCAAAAAATGGGAAAACTAATGAAAATGCTGACAAATGCACCGAAATGAACCTCAAATGGTTGAATAACTTACATGTGATGTGATTTTTTTTTTGGGGGGGGGGGGAGGGGAGGCGTGATGGTATAGTCTGCTACATTATCCTATGTAGCAAAATAAAACAGAATCCTTATAGATCTCATTCTGATCAATGTAATCTATCATAACCACCCTGTTTAGATCTCCGTATAGTATATATGAAAGAAACCACTAGAGGCCGCTATAACGCGCCCAAATCCATTCCTATTCAATTATGAACAATTTAATTAGTTTGATTGTAAATTCTGATCCAAAGTAAACACAAGTTCGTCAATAATAAGATAAGGCCGGACTACAACAATATTGATACGATAAGACTGAATACACCATCATAGCAACTGTATCAGCTAGACTAGGAATCATTTTACAATGTGTACTGTAATAACTTCTACAAAGAAGGTCAATTACGAACTATAAACCTATTTTAAGGTAGTCAGGTAGGAACCTGTCATCAGGTTTGGGTCTCTGAAACCAGCAGCATGTCCTTATGTTACTAATGTTGAGAACCCTAAACTTGATATTATATGCTCCATTGGTGCCTATATTTATGCGTTTTACAAATTTTTATAGTGATGGATATGAATCTGGGACTAATCCTCAGCAGCATTTGGTGCATACAGTGAACCAGTATCCAGTCGTGCAGTCCGCTCCGGAGTAGGTCCAAATGAATGGGTCTAGTCAGGAGGGAGTGTCGCGAGGTGGACGTCCGCGGCCGCAGAATCCGCCTGAAGAAAGGGCATGTTGCTTCTTTTTCCCGGTTTGTTCCTGCTCGCGGAAAAAGGAAATGACTGGCTCCCATTGATTTCATTGGATGATTTTTTTTATGTTGCATCAGCCCCGATCCCCAACGTTGTTTGTTCATTTCCTAAATATCCCCTTTAAGTCTTTTCCCTTTAAGTGATTGTGTACCGCTATGCGATCACTGTATAATTGGGGAGGATGAGACCTGAGGCCACAGCGTTGGGTTAGTAAAAAATACCTGGCTAATAGGCTAATTATGGATGTGTGTGCGAGAGATTCCCAATATCCAGACAGCATATTTGGCTCCCTGTTAGTCGGGTTTACAATGCTAAAGTTCATTACTTGTTCAGAGGCAATCTCACTAATTGTGGAGATAATGATGCAGATTCATTACTGCAGGGCATTTCTCGCTCGACTCGTGAAAAAAAAAAAAAGAAGTATCTCGCAGGCAGCCTTAGTCTAATAAACCAATTATCATCAGAGAGAACCGCAGTACAACCATACCGCATTTATGGTGTCAAACCATTGAAAGCAGCTAATAGAAATAGAATCAAATATGCAAAGTGACCCAAACCTTTACAAATAAGTCCCTCTTTAATATAAGGTTCACTTGGTAAAGAATTTAATTATACTCAGCCTCAAGAATATGGCTAGTCTTAAAGGGGTTGCCCATGAATTACAGAAATGCGGTGGTATCTGGGGTGCAGGTAAAAAAACATACAAAAACAAAATAAAGGTATACTCCCCATAAGATATAGTCCCCTAACAGTACCGGTACCAGGGTTCGTCAACCAAAAGCGGGGAGAGTCAAATAACTACTAGACCAATCTGTGTCCCCATTGGTTGCTGGAGAGGGATCGGTGATGCCACATACGTAGATCACTGGTTCCATGATACAGGGTATAATTTAGAGCAATAACTGCAAGACTGGTTGAAGCTGCTCCCCGTCCCAATGACTAGTTAAGGTAAATTTGCATATGCAGATATAAGGTGTGATAAAATTATAACTTGACTTTTCAGGAATAGAACATGTTCCCTTTAAAGAATAAATTAACTGTACTGTATTTCGACTCACTGAGCAGCTGACTCGCCCTTTAAGGGGGCATTAACACGGAAGAAGTTGGCGCTGATTCTGGCACGATAACTCGCATCAGAATCCACACGGAAATAAAGCCTCCCATTTACTTCAACGGGTTCCGTTTTCTGTGCGAAACCCATTGAAATTAATGGGAGGTTTTTTTCCCCATTGAGTTCAATGGGTTCCACATGGAAGAAAGAACCAATTGAAGTCAATGGGAAGATTTATTTCCGCATGGATTCTGATGAGAGTTATCGTGCCAGAATCAGCGCCAACTTCCTCCGTGTGAATGCCCCCTAATAGTTATAAGATTAATAGGGCTTTTAGAGAAAACAAAAGAAAAAGCAGAAAGTCCATATTCAGTTGGGAGAATTTATTAAGACTGTGAGCGAGGAGATAGAATAGATCATTTAGGAATTCTCGTAAAAGTATGAATTATCATCAATATTGTATTTTGTGGACATTTATGGGGGTGGCTTTTTGTTTTGCTCTGGTTAACAGCATTTAGAGATACACTTTACATCCTCTGTTATCAGAACTTCCCACGCTCGTATACAAGACTTCTCCCGAGCTGCACCACTTCTCTGGAATGCTCTACCCCGAACAATCAGATTAACTCCCAATTTCTACAGCTTCAAACGTAAACTGAAGACACATCTTTTCAGAAAGGCCTATCATAATTCCTAATGTAAACCTTTCCGTACCGTAATTAGAATCCCCAAAATGTAACCCTCCTCTGTCCCCGCTCCCACATTACCCCACATGATATGAGGCCATTTCAGGGTAACTTTATATGTCCAAGCACCATCCACATGTGAAAGGACACAACTGGTGATGGCTCATAAAGTTTTATGTTTGTGTAATGACAGTAACCTCTATTACAAAATTGTGAGACCACTGTATAAGCAATGCCGCCCCTGCTTCCTCTTGTGTCACCCCCTCTACCTCATAGACTGTAAGATCTTGCGAGCAGGGCCTTCAGTCCCATTGTGTGAAATGACTTTCTTTGTAATGTATCTTTCGGTCTGTATTTGAACCCTGCAAATTGTACAGCGCTGCAGAATATGTTGGTGCTTTATAAATAAAATGTATTATTATATATTATTTATAGCATTCACATGGACCATAGTCACAATAGTTCAGAGATGTTCATTGAGGTCTGTGGGGGAGTTTTTGCAGACATGCCTTGTGACCTTTGTGGTGGTCATTGTGCAGTGAGAGGAAGTAAATGAGCCATGACCATCACCTGTTGTTGTTTTCTAATGACAGATTCCTAATTATGGAGATTCTCCATATAATGAGTAGAGATGAGTGAGTACTGTTCGGATCAGCCGATCTGAACAGCACGCACGCATTGAAATGAATGGACGTAGCCGGCACGTGGGGGGTTAAGCGGCCGGCGTCAAAGCGGAAGTACCAGGTGCATCCATTCATTTCAATGCGTGCGTGCTGTTCGGATCGGCTGATCCGAACAGTACTCGCTCATCTCTAATAATGAGACCTCATAGGCATTAAATGTAAGAAAATGAAATATGGTGAAAAAAAATAATAACCTCATCTGGACTTGCTATAATGTTGACACTGACAACCTGGTCAGAGATGACGGATTCAGTATGTATTCTGTTAAGTCGACTTCTCAACTCTGAATTGTGATTCAGTGCCTGCAAAATAAAAGACGAAAATGAATAAAGACTTGTTGGATTTTGTTGAGAAGAGTTATGTTACATATACAAAGTCTGTAATGTTTAAGTCGAGATAAGCAGCGCTATGCAAATGTCTTGAATAAACCTTTTATATATAGCCATTCTGTCCCAGACAAGCCCCCAGATATTGTAGTTTTAAAATATTAAAAACTCCACAAATAGGAGGGATGAAATAAGCAAAACTCATTTCATGCCGTATCTGGCAATAAACTGCTGCCATAACGTTTTCTAGTGTAATTTGCTTGTTAAGCAGTAAACTAACAAAAAACAGGACCGCATGCCACGTTACCAAATAATGAAGATAGCGGTGGTTTACATGTTACTTCCTAAAATATCACAGTGCTTGAAAGGTCTATTCTGCACACATTATACACTGTCTACCAATAAGTATTTGGACCCCTGTGGTAGAAAAGAAAAACAACATTTGTTCCTATCCAATAGTTGGTAGACCCCAGCAGATGCTTCCTTACGGATGGGATTGATCGGCACAATACTCCCGGATGCCTGGTGAAACTCCTGGTGTATGTGAGCCATCGGTTGGGTGCGGTTTCTCTGGCCAGCACTTGTCGGTCTCTATCTCCCAGTTTCGGGGGTCTGCCGACTCGGGGCACATTCTGACAATCACCATTCACCTTTCACTTCGCAATCACATTGCCCACTGTCGATTTTGGGTAATTCAATTTGCTTATGTCCCTTAAGGATCGACTATTTCTGTGGAACCCCACAATTACCCCTTTCTCGTGGCATCTTGCATGTGACTAATGCCAATGCTATTTCCTATGTAATGGCGGAAGGCGTGACATACATCACAACCGCAGATATCTTCATTTGCATGGGTGTCCCAATACTTATTAGTAGACAGTATAGTGTGCCCTTGTAAGGTCCAGACGGCAGGCATATCATTTTTAGAACCTGTAAAGCCCCTGTCTGTAGATATGTGACTATGTGTCCGGAAATTCCTGGCAAGGCACTATTGACTTAGTATTGTGTGTTCTGTATGCTGATGAGTTTTATACAAAAACTAGCGGGGAAACAGCAAGCAAAATATATATAAGTCGTTATTTATTTGGTGAGTTTTGGCATTTATTCCACCGCAACCAACATACAAGCATTTCTTTTATACTTTTCCTCTGGCTAAGATGCTACAAAGTCCAAGGCACCACCAAAAGGAAGTGTTTAAAGATTTACTCCAGTGCACAGGAGCATAAAACAGTTATGATGCAACAAGGTCGTCTTCAGGAGTCCTGAATGTTAAAAAGTTGATGATCTAAAATGAAGCTCTGAACACATCACTGCCTTGGGCTTTCTCGCATACAAGAGTTGGATTTTAATTCCAATTCTATTTCCTTTGCCTAGGATCCATTGCTAGTTTTAGCTTGAAAATGCTTGCAAGAATGTGATCAAATCTGCACTGTCTGAACTAAACCATAGCCGCCTCTTCAGACTTTTTCTACATTTGAAACTGCCCTGTACCAGAGCCCTGGTAAAGTTGCCCAACTCCTGCTGCTGCATATCCTCAGATACTATATGCACGCGTGCATTGGGTTAGACATTAGCAAAAATAATTCTCTATACTGGCAGCTGAGACATACCTTAAGAACGCCATTTGATGGCCTCACTATTTCACTAGCCCTGTCCCACTTAGAGCTCTTGACCTTGTCTGTAGACTTAATAAAACCTCCACAGACCTGACACAGACTCTCGCCCTTCTAAAAGACACAGCGTAACATACCTGATCTAGACCATGATGATCATAAAGACCTGACTGATAGTTTAGGTCCACCTATGATTTGTGCTTGGGGTAGAGTACTACAAGTTACTACACTCTCTCTCAAGGCTTGAGTAAATTGGTAGACTAGCCTCAGAAGATTGCCCAAGGTGTTGGATGGCGCAGTACTGCGTACGTGTTGGAAGTGTAAAGTTCTGAGGGGCTTCTGGCATAGAGTTCTTGAATCTTTTCTAGGTGTCCCAAAAATGTTACACCCCTAAGTCTTGTCTATTTGGATGCATACAAGAATTTTCTGCTAACGTAGCAACACATAGCTATATAAAAGATTGTTATATTGGAATTGGCAATGCCCCAAAGAAGAACAACATATTACCTGTGTATAAGCTTTCATATCTAACCCATAGAAATCCCAATAAATTCAATAAGATCTAGGAAAGGTGACTTGCCCCTGCACAAACAGCCAAAACAGTAAACACTTTGCAACACTTTACACCAGATTTCTGGCACAAAAAAGTCATAAACCTTGTGTTTGCAATTCTTCAGACACCTGTTGCGTTTCCTGAAAAACTCATGTAGATATTTATATAGTGATATTTGTATCATTTTGTGTCTCTTACATTTGTTATACACTCTTACATAATCTGTTGGTGAGAACAATGTCTTGGGCGAAGGGCAGCAAATATTTTTAATAGCACCTTGTAGACTGTATTTAGCTACACAGTATACAGTAGATGGCACCAAGTTAGACTTTAGGCTTGACGTACCTTTAAGCACTGAGGGAATAGGCTTAGATTTCTAACCTACGTGGATCACAGCAGTTCATTTACTAGTGAATCATGACATGTTTAGCACTCGGCATATGGCGGATGTTCAGGAGGGTCTCTCTAATTACTTTCTACAGCACTGATGTGGAAAGGTGTCTTGTAACCCAAGATAAAACGTACCTGAGAAAGTGACTGTCTGAGGCGGACAATCTGTGTATTCTGGCTGCTGTAATCCTGTTCAGAAACCATCTGCTTCATTTTTTCTTTCTCAATAGCTATGGTGTTATAGGCAGATTTCAGGAGGGAATGGACTGGAAATGACAAGAAACAACAGTACTCAAAATTTACTATACAATAGCCAAGGTGAACTAATATACAGTAATAGTCCAAGTAAAATGGTGACAAGAGCCACACCATTACAGACTGGTTTCTTTAAACAGGCAAAAGGCAGGAGATATTTTAAGAAAGCAAACCAAGTGGTACTTACCTCTACCTGGTCTGATGTTAAACCACCACTGAGGCCTTGCCTACATACACTGGGCTGAGCAATGAATTCAGGGGGTATGTACCGATTGGTTTGTTTTTTAACGTATTTCCTGCCTGTGACCATCTTTTCTGTAGAAACGAACAACCCCTTTATAGTAGCAAAGTAAACATACTCAGCTTTACAAAGCTCAAATTTACAAAGAAGTGAACAGAGAGAGTCACACCTATGTGGCAACCTGTCCTCTATTCAGAAGCTGGTGTCCCAGACTCCATTCATGATATAGGTGTGGGTACCAGGCGTACCATACATGTTTCAGAAGGTATAACCCCTGGGACTCCCAATAATCAAGTCTAAAAGTTCTCCTGAATGTTCAGTGTCAATGGAGAGACAATGTGCTCACGTGGCTAATACTCTATTCACTTCTAGCCATCCAGGATAGCAATGTTCTGCAGTCCCGTAAAAGTGAATGGAATGACGGCCAAGTATGCACACTACTGCTCCATTCACATGAAGTTTTAAGGGGAACTTACAATACCCATTCTTAAGATCCTTGATGTTCCAGCAGAAGGATCACCAGTGACTGGAAACATTTTCCCTACCTTGTGAATAGGGATAGAGGGCCTAGAGGGGGAAGGAAACCCATTAAGGACCAAGGCAGTATTAACATAAAAGTCTAGGGCTACAGTGTTCTATCCTTTTGCAAATAGAAGTTACAATTGCAGCCCTCGCAGGTTCATAATGCAAATTCATACACTTACTGTACACTGACAAAAGAATAGAAGGGCGACACAGTGATCTTTAGTTTCATGACGAGAATTGCAACCAAAGCCACCATGTAGCCTACCCACATTCCATCAACCATAATTCCATCCAATCACTGTAGCCCAATTTTTCCAATCACAACCAACTAGGAACTAGCCTACATTAGAGCCATCATTTCTGCCCTCTGCTGGTATAACTCAGTAGTAAACATGCTGGACCCCCTCCCACAAGGCCCCCCAACTTTTCAGCTATTAAAGGGGTTTTACAACCTTATAAAAACATGTCAGCTTTCTAGTATTGAAGCTTAGCACCAATAAAGTGAATAGGGCTGAGCTGCCATACATTACACGGCCTGTGGATAGATGTGGCACTGTTTTTGGAGGAGTCCTGTATGATCCCTTTAATGGAGTGCTTGATGACAGATGCTCCTTTTTGCTTAATTATTACAAAATTTACAAACCATAATTAAATCCTTTTTGATTTGTGCACATTTTCTCGTTTGTTTAACCAGAGAATCGTCTTTTTATTACATATAATGAATATTTTATTGGCAACATAAAATAAATATCAGCTTCGGCTTTCTCTAAATGTACCTTTCTGTGCTAATAAGCAAAATTCTTCCTGCAGCTTGGTATAGTCAGAAGCAAACTCCAAGGCATCAGTGACATGACTTGGAGGATTTTGGAACTCAACGTCTGCATAGAGGTTAGGGTTGGAGGCGTGCAGTCGAACCGGAGACATTGAAGCGCTGAGAGGTACCTAGGAGAAATCATTTATTAATATGGTACATTATGGAACACTGGTCTATACCACAGACTAGGTCAATCTGCCCAACCTGCAAAGGATGCGTATCTTGCGTGACCTTGTTCGATTTCCTACAGTTACTCTGAACTCAATTGCCAAGGAAAGTAAAAGACAAAGTCATTCATATTTTATCAGAATATTATTGACTGTTCCACTTGTAAGCTTCCACATTTTCAGTAATAATAACCCCCCACCGCTAGGACTATCTTACTCCTAAAGTAGAAAATAAGCTATTCATGTTCATGTACATGTAGCAGCGCACAAAGGACTATGTCACCATACAGACACCTTCCATAAAGATCACTTACAAGATGATCATAGTACAGTAGGTGCCATCGCGTCTTCTGAACATGGTCTGAATTCTGACCCCATTCATGGGGTAATGACTGGGGTAAGTTAAAAATGTACACCCATTTTTGAATGGCGCAAGGGGAAGTTCTCACGGCAATATCCAGGAATATTGTTATAGAAGAGGGTGACAAACACTCATCTTCCCTTTTCAGGTCCCACGTAGTGTCCAGAGATCAGCCGTCTGACTATGTGTGACACACGCTCTTTGAGCAGTTGAAGCCAGGTTCTTTATGCAGGTCTATTAAATAGATTCTATGAATTGGTGACATAAGTCAGCTGTCTACAAGATGCCCTATTGCTAATGAACACAATAATAAGAAATAATTATGTGATTCTTTAAAGGGGAAGCGAAAAAAGTTCAGTGCCGAACAAGGTTTGGTAGACTTAATGTTTGTGCACATCACCATTGGGATTTCTGCTTCTCCATTCCATTATAGGAACAGAAAAGTTGAAATCTCGACAGTTCCTTCACATACAAACCCAGATGCACCGTTGCTATGAACTCTGCCATGGATTTGCAGTTTGCACTATGAAGGATAAATTAGCCTTGGCTATCCTTAATGGTTTCCAAGCAAAAACGCCTTCAAATATTGAAACGTCAATTTATCTTCTGTCTGGTTTTTGGACTCATGGAAAGCTCTGCGCAATATCAACTATGGAGCCGTTATCCACTGCAAACACGAAGGCGAAATACACATGGTTTATGAGCACATTACAGAGTGGAATATATACCATTCCACATTCTGCTGTGTGAACATATCCTAAGAGTGGCCTCACATGTTATTAGTAGAGATGAGCGAGTAGTACTATTAGAAATACTCGTACTCGATCGAGTACCACTCGCTGTTCGAATGTAAAAGTTCGATGCAGAACCAGCATTGATTGGCCGAATGCTATACAGTCGGCCAATCAATGCTGGTTCTTTTCCTACCTCTAGAAGTCTTCTCCGTGCAGCTTCCCCGCGGCGTCTTCCGGCTCTTCATTCACTCTGCCAGGCATCGGGCCTGGGCAGAGCCGACTGTGCATGTCTGCTTGTAGTGCGGGCATGCACAGTCGGCTCTGTCCAGGCCTGATGTCTGGCAGAGTGAATGAAGAGCCGGAAGACGCTGCGGGGACGCTGCAAGGAGAAGACTGCACGGAGGATCCAGCCCGACCCTCACTCGTGGACTTGGTAAGTATAATTTGATCGAACGTTGCCTACCCCTGAAACGAGCATTTTCCCTCCATAGACTATAATAGGGTTCGATATTCGATTCGAGTAGTCGAATATTGAGGGGCTACTCAAAACGAATATCGAACCTCGGACATTTTACTGTTCGCTCATCTCTAGTTATTAGAAGAAAAAAAAAAAGCTCTTTTGTAAAAATGTTCAAATATCATATACTGTATATTGCAAATATCATTGCAGCCAAATGTTTGCTGAAAGTCAATAGGGAATTATAAAATGCAATAGTAATAGTTTTTTTTCAGATATTTTTGTTCCATTGATATAGTTTTTTGCTTTATTTTTTTCAAAATGCAGCATGCGCTATAGCGTTTTGTGTTGTTCTTTTTCAGTAGAACCCAAAACAGAAAAAGTGTGTGAAAGACATTGCATTTCATTGTTCATCATTACTGGCGGAGCCGACAGACAAAAGAGGATGTTTTGCAATAGATCAGCGCCCTTGCGCTATCTCAATGGAACCATGAAAGTCAATATGAATGGATCGAAAACAGGTTTATAGCTATTCACTTCACAACCCTTCACTTGTCTATTTTCCAACCAATTTCTTTCTGGAGTTGGAAAAATTAAACCACAAAGATCTGGAATTGCATTACTAATGGATGTGCAGTGGCAGATGGACGTATACGATGTAGTCAATAATAAAAAAAAAAAAAAAGTATGACAGATATTTTCTATTATTTTGCAAATAACTGTAATCCATCGTTAACCTAATGGAAATGGAAATCTTCCAATGGAGCTTCTATATGTCCTGTAAGGAAACACTAAAAGGCAAGAATAGAAAGTTGTAGACCGGAGGCGTTGAGATTTCTGGATGTACCACATATCAGTATTGCTTATTTTATCTTATAACCCATTTTGTGTAGTCTTGTTAAAAAAATAAATAAAAAAATAACCTAATGGACAGCACATGGTAAATTATATCGATTGTTTTATTTCCCTGAGGCCCGGTTCACATCTGCGTTCGTTAATCCGTTCGGGAAGTCCGCTTAGGGGCCCCCTGAATGGATTACCAAACGCACTGACAAGTGGTAAGCAATGAAAGCACACGGACCCCATAGAGTATAATGGGGTCCGTGTGTTTTTTGCGCAGTGTCCTCACGGAGAGGAAAGTAGTTCATGAAGTACTTTTCTCTCCGAATGTTCTATGTGGACACTGCGCAGAAAACACACGGACCCCATTATAGTCTATGGGGTCTGTGTGCTTTCATAAGCTCACCGCTTGTATTCCGTTCGGGGGGTACCCAAGCAGACGCCTCGAACGGAATACTGAACGCAGATGTGAACCAGATCTTACCTTATCCCAAAATTTAGTCATCTAATGTTCCTGTGGATCAGGAGATCCGATCACACAAAACCCTATGACCACTAAATCCCTGAGTTGCCATATCTTATTAGATAGATAGAATTGCTTCTGGAGTGAGGAGAGTCGGCAAGGTTAGATAGTTTTCTGTAAGTAGGAATAAGAGGCTCTGTTTAGTATACCAATGGTATATGCTATTCATTCTAAATGAACGGGGCATGGAATTACATATGGCTCCACATACTAACCGAAAGGGAGTAGCTGAGTCTTGGAACAAACTTTCAGTGGATCTAAGTGAATGTAAGCATGTCTGGGATAAACACATCTGTCCTAAGATAAAATGGTATTAATACAAGGACAGACTTTTCCTGACGTCAATCTTCTATGTTTCAAAGTTGCAAAATGTAGAATAAAGATTTGTGATGGAGATGATGTTTCAGGGCTCAGTGTGCAGCCCAAGTGGGTGCCAATTTTCTAACAGAAGGAACTCAAACCACACTCAGATAACTTACAAGTGCCTTCCATGATGCATTCATTTCTATGGGGAGGTTCCATCCCATTCTGATATCACAGGGCAGGATAGGACTTTCTCTATAATGGCGAGTTCACACGGAGTTTACAGGCGCGCATTCTGGCACGTATACACGTGTCAGAATGTGAGCGCTCAAAACAGATCCCATTCATTTCAATACATCGTTACGGGCGTATAACGCAAAATTACGCGCGCAAAATTATGCACGTTATACACCTGTAACAATACATTGATATGAATGGGATCTGTTTTAAGTGCTCACATTCGGACACGTGTATACGTGCCAGAATGCGAGCGTGTTAACTCCGTGCGAACTGGCTACATTGAAAGCAATAGGGAGAAAAGACTCCCATTGATTTGAATGGGTAGCGCGCGTATGCCGGCACACCAGCACTCATTCAAATCAATGGGAGCTGCTTTTTACGCACTCATTCTGAACTCATTTTACGTTCAGAATGAGTGCAGCGTAACATCGTGTGAAGGCACCCTAATTATTTGATAAGAACTAAGCACACTAGGTAGTGTGCATGGACTCTTACACATATACACATAAGACAATGATCTACTCATATACATATAATAAAGGGTGCTAAGAGAAAGGCGTTGCCCAGGAGTTTGGATTTAAAGGTGCAGCAACTGCATCGGGTCACTGATGCCGGGGAACACCCAAACATTTGTTTGTCACAGTAGAAAGATTAAATTTATCATTGGCATATGCTAGGTTGGTAGTGTGTTGCAAATTTTGCATTGGAGCGCCGGTATTACATTACATCTCTGCCATCACCACTTCATTTGCACTATGAAATATATCATTGGTTAACATAAGGAGGAGTGTAAGAGATGCATAACGCAATACACAGCTTCGTGTGAGCCCTGCCATCTCCTGCTGACTGTAAAAGATTTTTCAACCCATTTGACAAAAGTTGCTGAGCAGAATGTGAATGAGCTGGGAAGTCCTGAGTCTCACCGGGGAGTCTCATCACAGCCTCGCAAGTTTTTTCACAAGTTCTATTTTAGGGAAGAAGGAAGTGGCTGTCAAATCTTATTTTGTCTCCAAGCCCCAGTTATATTTACCAGGACGTGAAATTTTATTTATACCCAGGATAGCAGCTGCGTGTCACTACAATGCGTGTGTACAATATGATGTCTAAAGCTTGTCGAATATTTCCTTATAAACATACAATAGATACCTGAAGAAGAAATCAGGATCAGCTATTTTTTATATTCTATTATTATATGCTTTTGTAAAATTTAACAGATTCTAACTAGGTATATTACCGTTCATCAGTATTACAGATTCTGAATACCTATAGCTTTTCTTTAAAGGGATCTTTCTATCTCTGTAATGTAAAGCGTATTCACAGGATAGGGCTTAGCTTAGAGATCGGTGGAAGTCCAACTTCTCAGACCCCCACCAATCAGGATATGTCCCATTAAGTGCACAACTTGGAGTGCACATAAGAAGATTGGGAGGGGTAGACACTAGAGATGAGCGAGTAGTACTCGATCGAGTAGGTATTCGATCTACTACGGTATTCGAAATACTCGTACTCGATCGAGCACCACTCGCTATTCGAATATAAAAGTTCGATGCAGAACCAGCATTGATTGGCCGAATGCTATACAGTCGTCCAATCAACGCTGGTTCTTCTCCTACCTTTAGAAGTCTTCTCTGTGCAGCTTCCCTGCGGCGTCTTCCGGCTCTTCATTCACTCTGCCAGGCATCGGGCCTGGGCAGAGCCGACTGCGCATGTCTGCTTGTAGTGCGGACATGCGCAGTCGGCTCTGCCCAGGCCCGATGCCTGGCAGAGTGAATGAAGAGCCGGAAGACGCCGCGGGGACGCTGCAAGGAGAAGACTTCTCGGAGGATCCAGCCCGACCCTCACTCGTGGACTTGGTAAGTATAATTTGATCGAACGTTGCCTACACCTGAAACGAGCATTTTCCCCCCATAGACTATTATAGGGTTCGATATTCGATTCGAGTAGTCGAATATTGAGGGGCTACTTGAAACGAATATCGAACCTCGAACATTTTACTGTTCGCTCATCTCTAGTAGACAAGCAAACCATATTTAGAATGAAGATCTGTCAACAGCAGCAAGATTCCTGATAGCGAAAGATAAAAGTTATGTTCAAATATGGATTCTGCTTCCATTTGAGCTTTAGTCTGCAGTTCTGCCGCTTTTGATAGTAGGAATAAAACAATCTGGAATGCTATTCGGAAACCATAGCTGCCAAAATGCATTCACATTTGCGTCTTTGTCTCGGTTATTATGATTTGTTGCAGAATAAGAAGAATGGAAAAATTGTCTATCAATTAATGGACAACAGATTCCGAGGGAACCCCTTTGACTTAAATGATGACTATCAGGTGACCAAGATTTTTTTTTTTCACAGGCATCACTAGACAGAGTCCTGACAGACTCAGCAACAGCGACTCCAAAGCAGATGTGATCATAGCCTCACATCGAGCGAATGATAGCAAAAAGTTGTTAGACATTAGAGGGTTTTCAATACAACCATGCAACCATTGTACGGAAACTGAGTAAGTGGTGCAAACATGCCATGCTGAGGACACCTTTATATACGTCATAACCTCCCTGGATATATCTACCGTATTCTAAAGTATCATGTTCTTCCTAATGCATGCACAGCAGCAAAACAGAAAAGTTCAAGTAAGAAATGGCATGGATGAATATTGTACCTGAAGTTGTATTTTTGCATCTTTGCTGACACTTTTTGTCCTCCACCTCCTCGCCGTGCGCTTGTCTTTCTTTGACATATCTACACAGTTAGCCTGAATTGCACAAACCATTAAAAGCAACAGAAAGCTATTAAAGTCAGAGACAAAGCAGGACAACACATGCTGATAAGGTATATTAGTAAAGGAGTAGTACAAGTGTGGCTTATGCATCTACCGTCCTAGTGCTGTATGTAAATAGACACAAAGACTGCAGTCCGGTAAAGAAATGTATTGCATACAAGCAATGCACAAGCAAAAAATAAAAAAAGATCGCTGTATCACCCTGAGATGCCTTCACTAATGTAAGTGAATGGACTCACATTGCAGCTCCATGAGTGCTACTACTTCTAATTGCAAAATACCCAGCAGTTCAATCTTTTTGCAACTAGAGGTCACAGTTTCAGCACCCTTGGGGGTCACAATGCAGCACCATTTACTTACATTAGTGAAGGAGTCTCAGAGCCACATGGTGATCTTCCTGTTGCGGCCAAAGCCGCCATGCAGCCGCAGCATTGATGACGTTTTTTTGTTAAGTATAATTTAGAACTATTTAATATATTTCTTTGTATATATTTCTCAAAATTTTCAGAAAAAGAGAAATGGGGTACATTTAACTTTCTAACATTAAACCCGATGAAGGCTACTACAGTCCGATAAAACGGCTACTTACATACAACAATAGGATGTGTTAATAGCAAACGTAGATAACATACTTTAGGTTAAGATCAGGCAGTTAATAAACCGGTGTAAAAGTGGCCACATACTAGACACCACAACAACACTGTCCACATTAATCCAAAATCCCTCTATAAGTATTGCACAATTTCTGAGGACCTATCCTTGTACTTTACGTATGCAATGTTTCCATGAGAGTACCCTAAATATATCCCGGAACCTATTCCAAATCCTTGTACTTGTGATTTCTTGGATATGGCTGGTGGGTCACTACATAAATTATTAGAATTGTGTACTGTCAGCCAAGACTGTCAAAATATAGGTCATGTCCATTCGACCATTTTCACGGATCCCTCCATACACTGAAATGTATAGGGTATCCATGAATCAAATCTGTTTTTCATTGCCATTTTGCACCTTGGTCGTTTGCATCTCTACTTAGTCAGTACATTGTGAGTTTGTCCACTTCAAAGCCAATCACATACTAAACCCACAGAACCCATTCACATGTATTGTGTGAGGCTGCCCTGTCATACGATGGAATGTCTATGGGGGTTTGTTATCCGGTAATGTCTGATTTTGTCTGTACGACGAAATATGTCGGCACTATATAAACAAAGATTCCTCTTATTAAGAGGAGCTTGTCACATAAAATACAAAGACAAGAAAGTGTTAATAAAGCATTAAAACAATTCAGACTTTTCACAATGTACAGTCCAATATATTAACACACAGCAACAAACAATAGTAAAAAAAAAAAAACACATTGTGATGCTGCAACATATAGCATAGTCACACCTAAACTTCATCCATATTTACCAAACTGGCTAAACAGGCCTCGTTGCCTATGGAAAACCAATCATGATGCAACCTAATGTTTTCTGTCTGGCTGTCATGGGCAACAAGGCGATTTTTTTTTATATATGTGGCCCAATTTTATAGACAAGACCAAAAAGACAAGACCAAACTGATGGTCAGGAGGATGGGAGGCTCTATGTGAAGCTGTTGTATGGTCCCTTCAGAGAAAAAATGAGAAAATGCTGCAAAACGAAGGCCCCATTCACATCTGCATTTCGGTTTCTGTTCGGAAAAGCAGCACTTTTCTCTCCGCATGATTCTTGCGGAAAGTGAGCGGAAACCACACGGACCCCATTATAGCCCATTATGGGGTTCATGCGGTTTTCTTAGGTAACCGCTTTTTAATGTGTATAGGTTTCCGTTTGGGGGTCTTCATGCGGACTGCCCAAATGGAAACATGAACACAGATGTGAACCGGGCCTCAAAGTGTACAAAAAAATCCTCTTTTTATGATTTAGTGCTTACTTTTTAACTCACATTTTCCTTCTTTTAACTTTCTTTTTTTTTTTTGATCCATCTAAATATTTGCACTACTTTAACACTGATTCACTTTCTATTAAAAAGGATTCCCTTCCGGATTTAGAAAAACAGGAGGTCAGGTAAACTAAATCAGTCTCACTTTTAAACAGTGCAAAGTTAGACTAGACCCTTGTTCACGGCCATCTTGCACCGAAGGGGGGCCGCAGATCCTCCATGCATTTCAGCGTATAAGGGGATCCGTGAAAACGGCCAACAATAGAAGATAACCTATATATAATAACAGTCATGAGAATAGCCCCCATTCACTGATTGGCTGGTGCTCTCATACATAGATAACAGTAGAGAAAGACTGGAGACCCAAATGGAGACTCTCCACTCGATCCTCGGCTGAACGGACTATGCACTTTATCATTTTAATAAACTGAAACACCCCTTTAATATCTTTAACACTACAAAATTCTGATGATATACCAAAAATTACTAAAATACATAAAAAAATTTTTTAAAAAAATTAGAAAATCTGAAATGTTTACACCGCTGACCTCTGATCTCGATATCCTTTCAAAGTGAAGTCCTTGCACATAGGTTATTGACTTTGTATTATCGCCAGATGGCTGTATACTTATACAACATGTATACATTATGCAGCAGTTTAGACTTGAGTCTGCATCTTTGTTATTCACCATAAAAGGTACACTGACTATAATACTAGGCAGACCCGAGTCTTCATAGCAACCTGGTAATGACGCCTTCAGCCGTGTACTCAGCAGGTTAGACATTGACCCGAAAATCAATAATAAAGCAGTCATTGACTTGTCATTACTGCTTAGGCTTCATTCATTGTATTATGTTGCTTTGTGTAATGCCTGTATTTACTATGGAAAGATTCAATAGACTGTAACCCTCTGTAGCAGCGCTGTTTTATTCGGCCTCTATCAATGGACGCTTACCAAGGATTTTACCAGTATGAAGTCTTGGCTGTCATACCAGTGTAATAAAAAAAGAATAAGATCAGTGAACTAAAACATCATCTAGTATAGAAGTACATTTGGTTAAAACGGTTTCCCCACAAATATAACCAAATTTAAATTTGGAGAAAATTTTAAAAAAAGAAAAAACATTTTGAAAATAAAGATGGAAGTGCTCACTGCAGTTCCTGGTGCCTTGAGGAGCAACTGAGCTGTGTTCAGAACTCACCACTCAACACTGCAGAAATGCAAAACCAATGTAGATAACATAGCAAAAGACAATTTGGAATCACGTAGGAGACATTTTCTGGGGTGTTCTTTTATACCTTTAATCTGTCAAGCTACTGCCGACCTCTCCTTAGGTCTGCAGCCTGCTGACTGGGACAAATCCTTTTTACTGGCTCACAAGTTGGCCCTACCTTGCAGGGTGCAGGAGAGGAGTTTTAAGATTCTAACCCGATGGTATCGGTGTCCTGACCTCCTTCACAGGATTTTCCCTACGGAAAATCCCTGACCGGTGTTGGCGCTGTGGTACTGAGAGGGGCACTATGCTCCACATTTGGTGGGACTGTGATGTTCTTTGGCCATTCTGGGATGCAGTTTTCTCCTTATACTCCAGAGTATGTGGGCGAGTTGTCGCCATTTCGCACCAGTTAGCCCTTTTGTCAGGTCATTCCTGGTAGACTGTCCGAGATTAAGAAGGACCTCCTGGGGCATTTCCTCACGGCTGCCAGGGCTGTCATACCAAGGCACTGGCGCAGCCCTACTCCACCTTCCATGCTCGAATTTCTCCAGGAATTTCTCCTCATCCGGAGAATGGAAGCTCTGGTGGCTGAGGATCCTCCTGACTCCTCCAGATTCGAGAGCCTCTGGCGGCCTTGGGTACTATTTCAGGAGTCTTCTGACTTCTCCTCTTCTTTCTCCTGAGCTGGGGCTCAAACGCTCTTCGCATTCGCCTCTTTCCTTTTTCCCTTCTGGTCCCCCTTTCAGTCCTGTCCTGTCTTTTGTGTTTGTGCTATTGTCCCTTTCTGTGTCATCTTTGTTCTTGTCTGGTCTCTGTTCTCCTCCCCCCTTTTTTTGTTTTTAGTATTATCACTCGTTTAGGCTGGCTTTTGCTGCCCTGTTTTCCCTCTTACCGTGCCCTAGTAAGAGTTTCTACTGTTATGACACATTGTTCAAGGGTTGTCCCCTTGCCCATCCTTGTTGTTTGTGGCCTGCGTGCCTCGTTTATTGTTTTTTCCTGTTTGTTTTGTATTTTACATTTTGAAAATCCTTAATAAAACATCATTATACATAATCTGTCAAGCTAAATAAACAGTGTTTGAGGAGTGCTGGGCCCTACCTCCCTTACTACAGTACGTGCCCCCTACATGAAGATCATCCATGTAAGAATATATTTTTATACATGTGGCAGATAACGGAGGGCCTGTCTCTTCTGATTCATGGACGCATCTGACTCTTCTGTCTCTATTAGCAGTGCTTGTTGGACAGGTCTATAATTTATGCCCGACATCGTCTTTGAAATCTCCATCTCCATGAGAGCATGTCCGCCCCTCTTGTAGCCAGACAGTGGGCTTAAAAAAATGACTGAGGGCAACGTGACATACAACAGAGACTAAAGATGTTGAAATACCGAAGTTTTGATAATGCCGAGAAGTCAAGTTAATCTCCTCGGTTCCTGGCTTATATGCAACAGACAGCTTTTATTTAAGACAGTTTCACAAATTTTTCCCAGTTCCTAGAAAAACACATCACAGCTGCTGCAGAACCTCTTCTTGAAAACAAATATGTAGATTCCTGTCACTTGTTAATCGATTGATATTAAATGTTTTCCAGAAGATGCTGTGGATGTATTCCTATGTTCTGCAGCATCTGGTGCAGGGTACAATGGTCCTTCAGGTTACAATGGCCTGGACACAAAGGGGTAAATTCGGGGGCCACTCGGTGGCTCAGTGGTTAGCACTGCAGCCTTGCAGCTTGGAGTCCTGGTGTTCAAATCCCGCCAAGGGCAAAAAAACCATCTGCACCATCCCATATTCCAAAGACCTACTGTTAGGGGAAAAAAATGTACATTGTAAGCTCAATGTGGGGCTTACAATCTACATTTTTAAAAAAAAACAAACAAACAAACAAAAAAAACAACCATCAGTCCTTATCATTCATCATGCACCCAATCGGCACTTCAAGCCCCAATCTGTGCCTGCATCTTGGCCTGCCTGATTTTGTTAAAATTAAAACTTATATTATAACATATTAGTTTCCTGGCGTGACTTAAATGGAAATCTCCACCATTTCCTACCTACCATAGATGTCCATTCTGACACTGGGACCTCTGACAGGCCTCAGAATAGGGTATGACTTACTAATTGCTTTGACTCCCAATTCAGGAACCTCCATCAATGACAAGAATATATGACTGCAGATGTCGTGTACATGCACAGTCACCACTCTACTCATACTGGGGACTTGGCGTCTTACGCTCTCGTAATTGGTGGGGTTCCAGCGTTCAGGCTATATAGCCTGAGACCTTTGGCAGCTTTTTTGTTGCAGTGGGTTTATTGAGTCAAAGCCAAGAGTGGACTGAGCCCATTTCCCATTCCAATGTGGGGCCTCAACCTTAAAGGGGTTGTCTAGCAGCCAAATTTTTTCTTAAAGTATGATCAACATAAGTAAGAAACTGTGATACTCACCTCAGCAATTCCCCGCTGCCGTCATGCTGATGTTCTCTGGCTATATAATGATGAATATCTTCTACTTAGTCCTTCTACAATTATTGGGCCAACGCTAAATTTGACCTTCCAAGCTCGCACGTGTTGGTGCAATAACTGGTACCATCAGTATACATCTCATTTTTCTAGGGCTTATACTAATATCCGGCTCGGAGAGTCATTCATTAGGCGATTTTATAACCTTTCCAGCTGAACAGACTCCATTATACTTAGACATTCTTTAAGTGTAGCTTTGACTGTACCTGCATGTCAATGAAATTGGGCGCAGACTGAGTCCTTTGCAGCATTTCGAGATTATGAAGCAGCTTGCTAAGTTCTATCAGGTTGGACTGACACTTGGACAGATCTGAAACATGCAAGAGAAGTACAGATCAGAACCGGCAGAGGATATAACAACATAAAACACAACTTAATGCCACATATGCCATCTATCTAGTAAATAATGCTCATAGTATGTCATAGATTAATCAATATAATTAGAATTCTAGACCGCGTCCCTTCTTGACAATTATTGAATGGTTACTGCCAAGTCTTCCATTTACATTCCTCTATGGTAATCGCTACGAAGATAACACAAAACAGAGAAGAGGCAATTCAATTATAGTCCGACATATTAAATCTGAATTATGATTTGGGATACATTATATTGTTATAATGGAGGACTAAGAATAGGGCAGGCCGGCCAAAGTAAAATAAAATAAAAATTCTTAGGAGAAACATTAATGTCGGCTATTCCAGTCTATTATCTCTAAGAGTGCAGTTCATCTCGGGGCTGTATTTTCCATAGATTAAAATTACCGATCTGTAACAAATAACTATTAAGCGAAAATTGGTAAAAAAAAAAAATGTAAAAAAATTCTATATAATAAAAATATAATATGAAGGATTAGGATATTCTTATCTTAAATCAGACCATTAGAATTCCATCTCTAGGACTCACATCTTTTTGAGGGGGGGGAGTGGACGATTTATAAACAATATGCTTGAGATAGATGGCCTGGAGATAGTGAAATGGGGCATAAACGCATAAAAATTACTCTTTGGTTCAAATTTTTATTAAACATATTTTTAGGATTTTTTGGTGATTTTCCATATCAATATTTTTCTTTAATTTTTTTTTCTGGAATCTTGTTTTCACTCTGGTTTCTAAACCTAATAAAGTTAATGGTTCCTGTTCTGGAGAGATCACTTCTCAACAGTCATTTGGTTATCACCACAAACTGTATCACAATGAAACATAACACCTATAGGTAGATCATCCAGGTTTCACCATTTACTGTAGGTGATCATCCTCTTTCCACTGTACACACTCTTACAGATCTCAACAAGTGACCTCCAGTCTACAGATAATTTTGGTCCATGTGTCTGCTGTAAAGCATACCTCCGAGTCTGAATTAGTGAAATAAATATAGGTAACAGAATTGTATTATAATTATATCCTTTTCTTGAATGATATCTAGACAGAGTGCAACCATAAATAGTTAAATGGTCTGACAACAGTCCACCCTAACCGCACATTATACCTTCTGCACACTTGTCCATTTCCTCCGAGTCCTGTAGCCATGCTACAACCTTACTCTGACCAGTAGTACATGTGGCTGGGAGACTGGTGCTGCATGGGATAGGCGACTGCCACAAGAAGTTACTCTGTGGAACCTAATGAGGGAAAGAAATAACATATCATATAGGTCTACAATGGAAATCAGAGAGAACTGCTTATACACGTTGTTCCCTCCACTTATTGCAACTGAGAGAATGGGGTCAGGGGCCCCGATTCTCGAGACTGATGAAGGTCCAAGAGGTGGAACCTGTATCTATGGGACATGTATGGCATATCCCGTGTACCAGCTATAATAGATAGAACCCATAGAGCAGGGTAAAACCAAAAGGATTTATTGCACATAAAAAGTTACAAAAAGTTAAAACGCATAGAACAAAAAACATAGAAAAGCAACACAAAGAAAAACACACAGAGTATGTATGAAAAGTATTCGCCATGAAGAAGAGTGGGACATAAAGAGCAAGAGTCAATGTAAAGGTGGATGAAGTTCTCTCCCATCTATATGACCCAGGTCTCTTTTAAAGGTTGAACTGTACCAAGTTTACTACTTTTGTCTTCCTTGTATGGACAGGGGTAAGCAGAATCCACCATACTTCTGGATCAATATTTACATGAACATGCTACTAAACGGAGCTACTCGGACCTGATCATTTTATAACCTCTAACCATCTTATACATTTATTAGATCTGTCACTCATGACTGATATTCTATATACAAGTGTTCTTCATATAGTTTCCATACATAGTCCCTATGCTGTAGAGTTCATATCTCAAAGCTTCTATACCCCTCTATACCCCTCCTTTAATAATTGAGGGCATACCGTTGGAGTTTTTTTATTTTTTTTTTTTTCGGGCACGAAGACAGAACAAGAACAAGAGTAAAGGCAAGCTCAGGTCAAGAGCTGGATCAGAATCATACATAGAAAAAGACAGCTAGACGTGCAAGGAAATACTTATCTCAGGGGTAGGGAACCTTCGGCTCTCCAACTGCTGAGAAACTACAACTCCCAACATGCTCCATTCACTTCCATGGGAGTTCCAAGAACAGCAGATCAAAGTATGCATGCTGGGAGTTGTAGTCTTGCAACAGCTGGAGAGCCGTACGTTCCCTACCCCTGACTTATCTCTACACCCCCAGTAAGAGATCTGAGTGAGGATTAAGGGTGGTGTCTCATATAGTGGTTGTCGTTAGCAAGGCTAGCAAATGACTCGTTAACTCATTGCTGGTTAAAGATAGCCTTTAACCTCCTCCATCAACTCCAACTCTTTCCATTCTTCAATTGGTGCTGCTCCACTTATTCTAGACCTGTTGGATTTTTGTCCTTTAACTTCCACTGTTGCTGAGGAATCAGTCAAAGTGGACGGTCCTAGGTGTCTTGTTTGTTCCAAAACTACCCGTGTAACTATAGAAAATCGAATTAGCCTATTGAGCACTGAATGCTCGGGATGGTGGTGGGTGCTAGAGAAAAAAATTCCAACTGAGCAACTATTGAAAAATGCAAAGAGGTGGAGGTGGTCAAAGGTCCTCTTGAAAGGTTGATTGGTTTGAGCACTGATGGATTTTTGCCATGAGACAACTGGTATGTGAAAAGCCACCCTTATAGCAGGCCCGAAGAGCTCACCCAGGACAGCTAAGAAGCAACAGAGGTCAGGACACAGAAAAAGTATCCAATCACATTTCTTCCCTTTGCTACTCCCTGACACAATGACAGACATATACTGCACCTGTGACTATCCCTCTCCGTTGACTTTTATTTACAGTGTTACAATTGGATGGATTTTTTGGCAAAGTGTTTTGATCATTTACAGAGAGACTACAGACATGGAAGGAAAATTACAAGTGCTGGAAGGTGAGACAGGAACTACTTACTATTCCCTCATGACAATATTGGTGCTACTTATTTATGCAAAGTAGGTAAAGTGGAAATTTTCGGCCATTGTGTCTCGTTTCATCTGACATTTCAGAACATTAATATTCATTGTGCAAAGCTACCAATATTTTTGAGCCATGCTCCAGGAACTCTTGCTGATGAAATAACTTATCTAATAGACACATATGATTCTGCCTCTGTAAACCCATGAAAATGTATAATCTTTATCGGGCGAGTAGAATGTACTTTCTAACACTTTTGATCCATCCCCCGTTTTTTTTGCAAAAAATATATAAAATTTTGGACTCATTAACAGTCTACAGATCCAGGAGTCATACAGAGAACTAGGGACGGTCTCTCTAGCTCGTAATCTAGAACCGTCAAGGTCATGTCTCATAGCACACCGGCTGCTGACCACCCACTCTCCCTATATAGCAGCGCATTAATATTTTAGACATCATCTGTCAATTCAGACCTCATGTATATTTACCACTGACTCATACTGATGGATTTTCCAGTTGCATAACCTTTTAAATTAACAAATCTCTTCATTAAAGCTACAGCATGAATTATAATTTACCTATTAATAATGATGTTCATTCAACACCAGGACCCTTGAAATAAGATCTGTCATTGGCTAAATCTTAATTATAATATTATAGTCAAGGTCATGTACAGTAAAAAACTGCAAAGGAGCTTCAGAGAAATAATGTGACGCTATTGGACACCCATGCAAAATTAAGATCAATTATACTATTGGGGACTCTTGGGGACTTGCCAGTTTTCAGGGCAACCTCTGCACCGCTTATGGTTATTCCAATGGTCAGTGTCTACATTCACCACAATTCAGAAGGATTCCCATGCAGAGGCAATGGAGAAGAGGAATCTTACAAAAATTAAAGATTATACTACAAGTATTCAAGAGGTTCTAGATTCACGTGTCCCAGGAAGTCAGCCATATCCCCTCCCTCCTCCCGACACAATAGCAATTAGAATAAAATGGGAGTAACACTTTAAAGATTTGACCGATTTCCTCTTCTTTAATAAGAATGGATGAAAAAATCTGAATGTCTTACTATCCATTTTATACACAAGTTCTCCTTCAAGCCAATTATAAAATCAGTTTTTGTATTCTATGGAAATTAGAGAAACACTTTGGGAAAAATATAATCTGCTTCATTTCTGCTGGAGGCCTGAGAAGCCGTGCATGGCAAAGGGATTCAAAGGACATCAAAAGGTAAAATATTCCTTATCACCCCCTCAGGCCCTCCACTTGGCATAGCGTATGTAGTAGTGTATGTCTGTGTTCCTTTAAAAGAAAAAAATTGCATATACATTTTTAAAGACCTGTTCCCATCTTAGACATCTATGGCGCATCGACAGGAGTTGCCATAACGGTTTACTAGATGCCAGTTCCACCTTTTTTTCAGAGATTTTAGTAATTGTTGAATAGACCTTAAACTACGACACTACTTATACATTATTAATATTACAAATTAGTTTTAGATAAGATGGGCAATGTTTTTGGATCTGCACCGCACAGCCTGGGAATTGCAGATGTTTTGTAGACAAGAGAAGGGTTTGGTTTAGCCCGTTTTATCTATTCTTCTCCAAGTGCTGTAAAATTGTGAGTGCTGTTCTCTACAACACAGTCTCCAGAGGAGGGGCATATCAATAAGGGTACAGCGGTAACCGTCGCTATCAGGTGCTGGACCCTCAGGGAGCTCCAAGGTTTCTGCCACTATACTAAATGGGAAAAAGTAGGTAGGTGCCCTAATACAGATTTTGCACTGGGGGCCAGAAGTTTCAAGTTATGCTTCTACTCCTGAAGCTTGCACTCACCATCAAGGGCCCACCATCAGGCTCAAGGGGGTCCCAACAACATATACCCTTACTGCCCCACTGCATTGTACCAGTTCTGTGGAGAGCTGAAGAGTCTGGTAGAGATTAGAGATGAGCGAACAGTAAAATGTTCGAGGTTCCATATTCGTTTTGAGTAGCCCCTCAATATTCGACTACTCGAATCGAATATCGAACCCTATTATAGTCTATGGGGGAAAATGCTCGTTTCAGGGGTAGGGAACGTTCGGTCAAATTATACTTACCAAGTCCACGAGTGAGGGTCGGACTGGATCCTCCATGCAGTCTTCTCCGTGCAGCGTCCCCGCGGCATCTTCCGGCTCTTCATTCACTCTGCCAGGCATCGGGCCTGGGCAGAGCCGACTGCGCATGCCTGCACTACAAGCGGACATGCGCAGTCGGCTCTGCCCAGGCTCGATGCCTGGTAGAGTGAATGAAGAGCCGGAAGACGCCGCGGGGAAGCTGCACGGAGAAGACTTCTAAAGGTAGGAGAAGAACCAGCGTTGATTGGTCGACTGTATAGCATTCTGCCAATCAATGCTGGTTCTGCATCGAACTTTTACATTCGAACAGCTAGTAGTACTCGATAGAGTACGAGTATTTCGAATACCGTAGCATTCGATCGAATACCTACTCGATCAAGTACTACTCGCTCATCTATAACTATTACTCCCAACCTTGGCTGTTGCAGCGGCATCTATCAGTTATTTATTGGATATCCTGAGTAAATCCATCAATGTCTAAAATGGGATTACCCTTTTAGATCTATTATGAATTTATCAAAAATAGCATACTAAACTATATAGAGTATATCTCATGTTTCTCAATAGGTATAAGTATAGTCCAGACAATTGAGAGTTTTTATATTTATGATATGTCTCAATACAGTTTTCATAAAAGGTTCCATTTTAATGGTTTTATGAACAATCTATATTTTGTTATTACTCAATTCTGATATTTTTTCTTCTATAGAGCATCTAATAAGTGGCCAAACCTTTAAAACGTGACCGCATTGTTAAAAAGACGGTAGAGCCGATGTCCCCCGATGCCACAAACTTCTGTATTTTGACCTGATATTTAAAAGTCATCCAAAATGACCTGAATACTTCATAAATTCATTTCCATCTTGAGTCACGGTCTCCAGCGAGACAGCGGCTATAAAAAGGAAAAAGCGATTTCCTTATATAGAATTAATCATGGAAAACACAATTCAAACACTTCTGAAAATCAAATGGAAGACTGACAGATGATGGGAACAGAGCGGCCTGATAACCATCTACGGCCCCTGCTTCATGCCTTCCAGACGGCAGATTTCTTCTATGTTTCTTATTTATCCAAATGTACTGCTTGAAGAAGACCTGTCACCGACCAACAAGGCTATTTTTAGTCAATGCTTGTATTCCATGAAACGGCAAATCTATTCTGCCATTCCTCGGTTATTCCTCCTAGAAATTCGAGAATAAATTGAAAAGTTTGACGTCAAAGGCATGTGTCACCGCAGTCTGGTACACTCAATGATTATGTGTAACACTTAGTTGTCCATTTATTGGTAGGTTTCATAGAAGATTGATAGCTGAGAAAGACCACAAGGTCCATCTAAGGCAGGGTTCACACTTGTGTTGGTGTCTGTTCAGGTAATCAGTTTTTATGATCCGTTGATCCAGAAAAACTGATGAGAACGTATCGTCTAAAAAAAAATAATTGATTTCAATGGGCTTTTAACCCCTTAACAACCGGCCCATAGGGAATCTACGTCGGCACTGACAGGTCCTTCCTGACTGCCCTATAGGAAAACTACGTCGGGCAGTCAGGGAAGGATTCCCTGTCAGTGCCGACGTGAATGGAGCGGATCTTAGCTGTATCTTACAGCTAAGACCCTGCTCCATAACCCCCCATCGGAGGGGGCTCCGATGGGGGGGGTTTTAACCCCTTCAGTTCCGTGATCAAACATGATCACGGAACTGAAGCGGTTCCGTGATGGTGCCGGCGGTATCGGCACCCCCCGCGGCGAGATCGGAGGGTGCCGATATACAAAACATGCAGTCTGGGGTCTGGCCAGTGACCTCAGACTGCCTGAGCCCCCTGTTACCTGGTTGATCCTGCCCCCGTTGTCAGGAAGCCAAGCGATGCGTCTACATCGCTTGGCTTCCTGATACAGACTGGAGACACGTGCAGCCTGTGTCTCCTGTGTCTCCAGCCTGTAATACTGATTCAGCAATGAAGTCATTGCTGAATCAAGTGTCCTAAGAGGGACACATAAAAAAGTGAAAGAAAAAGTGAAAAAAAGTGAAAAATAAATAAATAAAGCTTTTGAAAAAAATGAATAAAGTTATAAAGCCCCAAAAGTCTCCTTTTTCTATAAAAAAAAATGAGTTATGTAAAAAAAAACCTAAAAATTAATAAAAACAATACATATTTGGTATCGCCGCGTCTGTAACAATCTGTACAATAAAACTGAAATAATATTTAATGTATACAGTAAACGTCGGGGGGAAAAAACGGAAAAAACCCGCCGGAAGTAGTGATTTTTCACCATCTCACCTTAGAAAATATGCTATAAAAAGTGATCAAAAAGTCATATACACCCCACAATAGTAGCAATAAAAAGCACAGGTTGTCCCGCAAAAAATAAGCCCCCAACCAACACTGTCCACGGAAAAATAAAAATGTTACGCCTCTCAGAAGGTGGCGATGCAAAAATCACTGATTTATGTCCCCAAATGTGTTTTTGTTCTGCAGAATTAGTATCGCATAAAAAAAATACTATAAATGAGGTATCGCCGTAACCGTACCGACCCGCAGAATAAAGGTCACATGTTACTTATACTGTACGCTGCATGGCGCAAAATTTAAAAGGGAAAACTCAATGCCAGAATTGATTTTATTTTTTTAAATCCAGCAAAAAAAGAGTTAATAAAATGTACTCAATAGATTGTAAGCACCCAAAAATGGTGTCATTACAAAATACACCTCATACCGCAAACAACAAGCCCTTATATGGCCGCGTCACCAGAAAAATTAAGAAAATATAGCATCCAGCAATGTGAAGACAAAAACCCGCAAAAATCGCCAAATCATTAGAATACAACTGGCTGCGGCAGGTAGGGAATATATAAGCTGTGTGAGCGGATATCAGGGGACACCCCATATTTACACCTTATGAGGGAACGGACACCAGAAATGACCCCCAAAGTGACCCCCAAAGTGACTCGACCAATCATAGGAGCTCCTGGGACATAGTAGGGAATTTGGTGTTTGCAATGTTCTCCGCACAGCTTACATATTCCCTCTTCGCCATCCGCTGTGCAGTCACGTCCGGATACTAATACTCACTACACCCCCTGATAAATTCTTTGAGGGGTGCAGTTTTCAAAATGGGGTCACTCCTTTGGGGAATCCACTTTTCTGGTACCTTACAGGCTCTACAAACATGACATGGCGTCCAGATACCAAACATCTGAATCTGTACTCCAAAAGCCGCATCGCGCTCCTTCCCTTCTGCGCCCTGCTGTGCGCCCAAACTACAGTTTATGCCACATGTATGACACTGGTGTACCCGGGATAATGTACGTAATGTCATATGTGGGTATAAACTGATATTAGGGCACAGCTGGACACAGAAGGGAAGAAGGGTTATTGGGTTTTTGGAGCACAGACGGTTTGGTTTTTGGATGCCATGACACTTTTGCAGAGCTGACACGCCAGTAAAGTGGAATCCCCTGATATGAGACCTTATTTTGGAAACTACACCCCTGAAGGATTTATCCAGGGGTACAGAGAGCATTTTTAACCCCTAAGTGTTGCTATAACTTATTATCCATAAATGAATACGAAGCTGATTGTGAGAAGTGAAAATACCAATTTTTCCAGGAATACGTCATTTCAGTGCGTAATATGTTGTGCCTGCCTTGTATCAGAGATGAACGCTCTGAAAGCTGTTGTGCCCGGGATACCCACTTAACAATTTTTGGAGTGTGTATCTCTGCTGACATAAGTTGGGCACAACATATCAGATACTGAAATGGCGAATCTCTGGAAAAATTTCATTTTTAACTTCTCATTGTCAGTTGCGATTTCATTTCTGGAAACTAAATAAATGCAACCCTCAAGGGTTAAAAGCGCTCGCTACGCCACTTGATAAATCCCATCAGTGGGCTAGTGTCCAAAATGGGGTGACATGTCTGCAGATTCCACTTTATTGGCAATTCAGGGTCTTTGCAAAAGTGATGTCCAAAAACCAAACTGTGCGCCAAAAAACAAATTAGCGCTCCTTCCCTTCTGTGCCCGGCTGTGCCCAAACAGCCGATTCTACCCACATATGGCATTAAGTCCGTTATCCGGGGTACACCAGTGTCATACATGTGGGCATACACCACCATTTGGGTACAAAGCAGGGCGCAGATGTGAAGGAGCGATATGTGCTTTTGGAGTGCAGATTTAGATTGTTGGTGTTTGGACACCATGTCATATTTGCCGAGACCCTAAAATTGCCCCTACAAAATGGGGTCACTTCTTAGGGAATTCCAGTTTACTGGAACCTCCAGGGCTCTGCAAAAACATCATGGCGCCCAGAGGGTCCCTCTAAATCTGTACCCCAAAAGCTAAAAAGCGCACTGCTCCTTCTCTTCTGAGCCCTGCTGTGTTCCCAAGCAGCAGTTTACACCCACATATATAATTTTTTGACCCTCGGGATGGCCCCTTAATAGTTTTAGGAGTGCAGGTCTCTGACAACACAAAGTGGGTACAACGTATTGGGCACCGAAATAGCAGATTTCTTTCAAAATTTCAATTTTCATTTTGTACATTAATTTTTGGGAAGCATTTTTAGGCTCAGAGTGATAATACACCTTGATACATTCTTTGATGGGTGTAGTTTTTAAAATGGGGTCACATTTGAGGGGTTTCCATTGTATTGGTACTTTAGGGGTTCAGCAAATGCGACATGGCACCTGAAAACTATTCCAGGAAAATCTGCCCTCCAAAACCCAAATAGCGCTCTTTCCATTCTGAGCCCCACCATGTCCCCATAAAGCAGATTATGGCCACATATGGGGTATTGCCGTGTTCAGGAGAAATTTTGTAACAAAATGTGGGGGGCTTTTTCTCATTTAACCCCTTGTGAAAATTAAAACTTTGGGGATAAAGGGACATTTTAGTAATTTTTAACCTATACATCCCAAGGTTAGTAAAATCTGTGAAAAGGCTATAGGGTCAAAATACTCACTATACTCCTCAATGAATACCTTAAGGGGTCTAGTTTATAAAATTGGATCATTTATGGGGGTTTTCAATTGTTTTGGTAACGTAAATCTTGTTTGAATGTGCAATGGGCCTAAAATATCTGCAAGCAAAATTTGTGTCTTGAAATTCAGTTGGTGCTCCCATCTTTTTGGGCCCTACCGTGCGTCCGTACATAGGATTAAGGCCACAAAGTGTACATTTTTGAAGACGGGAGAAATGGGGCCATCTATTTTGGGGTGTTTTTCTTTATTTTCATGCCTTGTGTGCAAAAAAACTGCCTTTAAAATGACTCTTTTGTGTAAAGAATATGACAATTTTTTTGTTTGACACAAATTCTTTTAAAACCTATGGGGTCAAAATACTCACTATACCCCTCAATGAATACCTCAAGGGGTCTAGTTTATAAAATGGTGTCAATTATGGGGGGTTTCAATTGTTTAGGTAACTCAAATCTTGCTTGAATGCGCAATGGGCCTGAAACATTTGGAAGCAAAAATTGTGTCTTGAAATCCAGTTGGTGCTCCCTTCTTTTTGGGCCCTACCGGGCGTCCGTACATAGAATTAAGGCCACAAAGTGTACATTTTTGAACACAGGAGAAATGGAGTAATCTATTTTGGAGTGTTTTTTCTTCATTTTCATGTGTTATGTGCAAAAAAACTGCCTATAAAATGACACTTTTGTGTAACAAAATGACATTTTTTTGTTTGACGCAAATTTTCTAAAAACATATGGGGTCAAAGTACTCACTATACCCCTCAATGAATACCTCAAGGGGTCTAGTTTATAAAATGGGGTCATTTATGGGGGTTTTCAATTGCTTTGTTAACTCAAATCTTGTTCAAATGTGCAATGGGCCTAAAATATCTGCAAGCCAAATTTGTGCTTTGAAATCCATTTGGCCTTCCCTACCTCTTAGGCCCTACTGTACGTGCGTATATAGGACTAAGGCCACAAAGTGTACATTTTTTAACACGGGAGAAGTGGGGTGATATATTTTGGGGTGTGTTTCTTCTTTTTGACGTGTTGTGTGCAAAAAAACTGGTTTTAAAATGACACATATTTGAAGAAAATGAAAATGTAATTTTTTTTCAGCATTTGTAATAATTCTTGCAAAACAATATTTGTTTGATCAAAATGCTCACTGTACCCCTCAAAGAATACCTGAAGGGGTCTAGTTTTACAAATTGGGTCATTTAATGGGAGGTTCTGTCATTATGTCACCTATTCTTGTCTGCAAACATAGCTTGGTACAGGAAAAAATCACAAACTCAAAATTTCCAAAATTTGCTTTTAAATTTCATAAACTTCTAAATTGTCTAAATTACTCAAATATGCTAAAATTATTTCAAATATGCTTGAAACACAAAAGGAACATTTGGAAATATATAACTAGTAACTTTTTTGCCCTGTATTATTGTGCATATGTGAGATATCGCAGCTGAAAATGGAAAACATTGTAAAAATTTCAAAATTTTCAGCATTTGCGAGTTTTTTAATAAATTTACACAAGTTATATCAGTCTAATTTTACCTTCTCAGTAAAGTACAACATGTCACAAAAAAACAATATCAGAATCGCTTGGATGCGCTATACTGTTACAGAATTAGTCACTGATAAAGTCACACAGGGCAAATTTCCAAAATTTGGCTTGGTCATTAAGGTCTAAAATAGGCTGGTCACTAAGGGGTTAAACCCATCTGTAGGTGTGCCAAAAATTGGACAATCACAAACACTTTTTTTGACCCCAGAGTATAATAATTGTTCATGGTTCATGGGTGTCAACAGTGGGGCATAATGCTGTGTGAAGGGGCCAGTATTGGAGATAATAGTGTGTGTAGGGGCCACTATGGGGCATAATACTGTGTGAAGGGGCCACTATTGGGGATAATAATGTGTGCAGAGGCCACTATGGGGGATAATACTGTGTGCAGGAGCCATTATGGGGCACAATAGTGTGTGTAGTGGCCACTATGGGGCATAATACTGTGTGTAGGGGCCACTATGGGGCATAATAGTGCACGCAGGAATGCGGAGGGGAGGGGGAGGTGGTCAGTCGGGGTCTTTGGCGTCAGTCGGGGTCTTCGGCATCGGTCGGGGGGCCCCATGTTGAAAGTTTGCCACACCACCACGCCATTCCTGGTTACGCCACTGGCTGTGGAAAACCATGGCAGCAATGGATCATGGTTTTTCCTACAGACCTTTCTACAGAGAGTGTGCAGAGGTTTCCTCTGCGGGATTTCTGCTTCCATTATACCTATAGGGAAAATGCTAGCATTTCTGTAGGTATAATTGACATACTGTGCTTTCCAAAATTGCAATGGTTTTGGGAATGGCAGCGTTTCGACTACACATATTTTTCTGCAATGTGTGGGTGGAATTCTCTACCATTTTGCAATAACTGTAAAGTGTGAGGGCCCAGCCTCAATGGAGTTTTCCAGGAGTTACATCTTGATGGTCTGTTCTTCGGATAGGTCATCAACATCTGATCATTGAGGACCACCACCCATAACCCACAGAAATCAAGTGCTTGAAGGGGCAGGGGAGCTCAAGTAAGCGCCGTGTGAGCTCCACATTGTTCATCCCCTGTTTGCAACTCATTGATATTTAAGTGAATACGGCTAAACTGCAATATAAAGCATGGCCACTACACAATGTACGGCGCTGTGCTTGTTATTCAGCTACTAGGCTGCATTACTCACTTGAAAGCTGCAGTCTCTTTGTTGGACCCCCCAACCAATCGGATACTGATGACCTTTCCCAAGGATAGACCTTCAATATGCAACTCCCCCCCAAAAAATAAGAAAGGATGCTCCAGAATTGTTCAAAGAGGGCCTGGATGCCTTTCTTGAAAAGAAAACTATTACAGGTTATGGATTCCGTTGATCCTGGGTTTTTATACTGACTGCCAGATTGGAGTCGGAAAGGAATTTTTTCCCCTGAAATGGGGCAATTGGCATGAGCCTCATGGGTTTGGGGTTTTTTGCCTTTCCTGGATCAACACTGTAGGGGATTGTAGGGTTATAGGTTGGATTTGATGGACTGATGTCTTTATCCAACCTCATCTACTATGTAACTATGTTATTTCTTGGTGAATACAAATACTTAATAAAACATACAGATGAGTGGGCTCTTGTTTAATATGAAATTACTTTTTAAAGGGATTCTCCAGGAATACTTGATCACGTTCTCCATGGTTCTTTTCTGGGTGAACCCCAGGTTTGCAGACTAGTTCCAACTCCAGGTCATGCAATCAGAATCAGCAACCAGCTGCCGAATCACAATACCTCCTCATCTGGTTACTGCCTGTTGCCTTTACTATATGGGCTATCTTTACTATTATGACAATGTATCCAGTCAGTCCCATAATACAAGTAACTAGCAGCGGACATGGCAGAGAAGGCAGAACAAATCAAGTGACCCTGGATCGCAACCAGCCACGAAACATGAGCAATCCAAAAACTGTGATCCTGGATCCAAAAATAGCTATTAAAAAGTAACTTTTAAGCTAATTCCCCAAACAGGTCTCCTCTGTGGATATTCTGATTCCATTTTACCTATAGGAAGGCAGGCATAGGCAAGTATATAAGTTATAAGTTGTATTTTCATAATGGATTTATCTGGACTTTGTACCAGAAAACTAGAGTTTGTCCAAAAATGAACCATGGAGAAAGTAAGAGGTGCGGCACTTCCTAGAGAACTCTTTGAACATCTTATTTTATAAACCATGTATAACTTTGCTGGAAAGCAAGATTCCTATCATCGGCTTAGAAGATATTGCCGCTGCTTTCGTAAGTGATTTTTAATGATACCATTTTCTAGTCAATCCCAATGAATAAAGTCAGCCTAAACATGACATTTTAAGAAAAGTGGCTAGAAAGATATGATTATCAAGACTCAACAAAATCTCAGATATAAAGAGAACGTGTCAGCTTTTCCGACGGGTCTATTTCAGTAAATCATGAAATAACCAATTCTGGATCATCTTTTCTTGGAGCTCTAGATTGTACCATTCCTCTGTTACTTCTACTATAACTGTATAAATACAGTAAATTAATAACTGGGTGTTACCAGCTCGGATGTGTTCATATATAGTCTCACATTGTCTACTCAGCTCCTCTTTGATAAGGGGAATGGTAAGAACCAAATTGTCGATTTATATATTTTATCTATATAATAGATGTATCTATTAGAGATGAGCGAACACTAAAATGTCCGAGGTTCGAAATCCGATTCGAACAGCCGAACACTGTTCGACTGTTTGAACGGATTTCGAACCCCATTATAGTCTATGGGGGGAAATGCTCGTTTCAGGGGTACACAAAATTTGATAAGTCTTCTCCCGGCGCAGCGCCCCCGCGGCGTCTTCCGGCTGGAATTCACTCTGCCTAGGCATCGGGGCCTAGGCAGAGCCGACTGCGCATGCGCGGTCGGCTCTGCCCGGCCCGACGCCTGAGCAGAGCCGACTGCGCATGCGAGGGCATGACCGCTCATGCGCAGTCGGCTCTGCCTAGGCCGGATGCCTAGGCAGAGTGAATTCCAGCTGGAAGTCGCTGCAGGGATGCTGAACAGAGAAGACTTCTAAAGGTAAGAGAAGAACCAGCGTTGATTGGCAGAATGTATAGCATTCTGCCAATCAACGCTGGTTCTGCATCGAACCTTAAACTTCGAACAGCTAGTAGTGTAGAACACTACTCGCTCATCTCTAGTATCTATAAAACATGATCCAAAATCATTATCTCAAGGAAAATAAAGTATTTACTAAAGCAGACAAGTCAAGAGCAGAAACAGGTCTGCAAGAAAGAGGCTACTAAGTTGTGTGTTTGGAGCATCAGTGTTGTATTCTGCTGTAATCTACTTGACTATCCTCCCCCCGTTCATCAGAATAATTCTTGACATCCTCCTCTGACCCTTTTCGTCAACAGGTTGATGACATTCACAGAATCCCTTTTCACTTGATGTTTTTCCTCAATTATACCATTCTCAATATACTCTCAAAGCTATTGGGTGAGTAAACCCCACAAGGTTGGCAGTTTTTGAAATACTGGCCCGTGGGTATTCTAAAACTCATGGCCATGTCTCAATCGAAGTCGGTCTGATCAATCACTTTCTCATTTCTCATTTTTCCGCAGTATAAGGCTTGCTCACACCAGAACAGGTTTTCCAAGGAATATCTCCACCAGATTATAACACATTACGTGCAGGTCCAGCTGCAACATCTTTGGGCAAATGTGCCGCAGAATACAATACAGAACCAGTTTGCCTCCATGCCCAACTATATCTCATCTTGTATCCATGCTAGAGAAGTCCAACAGGGTCCTAGAGCCTCCTTTCAATTGTATAATTTTCCCCAATAAACTTCTTTCGCTCTAATATTGTCATCTCTTATATATATATTTATCATTGAGTTCTCACATAGAAAAGTCCATTACATTCCAACAATGAGTATATATAAAATACAGGACACATTACATGGACTTGAAATTTGCTAGAAATCTAAATTATTGTCAAATATAATGAAAAATTATAAAATTATTACAATTCCATGTACAATGATTTTCTGCTCTCCAGATCTTAACAAAAAGAAGAAAAAAAATCAATCCTTACATTGTACATGTTACTTTTCTCAGCATAATACAAGCTTCACATATAATCTAGACACACATCAATGCTTCTTTTAAAAGATCCATCCTGGGTCAGCGCATACACCAACACGCAACGCATTATTATTCACAAAGAATTCAGTGATCTGTCAACATCATGCTGACATTTCTAAGTAACCCTTTGTCATATGCTCAGAGTGAAAATCAAACAAGCGCACAAAAGTAAGAAAAGAAAGAAAAAAAGCATCAAAGAGAAAAAAACAAACATAAAAACGGAGGAATAGAAAACAACAAAAATAAGAAAAAACACCAAAAAAAAAACAACTATTATCTGCAGCGGACAGAGATAGAAACTATGAAGAAATATTACAATACACTTACAGTAACCGCACTATGGAGAATTACCTAACTTTAATGGTTAATGGATGACTTTCTATAGGAGGAGTGTGAATTACGTTCAAGGCGTCTGAAAGTAGAGGCCACATTGTGAAGACTCCAATCGCTATGCTACTGTTTAATAAATGTAAAGGGGTTATGCCATGAAGAATATTTATCCTCTGATCTGCGGGGTCTGACTGTTGAGATCCCCACCGATCCTGAGAAAGTAGGTGTGAATTCAGTATGGCTGAAAGTAGGCTTACTCGTTTCTGGATGGGACACCTCCGCGCTTCCATTCACTTCATTGGGAGCGCTAGAGATAGGATCGGTGGGGGTCTCTGTGGTCAGACCCCTCTACTCAGCTATTTATCCTCTAACTTAAGTTCTTTGTGGCATAACCCCTTTAAGGCTGGTATAAGAAGTGCCGGTGTTAATAATTTCACCCCTCTCACTCTTTCTGCATCACCATTTGATGCCACAGGAGGCACGTATAGGAGTGAACTGACCAGCTTAACCATTTTCGATAGGGGATAAATGTGTAACCACTGGGGAGCCCACAATTGCTACAAAGGTGATCCTGAGTCTACTGTTCCTAGTCACTTCAAATGCCAAAAGGACTGGGAAGTAATGATCATCGCGCTTCACCAGAGAATATATGCAAATGTTCTTTATTGAAGTCCAACCAAATACAACGCGTTTCGGGCTGACTGCCATTTCTCAAATGTGATGAACTCTTTAAGGTCTGCTGGAGTACTCTCGAGAACCCTCATGGTTTTGATCACCATGGGTTCCAGCACTTGGTTCACCATATCCCCCTAACCAGCGAGTACAGTATAACTGCCGCCTATGGAAAGCCCCTTTAATGGAAAAATAGGTCTTCATTTTTTCCATAAATAGCACCATAAAACAGCTAAGTCACCAAAAGACGGAGCTTTCTCATCTTTTTAAGCTCCTTTACCAACCAAAATGGTTACATGTGATATTTTGTTTCCTAGACACTTCTTGGATGCTTTAGTTTTATACCGTACATAGGACTTATTAAATATGCTGAAGAGGCTGAAAAAATGTTAGATCGGAGTACCTTTCCTTCTGGCACGGTTATATTAGCTGCTGGTGAGGACTCCGTCGTTGATGTGGATGGAAACATGTGGAAGCTGGCATCTCGTGGTGACCGCACTATTTCATTCTGCCGGTAAAGTCTATGGTGACGTAACTTTGACACCCAAGCATCAAAAGTATCCTGAGATTTCACCTATAGAGACATATTGTAATGATGGAAAGGTGAGCATGTTCTGTTGGCAAGTTGTCATGTTAAATAACATCAACCTGTTCATTCTCACAATACTATTGATGTATCCTTTATATACAAGTTGACCATCATCACACCGCTGCTTTTATCCATACAGCCCAAATCTACATAGAACCTGGTGCTTAGACTCCTCACCCTACTGACGCGTCAAATCCATCCATATGAAACAAATAGCAGCACCGGCGCTCTGACAACCGATATGTACAATGCTACGTGTTGTGAACCCCCGTGGTTATTTTTCACATTAAAAAACACACTTGAATCAATATTCATGACGTACCTGCCCTGGGAGTGGATATCACACAGGTGCGTGCATATTAGTTAACCATATAATCAAATATCAGAACAAGGCTGAATATGCAAATGGTGCACAGAAGTGTAATTAAATACTATTCTATTGTATGGCGCTAAGTCCATCAAATACACAAACAGTTAATGGTTTCCTGACCTTCTCAAAACCAAAATAGGAAAAGAATCGACATCAGTCACCATCGGTAGTATCCAATTGCTCCATTAAACGTGTGGCTTCGATTATTACTAAAGATGAGCAAATTTTTTCAAAAATTCGATTCAGCAGATTTGTCGAATTTTCTGATACAATTTGATTAAAAAATCAGCTATTTCTTGGTTGCAGAGAGCCTGTATAGTGGTGTAGAATCGCTGGTTCAGCACTATATACTGCAATACACGTATATTGCAGTCTATAGAGAAAGTCAGCCTATGCAGATGCATAAGCTGACTTCCTCACTTTTTGGCAGAATCAACCAGGTAGTGGGGGCTCCAAGTAGTTTGGGGTCACTGGCCAGACCTCAGGCTGCAGAAAATGCATATGGGCATCCTTCAATTTTGCCGCGGAGGGTGGCATGGCGGAACCCCTTGGATGCCGCAGATGTTCGACCGTGGCATCCAAGTGGTTAAGAATCCCAACCAGGGGTAATGGAGCAGGGTGTTAGCTGTCAGCAACAGCCAACACCTGCTACCAATGCCGTGGGTGGTCACAAAGGGGTTAAAGGGCTGGCTGGCGACTGATTGGCTGCATGCATGGCATTGTGGGTGACTCCGTATTATCAGAGTTTCTTGCCCCATGTCCTAACAGTTGCAGCAGCCATTTAGTGAAAATAGCGATTCGTTACCACGAAACGTAAGGAAATCCGGGGATTCAATGCAAATCTGAAATTCGATTCGAATTCCACTTTGTCAGCCTCGATTCACTCATTTCTAATTATTACATTTGAAGAGGCCAGACTGAGTGAACTTAGAAAAGTCGTGGAATTAAGAAAATCAAAGGATCAATAGACATAGACAAATGATAAGAATTGGAAACGAACTTCTCGATTTACAATGCCGACATCTTGGTCTAGGCGCATAGAAGCCTGCCGCAGCGATGAACCAAGGTCTCTCAGTACATGGATTTTGTCCCTTTTAGTTTGTGACAAGTGGCGATAGCTGGAACAAGTTTTGAAGTTTCATGTGGTTAAAAACTTTGCTTTCAGTCTGGCTTTTAAGCCCCTGCTAAGTGCAAAGCTTGGAGAGATCTGCAACATCCTTGATTTCCATAACTTACGGCTTGTCCTTCATGGTGCTGTACGACTATGTATCTGATAATGTGAAATCCTCTAAATCACTCAAATCCATTCTTCAAAGAAAGAAAAAATAAATCTTTGCAATATAACTCGGTATCACGTATGATCTTTTACCTCCACCGATATGGACTCAATGGATTAAGAATCTGAAACTAGTGGAACAGTATCTTCACACGGACACTTGGGAGCTCCTAAGACGGGTCCAAAGGACGACCAAGGAGGGGAAGTAGAAAATATAGAAGGGAAAAAAAAAGTGATATCGCACAAGACAAAGAAAGTAAACAATCTTCATGAAGAGTTGGACAGTGTAGAATTATCCAATGTGATATATTGATTTGCTTGAGACTTTAATTGATCTAAACAAATTTGCTAAATTGTTTTCAGCTTTTCTGGATTATAGTTCTGTTTCTGAATAATGAACAAGAAGTGTCTGTTCTGGAACACGATGACTTTACGGGTTTACATTTCCATGAACAAACATCATTGTGTATTTTACAGGGATGAATCCTGGAAGACACTGCTAAAAGTAAAGAAATATGTTCTATCGTGCAAAAAATACCTAATCCTATATTCTCCCCCTCAATTCTAGAATATCGGTGTTGGATGATTTCCAGTTTGCAATAGAAACAGGTTTTACATCTTTGCATGATCAGAATCAGGAGTCTGGGATAAATGGAGATGGCTCTAAAGCCCTCCAAAAAAAAATGTCAGCTTCAGAATTTAATGCTATTAAATCTTTGTGGGATAAGACTAACATTATAAGAAAAAGCATATGGGGGGGGGCAATAATTGTCATGCACACCGAGTTGCATGTTAAAAAAGTTTGCGAGTTTGGATAATATCGATATATAGTGCAAACTGGAGAGTGATCTTACTTTTCAGTTTAAGAAAGCCCTTGGTGCTTTGTTAAAAGAGGATGTGATATCTGAAAAGATGGTAGAATATTTACACGTACAACATCCGAATATTTTATGGGCTACCTAGGTTGCAAAAAATGTTCCTCCCAGTTTGAGACCCATTATATCTGGCACTGCTTATTAGCATGAAAGTCTTAGGTGGAAGATTTATTGCAGCTCTTAGTCCAGCGTGTCTGTGCTATCTTAGAGATGGCCATAGTGTCCTTCAAGATTTATGCGATTTTCCTTGGAAATTGGGCTCTAGCTGGATGACTTGTGTTGTCATAGAATTATACTTTTGTATTCCTTATGACCCTGCATTAAAGGGATCCTATCATTCACACACTATTTTTTCTAGGTACCATGTCGGAATAGCCTTAAGAAAGGCTATTCGTCTCCTACCTTTCATTGTCTTTTCCGTGCCGCCATTCGCCTACAATCCCGGTTCTTGTCGGTATGCAAATTAGCAATCTGCTCTGCCCAAGGCCCGAGGCCTAGAAGTTAAAAGCCACCGCTGGAAGAAGAGGCTGAAGATGACGCTCCTGTCGAAGATGGAGGTGGCGCTGGACAGAGTTCTCTCGCAGCATTGGGGACACCCCCAGTGCTGTTTGAGCACCAGGGCTCGCCCCCAGTGCTGCGAGAGAGCTAATTTGCATACCGACAAGAACCGGGATTATAGGCGAACGGCGGCTCGGAGAAGGCAATGAAAGGTAGGAGACGAATAGCCGTTCTTAAGGCTATTCCGACGTGGTACCTAGAAAAAAAATAGTGTGTGAATGATAGGATCCCTTTAATTGAAGCTTCCATCATTTGGATATGTACAGCAATTTTTTTCAGTCTGAATTCTTTATGATCACCATCGAATTTTTTGTTGAAACACAATTTATTTCTGTTTTGGTGGTCGTTTTTTCCTGCAGATAGCAGCAGCCCTTCTGGGATCAAGTTCTTCCCCATCTTGGCTAACTTATACATGTCCTGGTAGAAGGAGGACTGCATTTATTCTGAGCCTAATCTATCTAAAGGGGAACTTTTCTAGTATGGGTGTTGCACTGACTACCTCCTGTTTATATGCAACATGGTGACCTTATCGTTAATAATAATACTATCAGCCTTAAATTTACTGGTGTCACAGAAATGTGACCTCCCTTTTAAGGAAACCAGAGGCAAGCAATATCATTTTGGAGGCTATAAGTTATTATCCACCATACTCGGTGAAAGCTATCCCTATGGATGACTATACTAGAGCTAGTAGAGTGTGCTCCAGAGAATACAGCTTTCAGATGGAGAATAAAAGTGTTGATTTTTGACTTCTTGCTCAGTAGTAGTCCACAGGGGAAAGAGTCTTGCTAGTATGTGGTCTCCTTGTAAGTGTAGCACCAATGCATTTGCTTGACAGGCGGCATATTTACTGCTATGGGGCTACCCAGACTGCCATCTCTGGCAGCTCTGCCAGCCTCATAGAAATCAATGGAGCTCCAATCAGACAAGCACACTAGCGCATCTTTTAGGCCAGGTTCACACGGTGTTATTTGGCATGTAATGTACCACGTAGATGCTGTGGGAGCTTTTGCGGGCCGTATACGCTCCCATTGTTTTCAATGAGAGCTGGTACCGTATACGCGGCGCTATTTTGCGGCGGCCGCAAAATAGCGCCGCGTATACGGTACCGGCTCCCATTGAAAACAATGGGAGCGTATACGGCCCGCAAAAGCTCCCGCGGTGTCTACATGCCACATTACATGCCAAATTACATCGTGTGAACCCGGCCTTACAGGGAGAATGCAGGGACTTTTAGTCCCCCATTCTCCTGATCACCAGAGACCCAGTGGTTGGACCAACAGCGACTCGACACGTATCCCCTATCTACAGGATAGGCACAAAGTTTCTGTAATGGGACATCTCCTAAGAGAAGGACTGCCGGGCACCTAATTCCCATCTGCACGGTACAACAAGTGTTTTTTTTGTTGTTTTTTTTATAGCAGGTTCAGAAAACCATTAAGGGTGATTGGACTGATGAAGGCCTATGGAGAGAGGCTCAACAGGTGCAGGGTTTTAGCTTTAAGTCCTCAATGGTTGCTGCGTCAAAGAGCCTAAATCAGAAAAAGATCTTTTGTGCTTATATGAACTCTTTCCATGGTTTTAATGGACTTGTCCCCATAGGATAGCTAAATATTAGACTTTTGTGCATACTTTACATACACACCCATGTTCCAATACGTGATTATATGTTTCATATGCAAATACCTGTATGATATCCACCCCCAGGGCAGGTACGTCATAATTTCTGGTTCAGGTGTACTTTTAATGTGGGGTTGCTATGGATTCCTTATGCTGTGAAAAGTATCCATGGGGGTTCGAAACGCGTAGCATTGTACATTAATTGACAGAACCATTTATACATCTGTCAGATTTAGATTTTAAAAGAGAAATAAAGCATGAAGATTTTATACCGCAGAGCGCCGACGCTGCTGTTTGTTTCATTTAACCATTTGTGCACAGTGGGGTAGATTTGGGCCAAGGTTTGTAACTTTTTTTTACTCCAAATATTTGACACAATCAGAATAATACATATACCCCATTACGATTTTTTATTATAGGTGATTGAGGCCATATAGATGTCTTTAGTGTATACAGTGGGAGCCACATTATATCTGGGGCTCAATATTTACAGTATAAATAGCTGATCAGTGGGGGTCTGACCACAAAGACCCCCACCAATCATGTTAACAGGGGATGTTTTACCCCCATTGTGAATGCAATCTAAATACAGCCAGGCTGACAACTCACTCCAATTGAAGACAAGTCCACCTAATACAAACCTTAAGATGATAAATGTTCTCCTCGGTGTCCAGATCTATCCTCCGAGCCTTTTTCTTGATGGACATAACAGATAGCCCAACATCGATACTCCCATGTACTTTCCCCTTCTGAGTCTAAAAACCAAACATTAGAGGGCACAGTGAGAATACCAAACAATAAAAGTGAATTCTAACACTTAATAAATGTTGCATCTCTTATATACAGTATATCCGAGTTACAGCCTGTAACATAGTCTAAAGCTGCATTAACAGTTCTGCAGGCTTCAGAGCTGAAATCTAATTATTCAGTAGTTCAGTGCTTTTGTATTCTGGGGCATGAAGTTTTCTTACTAGTTGTTGTAGAGTAAACTGAGCAAGGAAAAACTCATTTTCCTACTATATTATAAAAGCTTAGCCGACCGCCTAATATTATGTATGTATGGACGATTATGGTACATTGGTTTGCACGAGCAGAACGTGCAGGGTGGATTTTTGTCCAAAATTGTCAGCCGTAATGATTAGCATGCACATTATTTGCATGGATTTCTTACGGATAAGCTGTGGATTAGCCTTATTGAATGACCTTGTAGATGTCCGCAGTACATCAATGTCACATCTGCACCAGAAATCTGGTATTTGCCTCAGATATCTACAATGGATCTTCTTGTAAAAGACAGGTCGAATTTACCGTAGGTGAACATGCCCTAAAGCGCTGTGGAATATTCTTATTGTTATTATTATAGTGTACGCAGAGGCTATATATATGGGGGGAATTTGTAACTTTTTAAGACTGGCTGGGGTAGGGATACGTATATCTACTGGATTTAGTATAATTCATGCAAGTCTTCTAGCTGAGGTCACGGACTAGCATAGACTTCAATACACGAGACCTTCCAAGATGCCCTGAATTATTAAGAAGCCAAAACCTCTTAATAATTCTAAAGCAACTCACAACAGTGGAGCAAATAAAGGGGTAATACCCTCAAGAATATTCATCCTCTATCCAAAGGCCGTCAAGAATATTCATCCTTTATCCAAAGGAACCTTCAAGAATATTCATCCTCTATCCAAAGGACCCTCTAGAATATTCATCCTCTATCCAAAGGACCCTCAAGAATATTCATCCTCTATCCAAAGGACCCTCAAGGATATTCATCCTCTATCCAAAGGACCCTCAAGGATATTCATCCTCTATCCAAAGGACCCTCTAGAATATTGATCCTCTATCCAAAGGACCCTCAAGAATATTCATCCTCCATCCAAAGGACCCTCAAGAATATTCATCCTCTATCCAAAGGCCCTCAAGAATATTCATCCTCTATCCAACGGACCCTCAAGAATATTCATCCTCTAGCCAAAGGCGCACAAGAATATTCATCCTCTAACCAAAGGACCCTCAAGAATATTCATCCTCTATCCAAAGAACCCTCAAGAATATTCATCCTCTATCCAAAGGACCCTCAAGAATATTCATCCTCTATCCAAAGGACCCTCAAGAATATTCATCCTCTAGCCAAAGGCGCACAAGAATATTCATCCTCTATCCAAAGGACCCTCAAGAATATTCATCCTCTATCCAAAGGACCCTCAAGAATATTCACCCTCTATCCAAAGGACCCTCAAGAATATTCATCCTCTATCCAAAGGATACAGTAAAAATAGCTGATCAGTGGGGTCTGACCACAAAGACCCCCACCAATCATGTCAACAGGGGTTGTTTTACCGCCATTGTGAATGCAATCTAAGGAATAAGAGCGGAACCAAATTTTGCAGAAGGTGTAATACAGAAGTTCTAGCATTATTATTTCACATTGAATGCATGTCATTACTAAAATGGACACATTAGGACTGCTGACAGATCCTCTATAGTGTACAGTCATTTGGATATTCAGTTTGCATATATTTTGGCTCCTATAGTGCTGCTGTAGGGTTGTGCTTACTAACTTTGTTTTTTTTTGCATTTTAGACTTTAACATAAGGCATTTTGCCTGTTAGAGCAGTTTTAGCACATTTCCATATCCAGTGAATATAGTAGTAAACCCTGCAGAGGAAAACTTCACAGATGTTATGAGCTAAGCTGAAACCTAACAAGACATTATTCCCTGCGCTATAGGGGGATAACCAGACTTTCCCTACAGTGCACTGAACCGTCTGCAATATTTCCATCCACAGATCTTCACCATCAAAGCATTTGAAAGCTTATTTTCAGTAAAATCCGCTTTCTGCCTGTTGCTATCCCATCTGCATCTTGTGGAATCATTAATGATATCAGAGAGTTTAATTAATGGTAAGGAAATATTAAACGTACTTACATCAATAGGTGACTTGGAGTACTTCAATATCCCATTTTCTAAGACGAAAAATCTCTGTAAAAATAGACATGATGTTAAGGAGAGAAATTAAATGATAAAAAAAGGTTTTACATATATATCTACAGTGCACATGGACCTCAAGTATCCCCTAGTGAAAGAAGTTCAAACCGAGTACCCCAAAATAGTGATCACTTATAAATATTAACAAAATAAGATTTTGTTTGAGGCTTCTATCAGCAGTTATGTAATGCCTTCCTTGGTGCCCTCACATCTAGTATAATGACCTCCATGGTACCCCCAACATGTAGTATAATGGACCGCCTTGGCGTACTCACTTGCAGTATAGTAGTCCCAACTGGTACCTCCACATGCAGTATAAAGGCCCATCTTAGTGGCCCGTGTAGTATAATGCTCTCCTTGGTGTCTCCACGTGTAGTATAATGGATTCCCTTAGTGCCCCATGTAGTATAGTAGCTCCCCCTTGGTGCCTCCACAGGTAGCATAGTGATCAACCTTGGTGCCTCTACATGTACTATAGTAGGTCCTTTACACATAATAGTGTAGTAGGACTCCACACATAATATAGTGCTCCCTCCCCCCCCTGGTGCCTCCACATGTAGTATAGACGCCCCCCTTGGTGCCTCCACATTTAGTATATTGGCCCCCTTGGTGCTTCCACATATAAGAGTGATCTACATTCATTATTCACCTCCACTTTCTGAGCCAGCACCTTCTGTGATGTCAGCATTTGGCACGTAGGGTAGAGAGGAAGTGGGGAGCAGAGTGGTAAGTAATAAATGGCACTCCCCACTTGCTTAATGGTGCATCTGTAACTGTAATAAGCACCTCCATGAGTACTTATGAAAATGCTCAGTGCACTTCTAAAGTAAGGATGGCATATCCTGAGGATGGGCGAGCAAGTTGATCTCAGACATTGCATGTACCCCTGGAACCCCAGGTTGAGAACCACTGCCACTCTCCTTTAAGCAAAAAGACTATTCTCTGGGTATGAATTTTGGCAATATACAACATTATCTCAATAGTATGGAAAAGCATTGTACACTATGGCATATACAAAAAAACAACAACATAAACTGCACTGTATACTTTGCAGTACAGGCTTTCCATGGACATACAGTACAGACCAAAAGTTTGGACACACTTTCTCATTCAAAGAGTTTTCTGTATTTTCATGACTATGGCAATTGTAGATTCACACTGAAGGCATCAAAACTATGAATTATCACATGTGGAATTATAGACTTAACTAAAAAGTGTGAAACAACTGAAAATATGTCTTATATTCTCGGTTCTTCAAAGTAGTCACCTCTTGCTTTGATTCCTGTTTTGCACACTCTTGGCATTCACTTGATGAGCTTTAAGAGGAAGTCACCAGAAATGGTTTTCACTTCACAGGTGTGCCCTGTTAGGTTTAATAAGTGGGATTTCTTGTCTTATAAATGGGGTTGGGACCATCAGTTGTGTTGTGCAGAAGTCAGGTGAATACACAGCTGATAGTCCTACTGAATAGACTGTTAGTCCCCCTTCCCTCATAGATTGTAAGCCCTTGCGGGCAGGGCCCTCTACCCCCTGTGCCAGTCGGTCATTGTTAGTATCATATCTACCTGTATATTTTGTGTATTGTATGTAACCCCCAAATGTAAAGCACCATGGAATTAATGGTGCTATATAAATAAACAATAATAATAATAATAATAATAATAACAACAACAATAGAATTTGTATTATGGCAAGAAAAAAAAACAGCTAAGTAAAGAAAAACAAGTGGCCATCATTACTTTAAGAAATGAAGGTCAGTCAGTCTGAAAAATTGGGAAAACTTTGAAAGTGTCCCCAAGTGCAGTTGCAAAAACCATCAAGCACTACAAAGAAACTGGCTCACATGAGGACCGCCCCAGGAAAGGAAGACCAAGAGTCACCTCTGCTGCGGAGGAGAAGTTCATCCGAGTCACCAGCCTCAGAAATCGCAGGTTATCAGCAGCTCAGATTAGAGACCAGGTCAATGCCACAGAGTTCTAGCAGCAGACACATCTCTACAACAACTGGTAAGAGGAGACTTTGTGCAGCAGCCGGCCTTCATGGTTAAATAGCTGCTAGAAAACCACTGCTAAGGACAGGCAACAAGCAGAAGAGACTTGTGTGGGCTAAAGAACACAAGGAATGGACATTAGACCAGTGGAAATCTGTGCTTTTTTTTTTTTTAATGTAGATTGTGAGCCCCACATAGAGCTCACAATGTACATTTTTCCCTATCAGTATGTCTTTTTTTGGAATTTGGGATGGAAATCCATGCAAACACGGGGAGAACATACAAACTCCTTGCAGCTGGTTTTTGCCCTTGGCAGGATTTGAACACCAGGACTCCAGCGCTGCAAGGCTGCAGTGCTAACCACTGAGCCACCAAGTGGCCCCTGAAATCTGTGCTTTTGTCTGATGAGTCCAAATTTGAGATCTTTGGTTCCAACCACCGTGTCTTTGTACGACACAGAAAAGGTGAACGGATGGACTCTACCTGCCTGGTTCCCACCGTGAAGCGTGGAGGAGGAGGTGTGATGGTGTGGGGGGGCTTTGCTGGTGACACTGTTGGGGATTTATTCAAAATTGAAGGCATACTGAACCAGCATGGCTACCACAGCAACTTGCATCGGCATGCTATTCCATCCAGTTTGCGTTTAGTTGGACCATCATTTATTTTTCAACAGGACAATGACCCCAAACACACCTCCAGGCTGTGTAAGGGCTATTTGTCCAAGAAGGAGAGTGATGGGGTGCTACGCCAGATGACCTGACCTCCACAGTCACCAGACCTGAACCCAATCAAGATGGTTTTGAGTGAGCTGGACCACAGAGTGAAGGCAAAAGGGCCAACAAGTGCTAAGCGATCTCTGGGAACTCCTTCAAGACTGTTGGAAGACCATTTCCAGTGACTACCTCTTGAAGCTCATCAAGAGAATGCCAAGAGTGTGCAAAACAGGAATCAAAGCAAAAGGTGGCTACTTTGAAGAACCTAGAATATAAAACAGATTTTCAGTTGTTTCACACTTTTTAGTTAAGTCTATAATTCCACGTGTGATAATTCATAGTTTTGATGCCTTCAGTGTTAATCTACAATTTTTATAGTCATGAAAATACAGAAAACTCTTTGAATGAGAAGGCGTGTCCAAACTTTTGGTCTGTACTGTATATGCAGCAGATTTTTGTTTAAGTCCCTCTGAACACATCTTTAAAGTGGGGGAGAAAAGAAAGTAAATGACAGGTAGAACATGCAAATTGTAAGGAAATTGTAGCTTGTGCTTAAAAGTATTACTGCTAATCCTTGAGTCACAAAGTACGCAAAGTATGGGAAAGCCTCGTAGCCCAAGACACGTGAGGTTCTGCACACTACTACTCGCACTCAGTAGATGTAATCCAACGCCGCCTCCCTACACAAAGCAGCCCATGTATACATAATCCACACAACATTGCAAATTCTGCCGGGGTTAATGTTTCAAAATACTTTTTGCCATATATTCATTCAATTACATCTTGTCCAAATGTGGTGTGAACACATAAAAAGGGGTTGTGTCATTAAGGCTGCGGATCTGAACTCTGGGTTTCACAGTGATCAGGAGAACAGGGTCCAAATACCCCCTCACTGGCCTCCTTGTGAATGAAGTGCCAGGTCAATAGGAGATAGATGATAAAATGTCCCTAATGGCACAACCCCTTTAAGGAGTTGCTCACTCGCTGTACAGTATACTTAACCATTGACTCTAATGAAAGGAACATTGATCAGGAACACATACATTGCAATAAAAAGTTTTCTTCACTAAACCTGAAAGCTATTTCACACGTATTTGTTTTTACCACCTACCTCTATTTTATCACTTACCACATTGTGGACTTATTAACTTTACAGTCTGTGATCTTTATGGCTTCTGAAGATGGCAATGTAACCGGCTTCAATGGCACTTATGTAACTTATCTACACATTAAAATATATAGCACACTTTAAAACGACTATGGGTGGCGGTATACATGAGAAATATTACTGCTTAGAAACTGTACCAACTGAGAGGCGAATGCACCCAACCCAGTATAAAACATGGTGTGCACAAAATGTCTTTGAAAAAAAAGTTGAAGGATCAATAAAATTTTCAGTATTTTCCCTTGTTGTATACATTGTAGTGGTTGGCAGTAAGTTTTAGACACGAGCAGGACTGACAGATAAGACCATGGAAACCAGTGCTTTATTACTTTTTATAGTTGTTGCAAGCTCTACTATTAAGAATACTGCAACAGCAACACACTCAGTATTGGTGCTTACTTTATGCCAGCCTTTTAGTGGCCATTTTCTTTTCTTTAACATGAATCCTTCATGTTTTTCAGGTTTCTGGACACTTGTCTGTCCTATCTTTAGTCCTTCTATGATTTCCCAGCTGTCTCCTTCCTGTAAAAAAAATAAAATAAAAATAAAAATACGACTGCTTTAAGAAGTGTGGTTAAAATGGATTTATGCACAGAAAAATGATAATTCCACAGCACAAATTATATAATTCTAAGATACAGCATATGCAATGCCATACACGTAATGATCATAGTTAAATAGTTACTGTTGTTTCAACAAAATCTGCATAAATGAATAGTACAAGGCACTGTAAAAAACTTTGTAATATATCGTCTCAAACAGACATGCCTCCTTCTGCTCATATCAGGTGGTTTACCTATTCCTCCTCCCTCTGCTAAAGCGAGTTTCACTGTGAAGATCACAGTTTTGTCTGTCTTGAGATGAGTCAGATCTCTATAAAAATGTATCAAGAAGGGAACTGGAGAAGTGACCTGGAAGTGAGGGAGATCAGACAGGAAAGACAGCTTTTAGCCTGACCCTAGGGCTTTCTATCACAGTCAAAGAAGTTTACTCGCATCAGTAAATGTCAGTACTTCTCTATGTATATCCTGCATCATCCTGGGTCTGTTTCTGAATGAGAGTGAAACAGTTATAAAGCAGATTCCTCCTGTACTCCTTGTATATAGCTAGTCTCCACCAAACCAGCCCAGAGAGAACCGCAGGTTCCACATTGAGTTGATACTGCTAAACTAATGAAAACTGCAGAAGACAAGTCATAGAAAGACCAGATATGGTGTTACAATGCATGTACACCTTGTATATCCTGGGCAAACCTAATACATTGGGGTAGCCGTAAGCTACAGTAGTGGACAGGGACCGGAAGCAGAAGCAGTCTTCTCCTGTTCAAGTAATAGGAGTGGAGCCACTGTATCCTGACGATGCTGCTATACAGTGGACAGGGCTGCGGCTGAACTCCTATTACTTGAATTACGCTAGGCTCACACCTGCTTTCTGGTTTCTGTTTGGGGACCTAAAAAACAATCTGATTAAAAAACGGTTATTTACGGAATCTATAATGGAGTCCGCCAGGTTTCTGCATGAAAAACCAGAGAGAAAAGTCCTGCTAGTAGAAGTGGATTCGGGGACAGAATCTCCGAAAGGAGATCGGGTACAAGTGTGAACCTAGTAATAGCAATAGTGCTCAAATCGGTACTTGCCCACTGGTGACATCACTATGGGGTTCCTAATCACCGATCATCTTGTAGCGTCCTGAGTCCTACCAAGGTGTAAGCACGTATCCCCAGCTGACAGAGTTATGGGGGACTTAGTTCAAGCTCAAAGTAAGTCAGCAGGCTATTAAGAGGATTTGAAGGGCAGAAACAGAGACCCGTACTATACAGTAAGCTACAATTGAAACGCTACTACAAATGCACATCAATAAAAGAAATTGTAAACAACAAATATTTTTGTAGAAAAGAAACAAAAATTATTATTGTGAGCCACGTGAACAATGTAGAAATGTTCCTGATCCGAGAGAACTGCATGCTGATTGGGAAACCATTGTACAAAGTGTCCAGGGTACATGTATAGAATTCATAGCCCACCGGCTGTATTGTATACGTACACGTGTGCTGCACATCAGGGGTCAGTCTTTACATTGTGTTCTAGCACACAGAACATATTGGGCCATTTTTAGTGTTGCTTTAACTATGGGAACAAAATAAAATGATTTATGATTGAAAAAGTAATATCCAGTTTATCTCAGCAGTTTACGAGCGCAGACAAAGAGACTGCTGCCAGTTCTTTACCAGGCACAGGGGACCAGGGATCAAATTGTCATACTATTAAAGAGGGCACTTCTCCTGAGTCCTGACATGTCTGTATTAGTAAATAATTGTATTTCTGCCAAAATCAAGACTATAGATTAACTTTTCTTTGTATTTTGCATTGTGCTTTTCTCAGGGGTTTAACAAGTAGCCATGGGGCCCCATAACAAAACTTGTAAGGGGGGGGGGACACTTGGCAATAATTGCCTTAAGCAGAAAGTTTATAAAAGCGTACAATTATTTTGGTCTCCTTGGACACGCACATAGTGAATTTACAGTATATAAATCACACACAGTGATGTCACAGTACACAGATAATATACACAATGATGTCACAGTACAGGAATAATGCACACTATGATGTCACAGAACAGGGATAATAAACACAGTGATGTCACAGAACAGCAATAATAAACACAGTAATGTCACGCTAAAGATAATATATGCAGGGATAATACACGCAGTGATATTACAGTACAAGCACAATACGCACAGATGTCACAATACAGGGATAATGTCCACTAACACAGGGATGATGCATCCACAATAAGATATGTGTACACTGTGACATCATAGCATACGAAGAAAGTAATTACAATGATGTCACATGGAGCCATTATGATGTCCTTCTAAAGTAATGAGCATCATCCATCATCTCATCAAGTCTCAGTGGTAATTGCCCCCCCCCCCTTTGCTCTTTGGCACCTTAGTATAGTCTGCTACCCTAGTAGTTGCAATCATCACTGTCCGCTATTCCTCCTAGAAATTTCTGAAAAAATGGACAACAGGGTGCTATCATATGGAGGTGGGTCCTTATATAGACATTGTCCAATCAATGCTGCAAAGTGAGAATGTGCAGGACCAAACCCCTTTATCAGAAGGAACAGGGGAGATAACACAGAGATGTAAGAAGCAATGCTTCAACACACTGTATGAGTAGTTGCTAAAGTAGCCATGTCAATGTCAGAAGAGCCAACAAGTACATCTTAGTGTTACCTCGAGAAAACCAACAGGGTTAAACATCAGGAGTGGAAACACTTACGATACCGGGTGATTGCATACCTACATGTCATAGCTATCAGCTGAGATTACTGCATTAAGTCATTTCCATTTGACAAATTCCTCCCTGAATATCAGGACACGTATATTATAATATCTTCTAAAATACCTTCATTTACCAGCCAAACTATGGAGTCTCATAAACATAAAAGCCACTCATCTCTGACATTGGAGTGTTTACTTTTAGACATTTGCTTGTTTGTAAGAAACGACTCCTAGATCATTGAAAAGATGGAAATTCGCTCCCATGTATATAGTCCAGGATTAAAGAGCTGCACGGTTCAATACCGTCACTGGTTTTAGCGACTATAGTGATCCACTGCGTTTGCATACTAGGTAAAAGAGTTGAAATGGTGTCTTAAAGGGGTTATGTCATGAAAAATATTCATTCTGTATCCATAGGATAAAGAATAAGTTGCAGATGGATGGAGGTCTGACTGCTGAGACCCCACCGATCCTATGAACAGGACCTATTAAACCCCGCAATGATGGTAACTGAAGCCTTGGAGGATGCTGGCACATCTCTGTTCCCATGCATTTCAATGGAAGCTCCGGCCATAGTCGAGTGCTGTCCTTCATTTGTATCCAGCTCTACCTAGAAGTGAATGGGAGCGGAGATGTGTCAGCATCCTACAGGGATTCAGCTGCTATCACAGCGGATACATTCACAGCAGGTATCAGCAGTAAGACCTTTCTTAAAAGGGTTATGTCATTACAAATATTTATCTCCTGTCCATAGGAGAGAGAATAAATTGCTGATTGTTGGAGATCTGACTGCTGAGACCCCATCGATCCAGGATACACCCCCCACCACCACCACCACCTCCTTTCCCCAGTGGTTTCAGCTGTCTTCAGAATGGATGCATTCACATTGGGTTAAAACACTCCCTGTTCTCAAGATCGATGGGGTCTCAGCAGTCAGACCCCCACCGATTAGCGATTTATTATGTATTCTATGTATAGAGGATAAATATTGCTTATGGCATAACCTCTTTACAGAGATATTCTAACTATACACATTTAGGGCATAGCCTTGGGTTTCCTAATACCCCTTTAATGGTAACTAAAATAAAAGATCAGTTACAAAATATTATTGACCATGACCATATCTACCTAGTAGTAGACAGAACCGCTCATATCAGACCTAACACCTAAATGGAGACCATCTAAACTTAGTGGGGTGGGGTACGGTTAAACTGACCATATACATGCAATAGTTGTTGGTCAAACACTCATTTGGAGGACAACTATTTCTCCAAATCTTCTCATACACGTTCATGTTTGAATCAACCAAGCATGTTGTCTAATGGGTAATGGGAAGCAAACTTATCATCCCTGAGAATCATGGGCAAGCTGGCACTCAACATACCCCAACAAAGGCCAAATGAACATTGGCTGACCCCAATACACAATAAATGGTTGGTATGCCCACCATTGTGAATAATGGAAGATGAAAGTATAAGGAATATTTGAAGGTTGCTCGAAAAATCAAGAAAAGGTGGAAAGGGAATAATAGACAGAGTATAGAACGATGGCCATTTTAGGTTAACACCTTCTGCTGAAGTCAGGGTGGAATATTTTACAAGGGTGCCTCAAGTTTACTTTTACACCCCCGGCACTAACACTGTAGTCACTATTGTGTGCGCAAATAATTAAGGAGGAATTTTTCCATCTTGTACATGTTGGGCATATCCACAGGAACCATGTCTGGGGTCCATGCCTATCTTGAAAAATGGGTCCTTGGTATCCACTAAGAAAAATATGTTTGTGGCTTATATGTGGCTCTAGCCGTCCATTTCTATGGGAGTTTCAAAAATAGCCAAGTAGGTGGTCTCAACTATTTTTAGAACTCCTATATAAGTGTATGAAGAGAGCTGTAGATACACCACAAATTTTTCAATACTAGCATTTAAGAAATGTGGGTTGGTACCCCTGTTCTCAAGAAGTGGGTCCCAGAGGTGGATCTTGTGGATAGCAGAGCTGAGTAGTCTGTAGGCCAAACCACTGGCTTTGACTAAATTTTCACAACCCAACTCTGACTTCTTTATAAATAGCTGACAGCTATGGTCAGTCATAAGCAGTAAAGATGCCTTGTATAACATAATAATTACAAATTAGAATTCATTTAATTGTGAAGTTGGAGTTGGTAACTTAATACCAAGTCCAGCACCACCCAAAATTGGTCCCAACTCTGACAGTGACTAAAAGAGCCCTAGTGGATAGGCTATAAATGTGTGATGGGAAAACCTCTTAATACATTAAAAAGAAATTGTAACAAAATTAATAAATGCATCAACATTCTAAAGTTTGAGAAAAGTCCGACTCCACTCTTCAATGGGAGCCGTGCCCACTGACTGCAGCAGCCACATGGAAACGAAGACTGGAAGATCGTCCAACCTTCTGCATCGGATGGCAGGGATCCAGATAGGTGAGTGCTGTTTTTTTTCTTCTCATATTTGCTGTTTTTCTTTTTTTTTTTGTTGTTTTTTAAAGGTCAGCTAATCCCTCCAAGCCTCATGTTACACTTCTATGGCAATTCAGGTCATACATATTCCTTCAGCATGTTGCAAGACATAATATCTCAGAAATAATCTGTGACAAACAAATCTGCCGAGCACATTGTGCATTCTAATATGCCTATTCAGAGTGAACAGAATATCATATGTTGCTAATGTCCACAACATGTGGTGAAGACGCAACGATACAAGTGCTTGAAATGGGACAGGATCGCATTAGTTCAGATTACACCATTAATTATTGGCCTTGTAAAAGAAAACATCGCCACCACTAAGATGGCCTCCTGGGAAATTAAGAAAAACTCATTATGCAGTATTATGCAACATCAGATCTTGGTTTCTAACATTGATGCTTTATAGAGATGAGCGAACAGTAAAATCTTCGAGGTTCGATATTCGTTTAGAGTAGCCCCTTAATATTAGACTACTCGAATCGAATATCGAACCCTATTATAGTCTATGGGGGGAAATGCTCGTTTCAGGGGTAGGCAACGTTCAATCAAATTATACTTACCAAGTCCACGAGTGAGGATCGGGCTGGATCCTCTGAACAGTCTTCTCCTTGCAGCGTCCCCGCGGCATCTTCCGGCTCTGAATTCACTCTGCCAGGCATCGGGCCTGGGCAGAGCCGACTGCGCATGCCCGCACTACAAGCGGGCATGCGCAGTTGGCTCTGCCCAGGCCCGATGCCTGACAGAGTGAATTCAGAGCCGGAAGACGCCGTGGGGAAGCTTCACGGAGAAGACTTCTAAAGGTAAGAGAAGAACCAGCGTTGATTGGCCGACTGTATAGCATTCGGCCAATCAATGCTGGTTCTGCATCAAACTTTTCCATTCGAATAGTGAGTGGTACTCGATCGAGTACGAGTATTTCGAATACCATAGTATTCGATCGAATACCTACTCAATCGAATACTACTCGATCATCTCTATTTATAAAATACAAGGCAACACACACTGAAAGGCCACGTTATTACGAGTAGCACATTGGATCTCCTTTACCATTTAGAACTGTGTGGTATACAGGTTTCATCCACAGGTATCAGAGGACTCCAAGGGTTCATGGATTCATGATCCTTGTGCCCTCACATCAGCATGGTGCAACAGAAATCTGGATTTATGGATCTAATGGTGACGGACCACGTATGGGTGAGTCGGACATTGACCCCAACAGATTTGTCATCATCTACACCATTTTACTGCCATAACTTATGGCTGACATCTACACCAACTATGAGGCGCATTCTCTCCCCAACACCAAAGATATGAAGTTCGGTGTCTACTACACTGGTCTTCAAAAATGACTCCTACCATAGCCAACCATCTCAGTGACCTCATGATGGTATGAAATGTCCGCATCAGGCTATGTTCACACCTGCACCCAGATTCTGTCCCCGAATTCACTTGAAAAATGCAGAGGGAAAAGTCCTATAATTGCAATAAGAGACCAAGATCTATAAGAGATCCGTATTTTTTGGATCTCAAAGATAAAGGGGAAAACTAGTAACACGCAGAACATACGTCATATAATGGCAGAAATAGCATTACGCCTCATGTACACATAAGGCAGCTTATTATTATAAGTGACCTGAAAAGTCAGGTACGGTAAGCTTTAGGATCTATCAGTCAACTGCATCAGTGATAGACTCACAGAAGAGATAATATTTCTCAGAAAACCACAATCCAATTGGGAAACATTAAAGGGTCTGATGGTTTATGAAACAGATATATGGTTGCTGTATCTAAAGTCCAGTGAATCATATCATGGACAAGATAGTTGCGTCAGAGGTTCTTCTTTCCATTATAAACATAAGGCTAGTGCCCTACGTCAGTCCAGATAATGGTGAGTCATAATAATGTGTTTGTGCAACTAAGAAATCTAGATTCTCCCCCTGCTGAGATAAGGAGGGACCTATTATCACTCATTACATGTCTATTTTAGTAACTTCTTCTAGTATGCCGCTCATAATATAACAATTCTGGAGCTTGTTTTCTAAGATCTCTATATTGTACCGTTCCTCAGTGACAGATTGTGTATGGACACGCCCATGTGACAAGGCATGTTAACACCCAGTTGTCAATATAGTTATGAATATTTAAGAAGAATAACAGAGAAGTGATTCCCCAAAATTGATATTACCAGGGGTGTACAAAGGGAGTGGATAAAACAGTGTCCTTGCTGACTCTGGTCACACTGCTCCCCTCAATGAAGTTTTAGGGGACTGGTGAGCTGGTACCCAATGAGCCCTCCCATTAGTAGTCATGGAAGTGCTCATCCCAGTACTGGAACCACCGTGACATTGGCCATTATCAATTGGATTATTCCAAAAGGTGATAGACTATATTTTCTACCCAGTGATAATGGCTCCTGCTCAGGTCCACCTCTGCTTCAGCCTCCAGATGACCCTGGATGTTACACTCTGGAACTGTACCATGTCAAAAAGTTACGTCCTGACCAATTAAAGGTGCAGTATACTGTATGTGATTCAATAAAGGGACAGTATACTGTATGGGGCCAATTAAAGGGGCAGTATACTGTATAAGGTCAATAAAGGGACAGTATACTGTATGAGGCCAATAAAGGGGCAGTATACTGTATGGGACCAACAAAGGGACAGTATACTGTATGTGGGCCAATAAAGGGGCAGTGCACTGTGTGGGAGTGCACCTCTGGAACATCCTCCGTACACCCCCTGGGTAATACAACATAAATGCAAGTATTTACAAGTCACGATTGGTGACAAGTTGTCTTATTTATCTATAGACACAGTTTATGCTATCCATGGTGGAAATTCACAGAATGCTTGTAATAACCAAATCAATATCTCACATAAGCTGTTATGATAGCCATCAGCAGGGCAGTATTACATAATCTGATACAACACGTCAGGCACTGGTGCTATACTATAGAGAATACATTTGGATTCTGTATTGACGCTTTTTTTGACATATAATCGTTACATGTTCCAAGCATAAAGAAAGTAGCGCAGTGTTCAATACTGTAGTGGGAACTTTAGATGTTTTCTTAGTCGAGGGGATAAAAATCCACCAGCTTTGCTTCTGTTTTATTAGATTTTTTTGTTACCGCTACTATGGAATGTTTTTGTGCATTATATCTCAGGAGAAGGTTACATACTGATAAAATTGCGACCATGTGAACACGGCCCAGACCATGACATGGCCATCTTCCACCTGGACACATCCCTGTTGGCATGCAGAATCCAAGGCTTCATGGGGCATATGCCACACTCTCACATGCCCATCGGCTCTGTACAACTTGAACTATGATTTATCAGACCATGCCACATGCTGCCTCTGTTCCATGGTCCAATGACGATGGTCGCGGGCCCATGCCAGTATTTGAGCTCTGTGTTGCGGCGTCAGCAAAGGGACATGGGTCGGGTGTTGACTGTTGAAGCCTATGCGGTGCAGTTCTCGGCGCACAGTTCTGGTGGAAATGGGGTCCTGGCGCCCCACATTCAAATCACTCGGCGGTGATTTGACCCACAGTAGACCATCGAGAGTCCCGTATGACTCTGCGGAGGTGACGTGACATCCGTTAATCGAACACTCGTGGTTGACTGATGCACCGTTTACGGTACGCGGCTGCCAACATTGTCTCTGCAATTACTGAGGGTCCATCCAAGACACTGTTGACCACAAAACCCCAAATTCCCGGGTAATCTCCAGAATGCTTGCCCCATGCCTCTTGCACCGATTATCATCCCATGTTCAAAGTCACTTAACTCGCGACTTGCTGCCATTTTCATGAGACACCTGTCTGCATCAGACTGCTCAGATATTCTGGCAATACTAGCGCCACAGGCCGCATTGCGTCACTATTTGAGAGTCATATCCGACACAACCGGCACTCGGACATGTCTTCCCGTGACTTTTGGCCACTGAGTGTATTATGCAGTGCATGGTTATGTATTACACACTGCATGGTCATGTATTATACAGTGCAGGGTTATGTGATGGACACACAGGTGCCCGGCATGTTATAGTCATAGAACAACAGTCAGTCATCTGTCTTACAACGAGCTGTACATCTGTTTCCATCACATGACCATGCACTATATAATACATGACTGTCACTGTTTGAGCGTCATATCCGACACCAGGCACTGGGACATGACTTCCCGTGACTTTTCGGCCACTGAGTGTACATGAGCCAACCTATCAGCAATGAACCTGGACACAAAGCATGAAGAAGCATGAACATCCTCTAATGGTATAACAGACCTAGATGTGACTTGAGGAAGGCTGGATGCCATGTGGCTATGAAGAAGGTGTGTGACCATCACTATTTTAACTATTTGTACAACCTTTACTTTGAACCAAGTAAACTTACAAGGAACGTGAGCAGACTTTATCCCATACGCAGCACTACCCAGAATGACCAGTTCTAACAATCTGATAATTGAAGCATTTAGATTAATGGCCGTACATATCAGAAAATGCAGACTGCACCGGTATTCGCTATAGCATTAGCACTGGCCGGCCTCAGCAAACAATAAAAAGCTGAGTTACAGAAAGCATTCAACTGCTGCCAGTTTCTTGCTGCCAAACAAAGTGATGCCAATAGCGCTTGATATAAAATTCCATCATTGGCAAATTATCACAGTAATTGAAAATCTGCATTGAGGAGTATTGCTGCATTCTGCTGTCATTACGCACATGTCAAATATTGAAATTGAAACGGCCATCTGCCAAAGTTTAGATGATGATGGCAGAAAATGAAGATCAGCATCAGCAGCAGTATAATATGTATGCTATACGTGTCCACTGACCAGATTTCACTGCAGATTTCACAATAGTTAAGAGATTGGGAGGCCACTCCTTGTTGCCTGAGCTTACCCTGTTAACGATAACATTCAACATGGGGGGCGGTCCCATAGTGTCATTGATATGATACCAGGACTGATACCTTAGACTCTTGAATATTTTTGGTACATAGAAGAGTTCATGGTCAACTTAAAGACTGCAAAGTGTCCAGTCCTGTGGCTGCAAAACAAAACACTTGTTCAGTCTTTTTCTAACTGTACAGTGATGAATTAATATTCTGCATTCTGTAGGGTATGAGATGTAGCTCTTGTTTTTTGTATTTTTTTAACCATTATCAGACCTTTAGGTATATAGAGAACGGACACATTTGGGAAGATTGCCAACGGCCTTGAATGTTTTCCACCTTATAACACGTAAGAAGAATGATGGACAGCTATTGTTGCTTCTCTAAGGTTTTTGCAGATGTGTTTCCTCATTTGACATTGTGTTAACACATGCCTGAATGTTCCAGACCAGCAAACTGCCAAAACTTCTTTTGTAGTTACACTGTTGTTCATCTGAGGTTACATTTAACTAATTTTAAGATCTTCTAAGAATAGAAGTTTTTCTTAATGTCCTGATCCATAAGATGATAGAATTAGAAAATTGTGTACTTTATTTCTTCCCTGACTGTAGCTCATAAAAGCAACGCTAGAAAACCAGTGTGAACATCCAGAGAAGTCAGTCACCAGGTCAAGTTGGTTGAAGGCTCTCTATGGTGGTGCAGAGCCAAAAAACCTCAGTGCAGAGCTTAGCAGAAGTAAGTTTATGCCCAAGCAGCATTGTTGTCCAACATCCCCCTTCTGATGAAGTTTTGATGGAACTCTAACTGCACCCAACCTGACCATCTGAAAGAATCCTTAGGGTCCTCGAGACCACTACCTATTAACTGGTCCCAATGTATCTAATAAACAACCCAAAAGTGCTAGCATGTTGAATAGTAAAGAGCATTTAGCAAGTGATATTCTTTTTTTGTTCCACACTAAGGGTGAGTTCACACTATAGTTATTTAAATTGTACAACCTTTTCATCAATGAACAGTGTAGGTTAATATAAGAAGCTTTGTAATACATATTGTTAAGGAGATCTGCTTCCTTCACCACCTATTAAGCTGTTCTCCTGCTCCTTATCTTCAATCTGACTGTTTAAATAAGACCTGTCTCCACATGGTTTTATTGCCTCATTCTGTGCACTGGTAGCCTCTTATCTACAAGCCTAGTAGTTTTAAAAGAGCACAGAGCAGCAAAGTGCAAGAGCAGCAATTATTTGAGTGTTTGCTCTAGCAGTGGAGAATAAAAGATATTTCTTTAATGAAATTTATTACAAAGTTTCTTATCTTCTCCTAAACCATTTGCTTAGCTAGAGGTACACTTATATGTCCATTACTCTCCTTCATTACAAGATAAGAGCAATGGGCATTCACTCACAGATGCAGATTAAACTGTCTCTGTCTGGTCTCCGTCTACATTCACCCCCATGTAAAATACTTGACAGAAGCTGTCCATCATGTGTTTTACTTTATAGTCAATGAGAATGGAAGGGGCTTCTGTGTTGGCTACTCTACTACTGTTCATGTACGTTGCGGTCATGCTATGACTGATGACAGCAACAGACTCTAATAACAGTAGTGTGAACATACCTTAATACTGCCATGTTTTATAAGGCAGCAGCGTTACAATAACTAGATATGTTCGGATCAGCTTCCATCTACTCTGCACCATGTGGTAATGAGGTGTGAACGGAATCCATTCCATAAATACATATAAACTGACTGCCATGTAGGCTTATATTCTCAATATCGAATAGGTTCAGTCCAGTTCCCAGTATATAACTAAGCTACCACCAGCATCAAAGAGGTTAAGAATTGACGCTAAAGGTGCTGAGCTTCTTGAAACCCCTGATTTATTGCTGAGGAAACCGCTCTGTATGATTCAACAGATTTGTAGCGTGAATTACATGAGCTCAGCAACTCCAATGATCTGTAACCTAAGATGATGTAAGCAATACTACACAACACTGGTCTGCAGTTCACTTATATCGCCATTTGCTGCAGTTGTAAACCAGAGGCCATGTTTTGCAGGCAGTAATATCTACAATGTATGGTATTAGCCAAAGGTGGATTACGTTACAGAATCACTTTACTTCTATTTCACATGTTGTAACCAGTAGATCGGATGTCTTTGAAAACAGGTTGTGCTGCTTATTCTGGAGGGTTTAAAGTATACCTCCGATGATAAAACAACATCTTATACATGAATAGTACAAGTCAATAAAAGATATTTTGTAACATGTCTTATTAAAGAAAAATGCTTCTTTCTCCATTTCTCAGACTACTCGTACAATCTAACATCACTCTCCCTTTCGTTCTATCCAGCAGCAACTTCATCCCCATAGACTTCAATGGTTAAGTAAAACTTGAGATGACAGCCCCGTCTCCTCTGTGAATACAAATTCTACTGGGGTACTAGACTGAGTGATATGTAGGAAAAAAAAAGCATTTTTCTTTAATAAGATGCATTTTAATGCTTCTTATCTTTACTTGTACTCATTTAAGAAAAGTTGGTTCGAAGTAGACTTTAAGGTGCAGTAAGTGATAACTATGGATGATTGAGGGTGCACTAGGACTAGAGTCTATAGTGCTAAAATGAAGTCAATATTTTACAGGATTGAATTGGAGTCTGGTGCAATTCCAAATCTTGCTCCTAGGGTTTATGACTTCAGGTATCTTGGACATAGGGAGCATGTATATGGACATTTTACAAAGTTACATACTTTTTGAGGATTGTAGGATATAGTGCTGGGCTTCTTTTTGGCACTCTAATAATGGAGAATGGAGCAGAATTATGTACATGTGTTCTGCTGATCCATTCATGCAAAGCAAATGGGACTCCTTTTCTCAGGATTGGTGGGGGTCCCGATGGTCATAGTCCCTCCATCAGCAGCTTATCCTCTATCTTGTGGATCAAATGAAAAGTTTAGTTATGCTTTAAAGTCTCTACAGTGTGCAAAGGTATAAAGACGCCGGAGGCCTGGTCATTGCCAGTTCATAGATACTACCGCTGCAGCAGTTCCAAAGATGGGGCAGAGATGAGGATATTAGGGTGGATGAGTTGTCTAGACTCAGGAATCTGGCTGGAGATACTTGGCATGTGTAATGGAAGTGGAGATTAGTCATATGTTTGGATAGTGGGTTATATGCAATACATCAGCTCATCTAGGGAGTCTTCAAAAATCTCAGTACACAATGGGGCAAGTTTATATACCCTGTGCCAGTGGAGGATGTACCAAAATAATGATGAAGTGCAGACTTCACCAAAAATTAGGTACATCCTCTGGAATTCCATGTGCGGATACTGAAATCTATATTGGATCATGAAAAACTGGTGTAAATAATGAGAAATCTTATCGATGGTTCCACTCACAGCTCTTCCTTGCCATGTCTCCTTTTTTGGAAAGGGGTAATGGTGGCGTAAACACTAGTTGCACCAATTTTTGTCAATGGTGGTGTTTACATTGTTGTAATCCAAAGGCATGTAATTTTTTTTACATCAGAAAACTGGCGTAGGGCAATAATAAATCTACCCAATGGTCAACCATCAACGGATATAATTCAAATATCTACCTATATGTGCCGATTTTTTGTATCGGGGAGGATCGGGAGATCGGTCCAATGTTCTATTTGGCTAATGCAAAGAATACATCAAAATAATTAGATATGAATCCTCTATACTAAGTGCGGACGGCTCCCCCTCAACCACTCTACACCTCTGCCCCTTCTCTGTCAATGGAGAATAATCTGCTTTAAACTATATAGTCAGCAAACAAAAATCTAGCATCTGTAATATTTCATCATTCTCTTTTATGGCTATTTTTAACTTATGTTTCAACTCACTTTTACATTAGGTAGGAAAAAAAACGATTGCTTCCCAGGAACTGTCAGGTAAGGCAGCAGCTGTTGACGGGTTTTATTATGCATTTTATTCTAATTACGGCATATAAGGACACAATGGGGTGCCGCTCTAATACATGAATACCTGATGTCTAGTAACATGAACGTTTGTAAAATTACCACAAAATTGTGTCATTTTGCCAAATTGTCATGGTAATTGCAGCAGCATCAACCATGATAGGCCACAACATCAAGGCTGAGGGCATATACAGTCAACTAGTCCTAAAAATTTTTAAAGAAAATTGAGTATTTTTCCCAGAAAATTGTTTCAATTTACACGTTTTGTTATACACATGTTTATGTCCTTTGTATGTATTGGAACAAAACATAAAAAATAGGAAAAAAAAGTAAAAAAATGATATAATTTCATGTAAGACTCCAAAAATGGGCTAGACAAAATTACTGGCACACAGTATTGTAAGCGGCCATTTTCTTGTGGCCAGCAGGCATGCGCAGTTGGCTTTGCCGAGGCCTAGAAGTTTGAAGCCAGCGCTGGAGGAAGATGCGTGAAAAGGACGTTCATGAAGATGATGGAGGTGGCGCTGGAGAGTTCTCTCGCAGCATTGTGGACGCCCCCAGTGCTGTTTGAGTGCTGGGTCCCGCCCCCAGTGCTGCGAAAGAACTAATTTGCATACAGCCGAGAAGGGGATTTATACCGAAGGACGGCGCGGAGAAGACATCTAAAGGTAGGAGATCTTCTCCTTTCTTAAGGCTATTCCGATGTGTTAGTGAGAAAAAAATTGAGTTTTAATGATAGGAACCCTTTAAAAAGCGTATCTTGTAGAACCCATGGTTGCGTGGAGTTTTCGCTCCAAAATTAAGTGGAATGGGGGACTGAATCCCCGAACGCTAGTGTGAACCTAGAATAGATACCACTCTAAGTTTTCACGTTTTGGTCTTATGTTCCGTACAATTACTGTATATGTTCGATTACATCTGAAAACAGGAAAGGTAAAATACTGCAATGACTCACAATCTATTCCATATGCGGTAAGGTACCAAGTCAATAAAAAAAACAAACACATGTAATAATAAAATATCTTGCCTGGAATTATAGTAAATTGTACAAATATCGGTAACAGTGAATATCTACATGGTTAATACAATGAAGGATACAAATTTTGCATCCTCAATTTTTTCCTGTTTCTTTAAAATCAAGGCAGCTTCTAATATAGAAATATCACTGCGTAAAGAATAGCAGAGGGAAAGATGACAAAGTAGGTCTTTACTGCGGAGGATATTACAGTAAACGATTCGTACCTGTCTGCTGTCCCTCTGGGAAGAGGAAGAAGAGGAGGCACTTTTGTGCGTTGGCGTTGATATTTTGTGAGCTGGCGATATGCCCTTCTCTTCTGAACTCATCTTCAAAGGTAGATCCCGGTAGTACTAAGGTGGCAGCAAAACCATATCAATCCTTTAGATGTAGATCATGCAGTATACCAAAAAGATTCCTTCGTCAGATGCATTTATCCAGATTTTAATTCGTCACATGACAAAAGCTAGAATAGAAAGCCACAGAAAGCATAATTAATATTAAATATGCGATATAAACATACAATACATATCGTATACAGCGTTCAATAACTAGAAAATACGAGTTACTGATGATATAGAGGTGGTTATGTAATTTGTCAAAACACTTTCGCAACCGTTTCTTTGCTATTCTAAGATTTTGCCTGGAGCCAAAGGAACCCTAAAGAGAAGGGAAACTGTCAGCAGATTTTAGGTACTGAAACCAAGTATAATGCATTATGACCTTTCACTGGTTCTGTTATCCACACTAAAATAACTTTCATTCCTTATGTAAATTAGATGTATAAAGTCATGGAGGAAGAGACATAGCGTTAAAAGTCAAGGTAACACCACCCTGAGTCTTTCCCTTCGCTCTTAAGGAGTCCAACCAAGCTTTAAAATACAAAAATGGATTGCACAGGCAAGTGCTGCCATCTGACTAGACTAGCTCACAGCCTGGACTCTAGGACTCCGTGCCTCATGCTTTCCCCCATAGTGCCTCCTGTATTTACATGGTCCATGAGAGCGAGGGATTGGAGCTGGCTGACCCCTGGAATAGACTATAGACTATTCACATTGATTATAATGTAAAATAAGATAAGATAATTCTTCAATAGCCCCACCATGAGGAAATTCTGTGTGTTACAGCAGCATGGATAATACATTAATATTAAGAGAAAAACACATACAAGCTCAGAATAGAAGGTAGAGAAGATACTAGGAGTCATAACAACTAAAAAGAAAAGAAAGACTCAGGATCATTTAGTTCTCTGTGCGGAGTGATCTTCGCTTGGCCTGATGTTGATTATACAGCCTGACCGTGGTTGGGAGGAAGGATCTCCGATAGCGCTCCTTCTCACACCTGGGGTGAAGCAGTCGGTCACTGACAGTACTGCCCAGTGCTATCACAGTGTCATACATGGGATGGGAGTTGTTCTTCAGCATGGAGCTCACCACGGACAGTATCCCTCTGTCACCCACCACCTGTACTGGGACCAGGGGGCTCCCCAGGACAGAGCTGGCCCTTATAACCAGCCTGTCAAGTCTATTTCTGTTCCTGAATGGTATGCTACTCCAACAGCAGGCCACTCCGAAGAAAATGGCTGATGCTACTACAGAGTTAAAAAAGGCCCTACGAAGTGGCCCCTGGACTCCAAAGGCCCTCAGCAGGTTGAGCCTGCTGTGACCCTTTCTGTGCAGCACATCCAGGTGATCAGCCCAATCCAGTTTATTATTGAGGAGCACACCCAGGTACTTATAGGTCTTTACTATCTCAATGCCTGTCCCTTGGATCTCCACTGGATTCAGGGCACTTTTCCACTTACTAAAGTCCACCACCATCTCCTTGGTCTTCCCAGCATTAATCCTGAGGTGGTTCCACTGACACCATTCCACAAAGTCCCAGTTTAAGTGTCTGTATTCCCTATAGTCACCATCAGTGATGAGGCCTACCATTACAGAGTCATATTACTCATATTACTTGGCATAAAAATGTTCAAAACAGGGCGAGAAATATGTAAATTTATTAGCAAGGTTTCCAAGCTTCCCACCTCCTCCTCTGCATTCTGTGTTCCCTGGTCTCTCCAGGTGAGAAAGAGCACTGTGAAGAAGGTAGATAATGGCACGATCGACCCCAATGTCGGGCCAATAGGCAAACTGGAGGGGGTCCATAGCAGAGCTCACTAGAGGGCGTAGATGTGTCAGGATCAGTCTCTCTAGAACCTTCATCAAGTGGGATGTCAGTGCTACAGGTCTGTAGCCATGACGGGTACCATCATTCATCATAGTTACCTTTGTAACAGAAGAAAAAGTCCTGCATGCTGGACTTTATCTTCCGTCATAAAAGTAAAAAAAAAAAAAAAAAAGGTTGGAAGAAAGTGTTTGTCATGTTTTTTATATGAGGGTGAATGCAGAGACTAGATGAAGGGGGCTCTGTTTGCATCTATCATTTACCGTATATACTCGAGTATAAGCCAAATTTTTCAGCACAGTGTTTGTGCTGAAAAAGCCCCCCTCGGCTTATACTCGAGTCAGCCGCATTGTCACTGTATAAAGTCATGGCCAAAAGTTTTGAGAATGATACAAATATTAATTTTTACAAAGTCTACTGCTTCAGTTTTCCTAATGGCAATTTGCATATACTCCAGAATGTTATAAAGAGTGATCAGCTTAACAGCAATTACTTGCAAAGTCAATATTTGCCTAGAAAATGAACTTCATCCCCCAAAACACATTTCAACATCATTGCAGCCCTGCCTTAAAAGGACAAGCTAACATCGTTTTAGTGATTGCTCCATTAACACAGGTGTGGGTGTTGATGAGGACAGGGCTGGAGATCAATCTGTCATGATTAAGTAAGAATGACACCACTGGAAACTTTAAAAGGAGGCTGGTGCTTGGAATCATTGTTTCTCTTCTGTTAACCATGGTTATCTCTAAAGAAACACATGCAGTCATCATTGCACTGCACAAAAATGGCCTAACAGGGAAGAGTATCGCAGCTAGAAAGATTGCACCTCAGTCAACAATCTATCGCATCATCAAGAACTTCAACGAGGGAGGTTACATTGTTGGCAAAAAGGCTCCAGGGCGCTCAAGAAAGACCAGCAAGCGCCAGGACCGTCTCTTAAAAGTGTTTCAGCTGCGGGATCAGGCTACCAGCAGTGCAGAGCTTGCTCAGGAATGGCAGCAGGCAGGTGTGAGTGCATCTGCATGCACTGTGAGGTGGAGACTCTTGGAGCAAGGCCTGGTCTCAAGGAGGGCAGCAAAGAAGTCACTTCTCTCCAGAAAAAACATCAGGGACAGACTGATATTCTGCAAAAGGTACAGGGAGTGGACTGCTGAGGACTGGGGTAAAGTCATTTTCTCTGATGAATCCCCTTTTCGATTGTTTGGGACATCTGGATAACAGCTTATTCGGAGAAGACGAGGTGAGCGCTACCACCAGTCTTGTCTCATGCCAACTGTAAAGCATCCTGAAACCATTCATGTGTGGGGTTGCTTCTCAGCCAAGGGAATCGGCTCTCTCACAGTCTTGCCTAAAAACACAGCCATGAATAAAGAATGGTACCAGAATGTCCTCCAAGATCAACTTCTCCCAACCGTCCAAGAGCAGTTTGGCGATCAACAATGCCTTTTCCAGCATTATGGAGCACCTTGCCATAAAGCAAAGGTGATAACTAAATGGCTCAGGGAACAAAACATAGAGATTTGGGGTCCATGGCCTGGAAACTCCCCAGATCTTAATCCCATTGAGAACTTGTGGTCAATCATCAAGAGACGGGTAGACAAACAAAAACCTACAAATTCTGACAAAATGCAAGCATTGATTGTGCAAGAATGGACTGCTATCAGTCAGGATTTGGTGCAGAAGTTGATTGAGAGCATGCCAGGGAGAATTGCAGAGGTCCTGAAGAAGAAGGGGCAACACTGCAAATATTGACTTGCTGCATTAACTCATTCTAACTGTCAATATAAGATTTTGTTACTCATAATATGATTGCAATTATATTTCTGTATGTGATAAAAACATCTGACAAACACACATAAAAACCAGAGGGCAGCAGATCATGTGAAAATAGAAGATTTGTGTCATTCTCAAAACTTTTGGCCATGACTGTAGAATCTCCCATAAAATAGTGGGGGAAAAAAAGAAGCTTTAAAAAAAAAAAATAAAAGTTCTAAATCCCTCCTTTCCTTAGAATACATATAAAAGTAGAAAATGACTGTGACACACAAACACATTTGGTATCCCTGTGTCTGCCCGGTCTACTGAATATAGGGGATCTGCAGAGCTCCTGTTCCGTCGAGAAGGGGTTAATAGGAGCACTGCAGATACCCTATAGTCAGCCAGACTGAATTCCAAGTGGGGGAAGAAAAAACCCAGTCCTCAAGCTCAGGGAAGGGGCAGACAGACAACCAAAACACCCCCTCCCCTTTCCCACACACAGCAACTACTGCACCCAAAAGCTCCGACCATTTTAATTTTTGAAATTTTCCAGTAGCTGCTGCATTTCCCCCCTCGGCTTATATTCGAGTCAATAAGTTTTCCCAGTTTTTTGTGGTAAAATCAGGGGCCTCGGCTTATATTCGGGTCGGCTTATACTCAAGTATATATGGCAATATCCGTTGCTGTCACCCAGTGATGGATGAGAGCATTGGACATTAAGTAACAGTAGTGTGAACTCAAACTCAGACAGATATATACCACTTTTCAAAGTAAAAAAAAAAAAATATATATATCTTAATATTACCCTACAGTACAAAGTACTTCCATGAGTCTACATAGCTATAATCACAGCTGGCACAGTCTTATTTGGCATTGCTCACGCGGACTAGAGAACAGATGTTTCAGGACCTTGGTACACTAAGAATCAACTCTTCTACAGCCAAAAATGTTCTCTGGAATGTCATGATATTTCTCACATCCATAGTAGTAGTATAAAAAGCAAAAGCCAAAAAGCGCTGCAGGAAAAACTGTGGCGACAATGCATCGTGGTTCTTCCCACAGCACTATAAACACAAAATCTGCTGAATTTCTTCCTCAGATTTTCTCTTACAATTACGGTATATCTATAGGGAAACTGCCGGCATTTACGTACATACAATTGACATGCTGTGATTTCCGAAACCGTGCCGGTTTTGAAAATTGTAGCATGTCCACACCGTGGTTTTTACCGCAAAGTGGGCATGGGATTTACTAGAATCCCATCCACTTTGCACGTACTGTAAAACACTGCAAATTTTCAGGTCCATGGCGCCCCGGCCTTAAAGTTCCTTTAAGAGTAAACAGGATAGGTCATCAGTATGTGAACTGTGGATGTCTGACACCTGGAAACCGCACAGATCAGCTGGTGCCGGAAACCTGTAACAGATGGGGAGCACATGTAGCACAGCTCCTATAAGTAATGAAACACCAACATACAGCGGCATGACCAATGCTGCACGCACGCACGCACTCACTCCCCATCCACTAGGAGCTTTCAGCACACAGAGGTTGCTACAGCTGATCAGTAGGTGGTCCAAATGTCGGACCCCCACAGATCACATACAGATAATCTCTCCTGTGGATAGGTCAACAGTTTGAAAAGATAATCAGAAAACCACATTTAATACCAAAAGTAGTATAAAAATATGCACTTTATGTAAAATGTTTGCCCACCGCTTCGTACTTCATAAACTGCGTGGTTTGTTTTCACTTACTCATATTACTTGGCATAAAAATGTTCAAAACAGGGCGAGAAATATGTAAATTTATTAGCAAGGTTTCCAAGCTTCCCACCTCCTCCTCTGCATTCGCAACCTTTATGATTGTTCTATTTATAACATGGGAGGGGAAAATAGCCAAATTAGTGGGGAAAAGAGAACACTTCTAGCGCCATTATCATCAGTATACTATAATGGCCATGATGCATACAGACCGAGTGGGCACAAGCTGGCGTCCCACAGTGCTAATGTATGAGAGCTAGCACAATACTTTCTACATCAGCCACTCGCCTGGGCACTCTTATAATCTTACGTTTCTTTGCAATGAAGGTTGTTAGACTTCATTAACTTCATTTTTTGGATAGGCAAGAAACCAAGATTTTTTGTGTGTTTTTTTTTGCTTTTGTTATAAAAAGTGTGAATAAAATTCTTTGGATTTGCCTGTTATCAAAGCCGACCGGTCGGTCTCTTACAAGTACCGGGACTTATCAGAGTACCGGGAACTGCGGTTTTGACCGTATTTTGTCTTCATTGCGGGGTGCAACTTTACAAACAAGTTTCCTGATGAATTATTGATCATAATGAAACACGTAGAGAGACGCTACTTCTGAGACTACAACCTCAGTAACCATCTGCACCATGCACTGATAGTGTGCTACTTACATACCTCCCAACTTTTGAAGAACCGAAAGAGGGACAAAATGTGAGGCGCGCAAATTTGTCCCCGCCCGCTTTTGTGTTGACTCCGCCCATTCTCATAAATTTTTCATGTGCCCACACACAGTATAATCCTCCTACAGTCACCCGTAAATTATATGTCCCCCCTCTATCTCTCCCCCAGTTTCATATACACCCTTCATCTGCCCCCAGTTTCATGTCCCCCCTCCATCTCTGCCCCCAGTTTCATGTCCCCCCTCCATCTCTGCCCCCAGTTTCATGTCCCCCCTCCATCTCTGCCCCCAGTTTCATGTCCCCTCCATCTCTGCCCCCAGATTCATGTCCCCCCCATCTCTGCCCCCAGATTCATGTCCCTCCATCTCTGCCCCCAGATTCATGTCCCTCCATCTCTGCCCCCAGATTCATGTCCCCTCCATCTCTGCCCCCAGATTCATGTCCCCTCCATCTCTGCCCCCAGATTCATGTCCTCCCATCTCTGCCCCCAGATTCATGTCCTCCCATCTCTGCCCCCAGATTCATGTCCCCACATCTCTGCCCCCAGTGTCATGCCGTCCTCTCCTTCATCTGCCCCCAGTTTCACGTTCCACCTCCACTTTACACTTATCTTCTCCTTCGCTCCCTCGTCGCGCCTCTCTCTCTCACTGGCGCACAGTTGTAGACGCGATGTGACGTCATCACATCGCATCTACAAGCCAGTAGGCGGCGTTCAGCGGCGAAGCACAGAGCTGACCTGTGTCAGCTCCTTGCTTCAGCCGTGTATGTGTTCAACTCAGATCTGCGTCCTCTGGACGCAGATCTGAGTTGAAATCTGGACATACCTCCCTCCAACTGGGACCGCGGGACACGTCACCAGAATCGTGAATGTCCCGCGGAAATCGGGACGGTTGGGAGGTATGGCTACTTAGGTTAGAGGAGTGTGTTTGCTAGTCTCCTGCAGATATACACAGTCAATTTAGGTTCCACCAACAGGTGACTTGAACGTAGTGATTTAATATAGTGTATTTCATTACCTCCAGTTTCCCCACTTGCACAACACTGTTTTTCTGCAAATCTACAAGAGTGACATATATACGTCTAAGTGTTGTTGGTGTCAATGATGCAAATGCTCCAGCGTTTCATCAGCTCTCAAGCTGGCGTACTGCTGAACTTGTTGCTGGCGCTATGCCTATGATTGTTCCGGCATCTCAGCAGCTTGCTGGAATGCCATATAATGAGTGTGTTTTGGCTGCTTTAAGACCCGCTGGACACCTAGCTTGCTCAATCCCCCTCAGCTCCGCTTCAGGAGAAATCTGTTGACTTCTGGCTACCTTCATAGCTCTCGGGTTTGGAGAATTTTTCGATAAATTAGATTTAAATTTTACCGGCACGTTTAAAATTAGGAAACTACCAATTTGGATTAAAGGGGCTTTCCCATCCCATTGTCTCAGCACTCCTTTCCTTGCCATTTTTCCATAGGATGACTGTAATGCGATCTGTAATACAATGGTCCTGAATATGCTTACTGAATTGACAGAGACATCCAGCTAAACCAAACCCTTGAGTATTCCCATTAACAACATAAATCCCCCAAATAGGTTGTAAAATGTCTTTATGTTGGTACCCTGAGTGGTCACGAAAACAAAAGGTCCCCTGTGTGATGCATGCAAATGGAGCAGTGATGCACATACAAAGTCTATAACTATAGGACTGCCAGGATGCTGCGACACTGCTACATTTACGGGGACTACATAGATAGACCCCAAGGAATTACACCTATCCTTCATCCTGTGGAGGTAAAAGTTTTTCCATTTAGTAGACGACAGGTGGCCTTTGGTTATTATTTACAGCACAGACTACATTTTGCACGCCTTGGGCACCTCTTAGTGGCTGCAAATATAACATTTTTGGGACCTTTGGAAGTCTTTGCACTATAGACACACAGCTATTTCTTATTACACGGTATAAGGTGCCACGTACATTGTAAGTATCCGCTCATACCTCTGTAACACTTAATTGCCTCCATTTTTCCCTGAACTGTTTAGCTTATGCAAAGTCAAATGTACAGTAATGAAATCTATCTCAAAACGAGTTGGCAGCAGATCAGCCCGCTCGCTCGGCTTCCTCTGCTGTGTAGCAGTCACTGGCGTGCAGTTTCCTTCTCCGCAGGCACATCTGTCTCGTACGTCTTTTCATCACTGCCACTCTTGGCTTTGCACATGCTATAAAACCACAAATCTTTCACAGTGCAAAAGGTCTAGGAATCATCTGCAAATGTAAATGTATGACACAGCATACTATTCTCCTGCCAGATCAATGGCTTGCCATTTTTAGGATGGAATTATTCTGATATTATAAATAATTGAAAAGCATCTGCTACAAATTCTACATTGGTGGTTCAATATATCAGCATAGACTATTATTGGCAAGAGACTAAAATAGAGTGAGCTGGCAATGTAATGTAGATGACATCATAGCTGTCGGTCATCGGAGACAATCTTTGCAGTAAAAAGGCTTGAATAATGGCGCCTCTCTGATGCTCCAACGCAAGAAGCGACTGAATTGTATGGAAACAGACTGAGACTTTTTGTTGCTCCCAATGGGCCCAAGAGGAGAGATATGGAATCAGTAAACCAAACCACCGACTCCAACAATTACATTTTTGCACAGACCGACTCCAACTCTTTTATAAATGGCTGACGGAAGAAGCAGAAAAGATCCTTTAAATCATCAAAAAGTCAACCATTGAATTCCTATGAAAGCAAATCCATAACAAAATAGACAAACTAATCATCTTATTCATTATTCAATATTAAAAATTTTATGATATAATTAAACTCTAAGCCAGAGTCAGAATCAGTAACTTTTTTTCCCCCAACTTCGACTCTACCCAAAATTGGTTCAGAATCCATCTCCATAGCCTTGGTCGTGAACACCACTGATCACCTCCTTATTTTAACTTTGGCGGGGTACTTACTCAGTTACGATTATTAATTCATGGATGGATTTCCCAATTTAAAGCAAACATGTATCGAGAAGATAACATATTCCCTAAATCAATTTTTTACGTTAAACATATTTTTGTAAGAATATTTGGTAATTTATTTTTCTTCCAATTTTCCTTGTTCTAGTTTACATTAAAAAAAAATGTATGCATCCTGCAGTTCCAACTGTGGCCACCAAGGTTAAAATGGTCTGCCACTTCCTGTTTCTTGGAGATAGACCACGGGTCATACACACAGTGGTCTGGAGCACACCCTATTGACTTCTATGGATGATCATGCTCATAAGGGATGTATTGATGTTCAAAAAGAATGACGATCACATCCATAGGGGTCATGGTTTCAGTAGAAAATTTCCCCGATGTGAATGGTACGCTATTCTCTCTTGCTGACCGTCTGAAATGTTGGCAAGTATAAGGTAAGGCTCCCATAGACTTTCTCAAGGACTTTCAGCTGCTTTGTGAATTGGCAGGTCAGTCTGATGATCACATGACCTGACAAAGGACCTGTTCCGGATGAGAAGATTAGGAGTGTAAATTTAAATGAGGCGAAAGCTCTGAAAACATAAAAACTCATGAAAACGCTAATGCCACAGGTTAATCCATTTCCGCCATTGTGTGCAGAACAATTTAGAATAGGAAGCCAGAGCTTTCTTTGCATAGAAAATAAAAATTACCTGAAGAGAGATCAAAAAAGTAAGCAAAAAGCAGAAAGTTGTTATTTCAAGTAATAAATCACTTGCATCTCATATTTTGCATTCTAAACTATTGTACAGAATGACGGGGGGAAAAAAACAATCCCCAGCAGCAAAACGACTGCACAAAAGATACCCATGCAACAAGAACATAGTGAGAGTTAATTAAAGGGATCGTCCAGGAGTTGGACCGACCCCGGTTGAACCTGTTGCTGACGCTAAATTGTCCACCATTGGTGACCTTCTTGTGCTGGAGCCTTGCTGCCATTATTGACCTCAGTGGTTGATGGTAAGAAACTGGTTGCGTATTTGAGAGACATCATCAGTACCTTTCCAGCGACCACTAAAAGCATGGATTGGTTTCAGGGGTCACAGGACTTCCAGAAACCAGTTGGTGGCATGACATTTTTGCACATATCAGCTGAATGAAGGGGTCACAGCAGTGGAGGAAATATCCAGGGATCAGTAACCTTCATTATTCCAACTGCAATTCTCAGTAGGCTCCATTTACACCTATGGGAGTTTAAAGATTACCAGAGTAAATATGCATGCTGGGTGTTATAGTTCCACAACCGCTTACGTGCCGATGGTTTCTGAAACGTGCCCATATGCTAAGCAGTGGCCCAAAATGGTACTGCAGCTCTACTACATTCATTGCAAGAGGAGTCAGGCTGACTTGATCTAATGATTGGTCATCAATATATAAGTCCTAGAAACCCCCTTTAACCTAGGTAATGTATTTCCATATAATGTTTTAGGATACTGACTCATGAGGTTCTTAGAATCAGTGAAGAAGCAGTAGGTCAGCAGTATAACCTGACAGCATGACATGGCTTTGCCCTCTGCAATGCTTCTATACTTAGCAAAGTGGAAAAGATCAAGTAACACATCCAAGATTAACCGGGTCAGTGAGCCCTTTCCCCAGCCATGTTGCTCTGCACAGATGGGGTGTAGGATACAGCCAGGCACTTAAGTGGAAAGCCAAATGCCCTTGTAGAATCTTGTATGAGAACAGCTGGTGTCAAGCAGAATACCCAAAACTCCCATCCGTAAAGTCCTAGTTTCAATTGACTAAAGTAAAATTGATCGGTGCTTCACATTAAATACAACCATTCCAATCCCCGTGAAACCTTGGTAAAAGTGTTGGCCTACTTTGGGTGAAACTATATTATTATTGCTTAAATAGCAATTACCCAATACAGTATTATAACCAGAATTTTCCATATTCTTTCCTTGCTTTGTAAGAAATCTGTCAGTAGACCACAGGCTGAGCGTAGTCTAGAGTCCAACCGGGCTGATGCTGTCTGCTGATGGATTTGTATGGCAACAGTAGGAAATAGGATATTCCTTGTAGATCGCTATGGATATGGAAGAGGGAAAAGAAGGAATGAGATGTTGGATGGAGGCAGACATAAATACACAGAGACCACATTGCAGCTTCTAGTGAATGTTGTATCTCACCACAGTGCTGGATTCACAGCTACACTGATCAGTATTGCTTTACGAGGTCCCACATACTGCTGCTGCTTCTGTTTATGTGAATGACAGAGACAGTATAGAGGACTTGAAGATTTGGCTAAAGAACTCACAACTAAATAAAAGGGATCAAGCCTATCTAATATAAGAAAGCTTAAAAGGATTGTCTCATAAAGACTACCCTTGGTCTATATATCCTATGGCATCCTCAACTACTATTTGATATTCACCTGATGGCAGACCCAGGTCAATGTAACTTTATTAAGCAAAAGAACATCTGAATGTTAGTGCCCCAAAAAGGTATCATTTCCCTTTAGTTTTCCCCAAACAGTATATTACCCCTTCAAATACTACAATACCCCCTTAGTCACCTCCACATGGTATAATGTCCTACTGGTACCCCTACACAGTATAATGCCCCTTAGTTCCCCCCTGCACTATAATACCTCCATAGTGTCCCCACACTGTATCATGTCCCCATGGTGTCATACATTGTGCCACTTTAGTGCCTTCAGACTGAAAAAAATTCCTCCAAAGTGTCCCCACACCATACAGCGCCTCCACACAGTAGCCTTCCACTTTAGAGCCCTTGCACAGAACAAATTCCCCCATAGTACCCCCATACAGTGCAATACCATAGTGCCACCACTCAAGGTATAGGGAGCCCTGAGAAAATTCCCTCCTTGCTGCTGACCCTGAAAGCAGACAGAAGCCACACTGGTCTCCTGAGTCTACTCTTCCCGTCCCTGTTGCTGCTTCTGTGACACAGTGGGGTCTGGAGGTCTAAGATGGACCGTGGACTACTAGTTGAATTCCCCTGCCCCAATAGCATATGGACATCACAAAGAAATGCTTAGCTGGCTGCAATCTTCCCCAGTAATTTTGGTTGTTTGCTAGTACCAGTACCGGGGCGATCACCTGATCACTCCGGTAGCCGCATGTTTAAAGGGATTGACACTGGTGACACCACTTCTTTTACTGTCAGGATCGCCATATTTGAAGACCAGCTGGAAGAACAGCTTAAAATATTTATATCTTAATTTCCTTTGCTCACTGCCGAAAATCCTGAATATAATCCGCTAATTTGAAGGTTATTACTTGAGTGGACACAATACTGAATTGTCAGATCAAATAGAGCACTTTTTCTTCTAAGTAAAATTTGCCTTGATCTGACCTCAAAGAGGAGGCAGCAATTAAATGAAAATATCTAATTAAGGAAAATGACACCGCGAGCCATTAACAGATCACGGAGGCGGACTGTATTAAATATTTACCTAGCTGGTTCAACAAAGGTTTTTAACAAACTAACCAAGCTATCTTTATTACTATAATTACCGGCCTGGTCTCCAGGATATTCTACAGAGAAATCCTTTCTGAAATGAATATGCCTACATTCAGGGAACGACCCCATTCTAACCTTTCCCGAAAGCCTGATCGGTAAATGTCATGTACCTGTTCAACACAGTCAGGGCTCGGTAATTCTAGGTTGTATATTCTTAGGTTTGGCTGTGACGGTTTAACATTATACTTAGATATTCTGCATCCCACAAACAAGCACATGGGAAGGATGGACTTAAAGAGGCTATTAATTAGAGGCTATCAATTTTTAGATTGGTGGAAGTCTGACCGTTGGGACCCCAACTGATCAGCTATTTTCACAGGACTGTGGTGCTGGGTTAAGAGTACACAGTACCAGTATCACCGCAATAAAGAAAACTGTACTTGAACCACAGTCACATATATAAACAGCTGATCTGTAGGGGGGCCTGAACAGTTGGACCTCCACCGATCTAAATTTGATCTTAAAGAGGACCTTCATCAGTTGGGGCACATGCGGTTTTATATACCGCTAGAAAGCCAATAATGTGCTCAATTCTGCACACTGTCGGCTTTCACGATCTGTGCCCCAGGTGAAGAGCTATCGGTGCCAGTACTGTAGCTGTTCACTGTCAGAAGGGCGTTCTGGACAGTCAGTGAGGAACGGCCTTCTCCACAGCAGCGCCTATAGCACTGTACTGTGAGAGCGGGGAGGAACGCCTCCCTCCCCTCCTGATAGTACTTGTTCATAGACGAGTACTGGGGAGACGTTCCTCCCCACTCTCTCACGGTACAGCGCTATAGGTGCTGCTGTGGAGAAGGCCGTTCCTGACTGACTGTCAGAAACACCCTTCTGACTGTGAAGAGCTAAGGTACCGGCACAGGTCCTCTTTAATTATTTGATTATTAAATTACGTAATCCCTTTAATACCCACTGGCCAAATCCAAGACAATCAGAAAAGGGAAGGAAATGTCAATCAATTACAGATTTCTAAAAACATTTTACAGGATTGTTAATATTAAGGAGCCCTCAATAAATGCCCAATTAATCTAAGCTGTGCCCATATAATACAGTTCCTTAAAAAGTTAAAAGTCCACTTAGGAGTTGTTTAATTCGGAATTGTTAAGAGTCTCCTGGCAAAAAGCAGTCACCCTTTACAACGAACTGTAATCAGTTTAGGAACCTGCAACAAGAGTTCAACTTCCCTGCAGCACCCCCGCAGGAGAAATGGAGCATTACAGATTTCCTATGTAAATCAATGGTCTTCTGTTTTTTTTTTGCACAGATGCATCAGATCCTCCAGGGTTTTTGTTGTGTCCTGTGCTCTAAACACAAACCAACCAAGATCACTTATACATTAACTCTAATGATTAAAAATGATCACTATAAAAGAGAGCGACAAACGGATCATGTCATGCTGACTTGTAGTTTGTTGTGCGATTCCGTACAAAGTGAAGCTTCTCTTAACTTGTAACCAAAGGAAAAAATCTTTTCTCCTCTCAAGCTGGTATCCCCAGGCTTCTGCTCAAGAACGAAGCACGCTAATTGTAGATATGCAATTGCCAGCACAAATAGTGCTCCTTTGGGGCATTTAGGTCATCTACACAGAAACACAGGCAGATGGATTAAATAGCTGGCATTGGACTTCTTTCCCCTGTTGAAGTCTTGCCAGTAATACCGACTGCTCCATGCTCAGCAATAACAAGATTAAACCTAGAAAAAGAGTCCCTATAAAACAAGAAGAGCTAATAAATGTTACACGACCAGCCGACTGTGCCGTACATTACACTGAGCTGTTACCTATTGAAATGGAAATGACAGCCAGAAATTGATGCGTGCCTTGAGTAGCAGCGTCTGAAAATTTCCGTAATTTGAGCCCTTTATGAAAACAGGTTAAACGAATGTTGATGGGGGCCAATGGTCATCAAACACAGATGGCATTCTTCTGTTTAGGGTTTTATTATAGCAGTATTATTTTCTGCATTCAGTCACAGTAAAATTGTATATAATACTGCACCATACTCAGCAATAACAAGATTAAATGGGCATAAAAATGGTATATAGAGCGCTACTTGACTGGCTGTGCAGACGTACTTCAGGTAAAGAAGTGTAAAGCTCCTCAAGGATGGCAAGATTATCCTCTACGCTGACTTAAGAATTAAGCTACTGACTTCTTAATGAGTCCTGCGGAAGTATAAACCATCATTGCATCCTCCGTCATAAAATTATTCTAGAATGGTGTTCACCAATCCAGCCCTCGAGGAATCCAAACAGGTCTTGTAAGCATTGAAGATTTCCCTAATATTGCTAAGAGGATTCCAGGCCTCCTCCTGGCCATCTATATTCTCTATTGTCCCCCCTTTCAGATTTTGACCCCTGATAAGGGTTAGATAAGTTTCTTACATCCACGGATAACTGTGCTAAAAGCAGGAAGTGGATGGGAGAGGAGACAGGAGGCCAGGTGAAATCCTGAGATGAGAAAACTCTCTTAAAAAGCTACAGATTAAATTCCGATAGAAATATAGTAAATGTACAATAAACTATCCATCTAAAAAGGATGACTAAGTCACTAGTGCACCAAAGTGGACAAAGTGGTAAACCAACCAAGAGTAAACCTTAGGTTAAGGTCACCAATACCCTTACAGTGCCAGAAGGGCTGGTCTTACAGCTTAGCCTCATGCAATTCTATGGAAGAGTAATGTCAGGGGGCCCACCCCTCTGACAGTGCAGGGATATCGGTACCTAAACTAACGGCCCCGATAACTCTCACACCACAACACATACTGGCAAAGCCGACAGATTGCTGAATTCAGTGTACTGTCAGTTTTCTAGCAGGGTATAATACACTGAGGTCAGAGGACATGAAATATCCTCTTTTAATAGGCTCTATACTGTCAAGTGGGTGGTCCTTGTCTGCCTTATCCAGTCAAGGACTGAACTCCTGGTGCAGCATCTACTGAACAATTCAAAGGTCCTTTTTATATGACCCATGTTCATTAAAAGGTTTATCCAGGATTAGAAAACATGGCAGCTTTCTTCTTCTCAGGAAGTGACATCATGTCTGTTGGACACATGGAAATACCACAGCTCAGGCCCATTCTGGTGAATAGGTTGAAGCTGCTGCATGACCATGCAGCTAAGGCGCCATGCACACAACCAAATGAGCTGTCGACGCTCCTCCACTGGGGAGTCTGATGGTCCATTTCCTTACCAATGAAAATAGCGTAGGTCCTAGCCTGCTCCATGTCATCAGAACAAAACGCATCTGAAGCCGTCATAGAGGAAAGTAAATTGTGGAACGCATTCAGACGACACTTGGATGTTACTACAAACTCAGCCCCACATTGGGTGCACACTCGATCATGTGCCTCTGGGCTAACACATATGAAGTAATACTGAACAATCTCTAATAAATATATAAATTTGACTGTCTCTTACCCTGCACCTTGGTATCACAAGTGCGCCGTCAAAATACCAGAATCCCAAAAGCATATTCAGCCCTGCCAGGTTTTTTTCCAATTTTTTTTATTTTTACACAAAGCCTCACTCCTCTTCCATACAGTATTAATCCATCAAGTACAAGATGAATTTGTCAGTTTTATTCTGTATCCCCAGGGACACTTTCAGCTGTGGGCAGAATGACATTTCATACATAGAGGTTAGTACCATGCATAATAATTATTGGTTGTGGCGCTGAAAATAGCAGACACACGTTTAGGAAAGGAAAAATGGGACAAAGTAAGAAAATAAAAAATACTAGCTATAGTTCAGAAGGCGCAGTAGTCTAACATATGATTGACAGCTACTGCTAAGGCGAGAGGGTGGAAAATGTAGGAGACCAAACGGAAAGGGAGATAATGAGCGTAATATTTCCTATATATCACTGCAAGGCTAATGGATAATGTGCTGAAAAGGGAATGATGGGAGCTAAATCATGTCCCAATGCCATTGGCATATTGGTGAAGCCTGCCAGTCTTGGAGAACAGCTAAAGTTGTGCACCATTTTTGTTGCCATCTATGAAATAGTTAAGTGTTTAGGTTCCCGCTATCCTGCTGTTTTTACTTCTTTTACCAACCTGTGCTCTGACAAAGCCGACCATCCTGACTCATAGCTCTCTGTTCCCTTTACCCCGATAGTATGAAATGGAAAATATCGAATTGGCACATAGATAGTTTGCAACCTCGATTAACATGTAGGCTTCTTTTTATCCCGGTCAATGACATGGCTTCATGACTGTTGTGAATTTATGTTCACATACTATATTACTCTGCTCTTGGCAGCACATTATCTCTGAATCTGATAAAGCCAGGTCTGTTTTCTCGCTATGTAAACACACAGCTATCCCTCAGTCCATTGTGTACAGGGATCTGCATATTATCTGATCTGCTTCAGGCAGTGCTGAGACACTGGATGGGAAAACACCTTTAATCCAAATTGGCAGTTTGCTAATTTTAAACATGCTGGGAAAAAGAAAATCTGATTTGTTGCAAAATTTTAAACAACGAGAGAAATGAAGGTAGCCAAAGTTACAGACTTCTCCTCAAGCGGAGCTCAGGAGGATTGAGCAAGCTAGGTGTCAAGCGGATCTTAGAGCAACCGAAAAACCACAGTAGGTGGATCATCAACACCAACAACACACTCATTATATGGCGCCACAGCGAGCTGCTGAGATGCTGGTACAATCACAGGCACGGTGCGAGAAACAAGTTCAGCAGCAGGACAGCTTGAGAACTGCCAAAATGCCAGAGCAGGTGATCCATCAACAGTAGCAATTTGCTGAATATAGGCTGTTTATCGACACAAACAACGCACAGACAAAGGAATGGGGGACACCGGACACCAATCTTCTATTTGGTGTCAGTACTGAGCAATCAATGCTGTTAGTTTTGGTGCCTGATATGCTATTTAGTCTCTGTACTGTCAGAAAGTCAGTGTCAGGCAGGAGCAGACAAGGGGGTGTGAGTCTGAGCTCTGACACTGGCTGCTTCTGATTGGAGCTCTGAGTCACACCCCCTGCCTGACACCACCCACCTGACATTACAGAGCTTACATAGCACATCAGGTACCAAAACTATCTGTGCTTGTTGCTTGGGATTAGTAAGGGCTCTAGAGAAATTTCCAACAGCGCTGGAATCAGTGGAGCGGTGACTATTATGATATGGTAAAAACTGGAATTGGTGGAGGGGGTGAAATGTCCTCTTTAAGCTTAACATGCCCCATCCTTAATTCTCAAAGGAGATAAGCCACCAAAGGTATCTGGCAGTGGTCTGCTCCTCTCTCCTTATCAAGAAAACACACATGGTTGGTGAAACTGTGTATGCATGGGTATATGTGGAAGTGACCTAAGAAGTTGACAGCCATTTCAAGGGTTACAACCACCATTAACCTTCCCACATAAACAGACAGTCTCATGCTGCTACCAGTCATGACTAAAGTAATGGCATCACCTAGGAAGTCGACCTTTTGCAGCACTCAAGGGCAACTGCTTCACGCCAATGCTACGAAAATGTCATAAGTAGGAAAGGTATGGGGTACAGGGTCAGGAATCTTCAGCGGAATGGGAAGGGGGTTTTTTGCAATGTTTTTTTTTTCTTTATGATTTCCCAAATGAGAAAAAAATTCAACAAAAAATATCTAGATTAAAAAAAAGGTAAGTAGCAATACTGTCTGTGTCTTATTGTTCACCCTTCAAATGGGCTATGCACCAGTAAGTGGATTAGTATAGGAGAAAAGATGCAAAATTTTCTTTATTTTACCATTATTAATAAAAAATCTGTAACGTAACTTGAAATTATGTCTTAAAAGTTATTTTTGTCCTTGTACAGTGTTCCCAAAATCACAGTAGGGAGAATTTTACATGCAAGACAGAATAATAGCCACTTAGGAATTTCGCTTTAGAATAAAAAACAATATTACACGGAGATGCCAAAGGAGAAAAATCTGGTTTATGCATATTACATGAATCCTAATTACACTAGGACAACACGGCCCTGACATCTGGAGTCCGCGCACTGGAATTCATCACCTACAACACAAGACCTCGCACTCCCAAATTAATTGGGACCCGTTTGTGCAACCAATTTATATTCTGCTCCTGTGCTAAATTTTTGAAATTAAAATGTCCTTTTAATAATATGAAGTTTAACTCTTTAGTGCCACAGCTGATGGAAACTGTGTTGAGAATCAATTGTGTAAATCAATGTTCTTTATTACGATTATTCCCAGTTCAGCCCCTGCATGTCGTGAGAGTCTATGCTTGAGCGCAAGTACTAAAAGAAAAAATACTAGTCATGCGCTGTTGTCGAAGATTGGCAAACAAAATAACAACCAAATGTCATCTATCAGATTGATAGGGGTCTGACACCCACCGCCCCATCAATCATTTCTTGAAAGAGGACCTTTCACCTCCTGGGGCACATGCAGTGTAATACACCGCTAGAAAGCCGACAGTGCGCTGAATAGTGCAATGTCGGGTTTCCAGTTCTGTGCCCTCGGTGAAGAGTAATCGGTGACGGTACCGTAGCTCTTCAGTATCAGAAGGGCATTCCTGACTGACTGTCAGAAACGCCCTTCTGACACTGAAGAGCTACGGTACCGCTTCCTCACAGTAGCGTCTATTGCACTGTACTGTGAGAGGGGGCATTTCTTACCGCCCAGCGATGATGCTCTCACAGTACAGCGCAATAGACGCTACTGTGAGGAAGGGCGTTCCTGACTGAAGAGCTACGGTATCGGTACCAATAGCTCTTCACCCGGAGCACAGAACGGGAAAGCCAATAGTGCGCTGAATTCAGTACTCTGTCGGCTTTCTAGTGGTGTATTAAACTGCATGTGCCCCAGGAGGTGAAAGGTCCTTTTTAAAGAAGATGAATTACACAGTCACGTGTGCGGGCCGACAGTCCAGACCGCAAAATATATAACAGGTCCTATTCCTGTCCTACATTCGGCCCTTGCTTCTTTGGTTTCTATTCATTTAATGAAAGGAGCCACAAAATCACAGCCTGTGCACAGGCGACACACGGGGACATCCACATGTCCCCCGTGTGCTGCCCATGCCTTTAATTCATGACCAGCAGCCAGGGGTGAACCATGGGCTTCTGCCGCCTGAGGCGGTCGTCAGAAAGCCGCCCCCCCCCCCCGGAGGAGGGGGCCGAGCGGAGGGGGCAGGGCTGAGCGGAGCGAGCGTCTTTAGCAGGCAGAGAGCAGGCAGGGAGAGGACCTGCTCTCTGCCTGAGCGTGAGGGGCGGCCTCTGGAGCAGCGCTGCTCCAGCGGCCTCGCCAATCCACCGCTCAGTGACGATGACCCTAAGCCAGTCCAGGACAGCTTGGCTTAGGTCAGCAAAAATGCCGCCCCGTGGCCCTGGCATAGCGCCGCCTGAAGCGGTCGCTTCAGGCCACCTCATGGGAGGTGCGGCGCTGCCGGCAGCACACGGTTGTGTGCAACCGGCCTAAAACTGGAATTGAGGAGAACCTTTTATTCTACTGAATTAATAAGGTAAAACTGTGTGGTGCCATATGAAATATGAAAATCTTATCTTTCATATGACACCAGAACTGCAATTCCATGTTGTATAATGTTTGAAGTAGGGCTGGGAGATTAATCAAAAAATAACCAAAGCCGAATATCAACCAACGTGATTTTGTTCATATTTTCTAGTTTCATTCAGAGCGAATACATCTGAATCAGAACTGCTATTATTATACTCAGACCATGGGGAGGTGATCAAACCTAAAAAACAGTGTTACTCACCTCTCCTGGGCTCCGACATGACTCTCTATTCTCCTTGGTGCTTCTGACTGACGTCAGGGACCATGAGGCCCATGTGGCTGCTGAAGTCGAATCACAGGCCTCAGTGGTCCCTGATGTGAGGCAGAAGCCCCCAGGAGAACAAAGAGCCACATCAGAGTTTCGGTAAAGGTTGACATATTCCACCAGTGAAATATCATCGGGAAAAAGTATTTTTTCTATACCTTTGGACTTCGCCTTAGAATCAATTGTTCTCTGTCCGCGTTGTCTGGATCTTGTGTTTGGACTTTATTAAGCATAACAATAAAATCTATAGTAATTCATTTGCTTTGTTTAGGTCTTGGGAGAAATACAATAAATTGAGGGTAAAACAATTGCTGTGTCTGCCCATAAACCAGTGCATTTGTTGAAGAAAAACACTTGAAGATGCCGCCATCCGCTCAGCAAATATATTTGAAGAAATAGCTTGTCAGAAAAAGATAAGCCGACATTTCTTTACTTTAAGTGGCCAAATCAAATCTAACCCATAGACATTTTATAAGATTACAAGTAAACCAAAATAAGCGTCTTAAAACACCAGTCACATCTCTGAAGAAGCAAGACACCCACACAGACTGTACACTTAAATGTCAGCTCTGAGCAAGATCCAGACTGAGTAACGACAAGTCTAACACTCTCCTGTATCTAGATCGGGTGTGGTACACGGCTGAACAAAATGAATATTCATATCCCAAGATTATAAGATGATCACGACATCTATGTGGATTAGTAAGTACACCCATATACCTTTAGCAGAGTTTGGAGTGATCTCTGGGTGTTGCTGGTTGCTCCTGGCATCCTCTGCCTTTGTTTACTGGTATTAGCTTCCTGCTGTGCAGCTTCCTGTGTAGCTTCTACATAAGTTCCCTCTCACTCAGCCCCCCTTAGTCTGTTACAAACCCTCCCTGTCTCACTAGCCTAGCCCCTCTCACCCTCCCTGTCTTACTAAGACTAGTAATCCCACCCATTACTAGCCCCTCTCACCCTCCCTGTCTTACTAAGATTAGCAATGCCACCCATTACTAGCCCCTCTCTCCCTTCCCCATCTCCCTAGCTAACCTATTCTGCCCACTGCTAGAAGACAGGAAGAGCGGAGGAGCCGTTCCTTGAACACAGGAAGGCTTGGTAAGTATTAATGGAGATAGGGGAGGAGGAAGAGTAATGGTGACATTCCGTTTCAGAAGTGGTGAAACGGAACATCACCAGATTATCAGAAAGTGTCCCAGGATTGGTCACATGACTGCTCCAGGGATATGGGTAATTATAGATTTTTTTTTTTTTAACTGAAGTAAATTAGAAGTTAGGTGGACAGAGGGAGTTTAGTTTAGGGGTTAATTTTCAGTTTATCCTGGACAACCCCTTTAAGCAGAGATTCACAACCTGTGGGTCAAATACGACCCACAATACACGACATGGTACAGATATGGTTATCGGTGTACAGTAAGTACAGTCATACCAGTAGACTGCTATCTCTTGACTAATTTTTTGTACTCCAGATAGGAGGTGGACATCCATGTATGTGGTTTTCTCCACTTTAGTTTATGGAAGCTGGGAGATGCTACACGATTTTGTCAATTCCGACCATCCACAATGGAGAGCCACATCCTCCTCTTTGAAATACCAAATGGCAAAGAATAAGACTCCCCACTGCCAAATAGATGGAAGACTTTGTACCAGAATTTTTCGACACTATTTGGGCGCATTGTGGCAAATTTGAGCTACAGGTGTACAAAGTGTATTATTGATTTGGGGAAAACTGAACCAATGTTTTGTTTTCTACCTACCTTCCCTCATAGATTGTAAGCCCTCGCGGGCAGGGCCCTCTACCCCACTGTGCCAGTCGGTCACTGTTAGTTTTATATCTGCCTGCATATTTTGTGTACTGTATGTAAGCCTCAAATATAAAGCACCATGGAATTAATGGTGCTATATAAATAAATAAATAAATAATAATAATAATAATGCAGGGCTTGAAGGGGAACACAAATGGCCAAGAAGAAGCTCTTAGAAAGAATCCGTGTGTCATATATCACTTCTCCAACTTTACACAAGGCATAATATCGTATATTTGCTTTGCATTCAGTTTTTTCCAATTAGATGAAAACTAAACAAGTCATACAAAAAATTAAAGTTTAATATTGTGTAAAAAAAAAAAAAAAAAAAAGTATACAACAAATGGGCAATGGCTGGCAATTTGGCATTAGGATCTAAAATGCTGCTACATACAACTTTCTGTTGATCACCATTGACAGACTTCCATAAAAAGAATAGTACATCAGAAAATGTTGGCCTAAGATGATACATTACAGTAACATTGCATTAACAAGGAACTGAACCCATAGCCAAAGTGCTCCAGTGTTTGAGTCTAATACAAGCCTTTCTCACAAGGTTTTAACCATCAAATGTCAAGTGTCCTTTCATAGGAAATATTATAGTGCTCTCCAATCTCTAGCAACAAATGTCTTTTTTTTCTGAGTCATCCCACCAGAATAGGTAATGAAAATAGTTACAGCCAAAAGCGATGCAGAAGTGTCCCACCATTATGGATTATTGCAACAATTTCAGGTTTCTCCTTATCTGATTGAGATCATTTATAATGTATGTGATTTATAGATAGAGCTCTTCTATAATGTGCAATGTACAATCGTCAGACTGCACCGGAATCAAAGTGTGGCATCTGACTGGTCCAAATGGGTCGGCTTTGATAAATCCTAATCTGTCTAAAAAAATTTTCTGCAACCCACAGATAAGTCAAAAGGCAAATATTTGGGGGAAAATTTAAAAAAATACCCAAATCTTGACCCTAAACTACATACAGGCTCCAAAACAGATAGATATCTGGCCAATAATTATAGAGGCTTGACCACAAAAATAAATTCAGACGCTAAAATAATTGATTGAATATAAATGGCAAAAACAGAGATGCAAGACCGTAGAATACATATAGACTCCAAAATAAATTCAGAGCCCATAGTACTTTCAGAGCTCAACCAGACGTTTTACCTATAGTACTTACTTCTCCTTGCCCCCACATGTGAGGTCTTCTTTTCTCCAAGGCACAACTGCTCACAATGTTCTGACGTGGAAGAGATCATCAGTTGGGTTGACAGGAGACAAGATGAGGTGCATATTAGACCTTCCCACTCTTACCTATTCTAGAAAACCCACATCTATTAGACCTTCCCACTCTTACCTATTCTAGACAACCCACATCTATTAGACCTTCCCACTCTTACCTATTCTAGACAACCCACATCTATTAGACCTTCCCACTCTTACCTATTCTAGACAACCCACATCTAATAGACCTTCCCACTCTTACCTATTCTAGACAACCCACATCTATTAGACCTTCCCACTCTTACCTATTCTAGACAACCCACATCTAATAGACCTTCCCACTCTTACCTATTCTAGACAACCCACATCTAATAGACCTTCCCACTCTTACCTATTCTAGACAACCCACATCTATTAGACCTTCCCACTCTTACCTATTCTAGACAACCCACATCTATTAGACCTTCCCACTCTTACCTATTCTAGACAACCCACATCTAATAGACCTTCCCACTCTTACCTATTCTAGACAACCCACATCTAATAGACCTTCCCACTCTTACCTATTCTAGACAACCCACATCTATTAGACCTTCCCAGTCTTACCTATTCTAGACAACCCACATCTATTAGACCTTCCCACTCTTACCTATTCTAGACAAGCCACATCTATTAGATCTTTCCACTCTTACCTATTCTAGACAACCCACATCTATTAGATCTTCCCACTCTTACCTATTCTAGAAAACCCACATCTATTAGACCTTCCCACTCGTACCTATTCTAGAAAAGCCACATAATCCTATAGATGCCAGTGCAATATGACAAGTGTGACGTCACAAGAACAGATTTCGCCCAGTAAATTGCCCACTTTGCAAAAAAGGATTCTAAACATCCTGCTAAGTAAAGTTGAATAGAGTCTTCATAATCACGTTACATTACTATGTGGAAGTATTTACGGATTGTTCTGCATAAATCTTACGTTCTCTTCTCACTGTTGGCACAAAATTGTCTCAAAGGCTTTAATATTTACATTGTGAAGCAAAAAACGGCAAGAGTAATAGGCAAAGCTGTTATACGCTGTAACCATCTGACGACAGAATACACAATAACGGTTATTTACTGCAATTCTGCTATACTCAAGCCTAGAGCGGCAAATAAATCCAAATCTGGATCACTCAAGCCACAAATCTAAGAAACGCTAGAGACTTTGTTTTCACAATAATTGCGTTATATCAAGTGTTTATACCCAAAGTCCCTGGACTCAGGGCTAAAAATCCATTTCGCACAAAGCGCAATGTTTATAGAGATGTGCCGCTTGATGTTATACTATCCTTGTCCTAAAGGAAAAAATCTCTCCGATTCTGCAGAGTGTGAATAAAGTGGAATATAATGCAAGATCATAGATATTTAGTTTAGTTTATCATGTTGAATCTGATTTTATGTTAAAATTGTTGATCCTAAGCAAAAAAGTCACACATAAGGGTAGGATTATACAGAAAACGTGCAGGAAACGCAGCATTCCTATATCATTTATAAACCGATTGGTTATTGGGTATTCTTAGTTTATGGCTTTACAGTAACCATTCCAATAACATGGTCACCAGGGGCTTACAAAGGATAGGTTATAGAGATGAGCGAGTAGTGTTCGATCGAGTAGGTGTTCGATCGAATACTACGGTATTCGAAATACTCGTACTCGATCGAACACTACTAGCTGTTCGAAGTTTAAGGTTCGATGCAGAACCAGCGTTGCTTGGCAGAATGCTATACAGTCGGCCAGTCAACGCTGGTTCTTCTCTTACCTTTAGAAGTCTTCTCTGTGCAGCGTCCCCGCGGCGTCTTGCGGCTGGAATTCACTCTGCCTAGGCATCCGCATGCGCATGCCCTCGCATGTGCAGTCGGCTCTGCTCAGGCGTCAGGCCGGGCAGAGCCGACCGCGCATGCGCAGTCAGCTCTGCCTAGGCCCCGATGCCTAGGCAGAGTGAATTCCAGCCGGAAGACTCCTCGGGGGTGCTGCGCCGGGAGAAGACTTCAAGGAGAATCCAGCCTGACCGTCACTCGTGGACTTGGTAAGTATAATTTTATCGAATTTTGCGTACCCCTGAAACGAGCATTTCCCCCTATAGACTATAATGGGGTTTGAAATCCGTTCGAACAGTCGAACAGTGTGTGGCTGTTCAAATCGGATTTCGAACCTCAGACATTTTATAGTGTTCACTCATCTCTAATAGGTTATCTATATGTGATCGGAGAGGTCAGCTGTTAAAAGATGTCTCTTCCTTGCGCCAATGACATGACATTAATCACTCACATGATACAGTAGCAGTCTAGTCCCATTCAAGTGGATGAGTCTCAGCCGCAATATCCCCCACGCAATCTACAGTGCCGTGCTTGATATTCAGTGAAGGGGCTGCAACACTCACCCAAAGGTCACAGCTTATTTAACAAACTGATTTTTGGGGTCCCAAGCATCTGGACCCCACCTTTCACATACTGATGACTTAGGAACACTCAACATCCAATCAATTTGCATTCAATTAATGAACTACAGCAGAGGTAGGGGGGACGCCATGTTTTCTGCAGCACAGTGGCTGGATCACAGTCCCACAATGTAATCGCACCCATAGAGATAACTTGTTATATGTATTGAGGCTTCACCCAGGTTATGACAGCAGATATGCCATCCCTAGAGGTATTCTCCCCTCTCCACACTGAGAATACATTGGCCAATCACTCATGTGGATGAACTGGTTGAAAAAAATATCTGCCGCTGATGGCTATTGAATGTTATGTGGCTCATAGAACATTCCTTCAACATGCATGTAACTATATAAAGACGTTCTGGAAGTTGAAGCAGTACAAGACAGACCTAGAGCTTGAAGAATATGCTGTCCACCAATTGCTAGAGCTATTAGATGACGTGATAATGTGATGTCACGTGACATGTGGCCATGCACTTTTTTATCAAATGCAAAAAATGCAACAAAATACAGATTATGGAATACTAACCTCATCAAAAAGAGAAACAATAGGACGTGTCTTCCATTCTCTGTATCAAGAGCCAAGTGTCCAAGAATAATACTTCACACGGGTGACAATGTGTCGCCTATTCCATAAGTTATGTACAGTACTAATAAGGGATGATGACATTTTATTGGAGGAATTGGCCAGACACATTGCAGTTTAATGAATGGTTGGGACTATCCGGTAGTACTTAATGTGATAAATTTATCAATGTACATGATACACGCCTATGTGGACCTGTCAAACAGGTTTAACTTGTCTGAGAATATTAAGCCAGATCTGCAAGCACTGCAAGTTACTATAATATCATGAAGGAATAAGTCATATGGATGTGTGGAGTTACAGATCAACCTCATTCATTTCAATAGATCTGTAATATTATGCAAAACCTATGGAGAGCTATAGTGTTGTTACTGGAGTAGCGGCCATGTTTTTCTAACACCATATTATTTTACTTTATGTAAAAGCCCAAAATCACACAAATCATACATTTACTAAGAGTGTAACAATATACAGTAAAATTCACTTTGTGAGGTGCCAATGGGCCAGCAATCCAGTTCAAGACATATAAATTTATGGGGCGGACTATTCAACTGGGATCCAAGGTGCAAACATAATGCTACAAATATATGTGAAAAAAGCAAAGCCTACATTATTTGTGCCAAAATTCTCATGTTTAGGTCCGTACTTTAGTAATATATGATCCTAGAAATGGTTCATACACTATTAGGCCGGCTGTACACAACCATGTGCTGACAGTCGGCCAGGAATTAAAGACACGGGTGGCACAGAAGGGACACACGGATGTCCCCCATATGCCGCCCGTGCACAGGCTGTGATTCCCCGACTCCTTTCATTAAATCAATAGGAGCCACGAAGCAAGAACCACAAAATAGGACAGGAATAGGACCTGTTCTATATTTCACAGCCCAGACTGTTGGCCCGCATACTTGACTGTGTAATTCACGGTCATGTTTATGGGACCATAGTAATGAATGGGTCAGTGTGCTATCCGTGAAATACACGGATAGCACACTGAACACGTCCATGGTCGTCGGCAACCGGCCTTATAGCCATATGCAAACTTCTTTGTTATCGGCCCTGAGGCCTACTGGAAAGTTTAGCTTCATAAAGTTATGAGGGCCTTAGTGTTTGTGACCTACTGATCAACTCTGTAAATATACATATGTATGTTGATAGGATTAAAGACAGGTCCTTCACATCCAACATATACTCTATGACAATTGCCCCAAGGGGGGGGGGGGGGAGTCCTTAACTACTAGAGATGAGCGAACACTAAAATGTTCGAGGTTCGAAATTCGATTCGAACAGCCGCTCACTGTTCGAGTGTTCGAATGGGTTTCGAACCCCATTATAGTCTATGGGGAACATAAACTCGTTAAGGGGGAAACCCAAATTCGTGTCTGGAGGGTCACCAAGTCCACTATGACACCCCAGGAAATGATACCAACACCCTGGAATGACACTGGGACAGCAGGGGAAGCATGTCTGGGGGCATAAAAGTCACTTTATTTCATGGAAATCCCTGTCAGTTTGCGATTTTCGCAAGCTAACTTTTCCCCATAGAAATGCATTGGCCAGTGCTGATTGGCCAGAGTACGGAACTCGACCAATCAGCGCTGGCTCTGCTGGAGGAGGCGGAGTCTAAGATCGCTCCACACCAGTCTCCATTCAGGTCCGACCTTAGACTCCGCCTCCTCCGGCAGAGCCAGCGCTGATTGGCCGAAGGCTGGCCAATGCATTCCTATGCGAATGCAGAGACTTAGCAGTGCTGAGTCAGTTTTGCTCAACTACACATCTGATGCACACTCGGCACTGCTACATCAGATGTAGCAATCTGATGTAGCAGAGCCGAGGGTGCACTAGAACCCCTGTGCAAACTCAGTTCACGCTAATAGAATGCATTGGCCAGCGCTGATTGGCCAATGCATTCTATTAGCCCGATGAAGTAGAGCTGAATGTGTGTGCTAAGCACACACATTCAGCACTGCTTGATCACGCCAATACAATGCATTAGCCAGTGCTGATTGGCCAGAGTACGGAATTCGGCCAATCAGCGCTGGCTCTGCTGGAGGAGGCGGAGTCTAAGGTCGGACCTGAATGGAGACTGGTGTGGAGCGATCTTAGACTCCGCCTCCTCCAGCAGAGCCAGCGCTGATTGGCCGAATTCCGTACTCTGGCCAATCAGCGCTGGCCAATGCATTCTATTAGCCCGATGAAGTAGAGCTGAATGTGTGTGCTTAGCACACACATTCAGCTCTACTTCATCGGGCTAATAGAATGCATTGGCCAATCAGCGCTGGCCAATGCATTCTATTAGCTTGATGAAGCAGAGTGTGCACAAGGGTTCAAGCGCACCCTCGGCTCTGATGTAGCAGAGCCGAGGGTGCACAAGGGTTCAAGTGCACCCTCGGCTCTCCTACATCAGAGCCGAGGGTGCGCTTGAACCCTTGTGCAGCCTCAGCTCTGCTACATCAGAGCCGAGGGTGCGCTTGAACCCTTGTGCACACTCTGCTTCATCAAGCTAATAGAATGCATTGGCCAGCACTGATTGGCCAGAGTACGGAATTCGGCCAATCAGCGCTGGCCAATGCATCCCTATGGGAAAAAGTTTATCTCACAAAAATCACAATTACACACCCGATAGAGCCCCAAAAAGTTATTTTTAATAACATTCCCCTCTAAATAAAGGTTATCCCTAGCTATCCCTGCCTGTACAGCTATCCCTGTCTCATAGTCACAAAGTTCACATTCTCATATGACCCGGATTTGAAATCCACTATTCGTCTAAAATGGAGGTCACCTGATTTCGGCAGCCAATGACTTTTTCCAATTTTTTTCAATGCCCCCAGTGTCGTAGTTCCTGTCCCACCTCCCCTGCGCTGTTATTGGTGCAAAAAAGGCGCCAGGGAAGGTGGGAGGGGAATCGAATTTTGGCGCACTTTACCACGCGGTGTTCGATTCGATTCGAACATGGCGAACACCCTGATATCCGATCGAACATGTGTTCGATTGAACACTGTTCGCTCATCTCTATTAACTACAAATGGAAGATAATCGTACACATCAGGCAGAGTGAGTGCCTCCCTGATGTGTATGATTATCCCCTGACCCTGGTCTATAGTCTCTCACTCTGCCAAATCAGTATCCCTACGCTATGCTGAGGAGGTCCAATAGGCTGAAACAGCGCCGTCCGTAGCTGGGAATCTGTTCCTTTTGGGATAGAAATACTGATTTGGCAATTAAATCCGCATCATGATGTTAGACTTTTTAACTGAGTCATGCATGATGTTAAGGATGCTGCCCTCTAGAGGGCGACGTACAGAGTACACTGTTCTCCTAATTACATCCTGGAGAATAGATTTGCATATTTTTAACTACAAATGGAAATCAGAATAAATCCCTGGATCAATAACCAGTGTCCAAAAATCTAGTGCCCATAACATCCAATATTATTATACCCAACAAAGGCAATCATGTAGCTAACAAACACATGTAAGGTATGTATTTTTAATCATATTTTCTAACTTTTGGTCTGATGATGCAGAGAAATTTTTTTTGGCTATGACCTCTTTGGTGATCATACCCCTTTTCAAGACCAGTACCTCTAAAATGATGCCGCAGCACCCCTTATATATGAATCTAGAAGCCAAGACAGGCTCTTGAGACACAACATCCCATACTACACAAAGAAATCCGTATGAAGTGCCCCATTCTAGGAGGATTCCTGGTGCCAGGAGGATTCTGGATGCCAGGGAGATTTTCCAACTCTTCCAGGAGTCCGATACGATTCCTCTTTTTCCAGAAGTCTCAGTCATTCCAGAAGAGTTGGTACATATGACCTTTATATGTGTATTTCTGATAATCTGAAACCTCAGAAGTCTGGGATGTGCTGCAATATATCAGAATATTGCTGTACAGGGTAGATCCTTCCCTTTCTAAAAATTTTCAGCTCAACCCCAAGTGTTATTTTTGATACAAACCAGATCTCGCAATGCACATTATACTACGCAACACCACAAACAGATCTTCCTTCCACCACTCACAGTTGTTAGGATCACATCTTCCATCTTGTATTCTGTCAGCCATTTTGTAAGCTTTTTCTTATATAAGCTTCATAAGGATGTCTGTTTAGAGTTTAAGAGACCCCTTTAGGGGATAAGGTGTGTGGAATGTTGATGGTTGGGTTATAACTCCTTATCTGTTTGTGGTGAGAATCTCATAACAGGTTCTATAACCAGTTGACCCTTAGCCACAGACCGGACTGGACAGATAGCATGTGATCATTATCTCTCGTGCTGTGATATATACATCTAGAATTAGTGTAAGATGTTGGTTTACACATAAATATTGTAAATTCTTCTGTATGTCATGAGAAAGGTCATCCCAGGTTGGAGTATAGTAATGAGATGCAGAACTTATCCAATAGTCATGTGCCACAGCTTATGTATAACCAATCGGGTCAAAGTCCAACCTGCTTATGTTTGTATAAATGCTAACTTTCTGTAACAATAAATCAGAATCCATTTTGATACACGACCACCATGTGTCTTGTGGTTCTCCAGGCTAAGATGGCGGAGGCCGATCTTGGCCTGTTAATTAATTTTCCTTTACAGCCAGCATATCTCTGGGGTATTATGATTTTCCCCCGACAGAAATTGGCGCCCAAACGTGCGGCTTGAGAGATGAGGAGACGGTTTGCTGATCCCCCGGACGACCAGATTACAGGAGTGCTTGGAAATACAGATCCAACAAAGTCAGCGCTGCAAGGTAAGAACTTTAATCTTACCAGTTTGATCTGTGTTTCTAAGAACTTTTGTATTCCTGTCCGAGTGTGAGGTAAACACATATGTTCCTTATATAGATAGCTCAAGTTTTTTGCAAAGAACCTAAAAGAATATATATTGTCTGTAAAGGGGGATGGGAAATCTCATTCTTTGTATACTGTCCATGCTGTGATTTGATTGATACATCTGTTATAAAGTGTATAAGGCGGTACAGGCAGTCTCCATCCTTAGTTAAAAGACAGAGATTAGTTCAGTGAAAATGGGGAATAATCTGTGTGATCCCCCAAATAAATCTGTGTGGTTCCGGGGAGTAATCTGTGTGATCCCCCAAATAAATCTGTGTGGTTCCGGGGAGTAATCTGTGTGATCCCCCAAATAAATCTGTGTGGTTCCGGGGAGTAATCTGTGTGATCCCCCAAATAAATCTGTGTGGTTCTGGGGAGTAATCTTTGTGATCCCCCAAATAAATATACCCCATATGAACTAATAGAGATGAGAGAGAGAAGTTGCCGCCCAAGTAAAAGAAAAAAAAAATAATAAATAAATAAAAAAAAATCCTTAAGAGAGCAGGGGTTCCTAAGATAGGATTGTTTGATAGTAAATGTTGGGAACCAATGGAGATTAGATCATGCAGGACAGATACAGGAGCATAAGTTACAAAGGGAAATATAAGCTCTGATTGAAAAAAAAAACAGAATGGGAGGAGTGCAGAGTCAGCCAGTATGGAAATCAACCCAAAAGATAGTTTAAAGAAAGAGCAGGTGGAAAAGGATGAAATAAACTGCTGATAAGATGTTGGATAGTTGGATAAACATTAAGTAAGGAATGGTTACAGAAATAAGGTATTCAGTGTTTGTATATTTTCCTTAGTGTAAGGGAATGTATAGTGAGCCCCCACTCACAGTCCAGCTAAAGGATTAAATGTGGTCTGCATTGTGATGTTAGCACTATATATGAGTGGTAACTAGATAAAGATATAGGGAGAGTCCGCTGAAGTATATTGTGGCAGACTACTCACCAAGGTAGTAGATTCTGGGTGAAATCAGGTCTATAATGCTTTGAAAAACACCATGATTGTTGAAGCATTTATGCAAGGAAAAATGGCAGAAAAAGATCAGAAGCTCCTGTGTGTCTCTAATGGAGGTCAGGATAATTCACAATGAATGTCAGGCCTCCCCCCCCCCCCCCCACCTCCTATTGTCCTCTGTATATCCACAGCAGAGGTATACAGGAGACAGGTTTTGCTAGGATTCAACAGAAGGGGGGAGGGGAGACACGGCAGGTAGCTAAGATTTCAGCTATGAGTGATACAATGTAACATCATTGGTATAATGTATGGAGAATTAGGAATATATGGTTTAATAATAAGTGAACTGTATAGTGTAAGCTGTTTCTAACCAGTATTTGACTTTGTGTAAGATTATTGTGATGTGTTACAGTGGTAAAAACTTTGATTGGAATCTTGTAAAGTAAAGTGTCAAAAAGTCTTGCAGTCAGCCCTCAAGGCAAATCTCAGATATAGTGTAAGAGTTTCTGAGCATCTGTAGCAACTAGATGAGTGGGGTCTGCCATGGAAATATTCGAAGACTGCACAGAAATATTAATATGTAATGTTGGTATCAGTATTAGCGGTTTAAATCATATTTAATGTCTTTAGAATTGGATTAATGTCATAAATTTTAGATAATCATCATTATGTTTATTTTCCAGTGATATACACATTGAGGAGAAGACGAAGGCATCTAAATCACATGTTTTGTTTATTTTTCTTCAATATTGAGCTGTGCAGGAATTATAACTAACCCTGTGATTACTTGTAGGAAAAAAAGAATAAGATGATATCACTGTACAAAATATATGAAAACTTGACAAGTTCTTTATGATTTAATGGATGTGTGTGTGTCTGGAGCTCCAGTGTGAAGGTTGCATGTATGTATGAAGTAAATGGGCCCATATGTGTTACATGTACATGCTCTGTTTGCCTATGTCTGTATTGTTACATTTTCAGTCTCCACAGGGAGCAGATGAAGATATTGATAGCCCCACAGAGGGTGGTGATAAGTAGATATGAGTTCCTTTCCATCGTTGAATATATATACAGTATATGTCTTCTGGTGAATATGAGATGTACTTGATATACCTTGTACATGTGCTATGTACTCAATGTTTATTGGTTATGGGTTTATACTATAAATCTATGAATGTTAACAATCGGGAATTATTTTGTGAAAAAGTTTTATCTAATTAATGAATTAGTTTGTAATTCTGGAATAATTAGAAGTTTTAGAGAACTGAATTTATTTGGGATTGTCTAAACAAGCTGCTGGGATATGTAGTACTACAGGTATAACAAGTTTGGGAAAAGCCAGCTCAGCTGCTTCCATGATAAGACACAAGGGTTGCTTGCAGTGGAAACAAAGATAACAATCTCAGACTGCAGTGTGTCTTATTTATGTCTTCTAATGTAAGCTTTGCATTCTGTGCTGCACTACAAGTCCCATCTAAACCTGTTAACAATAGTTTCAGGGGAGGAAAAAGTCAGATAACTTAAAATTAATTTTATTTTTGCTAATTTGGTTATGTAAATGATGAATCTATTGTTAACTCTGATAAGAGTTCTTTCATTTTAGATGATTCTCGATTTAGGAATGATGGTGGATTCTGCACCAGATATGTCATGGTCACTGAATATGAGGTAAACCAAGGGTAAAACCAAGCACAAGTAGAACCATTATAGAACTGTATGGGTCTCAGCTCATGAAGCTGAACTAGAAGCCATCACTGAGACAGGGTACAAGGCCTGAGGGTAGGTGTTTGATATAGTGGGACTATGGTCCAATCTGGAGAGCGAGAGCTTTCTGTAGGGTTAATGTGAAGCCTAAAAGGATTTCCAGGCTGTTCAGATAGTGATGGACCCTGCTGCTGCCCCCACACAGGTGGGTATAGTCAGAAGTCAGGACACACACCAAGGCTGATATGAAGGAAAGTAGAGGTAACATGTGGGCAGACACTGCCGCTAACCAGCTGCAGAGGCCTAGGGGATATGCTTTATTGATAATTGGTCACTATACTAGGCCCAAAAACCCCTTTTAGCTCTCTTTTCAGGTTTTACAACACTGAAGCACCAAAAATGGTCCAGGACTGAAAGAGGATGTACAAGTCCTGATCTCCGGTGGTAAGAGAGTATTTTTACTGATAGCATTTGTCCCCACTGATGGCATAAGCAGCTCATTTCTAAGTGCACTGTTTAGTAGTAGCCATGTGTGACCTGGTGAGCGGAGGATGGGCGGCTGCAGGATTTAGTATCACTACTGACAGATATATATGTGAGCCTGCATGGCATGTCGTAAATGAAAAGTGTCTTTGAGCCATGCCCAGAGCCCTTGTACCTGATCCAGAGATTGCAGGATAACTATATGCTATAACTATAACTTTAGTAACTACTAAAGGTGAGACGGTATAAGTACGTGCTTGTGTGTATAGTTATTTCTCTTCAGGATGGCCCGGGGCATATCTGGTGAAGAAAGCCATCACAAGCGGGCTGCAGATACTGAAGATGTAGTGTGTCACTTGTATTTGTATTTTCTGTAAGGTACCCTCCTGACAGAAGAATTGGTTTTAACCCATAGCAAATTTTCTTTGGGTCAGCCCCTAGGTTAGAGTTGTATTATGGTGTACTGACTGACTATGTGATGTCTTGGCAAAAACATTTGACTAATGTATGGCTTTGAGTTTTCTCCTCCCTCTCAGATTTTAAGTTAAGTGGACGGGACCTATTCATTTAAGCCAAGAGATTGATGACACGTGAGAAATCCTCTTGAACCAAGATTTGATGATTTGCTCCAAGTGCTGCTAACTACTAATACTTCTATGAAACTTGAAGGACAGAGTAACTGTATCCATGCTTCACATTGCAAAGAAGTCTCTACACAAACAGCGATGAAGATTCTCCTGATGCTACTGTTATAGATTATTCTGGCGATAAGCCTGCATAGAACATTTGACAATGAGTGGGACAATAAGTTTTTTTTTTTTTAAACATCATATGATCTTGAACGAAGATCTGAATGTGTCAGACTGTAGGATATGTACTCATAGCCCCATATTAGCCTCAGTCATGTTATATAGCTGTTTTCATAACACAACAGGAAATGTTTGAAGTAGTGATACATAGTATAAGCAAGTGAATGTCAGTAAAGTTGCAGTAATAAGCTTATGTTTATTTTGTTTGAGAAATACAAAGCAGACTGAAAATAACAGGCCAGAACTATGATTGAGATTAATTTGGAATACAGGAACATATGAGGGGAATCTGGAAAGGTCCAGCAGTAGACGTTAAGTCACTGAAGTACCTAAATATGAATTCCTGTATCCAATTATCTCAAAATGGGGGAATTGTTAGGATCACATCTTCCATCTTGTATTCTGTCAGCCATTTTGTAAGCTTTTTCTTATATAAGCTTCATAAGGATGTCTGTTTAGAGTTTAAGAGACCCCTTTAGGGGATAAGGTGTGTGGAATGTTGATGGTTGGGTTATAACTCCTTATCTGTTTGTGGTGAGAATCTCATAACAGGTTCTATAACCAGTTGACCCTTAGCCACAGACCGGACTGGACAGATAGCATGTGATCATTATCTCTCGTGCTGTGATATATACATCTAGAATTAGTGTAAGATGTTGGTTTACACATAAATATTGTAAATTCTTCTGTATGTCATGAGAAAGGTCATCCCAGGTTGGAGTATAGTAATGAGATGCAGAACTTATCCAATAGTCATGTGCCACAGCTTATGTATAACCAATCGGGTCAAAGTCCAACCTGCTTATGTTTGTATAAATGCTAACTTTCTGTAACAATAAATCAGAATCCATTTTGATACACGACCACCATGTGTCTTGTGGTTCTCCAGGCTAAGATGGCGGAGGCCGATCTTGGCCTGTTAATTAATTTTCCTTTACAGACAGCATATCTCTGGGGTATTATGATTTTCCCCCAACACAGTCTTGCTTGTAATAAAACTCTTGTCAAGCAGTGAAATAAATTGCCAGTTACAGAAGACTCTGATGTGGAGCGGTCCTCCAATTCTGCTTACTTTACAGGTCAGGACACCAACGTGCTAGCCTTCAATAAAGTAATATGAGAATTATCCAGAGCTGATATTTTGTAAAGTAGCTGCTAATAAAAATCTGAGCTTCCTTCTATCTATACCAAAGGCTCTTAGATACAGTGATTTCTTTTAGAGTAAGGCCCCCAAAAATGCAGCAAAATGGCAGCACGGTGGCTCAGTAGTTAGCACTGCAACCTTGCAGCGCTGGAGTCCTGGGTTGGATCCAGCCAAGGGCAACATCTTCAAGGAGTTTGTATGTTCTCCGTGTGTTCATGTGGGATTCCTACCACACTCCAAAAACATACTGATAGGGCAAAAAAAAAATAATACAGCAAAAAGCTGCATTTCCGTAAGTTTGGGTCTCAACCTTGAAGCCGTTCTCCAGGAATTGGGCAAAAAATAGAAAGAAAAACATTTTACTTATAGGAATGCTGGACAAACCCTTTAAAGCCAGGGCCCCACGGGATGGAAAAATCGTGGTGCTTTACAGTACCGGCAAAGTGGATGGGATTCATGCATATACCATGCCCACTTTGTGGGAAAAACTGCAGCGCGGACACACTACGATTTCCAAAACAGGAGCGGTTTTAGAAATCACACCATGTCAATTATATCTACGGAAACGCTAGCAATTTTCCTGTAGATATAATAGTAACAGAAAGTCCGCGGAGGAAAACGCTGTGGACTTTCTGTTCAAAACGCTGCGGGAAGAATTGCGATGCGTTCTCGCTACGGTTTAGCACTGCAAATTGTCCCGTGGGGCCTTAGCCTAAGGCTCTGTTCATTCTCCACTTTTTTTAGTGAAACAAATTGGATCAATTTGCAACAAGGACACTGATAGAAAAGTGTGTCAACAATAAAAACTTCAATGCTATAAACTATGCAATACCAGGCACGGCCCATGGAGAGTGGTGCAGGTTTTTGGGTGGAAAAAACAGCCATGTTTAGTCATTTCACACAAGCTCCTTAGGATTTGACAGTAAACAGATATACATACAAAATAGGGTTTCGAGCAATAATATGCAATATAAAAATTCAACAAAATGGTAAATGTCAATGTGATGAGCTAAATGGTTTTCAAAAACTATTCATTTTAATAGTAAATTTCAGCAGCCTTGGGCCCATTAAGGCGCACCGGAGCCCTTGCTGATAGAGAGTATACATTTCTGCAGTCACGGATGGCTTCTCTCCGGGCAGAATAGATTTGTTTATCAGTTTGCATATTATGGTAATGGGGTTCTGTGGGGGGGTTTCTCGCCTTTTTTTTTCCTACAGCATTTGTGTACTTGTTTGAGCCAGTGATTACATAAGAAGCCTTCTTATTAGAATGCAAGCTGTGAAGAGGAGACGGAATAGGAACAGGAGCTTTGCTAAAGCCGGCCATACACATTAGATTTATGGTGTTGAAGCCTGCAGATATTGGCCAACTATCTATTGTGTATTTAGGGCCTCCTGTCCCCCCCCCCTCCCCAAGGGTCGTTGATTTGGAATAGGCAATAGGTTTCAACATATCTTATCCTTCATTTATCGGCCCTTTCCTTATCCAGAACACATGCATGCTCGTATGAGATTGTACGAGGGACTGAAAGGTATAGAGGTCAGCTGAATGAGAATTTGATGTAATGGACAATATAGAAGTCAAAGGGGATGTCCGATACCCAAAGGTACAGCCACAGGATAGGTCATCAGTACCTGACCGCTGAGGGTTGAACACCCCGGGTCTGAGAGAATCTCATTCACTTTGCTGGTACTGTAAAATGCACCAATTTTTTCTGTTGAGTTTCCGCAACATGGTGCCTTAACCTCATTTTACGTTATTTCTCAAAGGGCCATCTCATCAATATCCAAAACATTTGGGTTTTATACAAGCCCTTGTATGGTGAATGAGTAATTTCTTGTTTTAACCCCTATCCAGCTTATTTTCCTTTTTTATACGCTGGACAATCCCTTAAAGATTGACAATGGCTGCCACTGAAAATAAAAATACTTCGGCACAATTATGTCTCTAACAGGTCGGACTGGCCAGTGACTACGGCTCTCCATCTACATTTTTCCCCATCAGTAAGTCTTTGGAGTATGGGAGGAAATCCACGCAAACACGGGGAGAAGATACAAACTCCTTGCAGATGTTGTACTTGGCAGGATTCAAACCCAGGACTCCAGTGCTGTAATGCTGCGGTGCTAACCACTGAGCCACCTCACTGCCCCTCAGGAGTCTTCCTTATTTGCCACCATTAACAGATTGTATCAATACCATGTGCAAGTGGATCAGATTATAAGTAAAGATGCCCATAGTCATAACTAGGGTATTAGGGTATACTAGCCAAGTGGGCGTTAACACTGGGGTTTCTCTGGGGGCGGGGATGGTGTGTGCTGAATGTCATGTACTATTATCACCCACTTGGCTAGTATACCCTAATCTGAATCAACACTAAACGGGCTTATATCTTTGGAATGGCTGAACAGATTTGGATCAACAAAACACAAAAATGCTCAGGGCGACAAGTCCTCTTCAAGCAGCCCAAACATATTAGGTGTATGTTGGTTTATCATCTAATGTGTATGTAGACCTCCCAATTCTCGTGACAGTAGATGTTGAGGACATTTGGACCTTTATTGCCCAATCCTTTCAGACAATTCTGGAAGGGACCATTTCCCCTGTCTTATTAGCAGGCAAGCTTTGCATAGGGAAGTTGGATGACACAATGGTCTCATAGCCTGAAGCTATCTCAGATGTAAGACTGGTTTAAGTGTGTTTACAGTCTCATAATCCATATGGAACGTATACATCTACCTGCAATATGTTCACCAGTGATGAGCTCCGTCTGGCAGGCAATGAATAATCCATGTGTATAGTGCACCAAGCCTCCAAGCCATTGCTTAGCAGTTCCATTGAAGATTAAACCAATTTTTAAATAGCTTTCCGAAGTGCTACATTACACAGATGACGATTTACAAACATACCCCATGGGCAAGGTACTGCCAATAATAAGGTCTTAAAATGGCTTAAAAATTGTATGGGCTAGAAACACAGCAAAGGGCATATTAATGTTTGATACCTATATAACACACAGTAGGTTACACTAAAGGGTAGACATGAAATATTAACACATAAGACAATTCCTCTTCCAAATGTGTCATAATCAATCAAATCAAGAAAAATCTATATTACGCCTTGCTGTATGTAGAACATGCATGTGTCTTTATAGGAGTTACAGCCTTGACTTTAAGACTAAGGTCCCACGAGGCGTCCTGCAGGAAAAACCGCACAGTCACAGATCTTCTTGTAGAGCTTTAGACAAAGTTTTTTTTTTTGTTTTTTTTTGTAGATTGTGAGCCCCACATAGAACTCACAATGTACATTTTTCCCTATCAGTATGTCTTTGGAATATGGGATGGAAATCCATGCAAACACGGGGAGAACATACAAACTCCTTGCAGATGGTTTTTTGCCCTTGGTGGGATTTGAACACCAGGACCCAACACTGCAAGGCTGCAGTGCTAACCACTGAGCCACCGTGTGGCCCCTAGCTTTAGACAAAGTTTGCAGAGGTTTCCTCTGCGGAATTTCTGTTACATTTATACTTATGGGGAAACCGTCGACGTTTCCGTAGGTATAATTGATATGTGCGGCATGTTTCGTACCGAGGTTCTTACCACAAAGTTGGCATGGGATTTATTAGACTAGCCTCCACCATTCCCGAGCAATCAGTGCAGTTAGTTTTAGACCCTTTATTTTTATATGGGTGGTGTCAAGAAGAAGAAGGCAAGGGGGCGTAAATAGAAGCAAACCATGTAACAGCTGAGCCACGCCCACTTAACTGCTCTTGCCTGACTCCCCCCACTTGACTCTAGAGTCTATTTAGCAGAGCATGCACTGAAACTAACTGCATGGATAGGACAATCCCTTTAAGGCTTCATGTACGTAAGCAAGTGTGCAGCCTATAGGTGTTCCAATGCTTTGTTCTCATATTTTATAGGACCTGCTCTAGAAAGATCAGAACAGAGAATCAGAACACTCTCGGGCTGCACACAGACAGACATACATAAGTTTAGTACATATGTGCTGACTACAAACCATCTTATGAATACCTATAGGAGAACATTACACATATATGTTGCTTTGCACATCTTACTTTATAGTATATTGTCATGGTTATGCTTGCACTGGAGCTAAAGTGTCTGTGATTTTCTTTTATTATCACTAAGTGACACTGGGTAGACCCCACTATATTGTATATGAACTTCATAATCTTCAAAAAGTGCAACATTATTTTACTGAAAAATACCACTGCCATTATGGAATACCATTGTCAAACAAGTGGGTACTTGATCTGCACCAATGTCTACATAGGTGCCATGTGTCAAAGCATGCCAGAACCAAAGGAAGGCCGTTACACTTTAGTCCTTGTCAAATTTTGCCTCAGACCTTGGGCGTGCCCATTTGTCCTGTTTCCAACAGATGAACATCCCATTCCATGGCAGTAGCCATTATAACAGGATAACCAGTGTGATAAATTCCTCCGTCAATGGTTTGTAGGTTAAGGCTGCTGGTTGGGGTACAGTATAGTCTAGAAATACACTGAAGCACAACTGTAATATATAAAGCAAAGCCTAACTAAGAGACTCTCTCCGCACTAGATACATCAGACAGAATTTTCAAGCCCACTTCACGCTGCTATTTGTAGAATTCCCAACGCAGGATCGCACATAGAAAAAGAGGGGTTTGATAGAAATAGCTTGAAAATACTAGAAAGGTAAAATACACTATTGAACAGATCTGAGATCTCTATCATAGAAGTGGAAACCTCAGATACGATATTTGTTTAATGGAAATATTGGGATAAAATGTAATAAAAATATAATATATATGTAAAACTGGTCATTAGGCAAGCACTGTTTCAGCCAGTGCCATAGACTTCACTCAGATACATAGATGACTATGACTATTAAAATTTCTCCTCTTGAGGTTGAGAGTAAGGGGATCCCCAGTTTGGCAAACACTAGGGTTCCTTGCGGCCGCACCCCCACCAATCTAGCATTCATCCAGCCAACTGGCACAAAGGTGACTCTCTTTAGCCAAGTATTAGATGAGTGGCGTTTCCGATGCATCTAGGCCAGTGAAGATGAACCAAAGGTGACACATCAAGACAATTTGGGTGACACGCAATGGCCTAAGGTGGCGCCTCATGGAATAAACTGGGAAGCAGCAATTTTTTTAATACTTATTGCGTTATTACAATAAGCAGCCGCCAATTTTTACTCACCTGTCCACGCTCCTGTCCTGACTACCCTCCGCTGTCTCCTCTAGGTGGGGCTACACTTATATCAGCACAGAAGAACACCGTGACGCTTTGTACAGCGTCCTGGCATTCTTTAGTATCAGCTACAGCACACCCTGGAGGACGCAGAGGAGGACGCCCAGGACTGGGGTATGGACAAGCAAGTAAAATTTATTGGCTGCTACTCTGTGTGTGTGTGTGTGGGGGGGGGGGTGAAAGGGAAAGGGGGGCATATACTGCACCTGGGCCTTAAAAGATAGGTCATATACTGTGTGTGGATCATTTTTCTGGAATAAAAGTGTAGAGTCCCGAGTGTAGTAATATTAAGTAAGAATGTAGTAATAGTATAGTAATAGTAATAGAAGATCTATGATAGACTCGCACAGAATTACTGACGTTGCAGCGCAGATTCCTGTACAAGTCACTTACTGTTGCATTAGAGGACATCAGTAGATCTGTGTCACTTGCAGTCGCTGTTGAAATAGACGCGGTCACCACATTGAAATAGAATTGCAGCTGTATTTAGATATAATATTGCTGGTTCAGGAGGTGGATCCTCATTCTGTAGAGCCTGGAGCACTTTATAAAAAGAAACTAATTCCCACCGCTCAAATTGGTCTGATGAAATTGTATAGATCTTGTCTACCAATGTAATCTATTCAGAAGGAAACCTTAGGCAAAGATCAGCAAATGTGTATTTATATGGAGACGCTTAGGCTGTGCTGCCTTCACTGGAAATTAGGCGAAATCTCAAAATTCAATTTACAATAGGATTTGGAATCTGACACTAAATGGTTATCAAATAGAGCACAGTCCTCTGCACTATGGTACGAACACGCTGCGCCCGCAGGCTACAATCACAAGAAATTCATTTCATGTGCCGATATAGTTTGCAACCTGTGGATTTCGAAATCAGCAGTGAAGATGAATGTAAAGGGAGTCTGTCAGCAGCAAACTTGATATAGAATGATACGCATGGCCAAATAGGACCAGTCACAATGAACAAAATGGTACCTTTGTTATGGCAAAAAACGATCAAATATTGTGGAAAATTTATAATTTAAAAAAAATATATATTAGTGGAGGCTACAAGTACTACTTGGGGCACTACATTGCATGCAAGTACCCTTGTTCCCAACGTTGATTCTGCACCTTCCACTGCCTAACCTCAACAACATCACTGCAACTGACTTTCATGAATATCACCCATGTCCGCACCACCCATTCTTGAAATCCAGTACCTCCACATGGTCTCTTTTCCAGAAAAAGTGCAGCCCAGTGCTTCTCTCCGGCATGTCTCTGGACTGTATTAGCATGGGGATGTTAATGAAATCACTCCCACCGATGTAGGGGTTCTTGTGTATTGGAGGTGGCGGTTTAACACTGGGAGTCAGGGCTCTTGCAGTATACTTGGAAACTTTTTGGCAATGCCCGCAAGGCTCCCAAAAAGAAGGGTTGACTTCCCAGATGCGGTGGCAAATCTCATTGTATATGTGATATGGCCACATATACAATGTGTCCATTATATCAGAGAAGGGGACTTGGCCGGAGCATTTTGTGCCTATGTGGCAAGGGGGCATGGTGAGGTCCATATTCAGCGTGACCATGTCCATAGTAGGTGTTGACGTACTTGAAAATATTCACAGTGCGTGCAGTGTGACATTCTCCCTGAAGCTGGAGGTTGGCAAGTATGTTATGGCCAGTGTAACATCCCAAGTTGGACATGTGGGTATGTGATCTTCCCATTGTTGTGGTAATAATTTGGAAAGAAAGATTTTAGAAATCTGAAATAAACACTAATCTATATGTAATTTGTAAGCATAAACATGTATAGAGGCTGTAACAAAGACATAATGCACAAAGTAAAGAATGAAAATCCTTAAGAAAGGAGAATGGAAAAAGCATAAGGGTACATGCTTACGGGGTGGCAGCCACTAAAACCCAAAACCCCTACCCACAACTGCCTACAATAACACAATCCTACGGTGGAATCATGCAATCATTGGTGGAGACAGGCATGCTTTAACCACACCATGATTGTGCCCCCTTTTCCAGCTGTCCTGAGGGTTAGGAAATTACACACCCAAGACTTCGCCATAGGCCAAGAACCCATATAATGCGGGCCGCAGTGAAAAAGCCCTATAGAAATACAGTATATTTCCCAGTCACATGGGTCAAAGGTCCAGACCCAGGCAACTACTATTACCAGCTGAACTCTGTCTACTTTAGGTAGAAAAACCAGGAATTTTCCTATGAAAACCACGGGGAAGGTATTAACAATGGGAAACGCCATCTAATAGAGGAACCAGATATTTATATAGTACAAACTGAAAAACTGTTCTCAACCATTACTAACACACTGAGCCAAGCAGAATTGGAAATTAAAGGTACTGAGAGCCTATAAATCTGGAAAACATACACTAATGTACAGAGAATCATAACGTTTGACTCTGCAGTACCCGAGCATTGAAGACATTGATCATCATGGCAGTCACTGAAATAATACAAGAACTAAGAATAGTCAGGATAAACAGAGAAGATTAGAAAGCAATGAATCTTATGCAGGTTCCTTCCAATAGATTCCATTTATTACAGTCCTATTAACCTAATGCAATCTGTGTGTACTCTTCTAAAGGTGAGGATGGTAAATGTTTAACCAGGAGCTGCAATAGTGGAGGAGATTTATCAACGCATTAATATGCCAGTATTTTCGGCATAAATGGACGAACTATATGCCACACAGGAAGTTCCCAGAGGTGGGACCCGTACCTTTAGATATAGGGATAAGCCAAAATGTAAATTTACAGGAAAGAGTCCCCCTTCCCCTGCGATGCATTTCCCAGGAAGTCTCAACACTAGGTTCTGAAACATGACAGTCACTAGGGCATTATTGAAGTTGGTCACGGTTGTTGGGTGGTAAGTGCCAATTCACATTTGAGTTCCATCAATTTTAGAGGTTTGATGGGTTGACATCAGGACTCTCCATCATCTGTATCAAAAACATTACAATCTCTCCATAGCAAGAAATGCCCAATAACAAGTGATGGGCCATATGTATAAAACCTTAGTTGCCATATGTCCTCAAATGCCAGGACAGTTCCTAATTTTTGGCAACGGTCCTGGAAAATTTAAGAAATGCCAACCTAAGAGGGCAAATAAAAAGAAAATCTGGCGCCCGTAGATGGGTTCTGGTGTGGACCCAATGGTGACAGTTGCAGCTCCTATCCAGACACAAGCCAAGTAGGAAACAGAAAATAAGGTGTGAAAAAAAATGGGAAATTGTATAGAGCACTACTGTGTAAGGATGCAACACAAAAAGAAATTTTAGGCTGGAAGGCTATGTTAATTCAGTTTCAATGACAGTAAAGTCAAGGCTACGCGTTTCGACACCGGGCGGTTCTCTTCTTCAGACCAAGCAAGAGGTGTCCAGCAATAGCCTTAGAACCAAAACTGGTTTGGTTCTAAGGCTATTGCTGGACAGCTCCTTCTTGGCCTGAAGAAGACACCCAACCGATGTCGAAACACTTAGCCTTGTCTTCACTGTTATTGGAACTGAATGGCCTTCTAGCCTAAAGTTACTTTTTGACTTTTTGTGTTGCATCCTTCCACAGTATTGCTCTATACAATCTCCCGGGTTTTTTTTCGCACCTCAACTCAGGAGGGGGCATAGCTAATGAATTCACCAGAGTGAGTGGTCCCACTCAGTTTGGGGGCATGTCCATGAATTGGCACTAGTGTGAATGCCGCATTACAAAAAATAACCCAGGTGGCTACCCCAGGAGTGTCAGCAACATCTGACTTGAGATGAGCAGATGACACTAGAACAAGGTACCGGGGCAGCAGGCAGAATTCATTCACATGGTACAGAGGTTGAAGGGGGAAGGGCTTGGACAAAACAGTCATTAGGTTCCAAAGAATTGCTAATGTAGCCAATGTGAAATTTACAAACTATTACTTATTCTCTTTATTTGGAAATACCCAAAGAAGCCAACCAAACTAGCATGGATCAGCAAGGTTAATAATTCACTGGCAATGTACATGTATGTTCCATGGACGCCCTGACAAATTTGATAATATCTGGGAATCCCGTCTAGCTAGTCCTGCCGCGCGTCTTGGATTACTGAGCTCTTGACTCCTTCTTGACTAATCTCATGTAAACTGATCCTAACACCCCTTTGCAATGATTGTACTCTGAAATTCCCTTCCCCAGTTTTTCATTTCCTTCTGATTTGTGCCCATGTTAGTGAAGATTAATTTTTTTTTTTTTTTTTTAGAAAGCAACATAAAACTGTAATAGTGACAAAGTCTACCATTACTAAATGTTCTAACAAAAGAACATCCCATGGATAAAATCCAAGTCTTCTCTCTGCAATATTAATAATTCCAGACAGTACACTTCATTCTATGCATTTTGGATGTTTCCGCCCCTAGCCATGACCCTGTCTGTATATAGCAGTGAACCAGCAAGCATAGTAAAGCTCCTAGAGCTGCCGGCATTAATGTCCTTTGGCCATGGTTTATTCCTTGTCACTCCACAAGCTTTTCCGTGCAGCCTTGGTTTTATATATGACAAGTCAGGATTGATATTCATTGTTGAGCTACTTAATAGGAGTGGCAGGCTGTATCTTTTCCCACTTGCCTATATGTTCTGTACATTATGCTTTTTATTGCACTTCTCTTATACACAATATTGTTATATCTTCATAACTTACGTATAATTGAATTAATTCCAAATCCAAGCTATAGTCTTATTTTGACAAAAAAATGGTGGTCAGGCAGAGGTCAGGGCAGGCAGCAGGGAGTGGGGGAACCAAATGGCCCTTATTGCTCAGGCACAGGAAGATGAGAGAAGGGTGCTTAAGTAGTCGGTAACAGCTGGACATTGGCTGAGTACAGTATATCATACACTGGACATGCACGCAGATGTAACTGAAGCAAAGAATCCCTGGGAACACAAGCAAGGACACAAGGAAGAACAAGACACTGGGCACAACATCTTAGGACTGGAGCTGGCACCTCTAAAGTTGCACTGGGATGTTGCCACTCGTTTCCTTTCATTTGTCGGTAGTTGCACTCGTCTCCTCAAGGGATAATATTCCTCTCGCTCCCGAACCTATATCTGCATATTTCCGCCACTCCTGCTCCACCGGCTATTCAGTTTCTCTGGGTGTTAGTCTCTGGATCTACATCTCATTACTGTTGGTATCTGGCTTCTTGCTCCAGTTTCCTGTCTTAATTTTCTGTCTGCCGATTTTGTAACTCTGCTCCTTCTTGTTGTGACCATCTCTTGCTTTCTAGACCGAACCTCATTGATCTCCAATTTTGTACTGTGTTGACCTCCTGAAAACTAATAATTGTTGACAATTCTCCTGCCTCATCCTTCTGTACTGCGCTACCTCTCATTGCTGACTAGGACTGCATGACCATGATTATCGCTTATCCCTTCCACAGTCTGGAACCCGCTTTCTGCTACTGTTCCACTTCCAGATCCATCATCAACCTCTGAAAACCTCTGGAGGCTAGTTTCGGCTAAGTTGGAAGGGCGCCGGATGCTCGGAATGGTTTACCATAGTGTGCAGGGGTGTCTGGTTTTCTGGAACTTAACATCAGTCTCAGTACTGCATTTGTTCATAACACAACAACTTTGAAGCTGGGTGCCTTTTGGAGAAGTGGGATGTCAGGCACAAAATCCCCAATGCCAGGGCTTAAAGGGGTAGTCCTTTCTGAAAGATCCTGTCTATACTGGTAGCTTATGTAAATTTAAGACTTTTCCTAAATATATTGCTTTAGAAATGCTGCTTTGTTTGTCTGCTAAGTGAACTTATTCCTCCCATTGTTTACATAGTGTTACCATAACCACCGACTTGTGAAATAGGACAAGTTACATCACTCACTGCTCTGCTCAAAGGACAATATGTTTAGCTAAGTGTGAATTGCCGAAAAAGCCTTGTCTATTATCTATCTACGTAAACATTCTGTACAAAAATGTGCATATTATCTGATCTCAGCGCCGCACCTCCCATGAGGCGACCTGATGCGACCGCTTCAGGCGGCACTATGCCAGGGCCCCGGGGAGGGTGGCATTTTTGCTTACCTAAGCCAGTCCAGGACAAGCTGTCCTGGACTGGCTTAGTGTCACCGAGTGGTGGATTGGGGAGGCTGCTGGAGTAGCGCTGCTCCAGCGGTCTCCCCTCATGCTCAAGCAGAGAGCAGGTCCTCTCCCTGCCTGGTCTCTGCCTGATAACTCCGCTCTGCCACGCCCCCTTCGCTCCGCCCTGCCCCCTCCCGGGGGGGGGGGGGTTGGGGTGGCTTTCTGTCGTCCGCCTCGGGCGGCTAAATAGGCAGGTTCACCCCTGTCTGATCTGCATAAGTATTGTGATACTTCAGTGTCCTGTTCAGCATGAGGGAGACATACAGGAAGTGAGAAGAGACAACAGGCAAACTGTTGAACACTGAGATGGGAAAACCCCTTTAAATGTGACAATAAAGGTCTGTGATCATGGAGACAAATAGGTCTCTATAGAAGCTGTAGACACAAGTAGCACATTTTTTTTTACCAACACTATTGGCAAAATTGCTTTTTATTCCTTTAGATGAAGTAATAGGAAAACCTGGTTACAGAAGTGGACATACCCTTAAACTAAGGTAAGATAAGATAATAGTAAAATAATACAACTTAAAAGCTTCAGAAATACATCAGCCATATCCTTCCTACTGTGTGCCCATATGACCATTAACCAGACACAGCCCCTATGCGCTCCATACTTCTGTACACAATGTTCTCGGTCATCATCGCTTAGAATAAATCAGCAATTACAGACCACACAATACCAGGAACCTAATAGGTAATGGAAAGAACCTTTTTTTAAAAACACTTAAATGTTGAGCAGCAATAGAGATTTCCCTGGCTCCCACTCATTTGTGACATAGAGACACCAACGCATTTCCAAGGCAGGTCTTCAATACAGAACAGGTAATGAAGGCACTCCAGACAGCGATGAAAATGCCATAATGCATTCAGATATTGTTACAGCCGTTCATCATAGGACTTACACATTGCAATAAGTACTCCAGATATTAAAAAATAATAGGCAAAGAGAAAAAAAAAATAAAATCTACCATCACAGTGAAATGACTGCGCTCCTTGGCATTACTTGCTAAAATGTTTGCTAGCTACCCAAGGTCATGCTGCCCACTGTTATCATGGTGACCAAAGAGGAGGTATACTATGTTCAAGTGGCTACAAAACGTCCTTAAATCAACCAGAGATCGGTCTCTTATCAAAAATGTCTTTTCTACTCAAAAAAAAAAAAAGGCTCATCTAAGAAGTTAAAAAAAATTAGTTTAAAGAGGTCCTTTCACCCCCTCCGTCAACTGCAATGTATCCTACAATGGATGACACTGATTCCGGCATAGTTGGATTTTTTTTCTCTAGCCCACAGTGTACTTGAGAAATCATTTTTGTTAGTTTCAGCATGCCCCAAGTGTCAGGTGGGCGTTACTGGGTGGAGCAGAAATACAAGGACCGCCCACCTAGCAGTAGAGAGTATGATTGTGCTGAAATCAACAGAAATAATTGCTCATGAGTGGTGGGGGCTAGAGAAAAAAAAAAAATCCAACTGCGCCGGAATCATTGGATCAGCAGCTATTGAAGGATGCAAAAAGTTGGAGTTGGTGGAGAGTAGGAAATGTAATTGAAGGGGTTGTCTGGGATAATCATAAAATCCTACACTAATCTAAACACCCTCCCCCCTCCTACTTTTTAAATTGCCTAAATACCTAATTACCTATATCCCTTGGACGGTCACATGACCATCCCAGGAACACTTTCTGACTATCCGGTGACGATCCATTTCCCCATTTCCGCAAATGGATCATCACTACTACTCACCCCCCCCCGAGTATAATAATCGGAGACCCAGGGGGAGAAAAACATAAAAAAAACCTCTGTTACTCACCTATCTCCCATCTCCTACGCTGTCAGTCTCCGAAGTAGTCGATCTTCAATGATGTCAGACGTCACATGACCTGGGACACAGGCCGGGGTCATGAGACGTCAGATGGCTAGGGTGAAGTCTGCACGGATCGTGGAGAGGTAAGTTTTTTATGTATCTTACCTGTCCCGGTCCGCCAATCATTATACTCGAGGGTCCGAAAAGATCCCCCCCCCTCCCCCTGAGTATAATGATAGCAGCGGTAGCGGCTGTCACCGGGCCTCTAATGTCCCGGGCCCTGTGGCAGATGCCTCTGCTACTATGGCTGTAGTTACGCCACTGCCTATCCTGTGAACTAGTATGTATACGTTCTAACCCCCTTTAAGGGCTTAGAACATATAAAACAATGTAAAGAGCCCTACAACTTCCATGTGGTGCTGCATGGCCTCCTTCAGAAGACATTCCTTCCTAGAAGCAACCTAAGAACCTCTCTTACAAAGCCAGAGGAATACAAAATATAAGAGCTAATACATCTATACAGGCAGCACAGTATGACTCCATAGAGTGGAGTTCCAATAAGTGGCTTGGGTGCTCTGTTCCTGGACATGGGAGTCCCAATTTATGACCAAATGCACAGACTACACTACTAATGACTTCCATTGTGAAATATTGCAGACACAGACATCCCGAAGCAGTGCCAATATGAATAGTATAATACCTGAACTCATTGGTATATATCCCTGAAAACATGTAATACTACTCGTATTGCTTTCTTAAAGGTCAGCCAATTTGTATTTGATTAGGTAACCATTGCAAGACTTAAGCGCTCTGGACTTGTCAATGTGCTGCCTACCATATTTGTCAACTAATTCTTGGAATTTCATACTTTAATTTTTCTGGTTGTGTGGGTGTCTAATAAAGTCCTGTGATCACAGCACAAATTCAAGCAATGTTCAGCAATGTATTAACAGCAGGCTTCTATGAACAATGATCATGACTGAGCCTTTGTCTCACTGTATCTGTAACATGGCAGACAATAGTAACAATATTATAATAGTGAATTAGATATAAGAAGAACAAGCAGCACCCCTGTATTATAAATGAGGGTCTAAGAGTACTCTAAAGCTTTTATATTTCACTACAAATAATTCACTTTTCAGTGTAGCTGAGGGGTTCAGATGTATTAATCTAGTTCCCCGGTTACACAGTAATACATGGTCATTACATATAATTCACATAAATGAAAATCTCACCTTCATTCAAAAACTAGAGCAAGGAAAGCGTTAAGCCCATTTCTCTTTCTTTATGCAGGTAGATGGAAAAAAAGGGAATCCGTTATCTAATTCCGCACGCAGTCTGTGATGGAGCGCTTCAATCTGAAATCTGAAAGTCAAAATAAATCAAGATATTAAGTGCTAATGCTTTACCAACTGCAAATAGCCTTTTGGAGCACAAAGGAATTTTGCCGCTATTATAGACATCACTGTATATTTGTTCTTAGCGACAATAATTTGTAGCAGGGCACAAACTGGGAACAAATGTACAACACATCGGATACACAGAATGTGAATATTCTAATTCCAATTCAGGAATAAATGAGCGATACACAAAGATTTGATGGGATTAAACCAGTTTGGATTTTATAATGTATTTGGCATTTTTAGGTAAACACAGGTGAATATTAACTAAATGTATATATAAAATACAATAAATTATGTAATATGCAGTGGAGTCAGGCTGCTCATCTTTGTACAACTCCTGTTTGCTATGGCATTTGCATACCAAGTGACAGTCCTGCCAATTATAGAGGCTTCTAGGTAGGTGGAAGGTCTTGGGACAACCCAACAGCCCAGACAAATCCTCACCGGTCTCCACTTTTTGGCCCATCGCAACACACAGGGAATTCCTGCTCAGCCAATCACTGGCCTCCAAGGTGATCCACCCTAGTCAATGATTGGCTGAGCAGGCACTTCCTAGTATTTCCTGTGTGCCATGATGGGACCATGAAGCGAAGGCCAGAAGGGACCTGGTCAGCACTGGAAATTGCAGAGGATTGGTAATGCAAGTATTGCTTCTTTTTATGTTTGATGCCATTCTGAGACAATGGTAAATCATGTCACCCCGACAACCTCTTAAATTAAGAGTTAAAAATGAACAACTTTTTGGAAATGAATATTGCATTTAAATATAAGAAACTTTGTAATATGTCTTATTAAAGAAATCTGTTTCCTTCAACACTTATTAAGCTGTTCTTCTGCTCCTTATTAGAGACTAGCTTTTACCCGCGACTTCGTCTGCGGTGATTTGAGAATTGGGCGGACACAGACGTGTGAAACTGTAAAAGTGCTTTAAAAAGTTTGGTGGGCTAGCAAATGTGATGTGATGTGTTATATTGTGTATGTCGTGATACAGACAATGTGGTGTGTTGTATTGTGCATGTCGTGATACAGACAATGCGATGTGTTGTATTGTGTATGTCGTGATACAGACAATGTGATGTGTTGTATTGTGTATGTCGTGATACAGACAATGTGAGGTGTTGTATTGTGTATGTCGTGATACAGACAATGTGATGTGTTGTATTGTGTATGTCGTGATACAGACAATGTGATGTGTTGTATTGTGTCAGACAATGTGATGTGTTGTATTGTGTATGTCGTGATACAGACAATGTGATGTGTTGTATTGTGTATGTCGTGATACAGACAATGTGATGTGTTGTATTGTGTATGTCGTGATACAGACAATGTGATGTGTTGTATTGTGTCAGACAATGTGATGTGTTGTATTGTGTCAGACAATGTGATGTGTTGTATTGTGTCAGACAATGTGATGTGTTGTATTGTGTATGTCGTGATACAGACAATGTGATGTGTTGTATTGTGTCAGACAATGTGATGTGTTGTATTGTGTATGTCGTGATACAGACAATGTGATGTGTTGAATTGTGTATGTCGTGATACAGACAATGTGATGTGTTGTATTGTGTATGTCGTGATACAGACAATGTGGTGTGTTGTATTGTGTATGTCGTGATACAGACAATGTGATGTGTTGTATTGTGTATGTCGTGATACAGACAATGTGATGTGTTGTATTGTGTCAGACAATGTGATGTGTTGTATTGTGTCAGACAATGTGATGTGTTGTATTGTGTATGTCGTGATACAGACAATGTGATGTGTTGTATTGTGTATGTCGTGATACAGACAATGTGATGTGTTGTATTGTGTCAGACAATGTGATGTGTTGTATTGTGTATGTCGTGATACAGACAATGTGATGTGTTGTATTGTGTATGTCGTGATACAGACAATGTGATGTGTTGTATTGTGTATGTCGTGATACAGACAATGTGGTGTGTTGTATTGTGTATGTCGTGATACAGACAATGTGATGTGTTGTATTGTGTATGTCGTGATACAGACAATGTGATGTGTTGTATTGTGTATGTCGTGATACAGACAATGTGATGTGTTGTATTGTGTATGTCGTGATACAGACAATGTGATGTGTTGTATTGTGTCAGACAATGTGATGTGTTGTATTGTGTCAGACAATGTGATGTGTTGTATTGTGTCAGACAATGTGATGTGTTGTATTGTGTATGTCGTGATACAGACAATGTGATGTGTTGTATTGTGTCAGACAATGTGATGTGTTGTATTGTGTATGTCGTGATACAGACAATGTGATGTGTTGAATTGTGTATGTCGTGATACAGACAATGTGATGTGTTGTATTGTGTATGTCGTGATACAGACAATGTGGTGTGTTGTATTGTGTATGTCGTGATACAGACAATGTGATGTGTTGTATTGTGTATGTCGTGATACAGACAATGTGATGTGTTGTATTGTGTCAGACAATGTGATGTGTTGTATTGTGTCAGACAATGTGATGTGTTGTATTGTGTATGTCGTGATACAGACAATGTGATGTGTTGTATTGTGTATGTCGTGATACAGACAATGTGATGTGTTGTATTGTGTCAGACAATGTGATGTGTTGTATTGTGTATGTCGTGATACAGACAATGTGATGTGTTGTATTGTGTATGTCGTGATACAGACAATGTGATGTGTTGTATTGTGTATGTCGTGATACAGACAATGTGGTGTGTTGTATTGTGTATGTCGTGATACAGACAATGTGATGTGTTGTATTGTGTATGTCGTGATACAGACAATGTGATGTGTTGTATTGTGTCAGACAATGTGATGTGTTGTATTGTGTATGTCGTGATACAGACAATGTGATGCAGGGCCGCCATCAGGAATTTTGGGGCCCCATACAGCCTAAGTGTCTGCCCCCCCCCCCCCCCGCCGCCATTTTAAAACTACTTTAATTTGCGACATACCCGTTCTGTATTACATTTCCCTTTATTTAGCAGCATTACAAGGCTTAATCAGATTCTATTTGCAGGTATAATCTGCTCCGTGTGACAGCGCCTATAGAGAGCCAACACCATTTATAAGAGCTCTCTTAATAAATCCTCAGGGCTTATTCACATTGCGTTTTTGGCCTCCCTTGCCGGGATACGTTGGTAACCAGTCAGAATCAGCTGTCAACTTATCCCTGCACGAAGAACTGGCCATTAAAAAAAAGGGGGGCCTGCAGTTCTCCGTGCAGGGATAAGTGGGGAGCTGATTGTGACTGGTTACCAACGTATCCCAGCAAGGGAGGCCAAAAACGCAATGTGAACACTCCTTTATAGTGAAAGTCCCACCCCCAAACAGGCTGCTATGCTAGTAACATAGCAGCCTACATCATTATTAATACAAAGCACACATACCTTTGGAGGTATTGTGTGCTTTGTAGTTCTCCAGCTAAAAACTTATATATTATATATTATTGCCCCAGACGTTCCCTCTCCGCAGTGCCGCACACCTGATGTCCCAACAATCCCCCCCCGCCCCCCCGTCCACCTTCTAACATCTTTCCACTGCCCCCTGTACCCATACCTCCCAACTTTTGAAGAACCAAAAGAGGGAGAAAATGTGTGGCGCGCTTTGCGCGCCGCGGCAAATTTAGCCCCACCCACTGTTATGTGTTGATTCCACCCATTCTCATTAATTTTTCATGTGCCCGCACACAGTATAATCCTCCTACAGTCACCCGTACATTATATGTCCCCCCTCTATCTCTCCCCCAGCTTCATATACACCCTTCATCTGCCCCCAGTTTCATGTCTCCCACCCAATCTCTGCCCCCAGATTCATGTCCGCCCATCTATTTCTGCCACCAGTTTCAATTCCCCCCTCCATCTCTGCCCCTAGTTTCATGTCCCCTCCATCTCTGTCCTGTTTCATGTCCCCCATCTCTACCCCCAGATTCATGCCCTCCATCTCTGCCCCCCAGATTCATGTCCCTCCATCTCTGCCCCCATATTCATGTCCCCTCCATCCATGTCCCCATATTCATGTCCCCTCCATCTCTGCCCCCATATTCATGTCCCCTCCATCTCTGCCCCATATTCATGTCCCCTCCATCTCTGCCCCCATATTCATGTCCCCTCCATCTCTGCCCCCATATTCATGTCCCCTCCATCTCTGCCCCCATATTCATGTCCCCTCCATCTCTGCCCCCATATTCATGTCCCCTCCATCTCTGCCCCCATATTCATGTCCCCTCCATCTCTGCCCCCATATTCATGTCCCCTCCATCTCTGCCCCCAGATTCATGTCCCCTCCATCTCTGCTCCCATATTCATGTCCCTCCATCTCTGCCCCCATTGTCATGCCGTCCTCTCCATCTCTGCCCCCATATTCATGTCCCCTCCATCTCTGCCCCCATATTCATGTCCCTCCATCTCTGCCCCCATTGTCATGCCGTCCTCTCCATCTCTGCCCCCATATTCATGTCCCTCCATCTCTGCCCCCATTGTCATGCCGTCCTCTCCATCTCTGCCCCCATATTCGTGTCCCCTCCATCTCTGCCCCCATATTCATGTCCCTCCATCTCTGCCCCCATTGTCATGCCGTCCTCTCCATCTCTGCCCCCATATTCATGTCCCTCCATCTCTGCCCCCATTGTCATGCCGTCCTCTCTCTGCCCCCAGTTTCAAGTTCCACATTGCACTGACTGACTTACCTTCTCCTTCGTTCCCTCGCAGCTCTCTGCGCGCCTCTCTCTCACTGGCGCACAGTTATAGACGCGATGTGACGTCATCACATCGCGTCTACAAGCCAGTAGCGGAGGCAGCGAAGCGAGGAGCTGACACAGGTCAGCTCCTCGCTTCAGCCGCATATGTGACAGCGAGAGAGGCGCACAGCGGCGAAGCAAGGAGCTGACCTGTGTCAGCTCCTCGCTTCGCCGCCGGCTACTGGCTTGTAGACGCGATGGCTGAAGCGAGGAGCTGACCTGTGTCAGCTCCTCGCTTCGCTGCTACCGCCGGCTACTGGCTTTTAGACGCGATGTGATCACATCGCGTCTACAAGCCAGTAGCAGCGGCGGCAGCGAAGCGAGGAGCTGACACAGGTCAGCTCCTCGCTTCAGCCACATATGTGTCAGCGAGAGAGGCATGCAGCGGTGAAGAAAGGAGCTGACCTGTGTCAGCTCCTTGCTTCAGCCGCGTATGTCTTCAACTCAGATCTGCGTCCTCTGGATGCAGATCTGAGTTGAAATAGGACATACAGAATGACTGCTACGGGCGCCAGGGGGCCGGCACACGGTGGCGGGCCAAAACCGGGCCCTCCCCCCATTTTTCAATTTGGCCGGGCCCCTGACGCCAGTACCAGTAGTACTGCCCTATCGGCGGCCCTGATGTGATGTGTTGTATTGTGTCAGACAATGTGATGTGTTGTATTGTGTATGCCATGATACAGACAATGTGATGTGTATAGTGGAAAGCTATATGTAAAATGTGAGTGAGTAGAGTGAGCGCTACTCCTGAGGTGACAGTAAGGAGTGTGCAGGCAGGTTGAGGCAGGAAATGCCAGGCAGTGTGTGTGAGTCTATAGCTGGGGCTAGGAGTCCTGCTTTTGGGAGTCTCCTGCTAGGAAGCCATGTTGTTTAGTGGCACCAAAAGTGGCCTGTGACTCAATCCTAAGGGAAAACTATGTTTGTGGAAAATTGCACGCAAATCCGTCCAGGCGTTTTAGCGTGATTGAGGAACAAACATCCAAACTCCCAAACATCCAAACACACAAACTTTCACACTTATAATATTAGTAGGATGAGCGAACAGTAAAATGTTCGAGGTTCGATATTCATTTTGAGTAGCCCCTAAATATTCGACTACTTGAATCGAATATCGAACCCTATTATAGTCTATGGAGGGAAAATGCTCGTTTCAGGGGTAGGCAACATTCGATCAAATTATACTTACCAAGTCCACGAGTGAGGGTTGGGCTGGATCCTCCAAGAAGTCTTCTCCGTGCAGCGTTCACACAGCATCTTCCGGCTCTGAATTCACTCTGCCAGGCATCGGGCCTGGGCAGAGCCGACTGCGCATGCCCGCACTATAAGCGGACATGCGCAGTCGGCTCTGCCCAGGCCCAATGCCTGGCAGAGTGAATTCAGAGCCGGAAGATGCCGCGTGGACGTTGCACGGAGAAGACTTCTAAAGGTAGGAGAAGAACCAGCGTTGATTGGCCGACTGTATAGCATTCAGCTAATCAATGCTGGTTATGCATCGAACTTTTCCATTCGAATAGCGAGTGGTACTCGATCGAGTACGAGTATTTCGAATACCGTAGTATTTGATCGAATACCTACTCGATCGAATACTACTCGCTCATCCCTACTCCTTATCTTCAGTCTGGATGCTTGTTTACATTATATTCATCTCCGTATTCAGCCTCACATATACAACTCTATGGAGAAGGGAGGGGTAGAGTAGGAGTCGCACAGTAGTATTAATAGTGAACAGAGTGTTGAAACAGCAATTTTATAGGCCATCTTTTCTATCCCCCCTCCCCTCTTCATAGACGAATATGTAGAATGTAACTGCCTGGAAAGTGGAGAAGTAAACTGATTTCTTTAATAAGATCTATTACAAGGTTTCTCATATTCACCTGTACTATTCATTTATACAAAGTTGTTTATAAGTGGAAGTACACTTTAAGAATAAGTAAAATGTGACAGGTCTAAATAATCTAAATGAATGGATTACCAGTAAGTATCAGGCCTCTTCATTTATAAACAAGTTACCTCCCGGCCAATAGCAACTCAAAACTTCATAAAGAAATCACATGAAGCTTTCAAAGGCTTAGCATTTATGGCTTCCAGCAAAAATGTGAATGTTTAATTCAGCAGAAGAAAATCACAGGAAAACTGTATGTAATAGTAATCGTATCAACATCACAGCAAGAGCAGAAATACATTAAGACTTGCTTTATATGGCCGTCTTCGGGCAAGGAAACACAGTCCATGTCTTGGCCACATGTACCAGTCGAACTGAGGATTAGCTGAACTGATGGAATGTAGCCAATACAAAGATGTAAAACCAGCCTAAAAGCATTCAAATAGTGGAAGATCTCCAAATTAGGGTTCATTCATGGGCTGTGTGCTAGCCATTGTATTAGCGGTCAACACAAAGCCCCTTAGATTTTAATGGATCTGTTCACACTGTTGCTCCAATGGACCATGTGAACGTTCCAAGTAAAAAAAATAAAGAACTTGATATTTCACTGATCCCTCAATAGAACCTATGAGGGATCCATGAAAACAGACTACAATCTTGGTACTTTTCATGGTGTGTGAATGTAGCCTTAGGCTCTGTATTTGACAAATAACACAGAAAAGGAGTCAGCAAGCAAAGGGTCAAAGCCAGAGAGACAAAGCAGTACAAAATCGTAATCCAGAAGAGTAGTCACAAGGAAAGCCAAAGGTCAGAAGTAATAAATACAATACAATAGCAAGAGAATAGCTTAGCCAGGACATGTCCCAATACCCAGCAAACCTGTGTGGACTGATGACCTGTTTATAGGAAGTCCAGAACCCGCCGCAGACTTGATCGGCAGGTAGGCTGTTAAACATACAGGTAAGGCTAAGATTAACTGTTTGAGGAACAGAAGGAAACAAAGGTACAAGAAATGGATGTGGTGGAAATTCAATTACAGAGAAAATATAATAGAGCAGTGTTCAGACAGAGCAACAAGAACCCTAAGCAAGGAATCAAACTGAACACCTTTCCTGTGCCACAGCGTGCGAGCAGAGACCCAAACAGGCAGAGACGTTACACAAGTATTGATGGTGACCTTGTTATAATAGGGCCCTCTCTCCAAGGCACGGCTATTGTTAAACGGACAGGTGTCTGCATGGTCCCTCACATGTTCCCATTATTTCCTAGACTAGCGCTGACATGACTAGCCTTCAGTTACAATAATTTACTCTCAGTCACTGCTATGGCTCAAACTGCAGTCAAATAGAGCAGAAGTATAATATAGCATGGACGCAAAGGATCCCCACAGATCACCAAATAAACTAAATGTTATGATAGGAAAGTAGAATATGGGATAATATCAGTGAAACCGGTAGTAGATCATTTATTTTATTTCCAGTTTTGACCTGAACTCTGTACGGCCTTATTCACACGTCCATTTGCTATTTATGGGTCCGGGATTTTGCATCCGGATATAATTTGGTTTTCATATCTGTTTTAAAAAAAAAAGGGCATTATACCATATGGAGTCCTGTACAGGGGCAATACACTGTGTCCGGCCAGCGAGGGGCCATTCACACGGCCAAATGTGTTGTGACAGAAACCATTCCTCACACCGTAAGGCCAACAAGGGCACCCAATAGGTCTCCCAAAGTCGTCGACAAGGACTCTGGAATAAACCAACTTCCCTCACAGACAAAGCTAAGGGAGGGCAGGTGGGAGATTCCCAGGGGGTAGTGGAATACCAGAGGGACAAAGACTGTGGTAGCACAGGCTTTTGTATTTAAAGACCCCCCTTTCTCGCCCCTCAACCTCAAGTAAGTTTCAAGTATGAAGGAGAGTTGTGGCTTCCTGGAAAGTTCTAGTGACATCAGTACAAGTGACTCTGTATGGGAGAACAAAGGACTGTGCACTTCAGAGATCAAACTGTGAGCAGCAGAATGTCGGGAGGACATCAGTACATTATATGGGAGCTGCTGTATATACCTGGCTTTAGTAGATTATTTATAGGGAAGAGGATCATTGCTTCCATCCTCCATCTCTCTGAACCATGATCTTCTGTCCCAGAGGCAGCGGCACCCAGGACCGGCACCAAAACTGCTTTTAAATGTGTATAGCGAGACAGGGGGAATAGCCGTTGGTCTACACGACATGTGTTCAGCTGACAACTATATAAGTTAGGGCTCGTTCACATCTGCGCCCGGTCTCCGTTCATGCAGGTTTCTGTTTCCTGCACAAAACTGAGCAGGAGACGGAAACCTGCAGGACTCTTTCATACCCATTCATTTGATTGGGTTTGAAAGATGTCCGACCATGAGCGCCGGTGAGCGTTTTTTTTTAAAATCGGACACAGAGTCGGACATGCAGTACTCTGTGTCCGGTTTTAAAAAAAAAACGGTTTCGCGGCGGAGAGCATAAAATGCTCACCGGCGCACACGGCCGGACCCGGTCTGACAGCTTTCCGTCTTCTGCATGCAGAAGACGGAAAGCTCAGAACAGACTCCGGGCGCTAGTGTGAGCCTAGCGTTATATGGGCAACCTAAGGAGCAAAATACCTATTCTTCTGCTAGATTATAAGTAGAGATGAGCGAGTACTGTTCGGATCAGCCGATCCGAACAGCACGCTCTATAGAAATGAATGGATGCACCTGGTACTTCTGCTTTGACGGCGGCCAGCCGCTTAACCCCCCGCGTGCCGACTACGTCCATTAATTTCTATGCGAGCGTGCTGTTCGGATCGGCTGATCCGAACAGTACTCTCTCATCTCTAATTATAAGCTTTTAAAGAGAAGACAGTCTATAAAATATTAGATTGTCAGCTCCTCAGAGCAGAGAACAATGGTGGATCTGAACGACCACAACAAGTTCTGTGATGTCCCACCGGGCCTAACCTGAGAATCCCTGTGACCATTCTGTAACTTATTAAAGGGCCAGTAATATTTTAATCTTATCACAATGCTATTTATTCCTCATCAAATAAAATATCTGAAATGAAAATCTTGTGGTTCTTGGTATTTTTGGTGTTGTGGTTTCTAGATTCCTCCATACACAGCGACCATGATAGGTATGATCCAACCACTAGAACTAAATGTCCTATATCCATGGCGGCACCGCTGCAGGGCCAGGAACTATATGGGGCTCCATACATGACAGATCACATATAACACATATAGAATACAGCAGTGGGCGTCTATAGAACGTATGGCAGAGGGCACCAACTAACCGAGGCAAGCCTGAAGGGAATATACATTAACACGACAATAATGTATGGTGTCAGCTTTAGGATCCGCATTTGCACACAGAATATTTGAAGATTTCTTTACACATCAGGATTTTATTTTCTAAAGGGAATGAATTCACAATGGCTGATTCAGTTTGTTTTCTAGGAATATTGTCTCTGGACATTTCACTGCGTTGCATGTTTTTTTCTGAGATTGTGACGTTCAGAGTATATCAGTGCTGTAATACAGGAGAAAACATGGCAGTATACCTTAGCAGAACAGAAGCTCTACAAGGGTTACATGGATGATCTACATATCAAGTAGTGTACATGTCACCTATGCTCCCGCACAGGCCGCACACATGAGCCAGCGATCTCGGTTTACCACAAGCATTACGCCTTAGTGATCTCATTAGCTCCCAGCGAATTAATAGACAACATATTACTGGTGCAGATATATGGATAACACTTACTGTAAATTGTATATGAGGGATTATTGAGGAGTTCTATGACCATATAGAAACAAAAGGAAGCAGGCCTTATAATAAAAGCCTTGACTGCTGCGGAACCTATTTGCAGAGCAAGGTTGAGCTTTAAATCAATCACAGGTTAAATTACACATTGAAAGGCCCTTGTTTCTCTTGCCAGACTGGTTCTGCAGGGGTTACTTTTTTGCTTAAGAGGTTCTGCAGTAGCTGCAACAGCTTTAAAAAATTGCAGATGCTATTGAACCCTTTTCTAAGGAGAAGAGGGAGGAGTGTCAATGTAGTAAGTGACAGGAGGTTCTGCAGCAGCTGAGGAAAGAAACGACTATTGGTAATGAACGGTGATTCCGTTCCGATGAAGCCTTCCTTAAAGGGGTCATGGTGGAAGAAGAACAGCTGCAAGGAAGATGGAGGAGCATGTAATCAGCAATGGAATTTTGCTTAATCCATAAACAAAACATTGGAGGGAATTTATTATTTCCTTTTTTTTTTTTTTTTTTTTTTTGCTCCTTTCTAACTTTGTGCACGATTTTCACGAGGAGTCTAATTTACTGAAAAGGCACAAACCTTGCAGAAATCTTGGTGCAATTTACATAACCGCAATGGTGTCTGCTGCGGATATTTTTCTGCAATGGGTGGATGGGATTAGACAGAATCCCATTCACTTTGCAGGGACTGTAAAACGCTGTGGTTTTTGCTGTGGCAAATTTGCGGCATTTACGCTACGTGGGGCCCCAGCCTAGAAGGGAAAGTGACAAGTGCTTAAAGAGGACCTTTCACCATTTCCGGGCACAGGCAGTGTTATATACTGCTGGAAAGCTGACAGTGCGCTGAATTCAGCGCACTGTCGGCTTTCCCGATCTGTGCCCGGTGTAAAGAGCTTACGGTCCCGGTACCGTAGTGCTCTATGGTCAGAAGGGCGTTTCTGACCATTAGCCAGAGACGTCCTTCTGCCTCGCGGCGCCAATCACGCTGTGCTGTGGAGCGGAGAGGAACGCCCCCTCCCTCTGCTCACACAGCCTGTCCATAGACGAGTATTATCAGGAGCGGGAGGGGGGAGTTCCTCCCCGCTCCACAGCACAGCGTGATTGGCGCTGCGAGGCAGAAGGACGTTCCTGGCTAACTGTCAGAAACGCCCTTCTGACCATAGAGTACTACGGTACCGGCACCGTAAGCTCTTTACACCGGGCACAGATCGGGAAAGCCGACAGTGCGCTGAATTCAGCGCACTGTCAGCTTTCCAGCAGTATATAACACTGCATGTGCCCAAAAGTGGTGAAAGGTCCTCTTTAAAGAGGACCTATCACCACCTTATTTCAGCACAGCTGGAATTTTTTCTCTTGTCCCCACCATTCCTGAGTAATCATTTCAATTAAGTTTCACAATCAATATGCTAATTAGGTTTCCTACTGTCATGTGGGTGGGCCCTGTCTATCTGCTCCAAGCCATACCCAGCCCAACAGACAGTCTGACCCTTCGTTCACATATGAATTCGGTATTCCATTAGGGAAGTCCACATGGGGACCCCCCGAACAGACTACTGAATGCAACTGCAAGCACTGTGAAACGAAAGCACATGGACCCCATAAACTATAATGGGGTCCGTGTATATGCCATTCGCTGCCCGCACGAATCATGTGGGCAGGAAAGTAGATTGTGAACTACTTTCCTGTCTGCAAGATCCCTGTGGAGATCTGGCGGCAAGCACACAGACCCCATTATAGTCTATGGGGTCCTTGTGCTTTCACTGGCACACCGCTTGCAGCTGCGTTCGGTATTCCGTTCGGGGGGGTAGCCAGATGTGAACGAGGCCTGACCACTCTCATGGGACAATAGAAAGCCTAATCTACAGATTGGGTAGTGAAACTAACAGCATTTCCCAAAATTGCATGCAAAACTTTAATTCTGGGAAGTTCAAAGTTAAGATTCTGTTTTTAAAGTGACCCTATCAGCACCTTCACCACTTCCAATTGCATCAGGTATGGTGAGACCTAGAGAAAATACTCCAACTGTGCTGGAAGCCTTGGAGCCCCCCACTGAAGGATGCAAAGAGGTGGAGTTGGGGGTGAAAGGTCCTCTTTAAAAGGACAGATTGTAAGTCCCTTGTAAGAAATATAAAGAAGTAGCAGAATGAACCCGAACTTCTGCAATAGATTAAACTGCTGCAGCGCAATATCTTATCACAGAAGACAAAAATCAATGAAAGTTCATTAGAAAAACGTTTTTCAATTATTTTTCATTGTTTTTTGTTGTTTACTATGATAAGATATGATGCTGCTTTAGTTTAACCAATTGCAGACGTTCAGGTTAACTCTGCCACATCTGTATATAGTATTGTGATTCAGTAGAACTGGGTAAATACGGATGATATAACCGAGTACTAATAATTAGAGATGAGCGAGTAGTATTCGATCGAGTAGGTATTTGATCGAATACTACCGTATTCAAAATATTCATACTCGATCGAATACTACTCGCTATTCGCACTAAATATTTGATTCAGAACCATCGTTGATTGGCCGTAAATCAACGCTGGTTCTGCAGCAGGCTCATCCTTGCTAGTCAGGAGAGCTGGCAGCTTGCTGTTATGAAGGAGCTTACTTTTTCTCATAGGAATGAATTGACCAGCATTGATTGGCCAGTGTACAGCATTCGGCCAATCAACGCTGGTTCTGCAGCAGGCTTGTCCTTGCTAGTCAGGAGAGCTGGCAGCTTGCTGTTACGAGGGAGCTTACTTTTTCTCATAGGAATGAATTGACCATCGTTGATTGGCCAGTGTACAGCATTCGGCAAATCAACGCTGGTTCTGCAGCAGGCTTGTCCTTGCTAGTCAGGAGAGCTGGCAGCATGCTGTTACGAGGGAGCTGACTTTTTATCAGCGCAACTGCAAGCGCTGTGCAGTTAAAGCGCACGGACCCCATAGACTATAATGGGGTCCATGCGCTTTAACTGCACAGCGCTCCTCCTAAACACTCTCCTCCTGCTATTCGTGGACTTAGTGATTCTTCTTTAGCCGAATAGTGGTTTCCCGTGAAACGAGCATTTTTTCCCATAGACTATAATGGGATTCCATATTCGATCAAGTAGTCGAATATTGAGGCTCTACTGCAAACGAATATCAAATATTTCACTGTTCGCTCATCTCTACTAATAATAAATTATTATATTACATGGTGTTTACTTGGCAGCGACCCAAATATATACACCATAGTAAGGGGATGATATGGCAAGATCTCTGTGTTCTTATGGAGATTGGCAATGCGTTTTGCCATTCATTGACCAAGACGTTGCTTCCATAATTCGCTATATGTTGTAACTCAAGTCGTCTTCTAACAAAAAGCCTGTACCACCGAATGTGCTAGCAGCCTGTCCTTCTGTTAATCCTGCATGCCTACAAGAAATGGTCAATGGTTATCTTGGTAGACATCTTGGTGGATATACTACATGCTTGCCTTGTATCCAAAAGACCATAAAGTGATCTCCGCCATGTAAGTAGAAACCAATATAGCACATGATAATTGAGGGCCCCATTAAAGATTTTGCATGGGACTCATGGGCTTGATGTAAAGTGTCTGCTTTAGGATCCACATAAATGTCTATCTATATGTAAGCACCAGCAATATTGTAATGGCAGCAAAAAGAGTTAATGCTTTTATTGACTTGCAGCGCTCGTTGCGTCATGAGGATTTATTCCTGGAAATGGATTGTAGATGTCTTGGGTTTAAGTTGCAGTGACAGTAATCGAGCTCTTTCAACTGCTAAACAGGAAATAATCCTAAAGATAATACTGAAGACTTTTTCCCCATTTAAAGTAAAAACCTAAAAAAATATATAAGAGTAAAAATAGCCGGCAGAATACAGGCTGTAGTTAATGGCGCCGTCTGGTCTGTCAATGGACTGTAGTCATATGGAAGAGTGGGGGAGATTCACCAAGATAAATGTGACAATTCTGGCATAATGTACACCAAAGAACTAACACACGTGCTTTAGATCTTATTCACATGCCCGTATATTGTTTAACTGTAGCATATGCATTTTTTGGGGGGACACTGTACATACCCATTCAACATTGTGGAACCGCAGCTTTTTTTTGTTACAGATTTTGCAGCGTTTTTTGAGCCAAAGCCATGAATGGCTACAAGAGGAATGGGAAATATATAGGAAGTTCTTGTACTTCTACCATCTGCAGGCCAGTAACTGACTACAGTGGCGAGGTGACATCTAAGCCTGTGATCATCAATCACAGCATGTGGAGCACTGGACTGGGGCGACTTAAAGAGCCCCTTCACACGGCGTAAGCGTGCCGCTCATTTAGACACGTATACACGTGTCCAAGCGCGGAGCTTCAACACAGAGCCCATTGATTTCGATGGGAAGCGCGCGTATATCGGCATATAGGCACGCTTCCCATTGAAATCAATAGGCTCTGTTTTGAAGCACCGCGCTCGGACACGTGTATGCGTGTCTAAATGAGCGGTGCGCTTACGCCGTGTGAAGAGGCCCAAAGACTATCTGTGACTTTATTACTTTAAATTGTCCCTCTAATTATAAAACTTTTCAGGAATGAATAGTCCATGTGGAGATATTACCATCTATTATATCATATCAAGGTATTAGATTTCCTTCTCTACTTATCAGGCTCTTTTCCTCCTCCTTTCCTTCACTCAGACCCTTATCTCTAGGAGCACCTGTATCCGTATCCAGACTCACACATACAAGTTGTTTTTGGCTTCATTACTTGGACTATAGAGACTTCCTAAATTCTATTATACATTACAGGGATTGTCCAACCAGGACTTTAAGTTTCAAAAAGGCATAGTTGGAAAAAAAAAACAAAAAAAAAAACTTCACCGATCCTCGCTATTCTGATGCTTACCAGGTTCCTACTTTCCTGGTCCTATCTTGCCTCACATAAAATAGCCAATTCCTAATCGCACTGGTAACCAGCCTTTGCTAATGATTGGTGGAGGGGGGATTTCTTGGAGATGAGACTAGACTGCAAAGATGGAGGTAACAAGAATATTTGAATGGGATCAGTAAGGTGAGCATCTCTTCATTTTGCTATTCCAAACACTACCTCTACCAAATCCAATTCTTAGCATCCGTTAATAGGTGCTGCTCCACGGATATTGGCACAGATGGAATTTTTTCTCTAGTCCCCACCATTCCTGAGCAATCGATGCTGTCAGTTTTGGTCTCTTATATGCTACTTAGGATCTGTGCTGTCAGGACAAGGTGTCAGGCAGGAGCAGACAAGGGGTGTGATTTTGAGCACTGACACTGGCTGCCTGTGACTGAAGCTCTGAATCACGCCCCCTGTCTGACACCGCCCTTCTCACATTGTATAAATAGCACCTTGGGCACCAAAACTAACTGTGCTTCTTGCTCAGAAATGGTAAAGGCTAGAGAGAAAATTCCAACTGTGCTGGAATCAGTGAAGATGTGCCTATTAACTATAACCTATTAATTGTGATCTTATAAATTCCCCAGAGGTGAACCTACTCCTCAATTCAATCATCAAAATCACTGAGGTTGTCAAATCAGGAACATATAACATTGTCCAATATGGTAAGAACTTTAGTTTTTGTCTCATCTGTCCAATCTGGATGATTCTGAGAGTGATTGGGAGAAGGAGCTGTGGTCAGATGAGACAAAAATTGATCTCTTTGGCATTAACTCAACTCGCCGTGTTTGGAGGAACAGAAATGCTGCCTATGACCCAAAGAAGACCGTCCCCACTGTCAAGCATGGAGGTGGAAACATTATGTTTTGGGGGCGATTCGCTGTTAAGGGCAGAGGACTACTTCACTGCATCAATGGGAGAATGGATGGAACCATGTACCATTAAATCCCGAATGACAACCTCCTTCCCTCCGCCGGGACAGTAAAAATGGGTCGTGGCTGGGTCTTCCAACAGGACAATGACCCAAAATATACAGCCAAGGCAACAAAGGAGTGGCTCAAAAAGAAGCACATTAAGGTCATGGAGTGGCCTAGCCAGTGTCCAACCCTTAATCCCATAGAAAACTTATAGAGGGAGCTGAAGATCCGAGTTGCCAAACAACAGCCTCAAAATCTTAATGATGACCTGTAAAGTGGAGTGGACCAAAATTCCTCCTGACGTGCACAAACCTGACCATCAACTACAAAACCATCTGACTGCTGTGCGCGCCAACAAGGGTTTGGCCACCAAGTGTTAAGGGATCAAATACTTATTTCTCTATGCAAAATACAAATACATTTATAAAATTTATACAATGTGATTTTCTGTATTTTATTTTTGATATTCTATCTCTCATTGTTAAAATTAACCTACCCTTAAACTCATAGACTGTTCATGTCTTTGTCAGCGGGCAAACTTACAAAATCAGCAAGGGATCAAATACTTATTTCCTTCACTGTATAAGCACTGTGGAATATGCGGGCACTATATCAGGAAGAGAAATTAATAAAATTTAGTTTATGAGCAACTACACAGAAGATAAAAATTGCACATCACATCTCATCTTATTACTAGAACACTCTTACAGAGAAATCCAGTGATTCATGTAATCGCAATTTATAACTAATGCATTTCATTAATACTGAAATCTTATAAATTCCCCAGAGGTGAACCTAGTCCTCCATTCAATCACCAAAATCACTCAGGTTGTCAGGACTGGAACATATAGCACTGGGCAATATACTGCATTACCAAGATAAATTAGATTGGGAAATACATACAGTACACCACGTACTGGGGTCAAGTGTATCCAAAGTCAGATCCAGGGATGTAATTGGTTTACAACTGTGCTAGGAAAAAAAAAGAAGAAGGAGACTAATGTACGGACTGCAGTAGGTCATACATTTGTGTTGACAAGAGAAGCTTATGTAAGCCCTGTATAAGGAGAAAAAAAAACTCTGCAGTGCAAATCAAAAGCTCCATAGTTGGAAACTTTCTGAACAAACTCAGTCCAAAAAGTCAATGTTGCTAATGAACGAGAATGAGGAAGATGGACTCTATCCAAAAACTAACTAAAAGTAGGAAACTGCTGAAACAAAGCCAACATTCAATTCAGATGGGCAAGGATAGGAAAAAATATGTAGTGAATTTGGATAAAAGTTAGGAAAAAAAAATCATATACTTAGTAAATTCCAGGGCAACACCCAATGTCATGGCTACAAGGAGCTTTAATCATTGAGTGGCCGGACTGGTCACTATAAATCAGAACCTAGAATTTTTCTTTTTTTCTTAATGTACATTGTGAGCCCCATATAGGGATCACAATGTACTTTTTTTTCCCTATCAGTATGTCTTTGTATCAGTATAGGAGGAAATCCACACAAACACGGGGAGAACATACCAACTGCTTGCAGATGTTGTTCCTGGCGGGATTCAAACCCAGGACTCCAGCGCTGCAAGGCTACAGTGCTAACCACCGTTGCCCCAGAATCTAGAATTTGTACTCTGCTTCCACCGTAAAATCTATTATAAGTTATTGTGTTTGGTGGAAAAATGGGTAATGGGAACATGATATCCAGTGGTTTACTCCTCAGGCGCCAGCACAGTCTGGTGGACTAATCATGGGTCTACAACTAGGATCTGAGAGTGTAGAGATCCTACTATCTGGACAGTCAACTCTAAGTAGCAACATCAGATTCTCAAGTTCCGAAGAGAGATGTGACAAACATGCCCAAACATATTTTTTTTTAACATAGGTCTTACCATTAACCTACTGTGCTTCACTCACAAGCGGTATATATAAGCTCCATGCCAGGTCCCTCATAAATACAGACCCCAGTCTAGACCTCCTCCATACAGACCCTCTAAACAAATAAGCACCGTAGTAGCTTAAAATAAATAGCTTGCACACCGGTTGAGGACCATCACAGATATAGTCATGTGACCGTACCCGTGCAGGTCTTTCAGCAATAACAACTCTAGTGCACATTTGTGCTACAGGGATCACTGCACATTGAAGTTTAATTTTAATTCCTAGGGCCATCTGCAGCAAAAACTTTACAAAAGCTTATATTAAATCCCTCTTGTGTCAAGAAACACAGTTTTTTTGCAGGTGGATTCTGACGTGGAATCCGTCTCAAAATCCACCTGCAAAACTGGCTCCCATTGACTTCAATGGCCTATCTTGCTGCGGATGAATCAGCCGCGGCATCCATGGCTCGAGACACACTCCTGTTTAGGCCTAATCAGGAGCGGGATGCCGCGACAGAATGCCAATGCACTGCATCAGCATCCTGTCGCGGCTAGCTGCACCAAAAAAAAACAACATGGCGGAAAAATTTTCCACCGTGTGAACGATTCCTAAAAGACACAATATATTTTACAAACAAACATGTTTTGTAGGACAGAAGAAAGAATAACAAGTGCAATAAGGGGGAAGAACAACTGAAAATACGAAGCAAACTTTCCGGTTGGAGCTGTCAAATAAAAAGTTTTTGCTGTTGTATAAGGTAGAAAAGTTACATCATATGTTCTGTGCTGAACTATGTCTACAGATGTCTGGTCACAGGAGAGGGACGCAGCGTACCGGACTTACTGCAAGAGAACGAACACATGAGACTCTAGGTTAAGTTGGCCTAAGGCATCAGACAAGAAACTGCAACCTCAGAGGACAGCTCATCATGTATATCTGAAGGTCTAACAAGATGTTCTATGACTCGATGTAGCTCAAATCTAATATCCTTGCACAACCAATGTGAAATAATGTATTATGTAAGATAAGACAGGTATGCCGGAGACAGAACGGAAAGGAATACAATGAAGGAATTCAATGTGTCACCTCTGGAACGGGACCAAAGCAGATGTGGTTACCAGTATAACAGGGCCAGGCTACACTACTACACCTGCGTAATAACAAGACGTTCAGTGGCAGCACCAGCAACATTATGTAATGGGTGACACATAGAAACCATAGATATAAAATCAGAGATATAAAAACATATAAGGCACCTCTCTACCATAACTCTGACACTCCCTTTTCAGCTTCTTGGTGAGACAATGAAAATGCTCTGTTATATAATAACCTCAGACAGTGTAATGACTCATAGCGAACCCTGCACACAGTATAATGTCCCATATCAGCCCCTGCACACAGTATAATGCCCCATAGCTGCCCCTGCACACAGTATAATGTCCCGTAGAGACCCCTGCACACAGTATAATGTCCCATATCAGCCCCTGCACACAGTATAATGCCCCATAGCGGCCCCTGCACACAGTATAATGCCCCATAGCGGCCCCTGCACACAGTATAATGCCCCATAGCGGCCCCTGCACACAGTATAATGCCTCATATCTAACCCTGCACACAGTATAATGCCCCATAGCGGCCCCTGCACACAGTATAATGTCCCGTAGAGACCCCTGCACACAGTATAATGTCCCATATCAGCCCCTGCACACAGTATAATGTCCCATATCAGCCCCTGCACACAGTATAATGTCCCATATCAGCCCCTGCACACAGTATAATGTCCCGTAGAGACCCCTGCACACAGTATAATGCCCCATAGCGGCCCCTGCACACAGTATAATGTCCCATATCAGCCCCTGCACACAGTATAATGCCCCATAGCGGCCCCTGCACACAGTATAATGTCCCATATCAGCCCCTGCACACAGTATAATGCCCCATAGCGGCCCCTGCACACAGTATAATGTCCCATATCAGCCCCTGCACACAGTATAATGCCCCATAGCGGCCCCTGCACACAGTATAATGCCCCATAGCGGCCCCTGAACACAGTATAATGCCTCATATCTAACCCTGCACACAGTATAATGCCCCATAGCGGCCCCTGCACACAGTGTAATGTCCCGTAGAGACCCCTGCACACAGTATAATGCCCCATATCAGCCCCTGCACACAGTATAATGTCCCATATCAGCCCCTGCACACAGTATAATGTCCCATATCAGCCCCTGCACACAGTATAATGTCCCGTAGAGACCCCTGCACACAGTATAATGCCCCATAGCGGCCCCTGCACACAGTATAATGTCCCATATCAGCCCCTGCACACAGTATAATGCCCCATAGCGGCCCCTGCACACAGTATAATGTCCCATATCAGCCCCTGCACACAGTATAATGCCCCATAGCGGCCCCTGCACACAGTATAATGTCCCATATCAGCCCCTGCACACAGTATAATGCCCCATAGCGGCCCCTGCACACAGTATAATGCCCCATAGCGGCCCCTGAACACAGTATAATGCCTCATATCTAACCCTGCACACAGTATAATGCCCCATAGCGGCCCCTGCACACAGTGTAATGTCCCGTAGAGACCCCTGCACACAGTATAATGCCCCATATCAGCCCCTGCACACAGTATAATACCTCATATCTAACCCTGCACACAGTATAATGCCTCATAGCGGCCCCTGCACACAGTATAATGCCCCATAGCGGCCCCTGAACACAGTATAATACCTCATATCTAACCCTGCACACAGTATAATGCCTCATAGCGGCTTCTGCACACAGTATAATGCCCCATAGCGACATCTGTACATAGTAAAAATGCCCCACAGCGATCCCTGCACACAGTATTATCCCCCATAGCAACAACTGCACACAGTATAATATCCCATAGAGACCCCTGCACACAGTATAATGCCCCATAGCAACCCCTGCACACAGTATAATGCCCCATAGTAACCCCTGCACACAGTATAATGCCCCATAGCAACCCCTGCACACAGTATAATGTCCCGTAGAGACCCCTGCACACAGTATAATGCCCCATAGCAACCCCTGCACACAGTATAATGTCCCGTAGAGACCCCTGCACACAGTATAATGTCCCGTAGAGACCCCTGCACACAGTATAATGTCCCACAGCATCCCCTGTACACAGAATAATGTATTACAGCGGCCACTCCACATAGTATTATGTCCCATCTTGGCCCCTATGGTGTTCATTGCAAATATTGCAAAAATTCTGGCGAACCCGAAATCTTTGGGGTATACCACCATTGACTATACATACTCCAGAGTCTAATGATCGGAGGCCCAAGGGAGGTGATAATCATAATAAACAATGTTACTCACCTTTTGTGCAACTCTCTGCTGTTTTCATCCCTCTTCAATGATATCACAGATGTGGGTTACACCGGCATCATTATGCAATGGAGAGTAACACTGGTTTTTATTTTAGATCACATCCCCATGGTCTCTGATCATTATACTCTGGGATCTGAAGAAACCCTGATTATAACAGTATTGGTTTGGTTTCGCCCAACAAATACTCTTTCTGTGGGCCTACAGCCTTAGTTATCGATCCCTGCGCCTGGTCACGGCCGCCACTGCTTCCCTTTCTTTCCTCCAGTGGGCCCCCAGTGACGCCATATGCATTTCCAGGCCTCCTGGAGGGCAGAAAGGGAAGCAGAGATGGCCGTGTACAAGGATTGGTAACTAAATAGGGCCTGTTAGGGGCCACAAAGTGGTTCAGTGGTTTGCACTGCAGCCTTGCAGTACTGGAGTCCTGGGTTCGAATCCTGTGGGGCTCATAATCTACATATAAATAAATAAATGGGGCCTGTTACCTGTTGGGGTTACTACAGAAAGAAACAGCTTATTAAAAAAAGTAGCACGTGCCCACTGGGCCCCCTAAGGTCACGGGCCCCGTGGCAGCTGCCATGGCAGCACCTAGGCCACTGCTCTTGAGACATGTTCAGATCTACTAGTGAAGGAAGAAAAAAATCTGATGGAATGACTAAATCTGTTTGGCACTTCCATTACTATGGGGCTTTTTAGTATAACTGTAGGCCAACTGTTATTGCGGGTACATATTTGTTACAGCGCCTCCTACTGTTATTTTGCTTTTTCCGTCCAGTGAAGGTCCACACAAGTCCTTTAGCTTAATAGCTCCACCCATAGTCACTTGTACAGTGGAGTGCTTCCTCCTATTGCACCGACCAGGGCACCAGAGGACTTCACACCAGCACCAGGCACATTAGGTGGAAATGCTAAGGGTGAAATAAAACAGGAGGCGACAAGTGTATAAAACAAATCTCAAGACACAGAAACATTTTTCTTTTAACAATTCCAGTTGCAAAATTGTTATTGTTAATATTTCATCACAGCAAAGTAACCTCTTGTAAATTAATTTCCAAGATTATTATTTTAATGAGTAGCTTTATTAAAATGTTCTAACTTGCCAATAGGCATTAATAAAAATGTTCCTTAGTCCCCGGCTGCGCTTCTTTTGTTAACGTCTGCAGTTGACTGTATATAAACAGCTTTGGATACATATCATCCATAGCAGTCATGTGCATTTACGACATATCATCCATGGTCGCCTTGTTTATATATAGCCAAAGATTTTTGAAGAATTTGCATGATGCATTATAAGGGTGCATTCACACTACGTAACGCCAGCGTGTATCACAGCCGTACACGCCGGCGCTACAGCAGGTCTGCCGAACACTTCCCATTCATTTCTATGGGAGCCGGCATGCGAGCGCTCCCCATAGAAATCAATGGGCTGCTTCTTTCACTGCGAGCAGTCCCATTGAAGTGAATGGGAAGTGCCGGCGTATACGGCAAGCTCTGCTCATGCCGGAGCGTACACGCCGGCACTCCCCATTCACTTCAATGGGACTGCACGGAGTGAAAGAAGCAGCCCATTCATTTCTATGGGGAGCGCTCGTATCCCCGCTCCCATAGAAATGAATGGAGCTGCTTTATACGCCGCTTATTCTGAACGTGTTTTACGTTCAGAATAAGCTTCAGTATACGTAGTGTGAATGCCCCCTAAGAGAAGTTAATAAACCTATGGACTAAACACTAAATTTTTCTATAAAACTTTGAACACATCGGCCCTAGGTCGTTCCTTTGGGCCTGTTACGTTTTTTGTGTTCGGTTTTGTCTGGTTTTATTTTGCAATTTTGTATGTTTATTTTCTGTTCTAAATAAAAAATAAAAACTTTGAACACACACCAATAAGGAGTTGGACCCTTGGATATAAAAAGGGTTTGTTTTTTGTGTGTTAAAAACGGATCAGAGAGATTGGAAAGCTGTGGTTTGCTCCCATGAACCCGCTCTCCCCCACTCCTCCTGACCCCCAAGTTTGGTCCTATACATTTCACAAGGGCGATCTGGTCTTCCGCTCTGCCCTGTTCCCTCTTGCCTCAGAGATCTTCTATGATCTCTTTTCTATATAGTACACTACTCTGAAGAGACCCTTGGCTCCATGGTCCGCCCCTGATCTAGAGCTAGCCTCTTTAGTTTGGCAGATATGATTGACCTTCTGACCCTGGGGCTCAGGCCCTTTGACTATTTGACTTCAGAATTACACATTACGCAAACTGAGTGGTTTCACCATAGTCAAATTCCTCACGTCATTTTGTCTCTCTTTAGCTCCTTGCAGGTCTCGACTCTCTACCCCTACGACCTTTGAGAGATTGTGAAGTCTGGTACCTCTTCTAAGGGCTTAATTTCTGGTATCTATAGACTGTCTACTGGAGGTCGCCCTCCTCCCGTCTACAGATATATGTCTAGATGGGAGAAAACCCTGGGGTAAACAATTTCCCTGCCTCAACGGCAAATTATTAGGTCACGGGCATTCAAATCCTCAACCAGTGTGACCTTTTTGGAAGTGCAGTATATGATCTTTATGAATTGGTATCACGTTCTTGCCCTCCTTCACTCTCTGAATCCTTCCACTTGTTGGAGATCTGGTATAGTCTCCCTATACTACATATTCTAGGAATGCATCCTAATCCGTGATTATTCCCTTTGTCAAGAACATTCATACCTTGGAACTATTGACTGCTAACTTGAACAATCCGGTGGTAGCCTTTGATGCCATATGGTTCCCCTAGTATACTTACTGCAAACTTCAGGATATCCAATTTAAACTTTCCCTCTTTCCTTCCCTCTTTGATCCTTGTTTGTCTCCCCCTGATATCTTATTTTTTTCCTTGTTTGAATTTCATTTATTGTGTTTGCACCAGGTTATTTCAAATTTCTTTTCTGTTATCTACTTTGAAAACTTTAATAAAAACTGTAGTTAAAAAAACAAAAAAACAAAAACAGATCATTGGGTTGGGTTAAGAACTGATCCAAAATGGATCAGCCATCAAAAATGAAAAAAAAAACAAAAACAGCCATTAAATACATTAAAAACTTCAATGTCTTGTGCATAAGCCCTTAGACTACATTCAGACAACTGATGGTGATAAGGGCTATGAAAAATGTAAATTTTTGACAGCCATTTTGCCCTCAAGAGGCACCTGTTTTCATGCCCTTCATGCCTCATTTTAGTGTATGGAGGGATCCGTAAAAACAGACAAAAATAGAACATGACATTTGGATGGTCCATGACAACATACCGTCAAAATAATGGTCATATTTATAGCCCCCATTCACATCCAGTGAAATTAATGCTGCCGTGTAACAGGTGTTAAAAGAATGGCCATCACAGAGCCGATTTTCATTTTCATGTAATTATAGCTTTAAGGACATTTGTTTTCTTCACTACTTTTTAAAGGGATTCTACCATTAAAACCATTTTTTTGTGGATAAGACGTCGGAATAGCCTTTAGAAAGGCTATTCATCTCTTACCTTTAGACGTGGTCTACGCTGCACCGTTCCTTAGAAATACCGGTTTTTACCAGTAGGCAAATGAGTTCTCTCACTGCGATGGGGGCAGGCCCCAGCGCTCAAATAGCAATGGGGGCGTCTCCACCGCTGCCAGAGAAGCGTCTCCAGCGCCGCCTCCTTCTTCATCCGCAGTGTCATCTTCAATGTCTTCTTTCAGTGCAGGCTCGTAACTTCTAGGCCTCGGGCCTTGAGCAGAGCAGACTGTGCAGGAGCACAAGCCACGGGAAAATGACCGCTAACAATACTGTGCAAGCGGCCATTTTCCCATGGCCTGTACGCCTGCGCAGTCTGCTCTGCCCAAGGCCCTTGGCCTAGAAGTTACGAGCCTGCGCCGGAAGAAGGCTAAAGGCTATTCCGATGTCTTATCCACAAAATAAAAAAAGGTTTTAATGGTAGAATCTCTTTAAGCTACTCTCCTGATCCTCATCTTCAATCTGTATTCAGTCTCACACCTAGAGCTCCAGGGACAAGGTAGGGGTTTAGTGGGATTTACCTCATGGCTGGTTAACTGATTTATTGCCTCATTCTGTGTACTAGTAGCCTCTTATCTACAAACATAGTAGTGTTAAAAGTGTACAAAGTAGCAAAGCACAAGAGCAGCAACTATATAGGGTGTCTTCTCTATACCCTTCCCTTATGTAAAGTGTAACTCTGCCTGAAAAGTGAAGAAAACAGATATTACTATTACAAAGTTCTATAAATCAACCTGTACCATTCATTTATGAAACATTATTTATAGCTGTAGGCATGCTTTAAAGTGCAATGGGCATATCTGTGCACCACCTGGTTATGAGAACGCTGAACATCCACCTATGACTCAACGGATCATGAGATATTTCCATCCCCTTTCATTGGATGTTTCATCCTGATCACTTTATGGCACACCATGAGAACACCCCACAAGGTCAGCAGTTCTTTTACTGCACTGGTTAGTATAGCCCCAATAACCAGGCATCATTGAAAGTTACCCAGATTATTCAATTCTCCCATTCTAATGTGCATTAGACACAGGGGTACGTGCCTAATTCTCCTTGTGAGAAAGCACAAATTGTAAAAGGGCAAATGTCTCTAATAAAGTGGCCATTCAGTGTATCCATAAACAATATCATAGGATGTGAAATATAATCCGACATACAGTAGATAAAATCATTTAGAGGCTCGGTTGGAGTTCTTGGTTGTTGTCTATCACCTCCTAAGGTGCTAGAGTTATGTTTACACTCAACAGAAAATGTGTTTATTCACATTAGTCCCTTCCTCGGCTCAGCTTACATGCTGTTCCTATACCAGCTATAGAGCATGTGAGCCCGATTAATCAAGAATGGATAACAAGAAGACTGACTTTGTTGCCCATAGCTGTCAACCAGTGTAAAAAATTGCTGGGCATCGACCAGGGCAGAATATACAAAGAGATGATATATTTTTGGGTTTCCCTAGAAAACATACGGACCCACCATGTAGAAGGTGCTCTGGTCAGTAGTGAACAGATGGCTGACAGGCAGCAATGCTAATCACCATGTCATTGTGAGCGGACAGGCGGCATCCTCATGAATATTGATTCTGCTTATTGATTAGAGAATTCTATGCTTTATGCATGAGTTTTCAGTAAATATGACTAAACTAATAAAAGTGCACAAAAAACAAAGTACCAAGATGGAGTTCTTGGAATCGAATGAAACTTTCTATGTGCCAATGTAATGACGATATATCTATAGGTTTACCAAATTAGAGCGAAAGGAGAAGTTTATTGGGGAAAACTGCTGAAAGGAGGTTCTGGTACCATGTTGGCCCACCTCTAGCTTGGATACAAGATGAGATACTTTTGGGTATTGAGGCATACAGGTTCTGTATGGTGTCCTGTAGTACATTTGCCAACAGATGTTGCAGCTGGGCATGTCAATCCGGTACACTTGTAGGTTGCCAAACCTGGTATCCCAGCTGGTCCCTTCATTGATCGGCGATAAGTCTGGGCAGGCCAAGGAAATGCTGCAATCTGGTGAAGACATTCCTGGGAAATCCTTACTGTGTGTGAGTATTGTCCAGCCAGTTAGGAGCACCGACATGAGAAACAACACATGGGGCCAAAGGATGTCCTGCACAGATCACTGAGCTTTTAGAATCCCTCATATCACTACTAGGTGTGACTGACTGTCCTATGCAATGGTTTCTCAGATCACCGCATCAGCGGTTGGGGTAGTCGTTGCTTCACCGCAAAACCAGGATTGAATTGTTCACCACAAGGCCTCCATACTCAACTCACACCATCATCAGATCCCAAACAGAACCTGGATTTGCCAATAAGGACAATGCAATTCCAGTCCATACTAGTCCAGACTTCTCATTCACGACACCACTGCAAACGAAGGGGACAATGGCTATTGTAACACCTTATTTCCTCCTGCTAAACAGGTGTAACTGGTCCCAGTAGAAACAAGGCTGCGTGATGAAGGTGCCACCTGTGTTTGGATGGTGGACAAGGAAACTATGGGAGTCGCTTGTCAGCAGATGAAACAATCCTCTTTACTGGTAGCCTTTGTCATCCACCGCCTGTTTGCTCTAATGTAACCATTGCTTCCACCACCTCCTAACAGATAGGTCAGAATGGCCTACATGGTGAGCAGTTCATTGAAATGACCATTCTGCCTCTTTCTGTCTAGCGATGCCCCATCTCATAGTCTATCAACTGGACAAAATAGGTTTGAGCTTGTTGTAGAGGCATGTCTAGAAGTCAGCAATCTCTTAAAATGAGTTACACTACCCAAAAGTAGCCAACAGGAAAAGTACTTTTACACCCTCTTATTTTATCTGCCTGAGACATAACTGAATGCCAAGTTTTGTAGCAATCTAACATTTCCATATGGATGCATTTTTTTGCGCAGTGCTACGGATTAGGCTTGCACAATATAGGCAATGGGAAATAAATGATAGCAACTAGAGATGAGCAAGTACTGTTCGGATCAGCCGATCCGAACAGCACGCACGCATTGAAATGAATGGACGTAGCCGGCACGCGGGGGGTTAAGCGGCCAGCGTCAAAGCAGAAGTACCAGGTGCTTCCATTCATTTCAATGCGTGCGTGCTGTTCGGATCGGCTGATCCGAACAGTACTCGCTCATCTCTAATAGCAACTTAAAGGCTTACTTTTAGAAACTGCCATGTTGGAGATACAAGAACTTTTTTATATATTTTTATTTTGGACTTGAGCATGGTCTGTATCGGTGAATACGTCTCCTTTATGCAGGATTCTATGCCCAGGAAACTTGAATGAAAGGCTGCATTCTGGGACATTACAGGATGCATCTGCAGATCTGCAGCACAACTACTTCTGGGAAGTCATGAGGTTTGGGGTGTTTTTAGGGACATTTTTTGACATGATAGCGGAGCTGGCAAGTAGTCTGTGTTTATGCATGTCTTGTCCATGACTCTATATAACTATATCTATCAGACAGAAGAAACTAACATTGCTCCACTTCCTACAGCCTTCACAATCAGCATATAGGCATACTGTATTAGGTATAGATTACAGGAGATCTCAAAGTTCAGAGAATTTTACTAAGAACTTTATAACCCAGATCTGAAGGTTTTGCTAAACCTGTGAATTGCAGGGCTTAAATATCACATTATACAGACATATAAAAGGCCCATATTTATTGCAGCTTTCATTGCACCTACTCATTGTGAAAAGTGTCAAAATATGCTCTGAGGTTGGCTGTACATGACTCATGAAAAGGTGACAGAATCGGCTGCGGATATCAGCAACAGATGAAAGACTGAAATATTCTCCTAAAACAAATCTCAGCATATGCTGTCTATATACAGGTAACTATTGTTCACATAAAGTATGTTACCTATGCACACATAACTTACACACGTTCATTTAAGTGAACTTCTCCGGTAATTTCTGAGGCAATATCCAAAAGCAGGATGTGACAGAGGGAGAGAAGCTGAGCTCTGTGATATATAGGGTTATATGGTAGAGGAGAGAAGCTGAGCTCTGTGATATATAGGGTTATAGGATAGAGGAGAGAAGCTGAGCTCTGTGATATATAGGGTTATATGATAGAGGAGAGAAGCTGAGCTCTGTGATATATAGGGTTATATGATAGAGGAGAGAAGCTGAGCTCTGTGATATATAGGGTTATAGGATAGAGGAGAGAAGCTGAGCTCTGTGATATATAGGATTATAGGATAGAGGAGAGAAGCTGAGCTCTGTGATATATAGGGTTATATGATAGAGGAGAGAAGCTGAGCTCTGTGATATATAGGGTTATATGATAGAGGAGAGAAGCTGAGCTCTGTGATATATATATAGGTTATATGACAGAGGAGAGAAGCTGAGCTCTGTGATATATAGGATTATAGGATAGAGGAGAGAAGCTGAGCTCTGTGATATATAGGGTTATATGATAGAGGAGAGAAGCTGAGCTCTGTGATATATAGGATTATAGGATAGAGGAGAGAAGCTGAGCTCTGTGATATATAGGGTTATATGATAGAGGAGAGAAGCTGAGCTCTGTGATATATAGGATTATAGGATAGAGGAGAGAAGCTGAGCTCTGTGATATATAGGGTTATATGATAGAGGAGAGAAGCTGAGCTCTGTGATATATAGGGTTATATGATAGAGGAGAGAAGCTGAGCTCTGTGATATATAGGGTTATATGATAGAGGAGAGAAGCTGAGCTCTGTGATATATAGGATTATAGGATAGAGGAGAGAAGCTGAGCTCTGTGATATATAGGGTTATATGATAGAGGAGAGAAGCTGAGCTCTGTGATATATAGGATTATAGGATAGAGGAGAGAAGCTGAGCTCTGTGATATATATAGGTTATATGACAGAGGAGAGAAGCTGAGCTCTGTGATATATAGGATTATAGGATAGAGGAGAGAAGCTGAGCTCTGTGATATATATAGGTTATATGACAGAGGAGAGAAGCTGAGCTCTGTGATATATAGGGTTATATGAGAGAGGAGAGAAGCTGAGCTCTGTGATATATAGGGTTATATGCTAGAGAGAGAGAAGCTGAGCCCTGTGATATATGGGGTTATATGCTAGAGAGAGAGAAGCTGAGCTCTGTGATATATAGGGTTATATGCTAGAGAGAGAGAAGCTGAGCTCTGTGATATATAGGGTTATATGATAGAGGAGAGAAGCTGAGCTCTGTGATATATAGGATTATAGGATAAAGGAGAGAAGCTGAGCTCTGTGATATATAGGGTTATATGATAGAGGAGAGAAGCTGAGCTCTGTGATATATAGGGTTATATGCTAGAGAGAGAGAAGCTGAGCTCTGTGATATATAGGGTTATATGATAGAGGAGAGAAGCTGAGCTCTGTGATATATAGGATTATAGGATAAAGGAGAGAAGCTGATCTCTGTGATATATAGGGTTATATGCTAGAGAGAGAGAAGCTGAGCTGTGTGATATATAGGGTTATATGATAGAGGAGAGAAGCTGAGCTGTGTGATATATAGGGTTATATGATAGAGGAGAGAAGCTGAGCTGTGTGATATATCCTACTTAATATTGTGTTTGGATGTTTGTGAGTTTGGATGTTTGTTCCTCAATCACGCTAAAATGGCTGGACGTTTTTTTCTGAAATTTCACCCACCGCTACATATTGGCCAGGAAGGATACATAGACTACTTTAAAAGTGGGTCACTCACCCCAAATCACCACCGCACCTGTCCAAAGTTGTCCCCAGCTCTGCTCTCGGCCCTGCCATGACGTCAGCGCAGTAACTTACACGACACTCCAATTGGTCCATACCAGTGTGTGGGCGGTATAGAGAGTCAGCACCGCGGCCTCATAGGCTTGCGGTGCGATGTGGGCGTGGCCTGCGTCCGCGCACAGTCTGCATAAGATGGCGGCTGCCGGCATGTGGCGACCACCGCTGACAAGAAGCTGGGGGGGGGGTTTGGTGAAGGAGCTGGGGGGGGGGGGTTGGGGAAGGAGCTGGGGGAGGGGAGCTGGTGAAGGAGCTGGGGGAGGGGGGGTTGGTGAAGGAGCTGGGGGGTTGGAGAAGGAACTGGGGGGGTTCGGAGAAGGAGCTGGAGGGGGGTTGGAGAGGGAGCTCAGCTTCTCTCCATCTTATAACCCTATATATCACAGAGCTCAGCTTCTCTCCTCTATCATATAACCCTATATATCACAGAGCTCAGCTTCTCTCCTCTATCATATAACCCTATACATCACAGAGCTCAGCTTCTCTCCTCTATCATATAACCCTATATACCACAGAGCTCCCTTTAGCAGTTTTGTTTTTTTTTGTATTTTTTAGGTAGGGCAGTCAAATCACCTGATGGTTCGCTGTAAGGCTATATGCACAAGCTTGAATAATGACTGTACTGTTCAGCACATGGAATAATCCAACAGCTGTTGTAAAGAGGGAGTATTTTCCCTTGGAGTATTACTTCTCAGGGAGACTGACTCTGCATTGTAGTGCTGTAAGAATCTCCACATGGCCGCGCATATAGTGCCTATAACTCTGTATTACAGGGCTGCAGGGGTCTGCGTACCTCTGTATATGTGGTTCTGGTGGGTGCATGAGGCCTAACCTCAGCAGGCGGCAGACACCAAGCACACGGGTCCCATATACAAGAACGTTATATAGTCCCCATTCTTTTCACCAGCCAATAATCAATTTACCTATAGTATAAAGTATTTGCTTGTCACAGACTTCCTTTAGGCCCAGTGCACATTTTATAGCTTAAATCAGTTTATTTCCGTAAAAGTAGAAAAGCCTACAGGGAGGGGGATGTATAATTGAAAGCTTTATAAGACTCTTCTTTTTTTTTTGATCAATATCTAGCTATGGCTGTAAAAAAAAAACTGTAGGAAAATGTATAGCATGAACTCGGCCTAATGGCGCTCTAGCAAATTCCACTCCAGAGTCCCAATTTCTCTAGTGGATTACAATCCACCAGTAATTGAGAGCCATGGGAGTCATTAGCTCAGTCCCTTACATGAAGTCTGCTAGACAGTAGAAAGCAGGGTTATGTTACCGCCTAGGCCAGGTTTGTATAGTTTTGATGTATTATTTTTTTTGTAATGCTTATACTTGCACCCAATTTGGATGCAAGATACACTTCACCGGATGCATTATAAACTTTAACCAAATGTGATCATAGCCTAAAGAAATAGGAATAGAATGAAATGGCTGCCATTCAAATGAATAGTCGCTCTCCCATGTAATGCATGGACAGGCCAGGGACCAAGGGGAACCTTAATAGGGCATGGACATGGCCTGTGATAAAGGCAAATCACTCTAACCTCAGGGCAGTATGGATTTGCTGTATAGACAGGTATGAAGCTGTATGGCCCTAGGCTATGCTGTAAGCTCTTTCGGAAGCAAATACTATGGAAAGTCAGTGACTATACACTCTTCGAAAAAGTGCCAACCGGACAAGTTTAACACAGTGGCCTATGGCAATAGACAATCAGCCGCAATAGGACAGATATGGCAGGATTTAGGTGCACAGGCCTAATGCATGAACCATTTAACATAATATCTTCACCTATGACATTGTCTTCACTTTACATCAGTAAAGGGGCCCAAACAATGTCATGTTACCACTAAAACTTATGGGTAATCGCTTTATATACTCAATTTTCCTACAGATTTCAGCAAACCCTACTACTATATGCACTTCTATAAACAAAAATACATACATAAAAAGTAAAACATGTAAAAAAAAAAAAAAAAATGGAGAATGTTGAAAACAGAATATAGCAAAAAAGTAACATTTTCATTTGTTGTAACATAGGTGTACAATGTATACATTATGCCAGTAGATGTATAAACTCTATAAACAGTACTTTGTATAGAAGTGCATTGCAGTATCAGCTAGGACTAGATAGATGTGATTTCGGTTACATGTTATACTACATACTCATCCTCTACTAAATTTCCCCATCATCCATCACGTATTCTGCATCCACGTATAGAAAACTTTTCTCTGGTTACGCTATACTTTATTTTTACGCAATCAAAAGGATCTAAAACACACTTAACAATGTAACAACAAAGTAGATACATAACCTGAAAGCACCACTATATATGGAAATGTGTGATCTAGTTTGGAGAAAAGGCATGACGTCATCTTCAGCAAGCACTGCTCATTTCATGGCTTGGGGAACCACCGATGACATCATGTGTGTGGGATCACAAACTCCAGGAGCATGCACACAGCCTAATGCACTCCCCTAGGTGACATGACTTCTGAGCTGTCATGCAGCAGAGTGAAATGAATGTCTGACTGCAGTGCATAGAACACAGATGGGTGATCCAAGTGTAAAGTTTACCCCCTGTTAACCTTATGGTATCTGCTGAATATGGAACTTTTCAGATAACTACAGAGGTCTGGTTGGGATGCAGAACCCCATTTCTTGTATGGGGAGGGAGACTGCAGTAGGAACACACTTTGTAAGGATCATCAATTACATTGATCTGTAGTCCTAGGCTCTGTATTTAAGCAGCAATGATGGAACATGCACTACATTGAGGACACTGGACAGGACACAATAAAGGGCCATCAGATCAGATGACATGCACTTACCATAGATAGTGATGCAGCAAAGGAAAAGGCTCAGAGCAAGCCAGACAGCTCCAGATCTGCCACCTGCAGCAAAGCCTCACATTGTACTGTCAAGGGCGCTGGGGATGATCACTGCTCTGCACTGGATCTCATGCACAGCATCAGCCATACACTGATCCTTTGGCTGGGGTCCAGTCTGTGCTCCTGCACAATCTTCTCTGCTATTTTGTGCCCCTCTCTCTGCAGTTCCTAGCCGGGTAACCGATTGCCCCTCCCTGCAGTGAGAGGCATGTGCAATCCTATAGGGACAGCAGAGCTGGGAGGAAGAGCTGGAGAGTGGAGCACATGGATCTGACTAGTCTCATCATCAGTGCAGCCAGGACCATAGCAAACACAGCCCACTGCCTGCCCTGGATGTGTACATACATAGTGTGTATACTGGGCTGCAGCTGTATACTGGCATCTCTTCTCTGCTCTGTACTGCATGCAATGGAGGAGCTGGAGAACTAGCAAACTAATACTCTAATATATAATATTGTGGACAGGATAAACCTCATTCTATAGGACAGGGGAACTTGGGGATCATTAGAATGATTATTGGTTACCCAACACAAGACAAATATAGACAAATATACAGATAATTGTTATGGGAAGATTGACATAATATAAAGTGACTTCAAATATAGAGACTTAAAATGTGTCTTCCTATGTATATCTTAGAGTAGTACCACTATTATGTTTCATTGCATACTAATACCCCAGTGATATGGTTATATTAAATAAATACCCCCAAGGGTATTAAGGCTCTGGAGTCTGGATTGGTTTGGCGGTTTATTTTATGTTACTTATAATATCAGCACCATGGATATTATTTATAATTTATTTATCATGCTTACTTATATAGCGACATCATATTCCGCAGTGCTTTACAGCATTGACATGATATTACTACTATATGGACACTATGGATGGTATACAGAGAAACCTCTTTGAACCCAACACACCAAACAAAAAAAAAGGTCTGTTATAGAGAAAACTGACCCACATTATCCTTACCTGCACACCCATCCTTCTACTATCCCCAATTATATAATATATACCCATAATGAATAATACTCCCAAGTGCATCTTTAAATTAATAATATCCGTGTGTACCTCCTTAATAGTGCCCCTTATTAATAATGCCTCATGTGTTTCCTAATAAAAAGGTTAGTCCAGGTCATCAATAAAAAATATCAGTGGGGTTCCAATACCCAAGACCCCCAGCTGATCAGCGTGGTATCTGTGTAAGTGCCATGACCTCGTATCTGTTTACATAGTGTCATACATCTCAGCTGCCATGTCATGTAACTACAGCATCGTCCTATATATGTCTATGAGACAAGACTGTAATCACATCACAATAAACTATAAACAGAAAGTGTGTGATATAAACCTGCGCCATGGCCCCATCAAACTGCTGATCAGCGGGGATTCACTTATCTCTTATTGATGAACTATTATCATATATTACTAAAATTATATGGAAAACTCCTTATATTAAGTAAATTAATTGCCTCATTATATTCTGCCCCTGATTCCTCCTGACATAGACACTGCACCCCTAATGGCGTCTTATATAGATGATGTCGCCTTCTATTTATAACACCCCCTAATGAGCCCTTTTTTATAAATGACCAAACCCTTAGCGTAAGTTCACACTGAGTTTTTTAGTCAGGATTTTGAGGCCGTATTCTCCTCAAAATTCTGACCCATTGATTTCAATGGAAGCCGCTCAGAAAAAGAAGTGAGGTGCTCATTCTTCAGGCCACTTCGCCTTGAGATTCGGCCTGAAGACACACCCTCCTCCCGATTAGGCTCATTCATTGGGCCTAATCCGGAGCAGAGTGCACGGCTGGATGCCGCTGCAGTGCTTTCAGTCGTGGCTACCCAGCTTTTGGATCGGAACCTGTGACGGCCTTTAGTATGACAGCCAGGAGCCTATTAAAAGCTCCCAGGCTTGTCTCTTACTGACTTTTATTGCAGGTTGTGCTAGTATTTCAGTGCATTGTATTAGTGATCAGTAGAGATGAGCGAGTAGTGCTCGATCGAGTAGGTATTCGATCGAATACTATGGTATTCGAAATACTCGTACTCGATCGAGTACCACTCGCTATTCGAATGGAAAAGTTTGATGCAGAACCAGCATTGATTGGCCAAATGCTATACAGTCGGCCAATCAATGCTGGTTCTTCTCCTACCTTTAGAAGTCTCCTCCGTGCAGCTTCCCCGCGGCGTCTTCCGGCTCTGAATTCACTCTGCCAGGCATCGGGCCTGGGCAGAGCCGACTGCGCATGCCCGCACTACAAGCGGGCATGCGCAGTCGGCTCTGCCCAGGCCCGATGCCTGGCAGAGTGAATTCAGAGCCGGAAGACGCCGCACGGAGAAGACTTCTAGGAGGATCCAGCCCGACCCTCTCTGGTGGACTTGGTAAGTGTAATTTGATCGAACGTTGCCTACCCCTGAAACGAGCATTTTCCCCCCATACACTATAATAGGATTCGATATTCGATTCAAGTAGTCGAATATTAAGGGGCTACTCGAAACGAATATCGAATCTCGAACATTTTACTGTTCACTTATCTCTAGTGATCAGATGTCCTGCTCTATGTTTGACCTTTGGTTTGTTGCTAGGAATCTGCTTGTCTTCTGATTTTGGATCTGACGTCACCTCTTGGACTGACCTTCAGCTTGTTCATCGAAATCCACTAGATTTGGCTCTAACATTACCTCTCAGACTGACTTGTGGCTTATACGTTCACTCTCCTGTTTCATACTCCTGGTTTTCATCTGCCTTGTAAGTTTATGTGGGTTTTGGTTTGACATCAGATTGTAGAACCCCAAATTCCGCACAAGTCCATCCGACTTTGCAGCTTGCGCTGGTGAAAGCATCTTGGTGCCTGGGATCTATCTCTCAGCGCTGTGTAAGGGTGCATGCACACTGAGTAACGCCGGGCGTGTATGAGAGCCGTACACGCCGGCATTACAGCAGACTGCCGAACACTTCCCATTCACTTCAATGGGAGCGCTCGTAACAGCGGCGTTTACGAGCGCTCCCATTGAAGTGAATGGGAAGTGTTCGGCAGCCCTGCTGTAACGCCGGCGTGTACGGCTCTCATACACGCCCGGCGTTACGTAGTGTGCATGCACCCTAAGATTTACAAAGCAAGTTCTCTGTTGTCAGTCGTTTCCTGCAATTTCTGATATTTGCTCCAAAGACACAAAGATCATAACATACTTATCCTACATATAGTTTGTTGTGGATAAAAAATGCCTTCATCTAGCATTGTCCAGGGACAAATCAAAAAGTTTGGTATTGCTTTTAAAAGATGGCAATGCAAAACAAAATGTTTTCAATAAATGTTTTTATTAGAAAAACATAAAAATATAAATTAGGTATTGTTATAATCATACTGACCACCATTAATTATGTTATATGGTGAACTGTGCAAAATTTTACTGTAAAATAATATGCCTACATTGGAATTTTTTTTATCACCTCGCCAGAAAGAGTTACATTAGGTTCACACAAGCATTCGGAAACTCTGTACCCCATGGCTACCATGTCCTGGAATAAACAAGCACTACATTAATAGAAAAAAAGTTTTGTCCCTTCTGTTTGTGTCTATTGTGATGTTTCTGAACAAGTTACAGCTAGCTTCATTGTGAAGCTATATGCTCCCCTCCGGAGCGCTGCCACTCTGCTTCCTGTATGAACAAAAGGTCAACCTCACAACTCAAGTCTAAGGGAGTCAGACTAAGAATCTATTAGACCACATGCAAGAAAATCATTTCAAGATCCTCTCGAGGTGGTACAAAACACCTGAATGGATGGCTAGGCGTGGACTAAGCGATAATCCCCATTGCTGGAGGTGCTCCCAACAGGTCGGCACGTATCTACACTTGTGGTGGACTTGCCCAGCTATCGCGGATTATTGGTCGGATGTGACTGACCGCATTAGAACTGTCATTGAGGCACCCTTTGACCTTACGCCTGCGACACTGTTCTTGGCTCACCCGAACCCTACCTATAAACCTGAAAAAGATAAGCTCGTCACGCTACTGCTTGCTGCGGCCAAACTCCTGATTCCAAGGTACTGGCTGCAAACCGCGACACCTCCCTTGTCGCTTTGGGAAAACACTGTCAACGAGATCTCGAGGTTGGAAGAACTGCTCAGCTGGTCTCGAAGGACACATGACAAATATGTCAAGGTTTGGAAGCCATGGCATAATTACTGGAAAACAACACACCCCATCTGCGGTTGATATACCCTGAAATGACTGGACTTTTAGGTTTGTCCATAAATATGACCCCTTTTGATTTTGGCACCTCCCTCCCCCTCCTCCCCCTCCTCTCCTCCTCCTACTCTCTCTCTTTACTTCGCATGGGCGCTTACACAGTAGGACTATCTAGACTGAATCTTCCTAGGTTTACAGTTGATAGTTATGTATCTTAGGTTTGCTTTACTTAGCTTTTCACATGTTGCCGTACACGATGTATGTCATATGCGCCTTGAATGTGTTGTTAGCTATTGATGTTGCACCCTGTTCCCCTTCCCCTTTTCTTTTTTCTGTATCCCCATAAAACTTTTGAAAAACCAATAAAACTTCTTGAATTAAAAAAAAAAGAATCTATTAGACCGACATTGTGATCTTGACCTACCATTATACAGGAAACACTGTAAAATATTTTATATTCTTTGGCTCACTAACTTATCACCTAACATGGCATGTCATACTGGACACATGGATAATCATTGCAAGATCATGAAAATCCTCAAACACATGAGCATATTAATTTAATCATACCATGGAAAAAATATGTTTTGTTGCTCCTTTTCTGCCAGGCCTATGGCCATGGCTCTGGGGTGCGTCTTGGGATTTGGCCCCAGCTCTAGATTCATGGGTGAAGCACTCTACTCTCATTTACCTATGAATAAAATGTGATTTACATGAAAATGGGACCCCAAAGCTGAATATCAGAGGTATATATGGGAACTGTAGAAAGGTCTCTACAAGGTACTGGGATTAGGTTTATAACAAATTGCTGCTGACAGGTTCCCTTGAACCTTTACTGTCAGCAGCCATAGTGCTATATATACTATTTTTACTAATATTATATAGTTTCACATTGTAGTAAGAGGCATCTAAGCTCATTGTTAATATACTTTTTTTGTTGCTGGATACCAATTTTTGACCTACCTGTTGTCTCTTCTTCTCACTTCCTGTATTTCTTTCCCCCTCCCCCTATTGCTGAACGGGAAGATGAAGTCTCACAATACTTATGCAGATCAGATAATATGCAGATGCTTGTACAGAATGGACCCTTTGTTATCTGTGTGTCTACACAGAGAAATTACAGACAAGGCTTTATCAGCAAACTGCAATTAGCTGAGCTGATTGCCCTAGAGAGTGACATCACTTGTCCTATCTCATAGGTCCGTTGTTATGGTAACGCAGTGTAAACAATGGGAGGAATAAGGTCAAATAGCAGGCAAACAAAGCAGCATTTCTAAAGCAATACATTTAGGAAAAGCCTTCAATTTACATAAGCTACCAGTATAGATAGGATCCTTGAGATGGGGCAGCCCTTTAAAAAAAATTAAGTAAAAAAAATGCTTACAGTAGTTCTTTAAGTATCATGAGAAGTAAATTGCTATGTTATGTGTGAGCATTATACACATTAATAGTCTAATTCTAATATCAATAGGATTTTTTTCCGTAAATTTTTGCATACTTTGATGAGGCTTTTCATATCAGCCGGAGACACTTTTGATATCTGATATCAGAGGTTTTACTGAAAGTAAGTAGGCAGCATTTAATTCACTATAGTTATTACTCAGCAGGATTCTAATTAATTTTTGCAGTCACGTATTTATTATTGAGGAGATAAGTAATATATTGCTATAAAGTTTATTTGTAGCATTGGGTTTGTGTGAATAGATATTCTATGTGGTTTAATGTCACTTTTTTTTTAATGCAAAATGCAATAAATGTTATATATTGTCAGAATTTCTGTAGGAGTACATACACAGTCCAGTCATGTTAATGTGACCACCTATCAAAATCCAGAATAACCACCTTTGGCAGAGCGGAACGTTGCGAGACGTGCAGGAACAGAGGGGATGTTGTGATGATGTCACTGGGATGTTAAGCCATGCCGACTCCAGTGCCGTGGCCAGCTGCGTTAGGTTACACGGTTGAGCATCCATGGCCACAGATTCTCAATTGGATTCAAGTCCGGGGAATTTGCTGGCCAAGGGAGTACGGTAAACCCATCCTGGTGCTCCTCAAACAATGTGCGTACACTGCGAGCTTTATGACAGCTGGTAGATGCCATCGTCCTGAGGAAAAAAATTTCACATGTAGGGGTGAACATGGTCCGCAAGGATAGATGCATACTTGATCCATCGTGCCTTCCACAATGATGAGTGCACCCAGATGGCTGATAACACGTGCCTTCTGCGATTGGTTATTTAACCCCTTAACAACTGGCCCATAGGAAAACTACGTTGGCACTGACAGGTCCTTCCTGACTGCCCTATAGTAAAACTACGTCGGCAGTCAGAGAAGGATTCCCCGTCAGTGCAGATGTAATTGGAGCAGATTGTAGCTGTATCTGACAGCTAAGACCTGTTCCATAACCCCCCCATTGGAGGGGTCTCCGATGGGGTTTTTTTTTTAACACCTTCAGTTCCATGATCAAACATGATCATGGAACTGAAGCGGTTCCGTGATGGTGCCGGTGTTATCAGCACCCCCCGTGGCGAGATCGGGGGGTGCCGATATACAAAAAATGCAGCCTGGGGTCTGGCCAGTGACCCCAGACTGCTTGAGCCCCCCGTTACCTGGTTGATCCTACCAGGTACTAAAGGAAGCCAAGCGATGCCTCTGCATCGTTTCCTGTTACAGACTGGAGACACGTGCAGCCTATAACATTGATTCAGCAGTGAAATAAATCATTGCTGAATCAAGTGTCCTAATAGGCACACATAAAAAAGTGAAATAAAAAGTGAAAAATAAATAAAGCGTTTGAAAAAAATGAATAAAGTTATAAAGCCCCAAAAATCCCCTTTTTCTATAGAAAATGAGTTATTAAAAAAAAAAAAAAAAACTGCTATAAACAATTAAAGTGATGGATAGGACTGTGGTCAACAAGTTTTGGGCCATGAAGCCCAACTTGCTACCCGTTTAGGTGCCCTAGATGTGTTGACAGCTTCTTTTTAAGGCCCTTGAACACAACTAATAGATCCAATGTAGAAAATCCAGCATCAATTCCATGTATAAAACTTAGCCTTTATTGTAAAGTACTTTAGAACATCATAAGTTCCATATAAAATTCAATATCAAAAGTCCATGATGGCAGAGACAGAAAAAAAGGGAAGCGTCTGGCTGACGCGTTTCGGAGCGTTAATGCAACCCCTTATTCATAGCCAACTAGGTGAGTGTGCTATGTGGATTTTTCCCGGATAACACACTGACCTATTCATTTCTGTCTGCCCATGCACATGACCATGTATTACACGGATCAGTCCGGGCTGCAAAACTCATGACAGGTCCTATTCCTGCACGGTTTTGCGGCCGCGCTTCCATGGCCCCCATCAATTGAATGAAAGCAAGGCTGGTGCATGGGCAGCACACGGTAGACATCCATGCACTGGCCATGCTGTTCAATCACAGCAGCCGGTCCTGTGCAACGGGCCTTACAGATTATTATGGAGAAGGGCTTTGGACTAGCTTACGATCTACAACTTATCTCCTACATATTGTATGTACTTGTATTTGCAGTCAGACTTCTTTACGGGACCACGTACATGGGTAAGTGGTGGAAATCTAAGACACACAATGTTAGAAAGGATCTAATATTCCTGCAGTGAGCAGAATACTTTTAGGTATTGTCCTTCTGGGTTTGGCAGCTTTCATAGTAAAGATTTACGGACGTTACATGTGGGTCTTACAATGATTAATTGACATCCTTTTAGCCATTATGTCTGCTGGCGGAGCCTACATTAGATTTGTTGCCTATTAACTGTGTTGTAGAACTAAATAGCCACATATACTCTATACACATTTCACAATTCATTTGGTCAGATAGTGCTCAAGACTGACGTCTACTTCCATTCTTATTGTCATGTAGATATATTTCTTGAACAAGACGATGTTGATTTTGTGGGAGGATTTTTTAAAAAAATCTTTTATCATGGCCAGAGCTCAGCTATTTGGTCATTCCATCAGGATAGAGAATAGTCACAGATATGGCAGCGTGTCTGTCACATTAATGTTCTATGCTGTAAATTAGAGGGGTTGTCTAGGGAGGAGGATCAGGTTTGGGAGCTTCAAAAGTTGTACAAGTTCCAATCACAGCTGCTATGAGGCCCAAAAGCTAAGTGATACCTAGGGGGAAATTTGTGATAACTATAGATAATGGATAGACATGAGCGAGTACTGTTCGGATCAGCCGATCCAAACAGCACGCTCGCATAGAAATGAATGGACGTAGCCGGCATGCGGGGGGTTAAGCGGCCGGCCGCCGTCAAAGCGGAAGTACCAGGTGCATCCATTCATTTCTATGGAGTGTGCTGTTCGGATCGGCTGATCCCAACAGTACTCGCTCATCTCTAATAATGTAAGATGTAAAAAACTCAACGCACCTCCATTACTTTACTGGAACATTTGAACACCTACATGTGATTTGATGTCACAGTACAGGGTTAAATCCCTCTACGGCATCACAGCACAGGGATTATACCGTGACATCAAATCACATGTAGGTGTAAGGGCTAGTTCACACGTAAAAACCACCTGGCTTATTTTGGTCCTGTAAAAAACACTTCCTAATTAGGAAGCGTTTTTTTTTTTACCTTGAGACATTATTTGGAAAATGCCAGGTGGTTTTCCCCTCCCCTAAAGTGAATGGACTGTGTGTATTATCCCTGTACTGTGACATCACTGTGTGTATTATCCCTGTACTGTGACATTACTGTGTGTATTATCACTGTTCTGTGACATCACTGTGTGTATTATCCCTGTACTGTGACATTACTGTGTGTATTATCCCTGTACTGTGACATCACTGCGTGTATTATCCCTGTTCTGTGACATCACTGTGTGTATTATCCCTGTACTGTGACATCACTGTGTGTATTATCCCTGTTCTGTGACATCACTGTGTGTATTATATCTGTACTGTGACATCACTGTGTGTATTATCCCTGTTCTGTGACATCACTGTGTGTATTATCCCTGTACTGTGACATCACTGTGTGTATTATCCCTGTACTGTGACATCACTGTGTGTATTATCTCTGTACTGTGACATCACTGTGTGTATTATCCCTGTACTGTGACATCACTGTGTGTATTATCCCTGTACTGTGACATCACTGTGTGTATTATCCCTGTTCTGTGACATCACTGTGTGTATTATCCCTGTTCTGTGACATCACTGTGTGTATTATCCCTGTTCTGTGACATCACTGTGTGTATTATCCCTGTTCTGTGACATCACTGTGTGTATTATCCCTGTACTGTGACATCACTGTGTGTATTATCCCTGTACTATGACATCACTGTGTGTATTATCCCTGTACTGTGACATTACTGTGTGTATTATCACTGTTCTGTGACATCACTGTGTGTATTATCTCTGTACTGTGACATCACTGTGTGTATTATCCCTGTTCTGTGACATCACTGTGTATTATCCCTGTACTGTGACATCACTGTGTGTATTATCCCTGTACTGTGACATCACTGTGTGTATTATCCCTGTTCTGTGACATCATTGTGTGTATTATCCCTGTTCTGTGACATCACTGTGTGTATTATCTCTGTTCTGTGACATCATTGTGTGTATTATCCCTGTTCTGTGACATCACTGTGTGTATTATCTCTGTACTGTGACATCACTGTGTGTATTATCTCTGTACTGTGACATCAATGTGTGTATTATCCCTGTTCTGTGACATCACTGTGTGTATTATCTCTGTACTGTGACATCACTGTGTGTATTATCCCTGTTCTGTGACATCACTGTGTGTATTATCCCTGTTCTGTGACATCACTGTGTGTATTATTCTTGTACTGTGACATCACTGTGTGTATTATCCTTGTACTGTGACATCACTGTGTGTATTATCCCTGTTCTGTGACATCACTGTGTGTATTATCCCTGTACTGTGACATTACTGTATGTATTATCCCTGTTCTGTGACATCACTGTGTGTATTATCCCTGTATTATCCCTGTACTGTGACATCACTGTGTGTATTATCCCTGTACTGTGACATTACTGTGTGTATTCTCCCTGTACTGTGACATCACTGTGTATATTATCCCTGTACTGTGACATCACTGTGTGTATTATCCCTGTACTGTGACATCACTGTGTATTATCCCTGTACTGTGACATCACTGTGTGTATTATCTCTGTACTGTGACATCACTGTGTGTATTATCCCTGTTCTGTGACATCACTGTGTGTATTATCCCTGTACAGTGACATCACTGTGTGTATTATCCCTGTACAGTGACATCACTGTGTGTATAATATCCCTATACTGACATCACTGTGTGTATTATCCCTGTTCTGTGACATCACTGTGTGTATTATCCCTGTACTGTGACATTACTGTGTGTATTCTCCCTGTACTGTGACATCACTGTGTATATTATCCCTGTACTGTGACATCACTGTGTGTATTATCCCTGTACTGTGACATCACTGTGTATTATCCCTGTACTGTGACATCACTGTGTGTATTATCTCTGTACTGTGACATCACTGTGTGTATTATCCCTGTTCTGTGACATCACTGTGTGTATTATCCCTGTACAGTGACATCACTGTGTGTATTATCCCTGTACAGTGACATCACTGTGTGTATAATATCCCTATACTGACATCACTGTGTGTATTATCCCTGTACTGTGACATCACTGTGTGTATTATCTCTATACTGTGACATCACTGTGTATATTATCTCTGTACTGTGACATCACTGTGCGTATTATCCCTGTACTGTGACATCACTGTGTGTATTATCCCTGTTCTGTGACATCATTGTGTGTATTATCCCTGTTCTGTGACATCACTGTGTGTATTATCCCTGTACTGTGACATCACTGTGTGTATTATCTCTATACTGTGACATCACTGTGTGTATTATCTCTGTACTGTGACATCACTGTGTGTATTATCTCTGTACTGTGACATCCCTGTGTATTATCTCTGTACTGTGACATCACTGTGCGTATTATCTCTGTACTGTGACATCATTGTGTATATTATCCTTGAACTGTAATATCACTGTGTGTATTGTAAATTACAGATTGCAGCTGATTTGGGCTCCATCAAGGGATCAACCGGTAATTTATGGGGGACTCTTTTTGGTAAGTAGTCTATGAGAAATAATAGCATGGTAGGGATCCTTCTTCTTCATTCACAAAGCATTTAACTGGATCTGAGTCCTAAAAGTCCTTGGGGCCGGCACCACTACAGGGGGGTCTCTTTTAAAGCGACAGAATGTCACCCCTGTGTTTGATCTAAGGATAGCATGTGAAAGCTATGGAACATATGAAGGGAGCATTCTGCCGCTCCTGTCTCCAGAGACTGACAGAGTATCGTCATCTCTATTATAATACATCATATTTTCTGTGTCCTTTGGCTATGAGTATAGATCTAGAGATGTAATAAGCTAGAGACCTAATACATATTCATATATGACAGATATACGTTACAGCTAGAAATAAGGAGATAATAAAAAAGTAGGGGCTAAATAAATGGCTTCCTGTCTGCTCACACCTGTTATCTATACTATTAACACCCTAGGATATTAAGGTTATTAGGTAGAGTTGCTTCATAACACAGTGCCACCTGGTGATGGAAATATAGAAAGCAATAAACACTAAAGACTAATGGGAGCATAGCTTGTATTTTTGGGGGGACACTATGAAGCTAAATGAAAATTTTAACTTCCTTCCATTTGCAAATTCCTAAATCTGCGGAGGCACACATTTTTTCGGTATTGGACTTCCCTCTTGGACTATTTTTGTCCAGTGACCCTCTTATTAGGCTCCTGACATTCTCTAGACTAGGGAGTGGATCTCTTATCTCTGTTACCAAGATCTGACGATGAGCCGCACAGTGACAGTAAGGAGACGAGGCCTGGGAGGGAGTCTAGTAATGGCACATCTACGTCCTCCTAACTATTCTTACTATCGGTAATCCTTATATACAGAGGCCCACAACCAGTGGTTGCGACTAGAAGCTCGCATAACCATGGCACATCTTTGGTGCATCTTGTTTGGACTAAACATTTTCCACTTGTTAGACATGTCAAAAAGTGGAGTTAGGTTTAAATGCACAATAATGCGACAAAATTGTGCCATAAAATTCTGGCTCATAATAGGAAAAAAAAAATGGTTGTGTAAACTTAGACTAGACAGTCTAAATATATACCAGACTTATCATCCAGCATCAGTCACTGTGATAAATTTGGCAAAAATTCAGACTCCCTGTCTAAGTTTACACTGTCTAGTAATAAATCTAGGCCAGAGTCAGTAACGTCTGTACAGATAGATTTAGATGTGTCTGTAAGTATAAGTCCACTTTTATAATGTACAGATGTTGCAGAGGTAGGGCCCCTTCACACGGCGTAAGCGCGTCAGTCATTTAGACACGTATACACGTGTCCGAGCGCGGTGCTTCAAAACAGAGCCCATTGATTTTAATGGGAAGAGCGTGTATATGCCAATATACGCATGCTTCCCATTGAAATCAATGAGCTCTGTTTTGAAGCACCGCGCTCGGACACGTGTGTACGTGTCTAAATGAGCGGCGCACTTACGCCATGTGAAGGGGCCCTTACCCGACTTCTGTAGAGTGATATCTTATAACAGAAGACAACAAAACACAATATAAAGTCATTGAACAATGTTTTTTCCAATGATTTCATTGTTTTTTCATGGTCTTCTTTGATAAGGTATCACCCAGCAGCGGTTTAACTAGTTGTAGAAGTTTGTGCTAAATCTGCTACATCTGTATATGTCTATGGTAGAATATATATATATATATATATATATATATATATATATATATGTTTATTTATTTAACACATCTGAAAGAAATTTGCACCAAAAAAGACATGATTTGCCACATATTTACTTTAGACACTTACTAACCAAATTTTGGTGCATGTTCATGTTTTGCCAACTACAATGATAGGAGGTGTAATGTTAGAATATTTGTTTATATATAATTTATATTATGTACCCATAAATAAAACATATTTCTAAACCCAGGAGATATACATATACTTGTTCCTTGCGCCGTGTCTGTGATTGTTTCGGCATCTCAGCAGCTCGCTGGGACAGCATATAATGAGCGTGTTGTTGGTGTTGTTGATCCGCCTGCTCCGGCGTTTTGGCTGCTCTAAGAGCCGCTTGACACCTAGCTTGCTCAATCCCCCTCAGCTCAACTTGAGGAGAAGTCTGTTTACTTCTGGCTACCTTCATAGCTTTAGTTTTTGGAGAATTGTGCGACACATTAGATTTTCCCAGCATGTTTAAAATTGGGAAACTGCCAATTTGGATTAAAGGGGTTTTCCCATCTCAGTGTCTCAACATGCTGACTAGTGTGTCTGCTTCTCACTTCCTGTATTTGTCTCCCTCTGGCTGAATGGGACACAGAACACTTATGCAGATCAGATATAATGCAAATGCTTGTACACAATGGACTCAATGTTAGTTGTGTGTTTACATAGAGAGATAACAGACCTGGCTTTATCAGTAAGCTGCAATTAGCTGAATTGTCCTGCTGGCAAGAGCATTTTAATATAGTATAGTATATTAACATAAACGGAACGGATCAACGTGATTTAGTTTACAGCAGCTCAGAACCGAGAGACTGTACCATATACAGTACAGTCTTCCTCGATTCCGAGCCACTGCTCACTAAATCACGTACTGTACAGGGAGAGCTGGCAGCTTGCGTTTATGCGGGTGCTTACTTTTTCTCATAGGAATGCATTGGCCATCCTTGATTGGCCAGTGTACAGCATTCGGCCAATCAACGCTGACCAGGAGGCGGAGTCTAATATCAGACCACAAAGGAGACTGCTGTGGTCCGATCTAAGACTCCGCCTCCTCACAGATGAGCCTCCGGCAGAACCAGCGTTGAATGGCCGTATGCTGTACACTGGTCAATCAACACTGGTCAATTCATTCCTATGAGAAAAACTAAGCTCCCTTGTAACAACAAGCTGTCAGCTCTCTTCCGATGAGCAAGGACGAGCCTGCTGCAGAACCAGCGTTGATTTGCCGCAGGTTCGTCCTTGCTAGTCGGGAGTGCTGGCAGATTTCTGTTATGAGGGAGCTTTACTTTTTAGCTCATCTCTAGTCGTAGCCATGAACCGTCATAACCCGAGGACTACCTGTATACATACAGTGAATATTTACAATTATGTATAAAATGTATTCAGACATCTCTGTAGGCATTTATGTAATCCATATCTCTATGTACCATGCTTATTAACTCTCCCCCAAAATGTCTAGAAGGCTTCCTTAAAGAGGAGATGCCTTCCAATCTGATGGAAGGCGGGAAAATCTCCTGGGCCCAACAGAATTCACAAACCTGCTGGTATCTCTCTAATTCTATATGTGACAATTTATGTGCAGGTCACATCCCACAAGGCAGCATGGCCAACACACTGTTGCGCATGTCATAAAATAGGGTGTGATGGGCACAAAAGGCAGGGCCAGCTTTCGGTTTGTGTGAGCACATCATTGACAGAGCTTCAGTGTTTTTTCTAAGGCGGACCTACTGGAGTGGACTGTAATACAATCCATTCCATATAAGTAGATTCAGGCATCAGAAAGTAATGTGGAATTTGAGGTGGACATCTGTCTCGGAGTTCTCTTTTTTTTTCTGCCCCCCAGTCCACTGTAGTGGACGCACTAATATTTTATATACATGTAGGGCAGGAGATATCCTTCTTATATACTCACTGTTACCATGCCATCTGTAAGGACTTGATCTCTGGGTCTTGTCTGTAGGGGGGGGGATCCAACATATATCGGTAAAATCTTAGTGTAGAGAGCCATCCAAATGAGGTCACTGTGATGTGGCAGATGGGCTCGCAAAATTTAACAAACTCTGTGCTAAGAACCTCAGATTTGTAACTGTAGTCAGTGATACATGAAAGTGAAGTCAAAGAATTTTAGCATTGAAATCTCCGCACCAGAAACATAATCTCACTTGTCAGAACTGGGTCTACCACTTTTGAGTCTGTTATTCTGACAGATACAGATGGTGTACCCTCCTCACACACAGTGAGCCTATCTAGAGAATGATGAGGAATTGAAAACCAAGTCCTCCCCCTTAGGCTCTATTCACACACTTAAAGAGGACCTTTCATGGTTTGGGGCACATGTTCCATATACTGCTGGAAAGCCGACAGTGCACTGAATTGAGCACACTGTCGGCTTTCACGATCTGTGCCTCGGGTAAAGAGCTATCGGTCCTGGTACCGTGGCTCTTTCCAGTCAGAAGGGCGTTCTTGACAGTCAGTCAGGAATGTCCTTCTTCAAAGCAGCGCCTATTGCGCTGTACTGTGTGAGCGGGGAGGAACACCCCCCTCCCTCTGCTCACAGTGCTTTTCCATAGACGAATATTATCCGACGGGGAGGGGGCATTCCTCCCCGCTCACACTGTACAGCGCGATGGGCGCTGCTGGGGAGAAGGACGTTCCTGACTGACTGTCATAAACGCCCTTCTGACTGTAAAGAGCTGCAGTACCAGGACCGCTAGCTCTTTACCCGGGGCACAGATCGGGAAAGCCGATAATGCGCTGAATTCAGCGCACTGTCGGCTTTCCAGCAGTATATAGAACTGCCTGTGCCCCGGACCATGAAAGGTCCTCTTTTAGTGTAGGTTGGATGTATGAACTAAGAAATGCTCAGTCTTCATTTATATGCCCAACACATTCATAAATAAGGCTCAGCTTCCCAAGGACCCACACAAAACAGAAGCTGCCCCCACTTTTAATCTCCACAAAAGTCATTTGGCCCCACCCAAATTGTGGGTTTTAGTTGACACAAGTCTAACATGTACAGCACCTTTATACAGCTCATAGTGCTGTACGGGAGTGTATATAATACACAGCTGCACTCTTCTTGATATTCAGATTAGATCACCCGTACATGGTTTCCATTATAGTAACGTCTTTGAACCTATAAGGCATACTTGGATCGTTGGTTATAATGACCGGTAAATATCCATGGCATATATTTATAATGCTTATTATGACTACATTGTAGGGTTTATCTTCGACAGTCCGTACATTTTAATAAAGACAAATTGGAAAAGACCCAAAATATTATTAGCATTTTACGGTAATGAGTTGTGGTATAGAGAATGGTTATTAGATTATTTATCACTGTCATGGGAACCAATACAGCCACCTTCTATGTGATTACTTATCATGTGCTAAGTGGACCTAAAAATATCTCTATTAATACATGAAAATTCAGGCATTTGCTTTATAACTCTCCAGAAAACCCATTTCTCATTTAGGGAAGTCAGCTGTCACTGTAATAAGCGTTTGGCCGAAAGCTAATATGTATTAAAAGATACCTGTTGAAATACGTACAGGGTCTTCTCTGCCTGTATACAGTAAACCTGCATACATGGTGTCCTATTAATTTTTATGTCTGAGGTTTGGGATATGTACAATAAGGAGCATTCTGTCCCCCACCCTTTTGCATCCATCACTACTACTACTGGTTTCCTTACATGTAATTCTACCATAAGCAACTGTTAAACAGCAAACATATAGCAGAGAAAAGCCTAAATATTGGGGATGCTAAACTGCAAATCCAGGTTATAATAAAGTTAATAAGATCCCTGACACTACAAGAGATCTTGACGTTGCTCACCATCTATAACTAACACAAGCAGCCAGAAATAGATACAAGATGACAGTAGAATCTCATTACATTGTAAGCAGAGATGCTGAGGACTCTTTTCAGGGCAGTGTCTAGAGAAAGCTATGTGCAAGCTGCGAGGAGAGACCAACCCCTCCCCTCTTCATTCACTGTGTGATGAAAACCAGCCCATCCTTTTGTAAGGACGAAACTTTCCTATTAACAGGAGCAATTTGGCTAGAAGGGGGAAACCTAGTGGCAGAAACTCTAGAGAGGTTTTCAGACTGTGGATAAGAGATAACGTGCTCAAGTGGGAAACCCATTTAAACCATATCTGACCTTTCTACAAACTTTGCATAAATGAACTCTAGAACTGAACTGAATAGGGAGGAAAGAGTAAGCTGCTGCCAGATACCTCTATCCAATGGTTTGTGGTTTCCAGTTTTATTACAAGAGTATGACGGAGTGTCTGTATGCTCTTCATATGCTGAGGTTTATGTTCTGGTCCCAAATCAAATGGATTCCATGATATACAGTATGTGAAAATCAGTCCAAAGCAATACAGATACAGAGTAACTATTTTAATGTGACAGCATTGTATTTATAAAATGCATACAAACCTTCAAACCTCAGCTCATCCTGAGCCAATGCTCTTCCCATGGTGAAAGTCTACTTACAGTGCATTATTCCCAGTGCCGCCACTTATGTCCCATCCTTCAGCAGTGTGCTTGTAGGATAATGCCTCTTCAGGTCCTCACTGTCTACACTTCAAGCTCCACATCTTACAATGATGTGACATGATCTCTCTTTAGCTACATAACAGTGATATTTCTGTCATTTTAGGTACAATGTCATTATGAACAAGTCACGACTGTGTCAGACTCCAGAGATTTCTCTGTCTGGTATCAGTACAATGGCAACAAGAGGTGAGTTGAAGACTTTAATACGTGTAAGAGAGCAATGTAGCTTTGTCCAATCTTTGTTCTATAACACACAAAGTGCTTACACCAATTTTGGTGCACCACCGATTTAGTCATTAACATGCCTGAAGTTAGGACTATTTGGTATCCTTGAACATTTCATCCACACAAAAAAAAAAAAACCAATAGATTTTGGGATAAGTATTAAAGGTCATATCAGTTTATGTAAATTCAAGAGTTTTTCTAAATAGATTGCTGCTTTGTTTGACTGCTATGTGAAATTATTCCTCCCATTGTTTACACATTGTTCCCTTGGTCCATGTCCTATATCTGATAACACAGGTTGGGAAGATGAATCACTGCTCTCTGGTGGAGCTGAGTTCCTGAGTTCTCCAGCTGCTCTGCTGTTAGGACAATCAGTTCAGCTATTTGCAGTTTGCTGAGAAAGGTTCGGACAGTCTCAGATTTATTTAGAGGAGCTTTCACATCCTCATCAATGTGTGCGGTATTACACAGTCCAGTCATATTAATGTGAGCACCGCCTACTTTTGACGTCAACATTAAAAAACCATTCGCAGAAGGCACGTGTCATCAGCCATCTGGGTGCACTCATCATTGTGGAAGGCACGATGGATCAACACAAGTATGCATCTATCCTTGTGGACCATGTTCACCCCTACATGCAAAATGTTTTTCCTCAGGATGATGGCATCTACCAGCAGGACAATGCAATGTGTCATAAAGCTCGCAGTGTACGTGCGTGGTTCGAGGAGCACCAGGATGAGTTTACCGTACTCCCTTGGCCAGAAAATTACCCGGACTTGAACCCAATCAAGAATCTGTGGACCACCTCCATTGGACGAGCTGTGCGAGGGGGCGTTCCTCCCCGCTCCACAGCACAGCGCGATTGGCGCCGCGAGGCAGAAGGACGTTCCTGGCTAGTGGTCAGAAACGCCCTTCTGACCATAGAGCACTACGGTACCGGCACCGTAAGCTCTTTACACCGGGCACGGATCGGGAAAGCCGACAGTGCACTGAACTCAGCGCACTGTCAGCTTTCCGGCAGTATATAACACTGCATGTGCCCAAAAGTGGTGAAAGGTCCTCTTTAAGGAAAAGGGAGGATTTCACAAACCAGACTGGAGTTAATGTGGAGGCAGTTTCAACAGGCTGAAAGGTAAAAGTGTTTTTTCTTTCCTTTTCCTTGAAATTTCTTAAAGAGCCCCTGCAGACCGCCCCTCTGCTGCATACACAGAGTGGTTTAGTAACCTGTGCTATATAACTAGGAGCAATATGTAATGGAAATCAGCTCTCCATACTGCCAACCAAATCAGCCTGGATCGGTCTAGTGTTTACAGACAGCAGCCAATCAGAACACCAGCCTAAACCAATGAAGAGACAGGGGGTGTGGTCAGACTCTCTCATATTCCCTTGTAGGCATGGTAGTAAAGGTGTAGTCACAGATCACAATAAACTGCAGGGACAAACAGGCAAGTCATTTTTGGGCACCTGCTTTCCATAATTAAATCATGCACCAGTGTGTGCCAAATAATTTAGCACACACTGGAGCGGGATTTTGTTTCGGCTGGTACAGCAACCAACCTTTGGATCTTACTTGTAAAACATCTGGATCAAATGTGGCGGTTTTGTGTAATACCTGTAGCTTTGGTGCCCAAAATATGGATATCGTCTTCTCTACTTGAAAATCCATCTACTTGTTCACCATTTCAACTACCCTATGTAGTACTTGGTGCTGTTCTTGCTTTTCTATTGTCACAAATAATGTAAAAGGGGTATTCCAGTTTGGGGGTAATTTGGTGTTTTGCACAGCATGAACCACTCCATTCACTTAAATGGGGAGAGGAAGAGGTAGTCAAATGCTTACTCACCTATCTACAGCAGACCCATTCAGATGAATGGACTGGCATGAACTCCAGTATCTGGAGCTCCGGCTGGAACTGGTAGGTGTCCCATCGGTGGGACCATCACTGATCAGCACGTTAATCCCTATTCTATTCCATAAATATGGGGCTAACCAGAATACCCCTTTAATTCTATTATACTTGAATTATTCTGATTTGTAAAATGTGAATAGCGTCTTACACACACGAATAAAAACGCAACAAATCTCATTTTGTTTTATTTCATAGCGTAAATCAACAGTACACACAATAAAAGAAAAATAACAGTTGTAGATGCACTGTACTTGTTTTAAAGGGTTTAAAAATTAGCTTAAAACATTCGATATCAGATTATTTCGGTCCGCGAACAAACAACGCACAAAAGTTTCCTAAACCAGTACATAAAAGCTGTCTCCTGTCACGTTTCAGTCAGTCAGGTGAGGGTCATGTCATAATTTAGTCTCTGTTCTGTAAAAAGAGCACAATACAATTATGAAAACAGTTATCTGAAGAAAAGTCATTGAAAATCATCAACCAAGGACTACATACAATAACCGTCTGCAGGGGCATGAGATTCCAGATCGAAGAGGAGAACAAACAGGCATTCACCCTAATACCACTGCTTCTAGTTGTAGAACCATGTGGGCACCATATGGTGACACCTATCGGGATCTCATGGTGCTACATGCACAGCTTTGCTGGATTTTCCTTCTGCCCAATGGTCTCACAATGTAGAAGGCAATACCCGTGGCCATTAGTCATGGCAGGTGGATGGTGTTTTGGCCATGAGCACTTTCTGCAACATAGAAACCCAACCTAATACCCCATGCAACCATAGATAAAAGTAGGGACCTGTTCAACACTATGGCCCCAAACACACACCCGTAATTTTTATGGATGTGTGTCAGGGCTGTATATGAGCCCCGATCAGCTCGATCAATTCCTTGTGTATACGTTAGTAGCATGTGGATATCTATCACAGAGTCATCTGTTCTGTTTTTCCTGACCTGCACTGCACATGGTTATGTGCATGGAGCATTAGAGTTGACCTGAATAGACTGGTCTGTCCATCAGATATAAGCGGAACTGATCTAATGGGGTTGTCCAGGGAGTAGGTAAATTCTTATGGGTTCTATTTGGACAATACCTTGGGTTTCCAGGCTGGTTCCATTCCTGTGTCACATGATCAGAAGCAGCACCTGGCATCAGATTCGATCACCCTCCTTCATCCTCTGCAGATTAGTTGCCTATACAATGGGGGCTGGTGTTACTAGTATATGATATGATATAGTCTTCTGGCCTCCACAGTATAGGTAACTAGCAGCGAAAGACAAGGGAGTGAGGAGAGGCTCAGGTACTGATTCTGATCATGTGATCCAGGGTCATAACCAGCATGGAAGCCCAAGGTATTATCCAAACAGACCTGGCAAAATTAAGTACACTATCCCTGGAGAAGCCCCCAAGGCTGAGGCCACAATACTATGCAAAAGGCATTATTTTCGGCTTTTGAAGAATTTTTTTTCTTTAAAGCTGCAGTTCACCACATAGCATGTGATACTGTGATCCACAGACTCTCTGGGCCGCCATGACCTCCATTTTCTGGTGTCATGCTCTGGGATGGCCGTCCAGCCAGTCAAAAATTCGGCAGGGACCCAAGTAGTCTGTGAAGCAGTATGGCAGGATATAATTGAGAAGTGAGTAACCTTTAATTATTTTAACATGTCCCCTCTTATACACTTAGTTTTCTGTGGCAGGAAAGCCCCTTTAGACCTCATTCACACGGGGCACGGGACCACATATTTTGGTCCTGATTTTGATGCAGGAAGCCGCATCAGAATTGGACCAAAATGCGCCCGCCACGACTGTCGTGGCTTCCCGTTCCGAAGTAGGCTCAAATGAATGGGCCTAGTCCGGAAGGTGCTGTCGCGAGGCGGACTCCGGGGCTGACTCAGCCGCGGAATCCACCCGAAGAAAGGACAACTCGTTTCTTTTTTTCCGTGAGCTGGGAGATACCGCTCACAGAAAAAAAGGAAGCTAGTGGTCTACACATATCTCTATTGTGAGGGGGCGCATTCTGAAGTGGATTCAGCGTCAGAATCCGGCCCCTCTTGCCCCATGCAAACGAGCCCTTAAATAAGTACTCATATTTCCAACTGCAAAAAACATACCTAGATAAAAGAGTTTATGGGTTAATGAAGTAAATACATTATATAGATCTCTAAATTCTTAATATTCTCAGAATGAGATTTTATATACGTTCATATGTCCACAGTCCTAAGATCAGCTCGGAGACTTAACTTGCAGAATTTTCTTAAAAAAATAAAACAGATACAATAGCCCATCTTCCTTTATCCTGCGCTACCTCTTGTGACATAACGCAGGTTTTCGAGAGCAGTCACATCGTGTCATGACTCTGTGAGGATGCCATTATAACCGCTTACTTACAATGCCTGCCGCACATTTTGTATTACTGGCTGCTTCTATTTCCATTTACAGGCAGATTCTGACTTGGCATGCTGTTATCTGTAAAAGGTTATCCTGCACCAAGCAGTTACACATCCAGCTCACAAAGCTCCCATGGATTAATGGTTATGTCACCACAACGACCGGGGCTAAGTGTCTTATAACACTACAGCTAAAAGGGATCTCTATGAAAAAGATTTCCTAAATCTAAAAAAATACATAAAATGCTATGGTTGTCATATACATTTTAGGAAACTAATCATGGGCGTGTTATACAATGCTAAAAAGTGCGCTGAATTCAGTGCCCTTCCATAGCCTTGTACTGTCAGGGGGACATTCCCTCATAGCCAGGCCCAGCTAGAAGGCTGAAAGGCTAGAAGGCTAAAACTAACGGCACGGATAACTTTGCAACTAGGACAGGTACCAGCACATGGTGATGAATTTAGCGTACTCTCAGGTTTCTAGCAGCCAACCTTTTCCGCCGTGTGAACTCTCCGCGCGGCTAGCCGTGACGGGATGCCGATGCAGTGCACCGGCATCCCGCTTCAGATTAGGCCCAAATGAATGGGCCTAATGGGGAGTGAGTCTCGCGCCGCGGACGTCATGGCTGTCTCAGCCACGTATTCCGCCTGAAGAAGGGGCATGTAGCTTCTTTTTACCACTAGCAGAAAAAAAAGCGATGTCTCCCATTCAAATGAATGGGAACCTTTTTTGCAGGTGGATTTTGAGGCGGAATCCGTGTGTGAACAGACCCTAAGGCTGCTGGTGGACAGTTAGAATGTGCAGCACCGCTTCTACTCAAGTTAGGGCTTGTTCACACAGGGGAAGTGACCGCATATTTTGGTCCTGATTTTGGGCGGGAAGCCGCATCAGAATAGGACCAAAATGCGCCTGCCACAACTTCTGACAGTCGCGGCTTTCCGCTTTGGAGTAGGCCCAAACGAATGGGCCTAGTCTGGAGGGTGCTGTTGCGAGGCGGACAACGCAGCTTGATTCGCCGCGGAATCCGCCTGAAGAAAGGGCAGCTCGGTTCTTTTTTGCGTTGAGCGGGAACACACCGCTAGTGCAAAAATGAATGCTAGCGGTCTACATAGACCTCTATTGTGAGGGGGTGGATTTTGAGGTCAAAATCCGCCCCTTCTTGCCCCGTGTGAATGAGCCCTAATATTGGCGGCGCAGCAGTCCCATCCACTGCATAGTGGCTGTTCCGGTGAACTGCAGCGACTGTCCTATTACAACCTGGAAACTGCTAAAATAGTAGATGGGTGTGGAAACAGGCCGGCAGAGCACATACCGATGACCTTATCCTGTGGGATCCTATAGGTCACCAGTATGAAAATTGGATTTGGGGCCTGGCAACCCCTCACAAACACTGTCAAAAATCAAAAAAGTTTAGATTTGCTTGATGGTGTTGCACTTTTTATTCGGCCCTTTCTCACTGCTTCAAGGGGTAGCCCAACAGGAAAAAAAACTTGACGAAATAAAAACTTGACACACCCAGTATATGTCTGCCAGTCACTGACTACTACTGGAGTAAGTGACCTACCTCCACCAGTGACTAGCTGAGGAGACATATCTGACATTGAGACGGGACCAGCAAGGACCTAAAAGTATCTAAATTGAAGCGGTGGGGGATTTGTGAGAAGAGTACTAGTTTTCTTGGATTTTTAGCTTAATGTGAACCTGCTGGACGCCCCTTTAATTGGATACTACTAGATTTGTATCCAATGTGATGGCTGAACTGTGGAAGTAAATCGTACAAGATTTTGAGCTAGACGTAGTTAATTTCAGGAATTTCTCTGTAAACTGGCATACGGTGTTAGGTTATTAACCATATCACGTTATGTATACAATCCTCAGAGAATGATGGAATAGAGTCCTGCGTCTTGATGGTTCTTCTCATTCCCACTGTGTGAATCACAAAAAAACCCTGGCAGACGGTAGGGAGGGAGTGCAGCGAGAATACATTTCACTCTACCAGTGCAAAGACTGAGGCTATGCTGCAATTTTAGCCAATAAGCAAACCTCCTGCTGATCTTGATGGTATCTTGAGGAACAGCCAGAGGAACACACTCTATGTATATAATGCGAGATGCACATAAACCATGTACTTTGCTCTACGGGGATGTGCAGAAGTTTATACTTTAATAAATAATTAGAAAATAACAGGAATGCTATGTTACAGGCAATAATGTGCCAAGATAAGGCAGACAGCTAGGAAGCGGGGGAACAGGGAGATCTCTCCTCTTACTCACAAGTCTGTCTAGCGGCAGAAGAAAGCCAGCTGGTCTAATACAATAATCAAGTCTATGTAGTAAATACACCACATGCCGCTCCAACACATACCCTTACTGGGGTAAATCACCAGCCAGGTATAATTGGTTTGCAGTTATTGTTCATTATTTTTAATACAGTATTTACTCCGACCCTGTCGTACTCTTCATTCTGTCCCTTTTTTTTTTTTTTTGCTCTTTTAATTTTTACGGTTGGAAACAGCCTGCACAGTATTGTAAGCGGCCATTCTTCTTGTGGCCAGTGGGCATGCGCAGTCGGCTTTGCCCTAAGCCTAGAAGTTTGAAGCCAACCCCCGGAAGAAGACCTGTTCCTGAAGAAAATGGAGGCGGCGCTGGACATTTCTCTCGCAGCATTGGGGACGCCCCCAGTGCTGTTTGAGCGCTGGGGCCCGCTCCCAGTGCTGCTAGAGAACTCATTTGCATACCGACAAAAAACAGATTATATACCGAACGGCGGCCCGGAGAAGACATCTACAAGTAGGAGACGAATAGCCTTTCTTAAGACTATTCCTACACGTTAGGGACAAAAAAATTACTTAATGATAGGATCCCTTTAAACGCCTATTGTGTAGACAGGTGATAAGTTGAACATTTTGTACAACCCCTTTAAATATCACGAAACGGTCTCTGGTCAATAAGGGTTAATGCTCCGCTAACATAACGTCCTAACCATAGATTGGCGGAGGTCAGACTCCTAGGGTGGCAGCACAACAGCTGTTTCCCTGCTGGAATGAATTGCAATTTCCATGCTATACTTTTAATAGTAATGACTACAGCAGTTGTCCCATATACGTGCTTGCACCAGCATGGCAAAAACACTGATCTGCTGGGGATGGCTAGCCGTTGGACCCCTGGTGATCTAAAATCTATGTCATATTAGGTTTTAAAAAGCTGTTTTAAAGGGTTAAGCACAAACATCTCCCTGGCACTGCAGTTCTAAAACCACAGTATACCATGCCAGGCCTACAAATTCCCACAATCCACTAGAGACCCATTACCTCATATCAAACAGTAAAAATAGCTACTGTTTCCAAAACCAGAATCTAAGGTTCTGCAAGCGATTAGAAATGACAGACCACAAAGCAGCAAACAACCTGTAACACGGATGCTGCATGTAGGCCGGAGCCTCCCACGTGGTAAGCTACTAATTGGGATATAATGGTGACAATCAGAACGTGACGCTACGAGGCGGCAATCACGACGCTCCTCGACAAATTGCTGGCTGGTAATTGTTAAAGTGCCCAGGAGAAAATGACAGCAATGTAAAATAATTCTGCCAAGCTGGAACCATAAGAATGAAATGCTGACTGAATGCCAGGGCGACATGGGAGCTAAATGCTCTGCTAACAAGATACCTACTGAATTATTTCTTTTCATTCTTGAAAGGACTGGAATAAGAATCACGTTCTTTGCATTTTATGGGGTTTCTATGGTTTTATGCATATAGGGGAAAAAAAATTAAAAAAACCCAAAAACCCTGACTTACAGTGTTCTCCATCTCCAATATACTGGGGGAAATTTGCTAAGCTAAAATGACCAGAATTCTGGTTTAAGGTATGTCAAAAAAATTGCTCTATGTGTGGTACACCACATTTATGACCGACAAGAGGCGTGGCTTAGCATGAAGAGGGTGTGGCTTAAAATGTTATACTAGGTACCACAATTTTGATGCAAAATTCTGGTACACAGATCATTGTCCTGGACAATCATATACAAAGATGTCCAAAGATATTTAATTTCTAAAGCAACCCTGCTAAAGAAAACTGACTATAACATTCACCATGTATAGCGTACTTACCTGGGCCCTCCTTTTCTCTATTCAGCTCCCTGTCTGTTCCGCTGTCACAGACTCGGGTGATAGACGCCTTGCTGAAGGCTCAGGGTGTATGTCTGTGACTTACAGATAGTGCTACAGAAGAAGTCACTGGCCATTTTATCATAGAACAGACGAAAAGACAAACAGGGGAGCAGAAGGAACAGCACAAAAGGCACTATGTAAGTCCACTATACAGGTTTAATATATGGTCAATTTTCTTGAGCAAGTTGGGGGGTGTTAAATATTAAATACTTTTGGCTATATTCACACAGACCCGTGAAAACTGGTCCATGAGATTGTTGGATGTCCCGGGAGAGAGACTCCTAGCATTATAAGTAGGATGTACTGGGCAATGAAGAAGCACCCTGGCAGTGCAAGAAAATACAAGTGCAATGGGGGCATCTACCTGAAAAGTAACATTGTTGGATACAGCAACGTGTGGGCTCTTAAAGGTGTGTGGACACGAAAGCCCCTTATTAATAGCACTGGATTTATCACACGGCATCAGCTATTATGATAAATCGGGTGCTTTTTAAGCCCAACTTGTCTTCGTATGGTATGTATGATCTAAGAATAAGGATCAGTGAAGTCTTTCTGTTTTTGCTGCTGGAGAGCATCACAAGAGACAGGTCTGTTTACGGCAGGCATTGGCATAGAGATCCTTAAGAGTGAATATCACAACTATTATAGGGCTCAATTTTCTAGTGGAATTCTTTTCCCCTAAGAAATCTATGGTAACACCCCCTAATAAAGATTCCTAATGAAAGCGTTTTTCCCCCAGCAGAGACATGTATGACATACTAGTTTAATATACCATTAATATTTCATAAGTTGGGGCTCCCCAACATCTAGTTCATCGTTCAAAGCAGGCCGAAGGCTGTAAATAGACCATGCGTTCCCTTTGCGGTTTCTGTAATACTTATTACAATGGAGAAATCTCCCTGGTAGAAAGAAGGGGCTAGACGTCAACCAAACATTTAGTGTATGTCACATGGGACATAGATGCTGCAGATTTCCCATTGTAGTGTAAGTCCTCAGCAAAATATAAAACGTTGTGCATATGAAATATGCAATAAAGTCAATTAATGTTGTGGATTTTTTTCTGTTGCATATGGATGACATTTGCTTAAACCTCATCCACTCTGCTGCTGATACTGTAAATGCTGAGGATTTTATGGATCTGATTCCATAGTGTCAAAGCCACAGAAAATACATCCCCATGTGGACATACCCTTGTAATATATCAATCTGGGGTGCCAGATGTGTCTTTGGTAGGAAATTGGTTTAATGTAGTAAAACAAGCCCCAATTTCTATAATGCTCAGAACACAGTTTAACAGGTGGTCGTCTTGTATATAGGTAGCATGTATAGGTGTTAAGTAGAAATCTTAACAAAAATAATAGTACAAAGCATAGGCAACATCCATTTCTCCTTGCAGTGTAAACCATATAGTAATATGTGGAAGTAAATTTTATTTTCAGTATACAGTAACTATGGAGGCTCCAGAACGGGCACCCTGCATTGGTACTTACCTGAGATTTATAAATTCAGTATGTTCTCTGTCTCTTGTTAGACTCATCTTTTGGAGAATCTGCCTGCATCACTTTCAGCTTGACGCCATTGACCATCTTTCCATGCAGAACAGATATGGCGTCATTTGCGCTGTAGACTTCTGAATATCTAGCATACGCAACGTTTTTTCCCGGGACAATGTAAACTTCTATCAGATTCCCAAAACGGCTGCAACAAAGCAGTAGGATTATTATTTGTATTGAAATACAGAGCAATAAAGGAAGGGTCTTAAAGGGGAACTCCAACAAACGGCATGTGAAAGGCCCTAATCTGTCCTGAAAGCGTGAAAGTTTCAGTGAAGCACTATAGCGGATGGCACATAGATGTAGTTTGTGACTAGTCGCTTATATAATCCCTGCGTAAGAATCAGTAGCAGGTACTATAATGGGCAGAGGGCCATACATACCAGAAGACATCTTCCATCACATCCAAGCTCAGAGGGTGAGGGTTGAACACAATGAACAGTCTCTCCTTGCAGTGAGAATCAGCGGGAGCCTTCTTTTTGTATGCTGGAAGGGTAGCGTCTGTCTGAAGCTGAGAGGCAACAGGGGAGGCATATGGTCGATCATAGGCCTGCAGACAAAACAGATTCACTGTGAAAACCCTGCTGAATACTGCAGCGCTGAGCAAGCATGTCAAACATAAAATACACTGAGACTCAAAACGTGCATCCTAAAATTTAACCCTGTACAGGTAACCTGTCCCTTTGTCCGCACTGCTGGTTATACTAGATAACTATCTCCGCATGACTATTTCTATTTTTATGTTGAATTGTTCTCTAATAATTAGGAATAAAATAAGAATCCAGGGTGACAAAAGGGTTAATCAATTATTAGGGAGTTAGTCAGTCTCCTCAAACATCCTCTGATCACAGAGAGATGGTGGGGTAGCATCGGATACCGGGCCCACAAGTCAAGATGATCATTTGGAATCTGTATGCGTTTTTGAGGATCAAATTGATCACCGTAAAACACCTTAGAGGCCGGTTCCATTCAGGCTCCCTACAGAAGATGATACCGAGTCCCCAGTATTAGGGTGGAACCAAGCATACATTTTATGGAGTTTGGGAAGCGCTCTGACACTAAAACCAACAAAGCACATGTCTACAAAGGGTTTAAGCAACAAGAATCATCCACCGATAGACATCTTTGTCTATCCAGAACGGTAATAGGTTTTTCCCAATAGTGAGTTGCCCAGATATCAGATTTTATGGCCAATCCTTGGTATAAACAATAAATATTTGATAGTGGGAGATCGCCAGCCGGCTTCCACACAGATCAGCTATATGGGGCTGCTTCCGGCACCCCTATTATACAACGCTGGGCCAGGCGCCATCACTACAGCTCAAACTTAGGTTACTTCAATGAGAGCTGAATGGCAGTATCAATGCCCTGCCACTATATAGGGTGCAAAGCCAACTGCTTTTGTCCCCATTCTGTGTTTAGCACGGGTGCCAGAAGCAACCCCATATAGCTGATCAATTCGCGACCCTCATTATCAGAAATTTATGGCTAATGCAGAAATAGGGCTAAATGGAATCAAGATGGTATAAAAAGATTTGCAATGTATTTCAATCTTTGGCACGGCACATGCATCTTTGTTTAGCAGTTTCGATGCCATGAGAAACATCCCCTCGCAACAATAGCCTCTGCTGGCGACACATGTGAATGCACAAGCGCCTCTACTATCTCCATTCTGCTCAATAGGAGATCCTAACCTATGGACGGGAACACTTTTTTGAGCAATGCCATCCATAACAGAGAATTTTCATGTTCGCAGTTGTGAATAGCAGCTTCATAGGGCAGAATGAGTACGTTTTTACACAGAGGCAGGGGGGCAGTCTGTTCTATCTTTATAGAGGGTGAAGCATTCACAGTATAAACGTCTCATACTAAATGTTAAATGTATTCACTGCCAGTAACAAAGACTTCATGAATATCAGTGTTATGTCCAGCCCAAGCAAGTGCTGCTTATTTTCTTCTCAAGAGAACAATCTCACCAAACAGAATAATCTCCCTTTTTGGATATTTTGCAAACATTTGGTGACATTAAAAGATTTAACAGTGTAAGGGAAAAATAACTAATGATTAGAAGGCGACAAGTGTCGTGTAAAGAGATTCATAAGAATAGGAAATGGAAGATATTGGACATAATCTGATTTTAATTTTATAAGGGGCTATGCCATGAAAAGTAACTACCCTCTATCCACACGATAGTGGATAAGTACCTGATCGGTGGGAGTCTGACCGCTAGGACCCCACAAATCCGAAAAAGAGGGGTGCACAGCCAGGCTGAATGTTGGCGTAACTGGGGGTGGACGGTGCACCCAATCACTTCAATGGAAAAGAGTGCTGTACTTTAGCTATCTTGGGTGCTCCATCCACCACCAGTCATGCCTATTTTTGGCCTGGCTGTGGTCAGGCTGAATATGCAGTGGAAGGAATGTACCCCCCACTCAGGAGCGGTGGATGCCTCAGCAATCAAAGCCAGGTATTGATTTATCCCATGGACAGAAGATAAATACTTTTCACGCCATAATAAATTGATCTCCCCCTGGTGTGAAAATGAGCCTGTGTGTAGTTCAATGTTACTTAAAGAAGACCCTTCACCATCTGGGGCAAATGTGTAATACACCGCTAGAAAGCAGACAGTGTGCTGAATTCAACGCACTATCGGCTTTCCCGTTCTGTGCCCCAGTAAAGAGCTATTGGTGCTGTAGCTCTTCACCATCAGAAGGGCGTTTCTGACAGTCATTCAGGAATGCCCTTCCTCACAGCAGCGCCTATAGTGCTGTACTGTGAGAAGGGTTGTTGCTTACCGCTGAGTGGTGAGGCGTTCCTCCCCGATCTCACAGTACAGCGCTATAGACGCTACTGTGAGGAAGGGCTTCCTGACTAACTGTCAGAAACGCCCTTCTAACAGTGAAGATCTACGGTACCGGCACCGATAGCTCTTCACCGGGGGCACAGAACGTGAAAGCCAATAGTGCGCTGATTTCAGCGCATTGTCAGCTTTCTAGTGGTGTATTAAACCGCATGTGCCCCAGATAGTGAAAGGTCTTCTTGAATAACGATGATGTCAGCAATCCATAAAAGAATAAATCTTTATAGTATCTGGTTAAAAAAAAAAAACACATTGTGCAAAGTTTGAGTCTATTAAGAGACCACTTGGGAAGTGCAAGGGCCAATAAAGATTCACTATTTTACGTAATGCTGATGTTGAATGACGAAGGTGCCATTCCCATTCCTATCCTTACCATAAAATGATTTCTAATGTGAAGTTATGTGCTTCTCTCCTGAGCACTGACCTATTCGCTCCTCCGAGGCACAGAATGCTTTCTGTATGAACAGGAGATTAGATTATCAATGCAGGTCTATTAGAGTTACATTCTGACTTTGACCTCCTGTTCATACAGGAAACCATGGGACAGAAACTAGTAACTGTGTAAGATTTAGAGAGTGGAAAGTTAGACTAGACAGTCTTAAGCTGCTCCAGATTTTATAAATGTGTCAAAGGCGATTTAACAATACGGCCCATTTTTAGACTGTCTCAACTAACTTTATGTCACATTAGTTGTCTTAGTATCTGATAAATAAATGCGCAAAAATCTGGCACATTGTCCAATATTGTTACGCATTGTTACACGTATTAGGCTGCACTACCTTTTCCGATGACTCCCACCCACTCATCAGAGGCACAGAAACTGTTAGAAAGTGTCTAAAGCACATAGAAAATAAGGTGTCAGGCATGTACACCAGTTTTGCTGTTACGCAACTTTACACCAGAATTCTGATGCATAGATTTCAGCTTATATGTCCTAATGTGTGCATCAGAAGAGTGAAGAGGATATCCGTGCTCCAGAGGGGAGCATACAACTTCACATTAGTTCTCACTGAATAACTTACCAACTAAATTACACTAAACACAGGCTCAAATTGTTTATCTTCTATCCTGGGGAAAGGTGAGGATTTATAATCTTGCTACGATGTCATGATGACAGATTATAATACTATCTATAGAGATACAGATTTAAATACTTACAGCCCCTGTTGGTGGGTATTGTTGTGCAACCTGGGCACCCCAAACCATTGAATTTACCTGAGCAGCCACCATGTTGGAGGCCATTTTTTTAAGAAGTCTGGGAAGAGAAGAAAAGGAAAAAAAATAAATTGGCATTAGTCCATTTTTTGAGGCAGAGAAACTTCTGGCTGCCTGCCGACACCACTAGGGGGACCGGATTGCATATAGTGTGAGAGTTTAATGTACAACAAGTATGCCATAATCATCAAAGCTCCCTCTAAAGGTGGAAGAAAGTAGGAAGAACAATGTGTACTGACTGCTATAAAATATATTTTAAATTAATCTGCACAGAATTCTGAATCTACAGTATTTTTCAGATGATAAGACACATCTGACTATTAAAAGCACAGAGGTCCTATTCTTCTATATGTGAATAAAACCACAGATTCCCATGCCTGTTGTGCTCCATTTAATTCTGTAGGACTGCCAAAGATAACCATATGCTGTTACTTTGGCGATCTTTGCCAGTCTCACAGAGATAAACAAAGCACCATGGACATGAAAGACTTTTGCTCTATTCATCCACAGATGAACAAGACTCCCCTTCTCAAAATCAGTGACCCACCAGACACCACAAAATAAAAAAAAGTGTCTATAGTGGGACATACAGTTAGAATATACTGTCACCACAACCTGAGGGGATCATGGCCTTCTGAAATCCAATGTGATTGGCAAGACTGCACTCCCTTCTAAGTTTTCATGAACTTTATGAGGTTAGCCATAGTCATTGACTGGTGACTGGAAGTGCCTGTAGTGAACAGTAACATGAGGACTGATGTGCTACACCATCTTTATTCTTAGGACTACTGGTGGTCCACAATAATCAGGTCTGCACGGATCATAAGGTAATGGCATTTTGCCAGGATATGCCATCACTTTAAAAGATGGAAATACTCCTTTAATAAAACAAGCAACGATGACAGTCCATGGGCAATACTACCATAGTTAGATCACATCTTACCTCTTAAAAGGGATTTCCAGCTTTACCAATTGATGAGCTATCCTGTGCACTGCTTCTGCTTCACAGACTATGTGACATCATGTTCATTAGTCACATGACCCGTTTAAAGCTCAGTCTCAAGTGAATGAGGCTGAGCTGAGATACCAAGCACAGCTGCTATACAAGTGTATGGTGCAATGCTTGGTAAGTAATGTAGAGGCTTCAGCGCTAACCAGAATGTAATGTACTGACCATCGTCAAGATCAAGGATTGGTCATCAGTTGATATTGATATTGCAGGGGATGGACACACTGGGTGTGATATGGACCTCACCTCATATAATGACAATAGCAATTTGCATTCCTGGGAAAATACTGGATTGTCATTTCAGTAATATACTCACTCCGTGCCATCACCTCCATCATTTAGATAAGTCACACCAAGCCGATTTCCAGGAGGATATTCAAATCCATGTAGCTTGAATTTGGCATATATTGCAGATGAGATATTCTGATACTGCACCACTGCATGCGCTGCCCAAAGAAAAACAACAGGTAGATGTACAAACAGAAAAAAGATGGTTTTCTTGTACTTGCATGTCGAACATACCAATTCAACGCAGTAAAGACTTATTGAAGCCAGATTTTAGTGCATACTATCATTAACATACCTCAGGGGGTTTGTATATCCAAACACAAAGTGTGACCCTCTCCAGGGCTGTGACACCCCATCCTGCCATATGTGATGCTTTTATGTGGTATAGGGAGATGGAAGTCAATGACATGAGGACATTGTCAATAGAACCAAAACCTTAAAAAAACTCTGGGCCAACGTACTTACCCTGTGGCAATGGCATATATCTGCATGTGGCCAGCTAGCATTGATTCCCTGGCGGATAGTGGCACATTATGTATCGGGTCCCTGGTGGTAAATGGAACAATAAGCATCTGGTGCCTGCTGGTTAGTGGTACAATCAGCATCTGGTACCTGGTGAACAGTGGCACAATCAACATCTGGTACGTGGTTGTTAACGACATAGTCAGTTTTCGTCCCTGGTGGTAAACAGTACAGTCGGCTTCCAGTCCTTGATGGCCAGCAGTATTGTCAATGCCCACTATTGCCGAAGGTCAGTAAGAAGGTCAATAACTAGTTTGAGGTGGTCATCTGTTCAATGAGGCTTTGGTACCGAGTGACAAAAACAAAAGAGCCATTATATTTTCCCTGGTAGTGAGGGGCAAAATCAGCTCCAAGTGCACAGCAGAGCATTGTCGATTCCCATGCTGCTTAGTGGTACATGTAATACATGCTCCCTGGTAGTCAGCAGTACAGCCAGCATCCTATCACTGATGGTCAGTGGTATAGTCATCGGTGGGTAGCAGGCGATCATTGGATGTGGTCTCAGGTAGTCAGCAGTATAGTCAGTAGCAGTTATTATCCACAACCTGGATCTTCAATTGTACAGTCAATGGCTGTAAGTGCAGCAGTCAGTATCCGATTCCTGGTCAAGGCATAGTCACTGCCTGATCCTGGTTGGTCAGTGGTACAGTCAGTCTGATACCAAATGACCAGTGGTACAGTCGGCATACAATTCCAGGTAGTCAATGGTACAGTCAACTTCTCTTTATCTGATGGTCCATTTCAAAGTCGCAATTCCCGGTGATCCAATAGGGTGTGTCTTATAGTGCCAATCCAATGGAAGGGGGTAGTTGGGAGAATTCAGTATCTTGTAGTCTACCGAGACAAGATTCTGTCCACTAGCAGATATAAGTCCAACACAAGGCCGCATAACCCTATCATTGTTGGGCCCAGCACTGCATGTTCTGCAAGCAACACCGTTGTCTAGTCACAGTACCGACCTCTGTGGTCTATACTTCCATGCCACTATGCTGTGATTATTATTAGCTCAGTTTTACAACTACAGCCACCTAAAGCTGAACACTTTCAACAACTAGGAATACATAATGTGATCTAAAGCTAAAAGGATAAAACAAGAGCAGCTTTCTCCAAAAGACAAATAAAACATCCTTACCAAATGTTGCATACATGTCCCGCTGGACTTCACAAAACTCAAGACCTGGAATAAGATCGAATAAACTGTACAGCTGATCCTGGACCAAAGGAACCCGTGACACAACCGTCAAACGTTTGGAAACACCTTCCTGGTTTCTTGCATCTGCAACCTTGTCATAAGAGGAATAGTCATATTGTTCTGAAAAGCAAAAGAAAAGGACAAAACAGTCCGTCAGTATTTTGCTATGCATCATACAAGCTTACACTTATACACTACTTTACCTTGATCCAATAAAGGGGTATTCCAAACTTGGAAATTTATAGCATATCCACTGAGAACCAAACCAGACTGGTGAGGTGGACACACACATGCAAGATTATCTCCATTCACGCCTAAGGCCTCGTTCACATCTGCGTTGGTATTCCGTCCGGGGAGTCTGCATGAGGACCTTCCCGAACGAAATACCAAATGCAACTGCAAGCGCTGTGCCAGTGAAAGCACACGGACCCCATAGACTATAATGGCGTCCATGTGCTTGCCGCCAGATCTCTGCACAGAACATGCAGACAGGAAAGTAGTTCACCATCTACTTTCCTGCCCGCATGATTCGTGCGGGCAGCGTGCGGCAAGCACACGGACGCCATTATAGTCTATGGGGTGTGTGTGCTTTTACTGCACAGAGCTTGCAGTTGCATTCGATATTCCATTCTAGGAGGTCCCCATGCAGACTCCCCAAACGGAATACCGAACACAGATGTGAACGAAGGGTAAGGGAGCTAGAGAAACAGTCAAGCACCCATAGAAAACAATGAAGAACACAGCCCCTGGGCCACTTCTACAATTCTCTTTCTGCAATGTCCTTATGAGATGGCTCACAGAAACCCTGACCTCCACATAGAAGCAGGCCCAAGAGGTGTGACTCACACCTACATCTATCCTATGAAAAAGCCATAAAGGTACAAGACAGGTATACCCCTTTAAAACATCATGCAGCATCACAGTACAAAACCACTGGGAATAATAGGTTCCCTTCCGTTATAAATCCCCTCTCATACATTGGAAAGTATGGATAAGGAAGAGCCAAAATGTCATCACGGGTTGTCTTTGCTTTAGACAATGCGAGGAAACCTGACAATTTCCTTGTAGCACCTCCACAAGGGAAGTCAGGCATTGCTCAACTCAAGAGTCTGCCTATGTAATGCTGCATATCCTCGTACATCCTCCAGAGAAAGAGATACTTACTGCAGCCACTTTCCACCCTGGCCAAGATCCTGCACAAGAATCAGAGATCCCAAATAAAATGTACAGATTGGTTCCACGGAGCAAGAAAGTGACAGCCAATAAATATGAGAATAAAGAACAAAAATCTTCTGTATATCCTCATGCAAGGAGCAGCATTGGCGACTATTATTTCATCAATCACTACAACAATACTAACCAAACTGACCGTAAGAATACATAGAAGGTGAAGGGTCATGCATTAGTGCCTCTGGCTGCCGAGAAGAACTGTGGTAGTCTAGGGATTCTGATGTGGAACCTTTGTTTCTGGGTTCTGCCAGGATTGCTTTGTAACCTACAAAAGTAAATGAAAGTATTAGAAATGTATCACAATTATGCATTAGGATCACATTCAATGTCCTGCCAAACACAGGAGACGCCCCATTCTCTCCCCATCACCATTCTGCTAGGTGATCAGGGATCCAAATGTGCCACGTTGCCTGCATAGTATATGGGACAGATGCACGACACAAGCCCATTCAATCTATCACATCTATATTTGCATTTGTAACACTACAGGTCTCAGTAGTAATAGGACAAATCCAGGAAACCTGCTGGCTGTCAAAGGCATATGTTTCCAAAAATGTGCATCAGTGGGACCTGATAATGAGTGTACAATTAACTACAAAGATAAAATTACTGCTCCTAGTGTCTGAAAAATTATCCAGGATTATACAAATCTGCCAAAAAGAGTGTTGGCACCCGTCGCCTCACTGTGTCTTGTATTAAAAGTCGGTCCGATTCACTATAAGGAGGAGATCCAACACCAGACACAACCCAAGGACAAGTGTGACATTATTTTTCATAAAAGTGTCATATTATTCTGATTCTGAAAACACCTTACAAAAGGGACTTCTCACTACTTATGACCAATCCATAGTTCAGGTGTCTGATCACAACGGGCTCCGCCAGTCACAAATGCCGCCATATGAATAGAATAAACCTTTCTTATGAGGAATCAGGTCAGTCATTGCCAAGTGTGTGATCTGACTATCATATGTTCTATCATCAGTTTTGTGGAGTGACATGGAGCAAGGTATATTTAGGATAGCTATAATAGTGAGGGGTGGTCAATACATTATTTTATTTTGTGATGATAGACTTATTCTTAATGCATTGGGTCTTTGGTAGCTCTGTATGGTCTTTTTTACTCTCTATACAGATCCGTAGCACTATAGTATTTCCTTTCCGTTTTATTTGCATGCAACTCCTTGCATGTTGGTGGTGTTTTGAGGTACACATTAGAGATGAGCGAACACTGTTCGGATCAGCCGATCCGAACAGCACGCCCCTATAGAAATGAATGGAAGCACCTGTGACGCCGGCCGGCCGCCGGCAAAGTCAGCATCACAGGTGCTTCCATTCATTTCTATGGGAGCGTGCTGTTCGGATCGGCTGATCCAAACAGTGTTCGCTCATCTCTAGTGCACGTATAGTAATTACTAGCAGATCTACTATCCCAGTCATTCTATAGAGATGAAAGGAGCCGTGGCCACTTATACTCACCACCACGTCACATACACGAAGCATGCAGAAGAACTTTTAGGCCTACGTTCTGGGAGCCCGAACAATGAAGGGATAAAAGTCGCTACGGGATAACCCCTTTATATGTAGAAATCAAAATACAACCACTAAAATCCACTTACTTCTGTCACAATTTTCAATTGCCAAGGCAGCATGGGAAGGCTTCTGGAAGCGCACATAGGCCAATCCTTTACTCTCCCCTGTGGTTTTATTTTTAATAATTGAACAGTATTCTACTTGACCATATTCCTGGTGAAAGAGAAAAATGTGTGAATTTGAGAAAGCAAAAATCCAGAAGACCCATGAATATAGCGTCAGGAGTCTGTTGTGTAGTGGCGGTGTCATGTGTCAATTATCAAAATGGAGTGAATGAACAGAAAAATGAAAAAAATCTAAATCCCATCAATATTTGGTGTGACCTTTGCCTTCTATCAATTCTTCTAGCTACATTTGCAGACAGTTTTCGAGGGAACTTGGCAGGGAAGTTGTTCCTGCCATCTTGGAAAACTAAGCACAGATCCTCGTTATCCTTGCTCCAATCCTTCTGTGTCCTCATGTAATCACAGACACACTGGATGATGCTGAGATTCAGGCGCTGTGGGGGCCAAATCATTACTTCTAGGACTCCTCCAAAAGGCAAAGGTCACACCAAATATTGATTTGGTTTAGATTTTCTTTTCTTCAGTCACTTTGCATTTGTTACACTATTAAAGGGGATGTCCTGGCTTAATTTTTATGGGGTTTTTTGGCCTATTCTCAGAATAGACCATAAATACCTGATCGGTAGGGGACTGGGTGCCAGCACTCTGACCGATCAGCTGTACAGAGCCTCTCCTGTACACAATACAGTGCCGCAAGCAGTAAGCTCCGTCTCCTGTATAAAGTGGCCAGGTGCCATTGGTGTAGCTCAGCTCCCATTGAAGCCGAGTTGCAGTTATGATACTCGGCCATTATACAATGGACAGAGCTTTCTGGCCCCGTTCTGTGCACAAGACAGATTCGGCATAGCTGATCTGTCTGGGGGTGACTCCCGGCCCCCTATTGATGAGATATTTTTGGCCTACCCTTAGGTCATAAATTAAAAAAGCCAAGACAACTCCTTAACAATATTTGTTACTATGCATATTTCTACACCTGCCTAAAACTTACACACACTGCTGTAATTCTCCTGGCAATTTATTTCTTTATATGCAGCACTGCTTCATGTTCTATTACCAGTAGAGATGAGCGAGTACGAACAGCACGCTCGCATAGAAATGAATGGACATAGCCGGCACACGGGGGGTTAAGCGGCCGGCGTGAAAGCGGAAGTACCAGGTGCATCCATTCATTTCTATGGAGCGTGCTGTTCGGATCGGCTGATCCGAACAGTACTCGCTCATCTCTAATTACCAGTAGTCCCTTGGGTTGCCAGCAACATGAAAGATCTGCTGAGTCTTATCAGAACTAGGTCTGCTCTGTGACAAATGACATTGCTGCTGGCTATAGTCACTGCATATGGGACTGTTAGGCAGAAATTTACATTGTCATCATATAGAGCATGGGTAGGGAACGTACGGCTCTCCAGCTGTTGCAAAACTACAACTCCCAGCATGCATACTTCCTCTGCTGTTCTTTGAACTTCCATGAAAGTGAATGAAGCATGATGGGAGTTGTAGTTTCACAGCAGCTGGAGAGCCGAAGGTTCCCTATCCCTGATATAGAGGGATGCTGAATGTATGAGAATTTATTGTTACAGGGGTCCAATTGCCATCTTTTTAATTATGAGTCATCTAAAACTATGTTCATACTACATTAGGATATAAAGATTTTAGATTGTCGCTACTGTGTGTGTGTATGGGGGGGCGGAAGTAACATGAAGACTGACATATAGATTCTACTTAATTCCTCAAAACTCAGGTGCCATATATAATACGGTGGCCTGTCACCACAGAATGTGGAATCATCTGTCTTGGTACACTAAATCGCAGCTGTTCTCTGCTGATGCCCTTGTGGAAGGTCTGACTTTACCTGCAGGTTATTACTTGTGCTTCGTCGCCCTATATAAATGAACTACTATACGGTGTCACTTTACATTATGATCAGGTGCTGAGAAATACATTTATGGTGCAACTCCTATAGCGTACCTTAAACTTGTTTTTAACATCATCTTCTGTATACGATTTAGGGATCATGACAAAGATTCTGGTCAACTCTTCATCTTCCACTTCTCTGTGACTTGTGGATCCTCGTGACTGAGCTATAAATACCTAAAACACGTGTTTATTAAACAAGGTACAAAGATTCCTACAAATTATACAAGAACCCCTGAAATGTCCCCAAAAATAAACTTTGTAATGCACTAACTTAAAACTGTGCTTCAGACCCCCATTACTGCTGCTCCATTCCCTTCTATTGGACTGATGTGGCACTGTATGTCCCATAGAAGAACAAGGGGTTCTTCCAGCCCCTAAATGCATGATTTCATATTGGCGTCTTACCCTTAGTTCACATCTGCATTTGCTAATCCGTTCGGGGAGTCCGCATGGGGACCCCCCCCAAACACACTGGCAAGCGGTGTGCAGTGAAAACACACAGACCCCACAGACTTTAATGGGGTCCGTGTACTCTCCTCACGAATCATGCGGAAATGAAAGTAGATCACAATCTACTTTTCTGTCCGCATGTTCTGTGCGGACTCTGTGCAGAGAGCACACGAACCCCATTAAAGTCTATGGGGTCCGTGTGTTTTCACTGCACACCGCTTGCCAATGCGTTTGGTATTCCGTTCGGGTGGGGGTCCCTATGCGGCCTCCCCCGAATGGACTACCAACGCAGATGTGAACGAGGCCTTAGCAGCCACAAAATAGGTAGTCAGGATTTGAGCTGTGCAGGGTACGGGTGTCAGACGCAGATCAGCTGCTCCGGCAGATGCAACAGTGGACAGGGAGCACGTGAGTTCTTGCTTTGATTCAAGTAATAGGAGAAGCAATAGTAGTAATAGGAAAAGACCTGCAGCTCCCAAGAAACCACCGCTATACAGGGGAAGGGGCTACATCCCTGCTCCTAATATTTATATAGAAAGGGCCTGCACACGCTCCCTGTCCACTGCAGCACCTGGAAGCTGACAGGACAGCCCATCGTGCAGATACTGGTTATCAGACCCCAGATATCATATACTATTGGTCAATCCTGTGGATAAGTTGTATATTAGGCGCCAGAAAATTCCCTTGAATGGAATGGCGGCCATAGTTGCAGGCTACAGCTCCATTCACACATTTGTCCCCTGATGTCAGTCATAAAACCCCTGCACACATTGTTTATAATCTGGCTGGTTGCAATAAAACAGTTTACCAGGAGAAGCCAATCAGATTACCGCTTAGATGTTAACGTTGTGACAGAAAATGTTATCTGAAACCTGATTGGTCGTTGAATGAAAAGCTATCAACACCGGCAACCAATCACGTTTCTCCAGAGCTGACTGTAACATGAAAGCTGCGCACTGATTGGTTGGCGTGATTATCTCCTCAGCTATGTACCTTGATGGGCTTGGCGTTGTCGTTGAGGCAGCGGCCGTGCATCTCCTCCCGGGCCCGGCACGCCTGAGAAGACTTGGCGTACTTCACGAAGGCGATGCCTTTCGACTCCTTGGTGTGTCTGTCCTTCACCACCCAGATGTCCTGGATGTCTCCGAACTCGGCGAATTTCTCCCGGATGACATCCTCGGTCAGTAACTTACTGACGACCAGGAACACGCGGCTGTTAGGGGGATCATCCAGATTCCAGGCTGATGGGCGAAATCCGCTGCTGTCCTCCATGTCTTAGGTGAATCCTCAGCCACAAACAAATCACCGTTACGGCTGCGCTGCACAATAAACCCTGCCTCTTCCGGCGACTTACTTCACTAGACGTCATACATCCGGTTTCGCTTTGCTTAGAACAGCGGCCTCTAGTTGTTGGAGGCAGTACTGCATGCGGCAGAGTTCTAACATTCCAATGGCATACAGAGTGATATTGGGCTTGTTCCTCAGTATTGTACTTTGGGAAGACTTCAGAGGGTCACAGGCATAGAGATTATTGCAGAAATAGTCCATGTGTACACTTCACACTTCTGTCAGGGATTTATGTTGTATGTGACCAGAAAAATAGTGCAATGTATATCCCTATCCTTCCTGTCAAAATAAGGCCCTGTTCACATCTGCTGCAAGAAGTACTTTTCTATCTGCATGATTCGTGCGGACACCACACGGAAAACACACGGAACCCATTATAGTCTATAGGGTCCGTGTGCTTCCATTGCTCACCGCTTTCTAATGCGTTCGGTATTCCGCTCGGGGTTCCCCAAGCAGACTCCCCGAACGGAATACTGAACCAGGCCTAAAGGTATGTTCACACAGAGTTTTTTACAGGCTGAAAATATCTTCTTCAGGCTCAAGCGCCCTATAGCGAGACACAATAAAAAGATGTTTTGGAAAAAAAACCGTGGTGGAAACACATTCCTTCTTCCTGCTGCATTTTTCACAGAAAGTCCACAAAGAAATAAAATCTGCTACACTTCCCGCGTCGTTCTCAGGCCCAAAATCCGCCAATCCGCTCCCCGTGTGAATGGGGCCTTAAGGCACAAAAATGAGCAAAATAAAATACAGCCTTAACAACTGGAGGCGGACATTAAACGACATTTCACGTGGCTCAGTGGTGAGCACTGCAGCCTTGCAGCATTGGAGTCCTGGGTTCGAACCCCCCCAGGAACAACATCTGCAAGGAGTTTGTATGTTCTCTCTGTGTTTGCGTGGATTTCCTCCCATGCTATAAAGACATACTAATAGGAAAAAGAAAATGTACTATATGGGGCTCACAATCTACATTAAAATAGAATAAAAAAATAAACTACATTTCGCCTGCTCCCTCCAAGCTGCCTTCAGGAAGCAGGCGAAATGTAGTTTAATGTCACCCTCCAGCTGCCCCCACAGTTTAATGTCTTTCTCCAGCTGCCCCAGTGTTGCCCCCAGTTTAAAGTCCCCCTTTAGTTGCCCCGTTTAATGGCCCCTGGTTTAATGTCCCTCTCCAGTTACCCCAGGTCAATGCCCCCCTCCATTGTAGGCCCCCACAGTATTAACATGTGGCTATGTAGCCCTAGCTTCAACAAGTCAAGTTGCAATCGCATATTTCTATTGATGTCTGTGATGGAAAAAAAGCTTTGTGTGAACCGCGACCACAATCCAATATAAGGAAAATATCTGTTTTTGTACCATGTTAGCCAGTGGATAGGAAATATAAACATTTTATATCACAATCCAGCAGTACAGAAGTGTAGCATTTTGTCTGTTTTTCATGCCGTTTCTATCCACAGTCATGTGATTACAACATAATAGAAATTCTTTAGTAAACTAGCGCCACCATAGCCTTCAGGCGATCAATGAAATTACAAGCGGTATTTTACAACGAATTTTTCTTGTTAAATCCATTTGTATTGCTTTATAACCCAGATATAACTGTATATAAGCTCCTCTGTCTGCTCCAGCCGTTACTACAGCTCTCGTCCTTGTCCTGCTGACACTTGTAGTTCTCTTCACCTTTTCCGGATATCTCGTAAATTTCTATTTAAGGCAACGTTGAAGACGGTTCCGCCCCCTGCACCGAGTCTACCAATCACCGCTCCGGATATGGAGAGCAGTCTAATATGCTAGGATAACGTGCGCGGGGCGTGGCGCCCGGCGAAAGGACTGCAGTGACGTCAGCACGGTCTCCGGCGTACGCTGATTGGCTGAGGACCGCAAGGTTATGTGACGACTTCTTGGGGTCACGCTTGAGGTGGTCGTCGTGAGAGCCATAGCAGAGTCACCCGTGGGCGCCGACAAGTAACCGAAAAGTCCGGTGAGACACAGTGGGAGAGGGTTCATAGGGACTGGGTATATGAATGGTGGGAGGAGGAGGCGGCCATACATATTGCATGCACCGCACCTCATGTAGAGACAAGTGTGCTGCACTGGAATATTAGGATTGTGTTTTGGATAATGTTTCTGCTGCATCTGGTAAAAAAGAATCCCCAAAACTTTGTAAATTGTAATAACTTGTATAGCCGTGTCTGAGGGTTTACGTGTGATGTCATAGGTTTGATGTCATATGACCACGTGTATAGCTACAGCTGCTGTATCAGATGGGGTTGTACCACTGGGAGGGGGTAGACTATGTCAGGAGTATATACTCAGGTATGGGATATGGTGACTATTTAGATGCACCAGGTTTTTATGGGTTACACGGATGACTTTAAGTAATAACAGTGTCTGCCTAAGATTTATTGGATCTGCTTGTAAGGCCCAGTTCACATCTGTGTTCAAGGAATCCACTTGTGGACCGACCCCCCCCCCCCCCTTCCCTCCCTAACGGTAACCTATACACATAGAAAAGCAGTTACCCGGGAAAACACGTGGACCCCATAGACTATAATGAGGTCCGTGTGGTTTCCATTAGTTTCCCGCATGAAACGTGGAGAGGAAAGTCCCTCTACCAGCACTTTTCTCTCCATGTTTTGTGCGGAAACCACAAGGACCCCATTATGGGCTCTGTGTGTTTCCTTAGGTAACCGCTTTTCTATGCGTATAGGTCTCTGTTTGGGGGACCCCCAAGTGGAATCCCGAATGCAGGTGTAAACCAGACCTAAGATGCATATTGTATTTTTTTTCCGGTATGTGAACATGCCTCAAAGACAGCGAAGGTTATATGGCAGTACGAGTAAATAATACAAAGGCAGCATAGGTTATGGTGGTGGTACATGTTACAGAAGCAGCATAGGTTATATGGTACCAAGGCCGCATAGGCTATATGGCAGTATATGGTACCAAGGCAGCATAGGTTATATGGCAGTATATGGTACCAAGGCAGCATAGGCTATATGGCAGTACATGGTACGGAGGCAGCATAGGTTATATGGCAGTATATGGTACCAAGGCAGCATAGGTTATATGGTACCAAGGCAGCATAGGTTATATGGCAGTATATGGTACCAAGGCAGCATAGGCTATATGGCAGTATATGGTACCAAGGCAGCATAGGCTATATGGCAGTACATGGTACGGAGGCAGCATAGGTTATATGGCAGTATATGGTACCAAGGCAGCATAGGTTATATGGTACCAAGGCAGCATAGGTTATATGGCAGTATATGGTACCAAGGCAGCATAGGCTATATGGCAGTATATGGTACCAAGGCAGCATAGGCTATATGGCAGTACATGGTACGGAGGCAGCATAGGTTATATGGCAGTATATGGTACCGAGGCAGCATAGGCTATATGGCATTGCATGGTATGGAGGCAGCATAGGTTATATGGCAGTATATGGTACAGAGGCAGCATAGGTTATATGGCAGTACATGGTACGGCGGCAGCATAGGTTATATGGCAGTACATGGTACGGCGGCAGCATAGGTTATATGGCATTGCATGGTATGGAGGCAGCATAGGTTATATGGCAGTATATGGTACAGAGGCAGCATAGGTTATATGGCAGTACATGGTACGGAGGCAAAATAGGTTATATGGCAGTACATGGTACGGAGGCAAAATAGGTTATATGGCAGTACATGGTATGGAGGCAGCATAGGTTATATGGTGGTACATGGTACCGAGGCAGCATAGGTTATATGGCAGTACATGGTACAAAGGAGATTTTAGGTTATATGGTGGAATAAAGGTAGCAGAGGTATATGGTGGTATATGACTACATGCACATGACAAGAATAGGATCTGCTCCAGAATCTATGGATAGTTTCCACAGTCTGGACATTGATCAGTAAAAACTCCAGGTGTGTATGGGGTCATAGAAATGAATGGCTACGTATGCTACATTGTATGGAAAATAATTACAGTCGTATGCATGGGCTTTATATTTCATCATTGGAAAGGTGTAGAAAAAATCTCATCTCTGCTTCCATCACCATAGAGCATCCTAGGAGGTGTACAGTATGTCCTGTCTATCTATATCTGACGTGTAGCCTCCACTTATGTGGGTAACCCTCTGTATGGCATTGCAGGCAGTCCTATAGACGTCTGCATTGGCTGTATTATAGCTCTTTTCAACTTGAAGTCTGTACCCTGCTAAAATACCGCACTGTGCATGAGGTTTGGGTGCATTCAAATGAACAGATAGCGTAAGGAAATAAATTGTCTATATAATTGTCTTTTATTATTGGCCTTACACACTTGATACATGTTGGCAATCCCTGCAACCTAACATTTATGGGTTATTTCTGAATTTTAATTGTCTTCTTTCTTTTCAGAGTCCTTATCCCAACTCAATATGGGAGATGTAGAGAAAGGAAAGAAGATATTTGTGCAGAAGTGTGCACAGTGCCATACTGTCGAGAAGGGTGGAAAACACAAGGTGGGACCAAACCTGTGGGGACTGTTTGGTCGTAAAACAGGCCAGGCTCCAGGGTTTTCTTACACTGATGCAAACAAAAGCAAAGGTGAGATACAAGTGAAAGCTCGCTCTCCTCTGTCTTGTCCTTGCAACATTTTAGAATAAAGGGGCCATTGTTTTATATGTTCTTATTATTTTATAATCCTTTGACATGTCAGAGGTTTTTGTAAGTAGGGGCCTGGGTGCTGCACGCTCTGTTCTTCTCAGAGAGAGGAACAAGCAGTGTCCCCTTGTTTTGGGATCTAAGGGCGTTTTAACACCCAGATCTCTATATCAAAGGGTTTTTAACATGATAGATATCTTCTCAAGTCCTACTCTATGGCTTTCAGGCTTCTGTAGCAGTTGGAAGTCCCAATCATTTCAATGGCATCTTCCCAGGTGTGGCAGATGCTTTTGAAGTATCACTATGCCAGATTCTGGAAATATCTGATCGGTAGGATTATAATCTTGAGAAGACAACTCTCTTATTAGGGCTGGCCAATTATATCTTAAATGAAAATTGTGATTAAGTGTTGGACGAACCCTGCAAGATTCATCTTGTGAGGTCTGATCTTACGGAAACTACTATTATTTAAGTGTGGGGTTTTAAGAACCCAGCGTAAGTAGAGGCCCCGGGGAGGTGAGGAAACATAATAAAACCAATGTTACTAACTTCTCCTGGTATCCATCGTGACTCCCTTCTGCCATCGGTGCCTCTCTGATTTTAGAGACCACTGTTTGAGCCACGTGACATCAGCTAGAAGCGCCAGAGACAGCAGGGAGTCGTGCAGGAGGACAGGAGAGATGAGTAATAATGTTTTTTATGTTTCTTCACCTCCCCTGGGCCTCCGCTTATTATACTGTGGGGTCTCTTCAGATAGACAATAGTAGCAGTTTTGATTTGATTCAGTCTGAACAAAACTGCAAATATTGAATTAATCGACATGAACAGAATGAGGCCACTGCTTAAAGGGATTCTACCACTAAACCAACATTTTTTTCTAATTACCACGTCGGATTATCCTTAAGAAAGGCTATTCGTCTCCTACCTTGCTCAGTCGCCTCTGGCCCGCCGTTCTGTAGAAACACTGGTTTTAACCGTTATGCAAATGAGTTCTCTCACAGCAATGGGGGCGGGTCCCAGCGCTCAAACGGTGATGGGGGCGTCCACACTGCTGCCAGAGAACTCTCTCCAGCGACGCCTCCGTCTTCAACAGCAACCGCGTCTTCTTCCGGCTGGGGTGACACTCCACTCAGTACACAGTACGCTCCTGTAGTTCTAGAACTACAGGAGTGTACTGCGCATGTGCGCAAGAGCAGAGTGTGACCCCAGCCAGAAGAAGACGCGGTTGCTGTTGGAGGCGTCGCTGGAGAGAGTTCTCTGGCAGCAGTGGGGACGCCCCCATCGCCGTTTGAGCACTGGGACCCGCCCCCATTGCTGCAAGAGAACTCATTTGCATACCAGTTAAAACCAGTATTTCTAACGAACGGCACCGTGGAGACCACGTCTAAAGGTAAGAGACGAATAGCCTTTCTTAAGGCTATTCCGACGTCTAAAGCACAACAAAAAAAACCGATTTAGTGGTAGAATCCCTTTAATAAATCCTGGAAAACTGTGGGGTTTTGTTTTGGGGTTTTGTTTTTTTTAACTAGAAGATACATTTTAACTTTTTCCTTCTATCTATCTATCTATCTATCTATCTATCTATCTATCTATCTATCTATCTATCTATCTATCTCTAATAATTTGCTATTTCTCTTTGGTTTTCACAGGAATTGTTTGGGGAGATGATACTCTGTTTGAATATCTGGAAAACCCAAAGAAGTTTATTCCTGGAACCAAGATGATTTTTGCTGGCATCAAAAAGAAACAAGAGCGTTTAGATCTTATTGAATATTTAAAGAAAGCCACTTGTGAGTGACGTGTTTAGCTGCAGAGATTCCCTTTTAAGCCATGAAAACTACACACTCAGATCATGTCATTGTGGGGGTTGTGACGGTCATCTAGCAAGCTAAAGTATGGTATTTATGGGGAAAGGATTCACCACTGCGTGGACCCTGTGTCAGGGCTCACACAGTCTGGTGATTCCAGGTTTGTCTCGAGCCTTATTTTATTTTTTTTTTCGTCCTCTGGTTAGGATTCTAAATAGAGAAGGAAAATTGTAAACTTCTCTCTTTAAGATCCACGTGTAGTTTTGGCTTACAAATACATGAAAAGCGTTAGAAAAGCGCATTGTGAGAACTTAGTGTCAGTGTTATGTATGTTTGACTGCAGGGATGTTTATGGGAATCTGTCATTAACTAATATATTTATGAAACTGATTTTATTTCACATATAAATGATAAATTACTACAAAGGAAATCTCTGTCCTGTTCTCTTATTCATTTCCTGTTACTTATAGACTTTTCGGTCCCTGGTCCCAAGTCAGAAGGGGTTTCCAACATCCTATATAATAAATCATTTCATTGTATAGATCATAAAAAAGTTTTCCTTTTGCATACAGTTACAATATTAGCCAGTCAAGAGTTGCAAGTAATACGGCACCACCTGGTGTTCGAAGTGCATAGTAATGTGTATTTCCTCCTAAGGGGTGCTGGTATAAGCCGTGTACAGTCACTCTGTCTGCAGCTAGGTCTCTGCATAGAGATTCAATGTTCATCACAGCCAATAGAAATTTTCTGCCCTCTGTACCATAGCTGTATCGGTAAGTAGACTTCTACAGCGGTAGAATATGCAAATCTGACTTCCTTGATGTGATTAGGATGCCAATGCCTCAAGTAGGCACACCAATAGAGGGCGCTGACTGAGTATGTGCAAGTTTATCTTCCATGATGTAATTAGGAAGACAGAGTCTTAGTCAAGCAAGCCTATAGAGGGCGCTCTCTTTAACATCATGCCGACCTTCTCAGAGGCCTTTCTTTGCAATGATGTTGGGATTATACCAGATACAGTCTTCTCAGCCAAGGACAGCTGCTTCGATGTACTTGCATCTTGTCAGCTTGGCGCAGAGAGGACTGATCTGGTAGAGGTGAGAGGCTTAGACAGGGTTAAGGGGATATCATCACTCCATAGGGAGAGACCACCATATAGGGGTAGTCAAACTTATTCTGTTGACAGCTTTCCCAAGTACACGACTGGTCTGTTATCGTTTCGACAGACCAGAGCAACAGAAAGGCAATGCTAGTGTGAACCTAACCTATGTTGACCAGTCTCCTTCATTTGGGGCTGATCAACCAGGGGGCGGAAATCCATAGAATGAATGAGCCCCAACATGACGAAATAGAAACATGAACACAAATTATCCAGTCTAAAGATCAACTTTTTGACAATGTCGTTGGTTGGCATCTGTTTCTCTGGTTCTTGTCATGAAAAGGCACCACGTGTTGCAGAAAGGGAGTTTTTGGCCGCTGGGGATGCACAAATGTTAAAAATGCTGTGCTTTAAAGTCTGAGCAAGGTGAATGGAATTTCATTCAACCTTACCCACAAATTTCTGGAAAACATGTTAATTTAACAGTAAAAAAAACAAGTAAATCAGGATCTTTCATCCATGCGAAAATGATTCTCAGATATACACACCAAGGTTATGGTAAAATACAAACCTGAAGAATAAAGAAAAATGTGCTCCAAGCCCCTTTTGTTTTATTTCAGGAAATTCACTAATTTAGGCTGGATTCATCTGTGAAACATGATCCATGTATTGATCGGATTTACTGACCTGAACAATGTGCAGACAGGGGGACTCCTAGCATTCTAGTTATATATGCTGGTAGGAGTCCCTGCCTCCCAGCGACATACTGTTCTGTAGTGATTACGGTAAGGGACAGGCACATGGCATTGCTGGAGGGTGCCAGACATCACAGAGGAGGCGGAGACAGAGGACTAGATGCCTCTAGGAGGCCCTAAAGAGGTAATGATGGGTGAACCTTTTTTTTTTTTTTTTTTTTTCACTCCTCCCTGCACTTGCACCTGTTATACACTGGATCTGAAGAGCCCCTAGAGCAGTATTGGCGAACCTTTTAGAGACCAGAAACCACAAAGCAATCACAAAGTGCCAACACAGCAATAATGTGCAGAACCTCAATTGTGGACAATTACAGGTCCCGCAAAATATAGTTGCGTGAATGGGGCTTTACAGAGCTTTCGATTATACAGACAACGTTTACTGCATTTGGTATCATTTTGAAAATTAATGTTCACTATTTACATCGTACAGATGTTTTATAGGACTGTGCAATGTTTTTATGAGCTGTAATAATATCATGTCTGTTATAAAACAGTTACTGTGTGATATAAATGGGGAAGGGCCCCCACACAGTCCAATCTGCTCCACAGTGGCCCCCACACAGTACAATCTGCTTCACAATGGCCCCCCACATAGTACAGTTTGTTCCACAGTGGCTACTATACAGTATAATCTGTTCCACAGTTGAGTGCCACCTCTGGCACCCATGCCATAGGTTCGCCATCACGGCCCTTGAGTATGTCATTTTTTCACTTTATTATATCATTAGCTGTATTTGCCTTAAAGAGCTAGATACTGCAGAGATAGGTTCCTGGGAACCCTGGCAGTGTTATACACTATGTTTTATAGATAGGTTCCTAGGAGCCCTGGCAGTGTTCTACACTATGTTTTATAGATAGGTTCCTAGGAGCCCTGACAGTGTTCTACACTATGTTTTATAGATAGGTTCCTAGGAGCCCTGACAGTGTTACACACTATGTTGTATAGATAGGTTCCTAGGAGCCCTGACAGTGTTCTACACTATGTTTTATAGATACAATAGGTTCCTAGGAGCCCTGACAGTGTTCTACACTATGTTTTATAGATAGGTTCCTAGGAGCCCTGACAGTGTTCTACACTATGTTTTAAGCCAATTTAAGGTACGGTTCATTCCAAACTTGATCAATGTGAAATTATTCTTGAGAGGTTTACCCATCACTACTGAGAACCCATATACGATGGGTAGAATTTCCAATATTGCTCATTCATCTCAAATATGCAGGGCTAGAAAATGGCTATAACCAGAGGTGCATTATACCATTAGCGACTTTTGACCACATGTAACAAGCTGGTGAATAATACAGAAATGGTTTTATCGTTTAAGTGAAATAAACCCACCCCTCCCCCATCACTACTATAAGACACTACTGAATAATTGAAGAATGATAAAGGACAGCATCCTATTAATGGGCTAGGTTGGGGCAGTTCACTCTAAATGCAATAAAAAGGCATTGTTAAGTTTGTTGCTGGTCACATTACTGAAGCTGGTAGTATCTGAAATATTTATTATAAACCTGGAACTACTAATATAAATGTCACAGGAACTAATGATATTGGGAATGTCTCCGCCAAGCTCTGCAGGTTACACTTAATAACTACAACATTGTAATACAGCAACCACTGCAGATTATGCCCATAGAATGCTTTGTTATATGCCATGGTGTAACCATACACTATACATTGGTCACAAAGTACCGTAAATAAATTACTATATTGTATACTTGTTTTGTGACGGGCCATTGTATAGGAAAGCGCAGTGTGTTTTCCTATACAGAAAAAAATAGATTTAGCCACGTATTTTGGCCTGAGAATCCACTTTTTGGGTGAGCCATATCTACAGTGTTAGCCAAAAGTATTGGCCCCCCTGCAACTCTGTCAGATAATACTCAGTTTCTTCCAGAAAATGATTGCAAGCACAAACTCTTTGGTATTAATATCTTCATATATTTTGCTTGCAATGAAAAAACACAAAAGAGAATTTAAAAAAAAAAAAGTCAAATCATTGATCATTTTACACAAAACTCCAAAAATGGGCCGGACAAAAGTATTGGCCCCCTCAGCCTAATACTTGGTAGCACAACCTTTAGACAAAATAACTGCGAACAACCACTTCCGGTAACCATCAATGAGTTTCTTAGGATGAGTTCACACTGAGTATATGCCAGCTTATTCTGAACGTAAAACACGTTCAGAATCAGCGGCGTATAAAGCAGTTCCCATTCATTTCAATGGGAGCCGACATACGAACGCTCCCCATTGAAATGAATGGGCTGCATTTTTCACTACGAGTGCTCGCGTGTACGGCTCGGCATGAGCAGAGGTAGCCGTACACGCCGGCACTTCCCATTCACTTCAATGGGAGCGCTCGTAGTGAAAAATGCAGCCCATTCATTTCAATGGGGAGCGTTCGTATGTCGGCTCCCATTGAAATGAATGGGAACTGCTTTATACGCCGCTGATTCTGAACGTGTTTTACATTCAGAATAAGCTGGCGTATACTCAGTGTGAACTCACCCTTACAATGCTCTGCTGGAATTTTAGACCATTCTTCTTTGGCAAACTGCTCCAGGTCCCCCCTGAGATGTGAAGGGGGCCTTCTCCAAACTGCCATCAAGAGATCTCTCCTCCCCCACAGGTGTTCTATGGGATTCAGGGCTGGACTCATTGCTGCCACTTTACAAGTCTCCAGTCCTTTCTCTCAAACCATTTTCTAGTGATTTTTGAAGTGTGTTTTGGGTCATTGTCCTGCTGGAAGACCCATGACCTCTGAGGGAGACCCAGCTTTCTCACACTGGGCCCTACATTATGCTGCACAATGTGTTGGTCGTCTTCAGACTTCATAATGCCATGCACACGGTCAAGCAATCCAGTGCTAGAGACAGCAAAGCAACCCCAAAACATCAGGGAACCTCCGCCATGTCTGACTGTAGGGACCGTGTTCTTTTCTTTGAAGGCCTCTTTTTTTTTCTCCTGTAAACTCTATGTTGATGCCTTTTCCCAAAAAGCTCTAGTTTTGTCTCTTCTGACCAGAGAACATTCTTCCAAAACGTTTTTGACTTTCTCAGGTAAGTTTGGCAAACTCCAGCCTGGCTTTTTTATGTCTCTGGGTAAGAAGTGGAGTCTTCCTGGGTATCCTACCATACAGTCATATCTAGGGAGGTTAGCCCCAGTGCCATGGGCTTTAAACTTCTTGATGACACTTCGCACGGTAGACACAGGAACATTCAGGTCTTTGGAGATGGACTTATAGCCTAGAGATTGCTCATGCTTCCTCACAATTTTGCTTCTCAAGTTCTCGACAGTTCTTTGGTCTTCTTTCTTTTCTCCATGCTCAATGTGGTCACACAAGGACACAGGACAGAGGTTGAGTCAACTTTAATCCCTTTCAACTGGCTGCAAGTGTGATTTAGTTATTGCCACCACCTGTTAGGTGCCTCAGGTAAGTAACAAGTGCTGTTAATTACACAAATTAGAGAAGCATCACATGATTTTTCAAACAGTGCCAATACTATTGTCCACCCCCTTTTTTATGTTTGCTGTGAAATTATATCCAATTTGGCTTTTTGACAATTCTTTTTGTGGGTTTCCATTGAAGACAAATTAAATGAAGATAATATCAAAGAGTTTGTGCTTGCAATCATTTTCTGGAAGAAAATGAGTATTATCTGACAGAATTGCAGGGGTGCCAATACTTTTGGCCAACACTGTATATGGTATATATTCTAGGTTCTATCCCCAGGTGCTACACTTAGAGCTCAGACATAATGTGCACAGAGCCGTATTGTTTGCAGAACTGTGATTTCATTTCTAAAACTATATTTTAATAATTCATTAGTAAGACAAGATGCGTAGTTTTAAATATTACATTGTCCTAGTCGTCTCCTTTTGGGCTTATTTACTTGTGGCAGATTTATTACAGAAATTTCTTCAAATGAAAAAAAGTTATGTTTATCTGAATAGGCCATCCTGCAACAATTTCTGCAACAAATCTGGTAGATAAAAAGTATCTGTGAATATACTTTTAGGCCTCTTGCACATGACAGTGACGTTTTTGATGGATCTAACGTACGTTAAACTTCTAAATTACCAAAAATCTATATTTACCTAGATAGTTGTAGTAGTCATGTGACCGTCCCAGGCACACTTTCTGATTTTTCTGGTGACATTCCGTTTCCGGAAATGGAACCTCACCAATACTAGAACCCCATCATACTAGCCTCACTTCCTGTCTGGATCTTCTGGGCACGGAACGTCTCATGTTCAAGGTCGTTGGCACTCTGGCTCCATTTTGCAGGTGGCCAGAACCTCCTCTTGTTGTCTACCCATGCCTGTGCGATAGAGCCAAAGTGCCTGCCACACAGAAGTCATGATGTCCTGTGCCCAGAAGGTCCTACCCAGAAGACAGGTAAGTATAATAAGGTGAGGGATAAGTTAGCCAGTGCTACCATGTTTCCCCGAAAGTAAGACAGTGTCCTACATTCTTTTTACCCCCAAAAGTTCCACTATGTCTTACTTTCGGGGTATTTCTTATATTGGAAAAAAAATGACACGGGTTGATGGATTGAAGCGGCGGCACGCAAGGAGTTAAGCGGCGGCCGCCGGCCGCTTCCATACATTGCAATGGGAGCGTGCTATTCAAATAGTATTCGTTCATCTCTAACTTCAATTGTAACTTCTTACAATTGAAGTTAGAGATGCGCGAATACTATTTGAATAGCGCGCTCCCATTGCAATGTATGGAAGCGGCAGGCAGACTTTGCCGACGGCCGGCGCTTAAAGGGATTCTACCATTAAAAGAAGTTCTTTCCTCTGACCACGACGGAATAGCCTTAAAAAAGGCTATTAGTCTCCTACTTTTTGCCATAGCCAGCGCCGCCTTCTTCCTGAGCTGCGTCCGCCCCGTCTGTGTTGTTTTCTTTGGGCGTCATGGATGACGCTTGCGCAGTCGGCTCTGGCTGCGAGAGCCTGTTAGAGCCGACTGCGCATGCGTCATCCATGAGGCCCAAAGAAGACAACACAAAAGGGGCGGACGCAGCTCAGGAAGAAGGTGGCGCTGGCTATGGCAAAAGGTAGGAGACGAATGGCCTTTTTTAAGGCTATTCCGACGTGGTCAGAGGAAAGAACTTCTTTTAATGGTAGAATCCCTTTAACTCCTCGCGTGACGAGCGCTTCCATTCATTTCAATGGAAGTGTGCCATTGAAATGAATAGAAGCGGCTGGCACGCGGGGGTTAAGCGGCTGCCGGCAAAGTCGGCTTTCAATCACATATAAGGCGCACCGGAGAGCGCTGCGCCTTATAGTCCGGTGCGCCTTATATATGAACCTAGAAAGGACTATAAGGCGCTCATGGGTAATGCGCCTTATAGTCCTGCCTAGGTTCATATATAAGGCGCACCGGACTATAAGGCGCAGCGCTGTCCGGTGCGCCTTATGTTTACTACAGTATGGCTTACTTTTACTTTTAGACATTTACTATGTCTTACTTTCGGGGTACGTCTTACATTAGCCCACCCCCCAAAAGTCCCACTACGTCTTACTATCGGGGGTGTCTTACTATCGGGGAAACACGGTAGTAGTAGGTGGACTATCTAGGGAAACAGGGAGGAGGTGTGACTGAGGTAGGGAGGGGGAGGGAATCAGCTGTAAGTGAAACGCTAGGTCATCACGGTAGTTATAGGAAAACAGAACAGGAAGATGCCCCTGTAAACAAATGCAGCAACCCAGAAATTACTCAATACTGCTTAAAGGTATTAGGTTAATAAGTGCAACCAATTGATAGCGCTAACAGACCTTTTTTGAAAAAAAAAAATTGCCCGGAAAACCCCTTTAACTGTCAGTGGAAAAAAACTGATGAATTTCATAGTGGTTTTTTTTTTTTTTTTTTTTACCCAACCCACTAATCATCCTTTTAATGGACATGAAACAGATGACAATCCTTGGAGCTCCTTCCAGCACTGTCCAGTCCATTCATGTCGTCCATCAGAAGTTTCCGCCGCACGTATCTGCTGAGGCCAATTAGCAGCATTAGTGAAGGGCACGTTATGTCACTTCCTGTGATGTCCTGGGTTCTCTTCCTGAGGTCACTGATTGGCCTCAGCGGTCATGTGATCAGCGGAAGGCATCCGGGACATCACAGCTTCGAGAAGACAGCCCAGCAGAAGGATCGGACCGAACTGGGAGGACACAGGGACAGGTGAGTAGGATTTTATTCATCTCCCCGACCTATTTTTAATATATTTTTTTTTTTGCCTGGACAACCTCTTTAAGCTTGTACTAGGACTCCAACTGTGACCTGCTAGAAAAATGTTTGACAGGCCGCATTTCACAACACAGCCACAGGGTGGCCACACCCACATATAGATTAGACGTTTGGTGACAGAGTATCACCAAATCATGTTTTTTTTTCAAAAGCTTCCCATCTTGGGTGGTTCACAGTCAACAGATTGCTTTTATGTAGTTGCAAGATGAGATTGTTATAACTTTGCTTACTGAAATACTCATTGTATCAATGATCGCAGACCTATTAGTATTACTGAATGTCACAGATGTCCGCTGTCATGTCACATTAGTATCGCTGCATCAATCTGCCCATCTGTATGACACCATGAAATAGCAGAAATAATCTGACATTTAGATCAAGGATGATCTGAAAGATGTGCTCATCCTGTGGCCCGATGCAGGCTATGCCGTAACTTGCTTTCCTGAGCTCTTTTGATGTCACTTGGGAGATTTATGGAGAAGCGTTTCCTCATTCCACCTCCTGTCTGTTCACTTGGAATAAATCTGTTTCCTTAATGGGCTGTGAATGTAAAAAATAGATTCACGTCATCTCAATATCCACAAATCTTAACTGGATTTCATTAAACTAAATTGATTTTATTATTGATTAACCAGCGGCCTCTGTAATGGCTGTTACACAACATAGACCGCACCAAACTACTGCCATAAAGTGAGTAATGCAGTATATAAGCGCTATGCTAGAGTGTGTACTGATACATATTGTATATTTGTTGCTTTAAGTTATATACGAATCATGATGTTTTGCTTTTTGGGTTTTTCAGGGTTTTTTTTTCTAACAGAAGTTATCTGGTGTTTGCAAACATCAGCGTTAATCTACACGGGGAACGAGATGCACCATATTGAAAACTAAAGGCCATGATATCATCTGCACTTCTACACATTAGTTTGTGGGATAATATAACATCAATTTATATTGTATTTATATTATAGAGCAATCTGGGTCTCTTCTCCATATACCAAGTGGCTGATGATGATGATAACAGCTGATTGGCAGGTTTCAGACCTTACCAATCTGATATTGATGACCTATCCTAAGGATTCGGTAATTGATATGATTTGCCTGGTATACCTCTTCAAGGCTAAGGCCACACGGGCCGGAAAATGCCGCTTATACGCTGCGGGAACAACCGCGGCGTGAACACATTGCAGTTCTTCCCGCAGCGCTTTGAACAGAAAGTTCACAGAGTTTTCCTCCATGGACTTTCTGTTCCAATTATATCTACGGGGAAGCCGCCGGCGTTTCCGTAGATATAATTGACCTGCTGTGATTTTCAAAACTGCAACGGTTTTGGAAATCGCAGCGTGTCTGCGCTGCAATTTTTTCCACAAAGTGTGGATGGGATTCGCATGAATTCCATCTACTTTGCAAGTACTGTAAAACACCATGATTTTTCCTGTGGCGTTTCCGGGCCGTGGGGGCCCCGGCCTAAAGTGGTTGTGCAAGACCTAAAGATAATGATAGGATAGGTCATCAGTATCACATTGGTTGGAGACTGACACCCAGATCTCATCCCAATCAGCGGTCTTGGCCGCTGGAAGTCGTATGCTAGGTATACAGCCAGAAGAAGCTCTGCTGCTATTCAAGTGAATGGAGGCCCAGCCACTATGGTGTATGGAGCTGGATGCAGTGTATGGAGTCATGTACACTTTAGAACTGCAGCCCCACTTCCATTCACTTAAATTGGGACTGAGCTGTTACCAGCCTTATATCTAGTATATAGTTTCTGGTAGCCAAAGCCATATCCTAGGCATAGGGGCCACTATATCATAATATACTGTATGAGGGCTACTATGAGACATTGTATTGTGTGGAGGGCCACTACAGGACATTATACTGTATGAGGCCACTATGGAACATTGTACTACATGGGGGGCACTATGGGATATAACACCTCATGGAGGACCACTGTGTGACTTTATAATATGTGGGGACTGCTATAGGACATTATTTTGTTACCGAAATCCTTGGCCTGAATGGAGGGAGGGGGGATGCACTTTCTGAACAGCCTGAGGCTCAAGGTACCCTTAATCTATTCTGGTGGTAAGTAATAAAAGCAGTTTACTACTCATTCCTTAAACATTGCTGAAAGTGGGGGCCATTATATTATATGTAGGGATGTTGTGGGGGGCCATTATATTATATGTAGGGATATTGTGGGGGGCCATTATATTATATGTGGGGCACTGACGGAGCCGTTCTGCTGAGTGTGAGGGCACTGAAGGGACCATTACATAATTGCAATTATTGCAATTGTTAATGAAGTCTTCAAATAAAGCCTTATTTTGTTATCATTCATAAGTGATCGCTATTTTGGGGGTACTCAGTTGAGACATCTTCTTACTTGGGGGTGCTTCACTCAAAGTTTGAGAACCACTGGTTTAAGACAATCTGAAGGAGGTGGATGTATCATTGTCAGAGTCTACAATCATGAGATAACTTGATAACTGTAAATCTCGAGAACTTATCTCAAGATTCAATTCTCTGGTAATACTGAAAGAGGAGTTGTCATCAGTTAACCAATAAGTCGTTTTAATATTGATGGAATTAGGGTATATTAGCCAAGTGTGTAGTGACACTGCATGAGAGACCACCCCCCAGAGAAATCCCAGTATTACCGCCCACTTGCCTAGTATACTCTGATATGCACAAACACTAACAGGGCCTTATATCTTTGGAATGGCTGAATGGATTTGGATAAACCAAACACAAAATGTCTGTGGTGACAGCGCTTATTACATGGTGTATGTCAGTGGGCTATTCAGACCTGGTAACGGGTCCTCTACAAATCTGAAAAAGCCACCCAGATCTGGAACAAGTGTCCTTGGACAGATAAAGATCAAGATGAAAAGTATACTAGAATGAAGGTAAGTAAGATGGCAATATTGGGAAGGAATGGAAGAGCTAGCAGTCCAAAACCTACCACATTATCTGTCAGATGGTGGACAAAGGCATGTATAACCATGAATTCTTGGAACTGGGTCACTGGTATATATCGATGTGACTGAGGAATTCTGTAATGCAATAAGCTATATTTTGTGCTCCGATTCGGGCAAGTGTTGCAAAACTGATAGAATGGTGCTTAATGGTATAGCTAAATGATGATCCGAAACACTGCAAAAGTAGCCTGATCTCAATTAACCCACACAATTGACCAATTTGGGTAGGTACTAAACACTGTATACAAACACAGCTACTATTAAAAGTAAACTGCAAAGGACAAAACATGTGAGCTGCTATGATACTGACGTATTTGCAATTGGAAACGTGTCAGTGAGATAGATGCTTGGTCTTTGTACTTCCACTTTATACCATGCTGGTGGACTTAATAGTAGCGATAGATAGATAGATAGATAGATAGATAGATAGATAGATAGATAGACAGATAAATAGCTATATGGTGTAAATTTTGTGTGTTGTGCAAAGGCCCCAGATTTTACTTGTGTTTCACTGTCACTTAAATCTGTTAAAAAAAAAAAAAAAAAAGCAATTCTCTACATTACTATTCATTGAATGTGCAGATGGCCTGCGATGGCAAGTCAGAGTTTCTAAATGTGTTAACCGGCTTCCCTGGATTGTGTCACGATTCAAATATAATGTCAGTCCTCGCTATTCACACAGATTTTCAGAACAATATGTTCCAGTGTGGATGGCGGGTGGGCATGTGTCATGGCACATTTTAAATTCTGCAAACACATGGCACATGCAAAGTACACAAAATATTGCTTCTCTAATGCATCTCCTTCACCAACAATTTGCAGCAAACCGTGAAAAAAAGACGTATTTACCAACAGCTGTGAATATGAAATGTGCATGGAAGCAAAACATAAAAGGTATAGTAATATCAGCATTTGACAATTAGAATAACATGACATACATGGCATTTTATAGCAGTGTGCACACATTAGTTAAATGGCCACTAATTTTTCAGACAGCTTGGTATCATTTCATAGAACATAAGATTTTGTATCGAAATATAATGCGCTATGTTAAAATGTGGCTTCTTTCTGCCTGAAAAACCTGTTCCTGTCACTGGGTATCTCCTTTCTAGCTAATGTGCAGTTTACTTTGTTGTTACCAAGGAAGTCTGTCCATAGATACATTCTATTATGTTTTGTGTGTAGATCAGGTGTAGGGAATAGAGATGAGCGAGTACTATTCGAAATGGCCATTTCAAATAGCACGCACCCATAGGAATGAATGGAAGCAGCCAGCGGCCGGCCGCTTAACCCCCTGTGTGCCGGCTGCGTCCATTCATTCCTATGGAAACGGGAGTTTCGAATAGTACTCGCTCATCTCTAGTAGAGAACCTTCGGATCTCCAGCTGCTGTGATACTACAACTCCCAACATGCTCCACTCACTTCCATGGAAATTCCAAGAACAGCAGAGTAAGTATGTATGGTAGGAGTTGTACTTTTGCAACAGGTTAAGAACCATACGTTCCCTACCCCTGCTGTAGAGGGGCATTCTTTTTTTCTCTTCACACAGTGAATGGAAAGGTGAGGGGTTGATTTTTTTCACATCCTGCACAGACATGTCTACAAACTGTTGCTGTGTGCAAAAGACTGAGGATTCTGCAAAACTCACAATTTACAATGTGAGAAAAGTCTTCTATGTACTTGTATCTACTTGTGGCTGCTTGTGTGATTACAGATGAGGTGATATTCACAGACAGTAAGCAGCTTTACAGACTGTCCTGGATCTTCTATTTTATGGACACTTGGGCTTTTCTCAGGGGTTTGTTTGCAAATATAAAGTTAGTCCTTGGCAAAATGGCAGAATCTTATCAGCAATGAATGGGAGAGTGTGGTATACTGCTCCCTGGCACAGAGACAAAAGCAAAATATGCTTCAGCAGTAATGTGATTATTAGCAGCAGAAATAGCACTCATATATGAAAGCTTATACATTCATAGATGAGACTGGCTAGCAAGGTCCCGCACATATTTCAACTTTTCATGAGAACTCAAGTACCCTTTAAGGAATGTAAATCTCTTTTGACAATTCCTATGCCACTGGTGCCCATGCATCCAAGCCACATGCTGGTGGAGTGAAGAAGGAAGAGGTAAAGCCCCAAGAACTGTACAAAACACAAGGTTTACTAAAAGAAATGCATGGGATAGCTGATAGGTCCTACTTGGCATTGTATGTGATAAATATGTGAAGTTTAGTTACTTAACCCCTCTGTAATCCAAATTCTATTTTACAGTGTAATTTCCTGATCCCTATGTAGTAGGGAATTGATATATTTCTGTACTTCTTTTTTCATCTTATGAGGATTAAAGTTGCCAGTGTATCATGAGATGGTGACAGTGACTGCAGCAATATAACATCTGCATAAGTCATGTCCAGAAGGCAACAATAACAAAGAAGCAGTAAAAGAACAGCTTGTGCTACCAACCTGCCAAGATGGCATTCTGGAGTAAACAGTAACTGCCCACTCTTATAAGCGGAGAATACCCAGTAAAGATAACCTACCAAAATCTTCTCTATAAAGTGTGAATATATTTCCATCATAAAGACAATATCATACATTATGTACGGTAAGGGGATCTAATATTTTACCATGAATCTTTCTTGCTATTTATACAAAGGCTTCAGTGTCATCAATTCCATGATAGCTTACTGACTGTGAGCTGCGAGGGTTTCGTACTGTTCAATTCACAATTTCTGCACCATTTTCTTGCTTTTAAGCCAAAATCAGAACCTATACAGAGAAAGGCATAATGAAAAAAAAAAAAAATGGTAACTCCGGCCTCTTTTGGACCACTCCTGGTTTTGGCTTACAATGCTGATATGTGGAGCAGAATGTGCGGTGTGCCATCAACATAGTGGAACATTTATCCCCACCCACTTCCAATTTGATTCTGCCCATTCTCATCAATTTCTCTTTGTTGTTATGACCCCACATTATAATGTTCCTCTCTGTACCCAAATAGTATAAAGTCCTCTTCCAGCTGCCCCCACAAAATAAACTGCATCTCCTGATGTGCCCACAAGTTAATTTCCCCTTCAGCTACTTCCACAGTTTAAAGTCGTCTTCAATTGCCTGCCTAGTTTAATGTTCCCCTCAGGCTGCCCACACAAGATAATATCCTCCTCTAGCTGCTCCACACAAGATAATATCCTCCTCTAGCTGCTCCACACAAGATAATATCCTCCTCCAGCTGCTCCACACAAGATAATATCCCCCTCCACTTGCCCCAAAGTATAATGTCCCCCTTCATCTGCCACCACAGTTTAATAACCTCCTCTAGCTGCCCCCAGTTTAGTTTCTGCTTACCTCTGCCCACACAGTTTAATATCCCTCTCCAGCTGCCCCCCAATTTAATGCCCCTGTCCAGCTGCCCTCCACAGTTTAATGACCCTTTACTGGTTCCCTTACAAATATTCACATTGCCCTGTTCCCTTGCTTTTCTTCAGGGATCTGCATATGCAATGTAAGTGACATCACTACATTGTGCCCAATACTCCTGTAGTAGAGACAGGGTCTGTCTAAATGGTGAAGCAGGGAGCAGCTGGCTCCCTGCTTCACCATTGTATTCAAGGCATCTATGTCCGGAGGAGGCAAATGGGTTGAAGTCGGGATATACCTCCCGGCAACTCACATAAAGATGCTATGCACCCCTTTGTAGGATTCTGCCATGTACATTCACTTTTATTTTTTATCTGGGGCCAACGGCAGGTTATAGACACTCCTGCTACCACTATTCACATGTATTTTCAATTGGGAGGTTATATCCTGACTAGAGATGAGCGAGTACTATTCGGATCAGCCGATCCGAACAGCACGCACCATAGAAATGAATGGATGCACCTGCTACTTCTGCTGTGACGCCGGCCGGTTAACCCCCCGCGTGCCGGCTACGTCCATTCATTTCTATGCAAGCGTGCTGTTCGGATCAGCTGATCCAAACAGTACTCGCTCATCTCTAGTCCTGACCCTTCAGGTTACGTCGTATTCCTTCATTAAACTTTTCAAGCCATTTATTTCAGTTTTTCTCGTCTATCAGCTTTTATATGGTGCACAATACATAGTAACGACACTTATCCTGTATAAATCAGGAATATAATACAGCATGTGACAGATCTGTATAGGAAAAGGATGAAGTTTGGGATTCGTATTATTGTAACTAGTAAAAATCAGACAAGCACTTCATATTGGTGACGCAAAAGCAAAGCCGCCTGCTAATTTATCTGGTTTTGACAGGTTAATTAAAACCTCCTTAATTGGTTCTATAATTCCTACAATTTACTCAGCTCCACTTGTTGGTAAGGACGGCAGCTGTTTCATTATGTTCCTTTCTGTACACATCTGCAAGAGAAATTTACTTCTGAAATTTAGCTTCCTGCTTCCTAAGTGTCTCACAAAACGTACATGATAACTCTGCAATTGTTATTCTCCGCATAACGTACCCAAACAAGTGCGGCCATACATAACAAGCTAAGATGAATTACTCTGGATCATCAGACTTATATCGGGTCCAAATAACAATATGGTGGTTGGAGAGGACTCCTTTTACAGATTAGTTTTTTCCTCCAAAAGTTTTATCGTTAAGTAAGTCAATGTTATTTAAAGGAGTTGTTGCAACTGTTCTACACATTTTTACAAAAAGCCCCCACATTTTCATGTTCATCCCCTTCCAGGTTGCCCCCACCGATTCATATTCTCCACCTGCCCTGGTTGCCCCAACAGTATCATGTGTTCCCCACCCTCATGTCCGCCTCAGGTTGCCTTCGCAGTCTCATGTCCTCCCACCTCCAAGATTGCCCCTACAGTATGTCCCCCACAGTGTCATGTCCACCTAAGGTTGCCCCCACAGTATCATGTCCTCCTAAGGTTGCCCCCATAGTATCATGTTCCCCTAAGGTTGCCCCCACAGTATCATGTCCTCCTAAGGTTGCCCCCATAGTATCATGTTCCCCTAAGGTTGCCCCCACAGTATCATGTCCTCCTAAGGTTGCCCCCACAGTATCATGTCCTCCTAAGGTTGCCCCCATAGTATCATGTTCCCCTAAGGTTGCCCCCATAGTATCATGTCCCCCTAAGGTTGCCCCCACAGTATCACGTCCCGCATGTTTCCCCCACAGTATCATGTCCCCCCTAGGTTGCCCTCACAGTATCATGTACCCCCAGGTTACTCCCACAGCATGTCTCCTCACACTGTCATGTCCCTCCAGGTTTCCCCCCACAGTATCAAGTCCCTTCACCCCTCAGATCGCCCCCACAGTATGCCCCCCCTTCATATTGCTTCCACAGTTTCATGTCCCCGTCCCCCTCGCTGTATAAAATCAAAGAAAAAAAAAAACAAACCTCAACACTCATCTTTCCCAATTCCTAAATCTTCTATCTGGTCCTGGAGTCTTTAAAGAGCAACAGGCCCGATGTAAGTGATGTCACTACATTGTGTCTCCTGCTCCCAGGACACCAGGAGGAAAGACAGCCGCCATGTGGTGAAGCAGGGAGTGGATGGCTCCCTGCTCATTATTGTCCGCAAAGTAAGGGAAGCCCACATACACTGTGCACACAAATGCAGGACTGTCCTTCTCTCCAAAGGGGGGCCCCGCTACCAATAGTACAAGTGCACCATTGGCCCTATGGTGAAAGTGACCCTGTGCAGGACTGCAGGAGTTTTGTTAGATGAATACTGGTTAGATGAATACGGCCACAGGTCCAATGACTTGAGCTATGGGTCTGTGACACTATAGGTGGGGGCTGGAACAGGATTTTCACCTATAATACAGTCCATAGAATATGGAAGTATTTTAGCCATGTGCATCCATCCTTAGTACTCTAACTTGTGATATGCAGCCTGCATGTACCTACAATATGAGTAATATAGTGCATATACCCATTTACTACAACTGGCAATTTGTATAGATTTATACTTTTGGGTGAACAGACGTTTTTCCCTCCGTAACATTTCCATATTACAATAGTTTTGCATTGCTTTTACGTTTGCTTTCAGAGCAAATCTTCACGATCTGTATTTTTCCAAAGACTGGCAGCTCTACAGCCCTGGCTTCCTGAATGAGCTGTGCAATTCAATATGAGGGATGTTCTGTTGTTGTGAAATGATATGCTGATATGGATCTTGTTGCCAATCGGTCTATTGGAACTAGAGGGTTGTTAGCTTAAAACATTTGTTCCAATTAAAATGCTTTTCTTCATATGAAACCTTTGCCAGGACTTGTCATGACACACATGCTCAGAGCTGTTGTTGCAGTTTGTTTCACTGTAACCCCACCGGTACAGCCAAGAGCGTAGAAGCCTGTCTGTGGATCCTGCTGCCAGAGCAGCCGCGTGCGTTACGTGCCCTGGGCTCATCTTTGAACTTCATGGCATGTACTCTGGACAATTCTCACTGATGTAAGTTGTCAAAGGCCTGACTGGTAGCATTTTGCAGGGAACAGAAGACATTCGATGGAAAAAAAGCGTAGTCAACAAATATCAGATCATCGGTATCCTCCACGCTGCTCTGAAACATCAACACTGTTCAAATGGCAAATCTAAAGAACGGAAAAAAAAAACTAAACTTATAAAACTTATAAAAATGTATTTTCTCCGAACACAAAAAAATGTTCTAGTCAGGCTTAGGATAGGAGCGAAGAACCACTGTCTTACAATTGGATTTGGCTATGCAAGATTGAGGGAATTTTTTAATTTTTTCATTCAAAAATGTTCCTCATGAGGGTCTGGAGGAGAGAAAGTTTCACCAGTAACATAGAAGGCTATGGATGTTACTGCCCTGGATGTGGTGATGGTGGATTCATTGGGCAAGTTCAAACAGGGGCTGGATGTCTTTCTCAAACAGAACAATATTACGGGTTATGGGTTCTAGATTTTGTTAAAGAGGACCTTTCATGTCCTCGGGCACATGCGGTTTTATATACCACTAGAAAGCCGACAGTGTGCTGAATTCAGCGCACTGTTGACTTTCCTGTTGTGTACCCCGGGGCTGGAGATATCTGTGGAGTCACCAATAGCTCTTCACTGTCAGAAAGGCTTTCCTGACAGTCTAGCCGGCCTATGAGGAAAGCCCCTCCTGACAGTACTGTCCACATCCCTGTACTGTCAGGGGGGTGATCCTTACCACCCAACCATGACACTGAGCTGTTAGGAATGTTTTCCCCCTCCTGACAGTACTCATCCAAATGCACTTTTGACAGTGAATAGTTCTCAGTAACTGCACCAATATTTCTTCCCCTGGGGCACATAACGTGATAGCCGAGCTGAATTCAGTACACTATTGGCTTTCTTGTGTTATATGAAATCGCATGTGCCCAAGGACATGAAAGTTACTCTTTAAGGACAAGTTTATCCAGGGTTGGACTTGGCAAGGAATTTTTCCCCCTGACATGGGACAATTGGCATAAGCCTCTTGGGGTCTTTTACCTTTTCTGTATCAACACTGTAGGGTTATAGGTTGGACGTGGTGGACTGGTGAAACTCATCTACTATGTAACAATGTATTGCATGCATGGAATTTATCATAGGTTGCCGAGGTGTTGCGCTTTTGCATCATTGCACTGTTTTGAAGCATATGAGGTTGGCTGGGTGACATGGTTTGAAATGAGGTATATATGGTCACGCTCCAACGCTGTCATACCATCCGCCTGTTGAAATGCTGAGGACGTGGCCAGCATTGCACATGTTCCTGCACTTTGTGAATATTTTCCGTAGAGAGAATTCCACTGCTTTTCCTTTGCCTTTGATATAAGTGGCCAAGGAGTAGCCGCCAGTAGCAAGCACCGAAGGCTAGCAGGTCGTGTTGCAAGGTTTCAGGATCAACAATCAAAAGTCTGGTCATGCAGAGCCGAGGTCAGGCCTGGCAGAGTCCATGCAATACAATATGCAAGGCACAACAGAAATGGTGAATGTTTCTGTGTCCAGACAAGTAATAGTTAAAATCCATTTTATCAAAAAGCATTAAAAACATATGCCGTGCAGCAGATTCTATGATTAAGGACAGCATGACTATCGTCTGAAACGCATAAGATGGGAGGATTTACTGTCTGGCAGTCATAGGATGTTTTCTTTTGCTGTGCTCAGTGTATGTTTTTAATGCTTTTGAATAAAATGGATTATTAACTATTACTTGTCTGGACGCTGGAACAGTCACCATTTCTGCTTCGCCTTGCCCAGAGCCGACCTGGAGCATAATGCATTGTTGCATACGGGGACTGTTGCCAACGTTTTACCACCATATTTTTGGATTTGGTGAAATTACATCTTTTTACCTTTTTTGTACAGATTAAGAAGACATGCAATAATTCATAGATACAACACAGCTTGCATAAGAACGCTTTGGTAAGGCTGAATGAATTGAGACAAGTAGGTGACTACTACAAATGACAGGTTATAGCGGATAGGGGATGTCAGGCTTTACTACACTGACCATAAAAGGCATGTAATGTGAATGTATGTGTAACAAGAATGTATGTGTGACGCGTATGCAGGTGTGTAATGTGAATGTACAGTATGTGTGTGTAATAAAGATGTAGCAAAGATTAACTGACAACTCCTTAACAACACATAACATTAACCCAACTTTTTAATACTTTTTGTTGTGTGTACAGAATGGGAGGGTATAGGGAAGGGCCGCACAGAATCTTTACTCGGCATGAAGAAGTGCCCGGGTTACACCTCTGCCCTATGGACACACAGTCCTCTAGGTTCAATTCAGTGTATGAAATTTCTTCAACTTCACTGACTAATAAAGATTGTCACCAGTGGCGTAACTACCGGGGAAGCAGCGGAGGCAGCTGTCACAGGGCCCGGGACATTAGAGGGCCCGGTGACAGCCGCTACCACTGCATTTTTTTTTTTTAATAGGCCATTACCGGCTGGAGTTACTCTAGCCAGTAACGGGCCCTACTTATTTACCGATCCTGGCAGAGGCTGGGATCGGTAAGTGACACATCATTATTATACACAGGGATCTTTTCAGACCCCCGAGTATAATGATCAGAGGCCCGGGAGAGGTAAGCGAACATAACAAACAGTGTTACTTACCTCTCCATGCTCCGCAAAGGCTTCGGGGCCTACTTGACCGGGGCCTGCATCCTTATGTGTCGCAACACAGGGCCCCGGTCACATGACGTCCCTGACGTCATTGAAGATAGCCGACAGCGGGGAGCGCAGGGTATATGTTTGTATCCCCCTCTCAGTCTCCGATTATTAATGGGTGTCCACAATGGAGCATAATACTGGGTGATGGGGCCACTATGGGGCATAATACTGGGTGATGGGGCCACTATGGGGCACAATACTGAGTGAAGGGGCCACTATGGGGTATAATGCTGTGTGCAAGGGTAACTGTGGGGCATAATAGTGCGCACAGGAATCGGGGGGGGGGGGAGTCAGGGTCTTTGGCGTTGGTCGGGGGGGAGGACCCATGTCAAAGGTTCGCCACGGGGCCCTGACATTCCTAGTTACGCCACTGGTTGTCACATATATTAATTTAGTTTCCAGGTAAGGCTGGGTTCACACCTGCACCTGGTCTCCTCTTGGGGATTCTGTTCCCCATTCCACTTGAAAAATGCAGAGAGAAAAGCACTGCAAACAGCACTTTTCTCTCTGTGTTTTTCGCCTTTTTTGGGAAGAAACCCAGCGGACCACATTATAGCCTATGAGGTCCGAAGGTTTCCAAAGGTAACCCCTTTTCAAGCAGATTAGGTTTCCATTCGGGGGGTGCCCTAGTAGACTACGAACGGAAACCCGAACGCAGATGTGAACCTAGCATAGATAGCTCTTCTTCTTCATGAACGTCCTCTTTACGCATCTTCTACCGGCTCTGGTGGTCAAACTTCTAGGCCTCGGGCCTTGGGCAGAGCCAACTGCGCATGCCCGCACCACACAGTAAGCGGCCATTTTCTTGTGGCCTGTGGGCATGCACAGTCGAATCCCTTTAATTTATTTCACAATATGCAAATGAGCAATCTGGAGCACTGAGGACGTCACCATTCCACACTGATCTGATACACCCTCCTTCCCCTCTCCCTTCTTCAGAGATAAGACCAGGGAGCTATGCTGAAATCTCACCTAATCCCTGTGATCTCACATTCGCACTGGCGTATTAGAGCACTTTGATGCATATCTGCTTGGAGCAACAGAGCCGCCCTCGGTGCTCCACATTGTTCAGCTAAATTAATATCTCAATAACATACATTTTCATGGGAAAAAACTGATCCTGACCTATACTGTATACAGTGTTGCTGGTCTACTAGGCTTTGCCCATCAAAGATAATCTTTCGCTATTGATGCTAACCAGCAGTAGTACGCCTTCAGATTGGGGTTCTGAGCAAGGACCCCCTTCCCCTTTATATAATAGGAGATATAACAAGTTTATACAACATACGTTAAACTGTTGAAGAAAAAAGCCATTAGCAGTTTAGACATGGCGTACACTTTAGAGCTGTAATCTTCCACAGGATTATTATGCAGTGTATGTGCAGCAAATGAATGTTTATTCATTGTTATTCATGGAAACTGCTCGCATAGAAGGGCTATTCTTATTTCCCTCTGGTAATTAATTCTCCAAGTTATTTTTGACTTGACAAAGTTGGCGTCTCGGCAAATGATTACATTCCTAGCTTCTCCAAGACTTTTGTGTTGTATGTTCAATTACTATTCTAATTAGAATCATTTTCTTCCAGTGACTGCAGAACATTTATGAATGAAACGCTTCCGCTAATACAAATATTTACATTTCAATGTGGCGACATACTTAAAATTCAAGGTTTGCGGTGATACCATTTTTTACCTAGAAGACAACAAAACTAACAGTAATTCTTAAAGAGGACAGAATGCGCTAATGTGGTTCCAAGATCTGCCGTTGGTGTAACACGTTCTAGCCTACGGTCTGGGATTATTGCTTTGTGGTTATTATTACTGCGAGCTCTAGCTCTTGTAATGGAGGCGTCTGGACTCTTTATTAGCTCACATTTTTCATGGTAGGAAATCTATTACATATTCAAGTCATAAAATATAAAAAACAAAAAAACTTTGCAAGTTTTTTTGTTTTTTATATTTTATAACCACTGGCTAACACGGTACCAAAACAAATATATTCAAGTCAGAAAGAAAAGTTGAAATAGTTCATAAACCAATAGAATAAGGTCATAAAAACAAGAAATAATAACATAGATTTTGACACATAAGTACGATGTATCCAACCTTAGCTCAAAATTGGTTAAAGGTGTTTTCCAAAAGTTGAATACTGATGAAGTTGATGTTCTTAGCCTGTTAAGAAGAAACAGTGATCAACCAAGTGCCACTTCCACTTCATGCAGTTGAGATGTAGGAGTCTTATGTGTCAGATAGGACCGAAGAATAAGTCAGCAATATTCAGCTCTTGAAGAATCCCTTTAACCCCTTCCCGCCGACGGCATATTTCGATTTTCGCTTTTGACTCCCCTCCTTCCAAACCCCATCACTTTGTTATTTTTCCACTCTCAGAGCCATATGAGGTCTTAATCTTTGCGAGACAAATTGTTCTTAATGATGTTACCATTAATTATTCTGTACAATGTACTGGGAAGTTGGGAAAAAATTCAGAATGGGGGGGGGATTTGAAGAAGTGCATTTGTGCGACTTTCTTATGCCTTATTTATGTAACAAGAAATATGTTATTATTTCTTGTTTTTATGATCTTATTCTATTTCAACCTTTCTTTCTGACTTGAATATGTGATAGCTTTCCTACCACAACCTTGATTTATACATTTACTCAAAGTCATGAGCATGGAGTAAGCTGGTAACATCTTTGCCCGTCCGGGCTTTGGCGTCATCATCCAGTCGCATGCTGCGGCGCAGGAGACGTGTTCGGCTGTGATTTCTTCTTTTGGGTTTGTTTTGCATTGTCTGAACACTGTCCTATTCCTTCACCTTGTTAATTGATTTCCCACCACACTCATCTCCTTCACCTTCATTTCCCTCTGCTCCTCTAATAGTTAACTTAGTCTTGCACTGTGATTGACAACCTGCCTTCCTATCAGATCCAGGGCGGTTTCATCCTCCCTATTTATTCTTGGCTCACATTCACATTGGTGCTTACTATTGCCTTGTGCGTGCTGGCTTTCTCTTGTTGTTTATTCTTGTATTCTGATTCTTGACCTCTGGCTTTCCCTATTGACTACTCTTTTGGATATCGATTTTGACACTGCGTTGCTCGCCTGTTACTGACCCCCTGCTAGCTAACCTCCCTTGTTGTTGTTTGTCTTGTCCGTGCTTTGTGTGTCACATATTTAGGAAGGGCTCGTCTTCAAGTTGTTGCCTATTACCTAGGATACGATCAGCAAGCAGGAAGGGAAAGTGGGGGCTTCCAGATCAGGGCTCACTGTCTCTTGTGTCCCTTCCTCCA